>NC_136914.1:107403948-108132185 GCF_949752795.1 Hyperoodon ampullatus
CTGCTTTAGGGGGAAGGAGAGGTGGGGTGATGCATAAAACCAGAGTTTGATATAAGCACAGGTACTGTTGAAAAAACCAACTATGGAATAGACAAGACCTACACCTTCCTCAGTGAAAGGGATTCAAAACCCCATATTTCCCACAGAGGAATATATCTGACTAGCAAGAATCTTAAAACCTATGTATTGATATGTCTCCGTAAGGGAATCAAGTGTGTCTAGACTGGCATAAACATGGCAGCGAGAATCAGCTCAAACCCACTATAAAAAGGAATTTCAAAAACAAAACAAAACAAAAGGTAAATTCTTTACAATTCCTTCAGGGTCTCTGAAGAAACCTGGAATGACCCTATCTACAATGACAGCTAGATGTGGCATAAGGCTGGACACTTGGGACTGAGAGGGTTGGTGAGATTGGGTGAGCAAATGCAGACCCTTTAAAGCAATAATGCATGGCACCCATTCCATGGGTCCCAACTCTCCACGTTGAAGGTAATATTACTACAGCTCTAACATGTACGGGAAACCTAGAGAATGGACACACTCTGAATAAGAAAGGTTTCTAAACCTCAACGAATAGTCCCTCTCCTGGTGCTCCGGTTTGACTTTCCAACTGCTTTACTATCAACCTCCCAACATAGAGAGACAGCCCCTTTAACCTCCTGGTTCGCGCAGGTTGCCAATTTGGCAGAGGATGAAAGGGAAGAGGGAGAACCAATGATGAGAGTAACTGTTAGGCATTTGGACGGGCATATGTCACTCTAATTTCCCGGCAGGAAGAAGAATTAACCAAAGTCTCAGCCACCCACCAGGAACCAGTATAGGTCCTGAACCAAAATTTTGGACTTGCGGTCAGCTCACAAAAAACGAGTTGAAAAATGGAGCTCAGGGGCACAGCAATTCACAAACTGGCAGAGTAAAAAAAGACAACTATCTTCCAAAAATCTGTGGAGGGAAGGCAACGAGGCGGACTTGAAAGCGAGGCAGAATAGCAGGAAACACATTTCAAGAGGTACGTTGGAATCGCCTTTAAAGCACAGGAAGAGGGGCACAACTTCGACAATGATGCACTTGGCCAAAAAGGGCGTATGCGTTTTCTCCTGAATATATTCAGGAGAAAACGCATACGCCCTTTTTGGCCAAGCAAGCAAGCGGGCAATGCAAATCTGCACTACAAAGAAGTTTCACTTCCCACCGGTCAAAAGGGACATCCACAAAAATGTGTAAAAACCAGAAAGGCAAGACAGGCCCTGGAGAACAGGGAGCCTTGTTATGCTGATGGGCGGGATGTAAATTGCCAACTGCCTCTCTGGAGGAGTGCATTGTGTTCCCTAAAACAAGTAAACAACAGAGCTACAGAGCCACGGGCACTTCCAGTCTAGGGAATATTCCTTGGGAAAACTGAAAATCAATAAGACAGAGCCACCTCAAAATTTAGGGCTGCACTGCTTACAAGAACCTCAACTTGGGTACACCTTAAATATCCCAGGAAATATAAAAATGGTTCCAAAAATTGTGGTCCTTACGTACGATGGAATATCCCTCAGCCATGAAATCAATGCCATAAGACCAGTAGCAGCAAAATGAGTGGATTCAGGTACGATGATTCTAAGTGAAATAAATCACACAGAAAAAGAAACTTATCATAAGATATCACTTATGAAGATCCTGTAAACATGGCTACACTTGAACTGAGTCAGGAAAGAGAACAGAGTCTCACATTTAGAAAACACACTTATGCCTGCTTAAGGGGGAAGGAGAGGTGAGGTGATGCATAAAACCACAGTTTGATATAAGCACAGTTACCATTCCATAAACCAACTATGGAATAGAAAAGATCTACACCTTCCTCAGTGAAAGGGACTCAAAACCCCATATTTCCCACAGAGGAATATATCTGACTAGCAAGAATCTTAAAACCTATGTATTGATATGTCTCCGTAAGGGAATCAAGTGTGTCTAGACTGGCATAAACATGGCAGCGAGAATCAGCTCAAACCCACTATACAAAGGAATTTCAAAAACAAAACAAAAAAATAGGGAAATTCTTTACAAATCCTTCAGGGTCTCTGATGAAACCTGGAATGACCCTATCTACAATGACAGCTAGATGTGGCATAAGGCTGGACACTTGGGACTGAGAGGGTTGGTGAGATTGGGTGAGCAAATGCAGACACTTTAAAGCAATAATGCATGGCACCCATTCCATGCGTCCCAACTCTCAACGTTGAAGGTAACATTACTACAGCTCTAACATGTACGGGAAACCTAGAGAATGGACACACTGTGAATACGAAAAGTTTCTAAACTTCAACGAATAGTCCCTCTCCTGGTGCTCCGGTTTGACTTTCCGACTGCTTTACTATCAATCTCCCAACTTAGAGAGACAGCCCTTTTAACCTCCTGGTTCGCCCAGGTTGCCAATTTGGCAGAGGATGAAAGGGAAGAGGGAGAACCAATGAGAGAGTAGCTGTTAGGCATTTGGACGGGCATATGTCACTCTAATTTCCCGGCAGGAAGAAGAATTAACCAAAGTCTCAGCCACCCACCAGGAACCAGTATAGGTTCTGAACCAAAATTTTGGACTTGCGGTCAGCTCACAAAAAACGAGTTGAAAAATGGAGCTCAGGGGCACAGCAATTCACAAACTGGCAGAGTAAAAAAAGACAACTATCTTCCAAAAATCTGTGGAGGGAAGGCAACGAGGCGGACTTGAAAGTGAGGCAGAATAGTAGGAAACACATTTCAAGAGGTACGTTGGAATCGCCTTTAAAGCACAGGAAGAGGGGCACAACTTCGACAATGATGCACTTGGCCAAAAAGGGTGTATGCATTTTCTCCTGAATATATTCAGGAGAAAACGCATACGCCCTTTTTGGCCAAGCAAGCAAGCGGGCAATGGAAATCTGCACTACAAAGAAGTATCACTTCCCACCGGTCAAAAGGGACATCCACAAAATGTGTAAAAACCAGAAAGGCAAGACAGGCCCTGGAGAACAGGGAGCCTTGTTATGCTGATGGCCGGGATGAAAATTGCCAACTGCCTCTCTGGAGGAGTGCCTTGTGTTCCCTAAAACAAATAAACGACAGAGCTACAGAGCCAAGGGCACTTCCAGTCTAGGGAATATACCTTGGGAAAACTGAAAATTAATAAGACAGAGCCACCTCAAAATTTAGGGCTGCACTGCTTACAAGAACCTCAACTTGGGTACACCTTAAATATCCCAGGAAATATAAAAATGGTTCCAAAAATTGTAGTCCTTACGTACGATGGAATATCCCTCAGCCGTGAAATCAATGTCATAAGACCAGTAGCAGCAAAATGAATGGATTCAGTTACGATGATTCTAAGTGAAATAAGTCACACAGAAAAAGAAACTTATCATAAGATATCACTTATGAAGATCCTGTAAACATGGCTACCTTTGAACTGAGTCAGGAAAGAGAACAGAGTCTCACATTTAGAAAACACTCTTATGCCTGCTTAAGGGGGATGGAAAGGTGGGGTGATGCCTAAAACCAGAGTTTGATATAAGCATAGTTACCATTCCATAAACCAACTATGGAATAGACAAGACCTATACCCTCCTCAGTGAAAGGGACTCAAAACCCCATATTTCCCACAGAGGAATATATCTGACTAGCAAGAATCTTAAAACCTATGTATTGATATGTCTCCGTAAGGGAATCAAGTGTGTCTAGACTGGCATAAACATGGCAGCGAGAATCAGCTCCAACCCACTATACAAAGGAATTTCAAAAACAAAACAAAAAAACAGGGAAATTCTTTACAATTCCTTCAAGGTCTCTGATGAAACCTGGAATGTCCTTATCTACAATGACAGCTAGATGTGGCATAAGGCTGGACACTTGGGACTGAGAGGGTTGGTGAGATTGGGTGAGCAAATGCAGACCCTTTAAAGCAATAATGCATGGCTCCCATTCCATGGGTCCCAAATCTCCACGTTGAAGGTAATATTACTACAGCTCTAATATGTACGGGAAACCTAGAGAATGGACACACTGTGAATATGAAAGGTTTCTAAAACTCAACGAATAGTCCCTCCCCTGGTGCTCCGGTTTGACTTTCCAACTGCTTTACTATCAACCTCCCAACTTAGAGAGACAGCCCCTTTAACCTCCTGGTTCGCGCAGGTTGCCAATTTGGCAGAGGATGAAAGGGAAGAGGGAGAACCAATGAGAGAGTAGCTGTTAGGCATTTGGACGGGCACATGTCACTCTAATTTCCCGGTAGGAAGAAGAATTATCCAAAGTCTCAGCAACCCACCGGGAACCAGTATAGGTCCTGAACCAAAATTTTGGACTTGCGGTCAGCTCACAAAAAACGAGTTGAAAAATGGGGCTCAGGGGAACAGCAATTCACAAACTGGCAGCGTAATAAGGGACAACTATCGTCCAATAATCTGTGGAGGGAAGGCAACGAGGTGGACTTGAAAGCGAGGCAGAATAGGAGGAAACAGATTTCAAGAGGTACCTTGGAATCACCTTTAAAGCACAGGAAGAGGGGCACAACTTCGACAATGATGCACTTGGCCAAAAAGGGCATATGCGTTTTCTTCTGAATATATTCAGGAGAAAACGCATACGCCCTTTTTGGCCAAGCAAGCAAGCGGGCAATGCAAATCTGCACTACAAAGAAGTATCACTTCCCACCGGTCAAAAGGGACATCCACAAAATGTGTAAAAAGCAGAAAGGCAAGACAGGCCCTGGAGAACAGGGAGCCTTGTTATGCTGATGGGTGGGATGTAAATTGCCAACTGCCTTTCTGGAGGAGTGCACTGTGTTCCCTAAAACAAGTAAAGCACAGAGCTACAGAGCCAAGTCCACTGCCAGTCTAGGGAATATACCTTGGGAAAACTGAAAATCAATATGACAGAGCCACCCCAAAATTTAGGCCTGCACGGCTTACAAGAACCTCAACTTGGGTACACCTTAAATATCCCAGGAAATATAAAAATGGTTCAAAAATTTGTGGTACTTACGTAAGATGGAATATCCCTAAGCCATGAAATCAATGTCATAAGACCAGTAGCAGCAAAATGAGTGGATTCAGGTATGATGATTCTAAGTGAAATAAATCACACAGAAAAAGAAACGTATCATAAGATATCACTTATGAAGATCCTGTAAACATGGTTACACTTGAAATGAGTTAGGAAAGAGAACAGGGTCTCACATTTGGAAAACACTCTTATGCCTGCTTAAGGGGGAAAGAGAGGTTCGGTGATGCGTAAAACCAGAGTTTGATAAAAACACAGGTACCGTTCCAAAAACCAACTATGGAATAGACAAGTCCTACACCTTCCTCAGTGAAAGGGACTCAAAACCCCATATTTCCCACAGAGGAATATATCTGAGTAGTAAGAATCTTAAAACCTATGTATTGATATGTCTCCGTAAGGGAATCAAGTGTGCCTAGACTGGCATAAACATGGAAGCGAGAATCAGTTCAAACCCACTATAAAAAGGAAATTCAAAAACAAAACAAAAAATCAGGGAAATTCTTTACAGTTTCTTCAGGGTCTCTGATGAAACCAGGACTGACCCTATCTACAGTGACAGCTGGATGTGGCATAAGGCTGGATACTTGGGACTGAGAGGATTGGTGAGATTGGGTGAGCAAATGCAGACCCTTTAAACCAATAATGCATGGCACCCATTCCATGGGTCCCAACTCTCCAGGTTGAAGGGAATATTACTACAGATATAACATGTACGGGAAACCAAGAGAATGGACACACTGTGAATACAAAAGGTTTCTACAACTCAACGAATAGTCCCTCCCCTGGTGCTCCGGTTTGACATTCCAAATCCTTTACTATCAATCTCCCAACTTGGAGAGACAGACGCTTTAACCTCCTGGTTCGCACAGGTTGCCAATATGGCAGAGGATGAAAGGGAAGAGGGAGATCCAATGAGAGGGTAGCCGTTAGGCATTTGGACGGGCACATGTCACTACAATTTCCCGGCAGGAAGAAGAATTAACCAAAGTCTCAGCCACCCACAGGGAATTAGTATAGGTCCTGAACCAAAATTTTGGACTTGTGGTCAGCTCACAAAAAACGAGTTGAAAAATGGAGCTCAGGGTCAGAGCAAGTCACAAATTGGCAGAGTAATAAAGGACAACTATCGTCCAAAAATCTGTGGAGGGAAGGCAACGAGACGGACTTGAAAGTGAGGCAGAATAGCAGGAAACAGATTTCAAGAGGTACGTAGGAATCGCCTTTAAAGCACAGGAAGAGGGCCTCAACTTTGACAATGATGCACTTGGCCAAAAAGGGCATATGTGTTTTCTCCTGAATATATACAGGAGAAAAGGCATACGCCCTTTTTGGCCAAGCAAGCAAGCGGGCAATGCAAATCTGCACTACAAAGAAGTATCAGTTCCCACCGGTCAAAAGGGACATCCACAAAATGTGTAAAAACCAGAAAGGCAAGACAGGCCCTGGAGAACAGGGAGCCTTTTTATGCTGATGGGCTGGATGTATATTGCGGACTGCCTCTCTGGAGGAGTTCATTGTGTTCCCTAAAACAAGTAAACAACAGAGCTACAGAGCCAAGGGCACTTCCAGTCTAGGGAATATACCTTGGGAAAACTGAAAATCAATAAGACAGTGCCACCCCAAAATTTAGGGCTGCACTGCTTACAAGAACCTCAACTTGGGTACACCTTAAATATCCCAGGAAATATAAAAATGGTTCAAAAAATTGTGGTACTTACGTACGATGGAATATCCCTAAGCCATGAAATCAATGCCATAAGACCAGTAGCAGCAAAATGAGTGGATTGAGGTTCGATGATGCTAAGTGAAATAAGTCACACAGAAAAATAAACTTATCATAAGATATCACTTATGAAGATCCTGTAAACAAGGCTACAATTGAACTGAGTTAGGAAAGAGAACAGAGTCTCACATTTAGAAAACACTCTTATGCCTGCTTTAGGGGGAAGGAGAGGTGGGGTGATGCATAAAACCAGAGTTTGATATAAGCACAGGTACTGTTGAAAAAACCAACTATGGAATAGACAAGACCTACACCTTCCTCAGTGAAAGGGATTCAAAACCCCATATTTCCCACAGAGGAATATATCTGACTAGCAAGAATCTTAAAACCTATGTATTGATATGTCTCCGTAAGGGAATCAAGTGTGTCTAGACTGGCATAAACATGGCAGCGAGAATCAGCTCAAACCCACTATAAAAAGGAATTTCAAAAACAAAACAAAACAAAAGGTAAATTCTTTACAATTCCTTCAGGGTCTCTGAAGAAACCTGGAATGACCCTATCTACAATGACAGCTAGATGTGGCATAAGGCTGGACACTTGGGACTGAGAGGGTTGGTGAGATTGGGTGAGCAAATGCAGACCCTTTAAAGCAATAATGCATGGCACCCATTCCATGGGTCCCAACTCTCCACGTTGAAGGTAATATTACTACAGCTCTAACATGTACGGGAAACCTAGAGAATGGACACACTCTGAATAAGAAAGGTTTCTAAACCTCAACGAATAGTCCCTCTCCTGGTGCTCCGGTTTGACTTTCCAACTGCTTTACTATCAACCTCCCAACATAGAGAGACAGCCCCTTTAACCTCCTGGTTCGCGCAGGTTGCCAATTTGGCAGAGGATGAAAGGGAAGAGGGAGAACCAATGAGAGAGTAACTGTTAGGCATTTGGACGGGCATATGTCACTCTAATTTCCCGGCAGGAAGAAGAATTAACCAAAGTCTCAGCCACCCACCAGGAACCAGTATAGGTCCTGAACCAAAATTTTGGACTTGCGGTCAGCTCACAAAAAACGAGTTGAAAAATGGAGCTCAGGGGCACAGCAATTCACAAACTGGCAGAGTAAAAAAAGACAACTATCTTCCAAAAATCTGTGGAGGGAAGGCAACGAGGCGGACTTGAAAGCGAGGCAGAATAGCAGGAAACAGATTTCAAGAGGTACGTTGGAATCGCCTTTAAAGCACAGGAAGAGGGGCACAACTTCGACAATGATGCACTTGGCCAAAAAGGGCGTATGCGTTTTCTCCTGAATATATTCAGGAGAAAACGCATACGCCCTTTTTGGGCAAGCAAGCAAGCGGGCAATGCAAATCTGCACTACAAAGAAGTTTCACTTCCCACCGGTCAAAAGGGACATCCACAAAATGTGTAAAAACCAGAAAGGCAAGACAGGCCCTGGAGAACAGGGAGCCTTGTTATGCTGATGGGCGGGATGTAAATTGCCAACTGCCTCTCTGGAGGAGTGCATTGTGTTCCCTAAAACAAGTAAACAACAGAGCTACAGAGCCACGGGCACTTCCAGTCTAGGGAATATTCCTTGGGAAAACTGAAAATCAATAAGACAGAGCCACCTCAAAATTTAGGGCTGCACTGCTTACAAGAACCTCAACTTGGGTACACCTTAAATATCCCAGGAAATATAAAAATGGTTCCAAAAATTGTGGTCCTTACGTACGATGGAATATCCCTCAGCCATGAAATCAATGCCATAAGACCAGTAGCAGCAAAATGAGTGGATTCAGGTACGATGATTCTAAGTGAAATAAATCACACAGAAAAAGAAACTTATCATAAGATATCACTTATGAAGATCCTGTAAACATGGCTACACTTGAACTGAGTCAGGAAAGAGAACAGAGTCTCACATTTAGAAAACACACTTATGCCTGCTTAAGGGGGAAGGAGAGGTGAGGTGATGCATAAAACCACAGTTTGATATAAGCACAGTTACCATTCCATAAACCAACTATGGAATAGAAAAGATCTACACCTTCCTCAGTGAAAGGGACTCAAAACCCCATATTTCCCACAGAGGAATATATCTGACTAGCAAGAATCTTAAAACCTATGTATTGATATGTCTCCGTAAGGGAATCAAGTGTGTCTAGACTGGCATAAACATGGCAGCGAGAATCAGCTCAAACCCACTATACAAAGGAATTTCAAAAACAAAACAAAAAAACAGGGAAATTCTTTACAATTCCTTCAGGGTCTCTGATGAAACCTGGAATGACCCTATCTACAATGACAGCTAGATGTGGCATAAGGCTGGACACTTGGGACTGAGAGGGTTGGTGAGATTGGGTGAGCAAATGCAGACACTT
Organism: Hyperoodon ampullatus; assembly: GCF_949752795.1. Lineage (NCBI taxonomy): Eukaryota > Metazoa > Chordata > Mammalia > Artiodactyla > Ziphiidae > Hyperoodon > Hyperoodon ampullatus. The sequence continues at coordinate 107,413,084 of NC_136914.1, forward strand.
TAAAGCAATAATGCATGGCACCCATTCCATGCGTCCCAACTCTCAACGTTGAAGGTAACATTACTACAGCTCTAACATGTACGGGAAACCTAGAGAATGGACACACTGTGAATACGAAAAGTTTCTAAACTTCAACGAATAGTCCCTCTCCTGGTGCTCCGGTTTGACTTTCCGACTGCTTTACTATCAATCTCCCAACTTAGAGAGACAGCCCTTTTAACCTCCTGGTTCGCCCAGGTTGCCAATTTGGCAGAGGATGAAAGGGAAGAGGGAGAACCAATGAGAGAGTAGCTGTTAGGCATTTGGACGGGCATATGTCACTCTAATTTCCCGGCAGGAAGAAGAATTAACCAAAGTCTCAGCCACCCACCAGGAACCAGTATAGGTTCTGAACCAAAATTTTGGACTTGCGGTCAGCTCACAAAAAACGAGTTGAAAAATGGAGCTCAGGGGCACAGCAATTCACAAACTGGCAGAGTAAAAAAAGACAACTATCTTCCAAAAATCTGTGGAGGGAAGGCAACGAGGCGGACTTGAAAGTGAGGCAGAATAGTAGGAAACACATTTCAAGAGGTACGTTGGAATCGCCTTTAAAGCACAGGAAGAGGGGCACAACTTCGACAATGATGCACTTGGCCAAAAAGGGTGTATGCATTTTCTCCTGAATATATTCAGGAGAAAACGCATACGCCCTTTTTGGCCAAGCAAGCAAGCGGGCAATGGAAATCTGCACTACAAAGAAGTATCACTTCCCACCGGTCAAAAGGGACATCCACAAAATGTGTAAAAACCAGAAAGGCAAGACAGGCCCTGGAGAACAGGGAGCCTTGTTATGCTGATGGCCGGGATGAAAATTGCCAACTGCCTCTCTGGAGGAGTGCCTTGTGTTCCCTAAAACAAATAAACGACAGAGCTACAGAGCCAAGGGCACTTCCAGTCTAGGGAATATACCTTGGGAAAACTGAAAATTAATAAGACAGAGCCACCTCAAAATTTAGGGCTGCACTGCTTACAAGAACCTCAACTTGGGTACACCTTAAATATCCCAGGAAATATAAAAATGGTTCCAAAAATTGTAGTCCTTACGTACGATGGAATATCCCTCAGCCGTGAAATCAATGTCATAAGACCAGTAGCAGCAAAATGAATGGATTCAGTTACGATGATTCTAAGTGAAATAAGTCACACAGAAAAAGAAACTTATCATAAGATATCACTTATGAAGATCCTGTAAACATGGCTACCTTTGAACTGAGTCAGGAAAGAGAACAGAGTCTCGCATTTAGAAAACACTCTTATGCCTGCTTAAGGGGGATGGAAAGGTGGGGTGATGCCTAAAACCAGAGTTTGATATAAGCATAGTTACCATTCCATAAACCAACTATGGAATAGACAAGACCTATACCTTCCTCAGTGAAAGGGACTCAAAACCCCATATTTCCCACAGAGGAATATATCTGACTAGCAAGAATCTTAAAACCTATGTATTGATATGTCTCCGTAAGGGAATCAAGTGTGTCTAGACTGGCATAAACATGGCAGCGAGAATCAGCTCCAACCCACTATACAAAGGAATTTCAAAAACAAAACAAAAACACAGGGAAATTCTTTACAATTCCTTCAAGGTCTCTGATGAAACCTGGAATGTCCTTATCTACAATGACAGCTAGATGTGGCATAAGGCTGGACACTTGGGACTGAGAGGGTTGGTGAGATTGGGTGAGCAAATGCAGACCCTTTAAAGCAATAATGCATGGCTCCCATTCCATGGGTCCCAAATCTCCACGTTGAAGGTAATATTACTACAGCTCTAATATGTACGGGAAACCTAGAGAATGGACACACTGTGAATATGAAAGGTTTCTAAAACTCAACGAATAGTCCCTCCCCTGGTGCTCCGGTTTGACTTTCCAACTGCTTTACTATCAACCTCCCAACTTAGAGAGACATCCCCTTTAACCTCCTGGTTCGCGCAGGTTGCCAATTTGGCAGAGGATGAAAGGGAAGAGGGAGAACCAATGAGAGAGTAGCTGTTAGGCATTTGGACGGGCACATGTCACTCTAATTTCCCGGTAGGAAGAAGAATTATCCAAAGTCTCAGCAACCCACCGGGAACCAGTATAGGTCCTGAACCAAAATTTTGGACTTGCGGTCAGCTCACAAAAAACGAGTTGAAAAATGGGGCTCAGGGGAACAGCAATTCACAAACTGGCAGCGTAATAAAGGACAACTATCGTCCAATAATCTGTGGAGGGAAGGCAACGAGGTGGACTTGAAAGCGAGGCAGAATAGGAGGAAACAGATTTCAAGAGGTACCTTGGAATCACCTTTAAAGCACAGGAAGAGGGGCACAACTTCGACAATGATGCACTTGGCCAAAAAGGGCATATGCGTTTTCTTCTGAATATATTCAGGAGAAAACGCATACGCCCTTTTTGGCCAAGCAAGCAAGCGGGCAATGCAAATCTGCACTACAAAGAAGTATCACTTCCCACCGGTCAAAAGGGACATCCACAAAATGTGTAAAAAGCAGAAAGGCAAGACAGGCCCTGGAGAACAGGGAGCCTTGTTATGCTGATGGGTGGGATGTAAATTGCCAACTGCCTTTCTGGAGGAGTGCACTGTGTTCCCTAAAACAAGTAAAGCACAGAGCTACAGAGCCAAGTCCACTGCCAGTCTAGGGAATATACCTTGGGAAAACTGAAAATCAATATGACAGAGCCACCCCAAAATTTAGGCCTGCACGGCTTACAAGAACCTCAACTTGGGTACACCTTAAATATCCCAGGAAATATAAAAATGGTTCAAAAATTTGTGGTACTTACGTAAGATGGAATATCCCTAAGCCATGAAATCAATGTCATAAGACCAGTAGCAGCAAAATGAGTGGATTCAGGTATGATGATTCTAAGTGAAATAAATCACACAGAAAAAGAAACGTATCATAAGATATCACTTATGAAGATCCTGTAAACATGGTTACACTTGAAATGAGTTAGGAAAGAGAACAGGGTCTCACATTTGGAAAACACTCTTATGCCTGCTTAAGGGGGAAAGAGAGGTTCGGTGATGCGTAAAACCAGAGTTTGATAAAAACACAGGTACCGTTCCAAAAACCAACTATGGAATAGACAAGTCCTACACCTTCCTCAGTGAAAGGGACTCAAAACCCCATATTTCCCACAGAGGAATATATCTGAGTAGTAAGAATCTTAAAACCTATGTATTGATATGTCTCCGTAAGGGAATCAAGTGTGCCTAGACTGGCATAAACATGGAAGCGAGAATCAGTTCAAACCCACTATAAAAAGGAAATTCAAAAACAAAACAAAAAATCAGGGAAATTCTTTACAGTTTCTTCAGGGTCTCTGATGAAACCAGGACTGACCCTATCTACAGTGACAGCTGGATGTGGCATAAGGCTGGATACTTGGGACTGAGAGGATTGGTGAGATTGGGTGAGCAAATGCAGACCCTTTAAACCAATAATGCATGGCACCCATTCCATGGGTCCCAACTCTCCAGGTTGAAGGGAATATTACTACAGATATAACATGTACGGGAAACCAAGAGAATGGACACACTGTGAATACAAAAGGTTTCTACAACTCAACGAATAGTCCCTCCCCTGGTGCTCCGGTTTGACATTCCAAATCCTTTACTATCAATCTCCCAACTTGGAGAGACAGACGCTTTAACCTCCTGGTTCGCACAGGTTGCCAATATGGCAGAGGATGAAAGGGAAGAGGGAGATCCAATGAGAGGGTAGCCGTTAGGCATTTGGACGGGCACATGTCACTACAATTTCCCGGCAGGAAGAAGAATTAACCAAAGTCTCAGCCACCCACAGGGAATTAGTATAGGTCCTGAACCAAAATTTTGGACTTGTGGTCAGCTCACAAAAAACGAGTTGAAAAATGGAGCTCAGGGTCAGAGCAAGTCACAAATTGGCAGAGTAATAAAGGACAACTATCGTCCAAAAATCTGTGGAGGGAAGGCAACGAGACGGACTTGAAAGTGAGGCAGAATAGCAGGAAACAGATTTCAAGAGGTACGTAGGAATCGCCTTTAAAGCACAGGAAGAGGGCCTCAACTTTGACAATGATGCACTTGGCCAAAAAGGGCATATGTGTTTTCTCCTGAATATATACAGGAGAAAAGGCATACGCCCTTTTTGGCCAAGCAAGCAAGCGGGCAATGCAAATCTGCACTACAAAGAAGTATCAGTTCCCACCGGTGAAAAGGGACATCCACAAAATGTGTAAAAACCAGAAAGGCAAGACAGGCCCTGGAGAACAGGGAGCCTTTTTATGCTGATGGGCTGGATGTATATTGCGGACTGCCTCTCTGGAGGAGTTCATTGTGTTCCCTAAAACAAGTAAACAACAGAGCTACAGAGCCAAGGGCACTTCCAGTCTAGGGAATATACCTTGGGAAAACTGAAAATCAATAAGACAGTGCCACCCCAAAATTTAGGGCTGCACTGCTTACAAGAACCTCAACTTGGGTACACCTTAAATATCTCAGGAAATATAAAAATGATTCAAAAAATTGTGTTACTTACGTACGATGGAATATCCCTCAGCCATGAAATCAGTCATAAGACCAGAAGCAGCAAAATGAGTGGATTCAGGTACGATGATTCTAAGTGAAATAAGTCACACAGAAAAAGAAACTTATCATAAGATATCACTTATGAAGGTCCTGTAAACATGGCTACACTTGAACTGAGTTAAGAAAGAGAACAGAGTCTCACATTCAGAAAACACTCTTATGCCTGCTGAAGGGCAAAGGAGAGGTGAGGTGATGCATAAAACCACAGTTTGAGATAAGCAAAGGTACCGTTCCATAAACCAACTATGGAATAGACAAGACCTACACCTTCCTCAGTGAAAGGGATTCCAAACTCCATATTTCACACAGTGGAATATATCTGACTAGCAAGAACCTTAAAACCTATGTATTGATATGTCTCCGTAAGGAAATCAAGTGAGTCTAGAGTAGCATAAACATGGCAGCGAGAATCAGCACAAACCCACTATACAAAGGAATTTCAAAAACAAAACAAAAAAACAGGGAAATTCTTTACAATTCCTTCAGGGTCTCTGATAAAACCTGGAATGACCATATCTACAATGACAGCTAGATGTGGCATAAGGCTGGACACTTGGGACTGAGAGGATTGGTGAGATTGGGTTTGCAAATGCAAACCCTTTAAAGCAATAATGCATGGCACCCATTCCATGGGACCCAACTCTCCATGTTGAAGGTAACATTACTACAGCTATAACATGTACGGGAAACCTAGAAAATGGACACACTGTGAATACGAAAGGTTTCTAAACCTCAACGAATAGTCCCTCTCCTGGTGCTCCGGTTTGACTTTCCAACTGCATTACTATCAATCTCCCAACTTAGAGAGACAGCCCCTTTAACCTCCTGGTTCGCGCAGGTTGCCAATTTCGCAGAGGATGAAAGGGAAGAGGGAGAACCAATGAGAGAGTAGCTGTTAGGCATTTGGAATGGCATATGTCACTCTAATTTCCCGGCAGGAAGAAGAATTAACCAAAGTCTCAGACACCCACCAGGAACCAGTATAGGTCCTGAACCAAAATTTTGGACTTGCGGTCAGCTCACAAAGAACGAGTTGAAAAATGGAGCTCAGGGGCACAGCAATTCACAAACTGGCAGAGTAAAAAAAGACAACTATCTTCCAAAAATCTGTGGAGGGAAGGCAACGAGGCGGACTTGAAAGCGAGGCAGAATAGCAGGAAACAGATTTCAAGAGGTACGTTGGAATCGCCTTTAAAGCACAGGAAGAGGGGCACAACTTCGACAATGATGCACTTGGCCAAAAAGGGCGTATGTGTTTTCTCCTGAATATATTCAGGAGAAAAGGCATACGCCCTTTTTGGCCAAGCAAGCAAGCGGGCAATGCAAATCTGCACTCCAAAGAAGTTTCACTTCCCACCGGTCAAAAGGGACATCCACAAAATGTGTAAAAACCAGAAAGGCAAGACAGGCCCTGGAGAACAGGGAGCCTTTTTATGCTGATGAGCGGGATGTAAATTGCCAACTGCCTCTCTGGAGGAGTGCATTGTGTTCCCTAAAACAAGTAAACAACAGAGCTACAGAGCCAAGGGCACTTCCAGTCTAGGGAAAATACCTTAGGAAAACTGAAAATCAATGAGACAGAGCCACCCCAAAATTTAGGGCTGCACTGCTTACAAGAACCTCAACTTGGGTACACCTTAAATATCCCAGGAAATATAAAAATGGTTCAAAAAATTGTGGTACTTACGTACGATGGAATATCCCTAAGCCATGAAATCAATGCCATAAGACCAGTAGCAGCAAAATGAGTGGATTGAGGTTCGATGATGCTAAGTGAAATAAGTCACACAGAAAAATAAACTTATCATAAGATATCACTTATGAAGATCCTGTAAACAAGGCTACAATTGAACTGAGTTAGGAAAGAGAACAGAGTCTCACATTTAGAAAACACTCTTATGCCTGCTTTAGGGGGAAGGAGAGGTGGGGTGATGCATAAAACCAGAGTTTGATATAAGCACAGGTACTGTTGAAAAAACCAACTATGGAATAGACAAGACCTACACCTTCCTCAGTGAAAGGGATTCAAAACCCCATATTTCCCACAGAGGAATATATCTGACTAGCAAGAATCTTAAAACCTATGTATTGATATGTCTCCGTAAGGGAATCAAGTGTGTCTAGACTGGCATAAACATGGCAGCGAGAATCAGCTCAAACCCACTATAAAAAGGAATTTCAAAAACAAAACAAAACAAAAGGTAAATTCTTTACAATTCCTTCAGGGTCTCTGAAGAAACCTGGAATGACCCTATCTACAATGACAGCTAGATGTGGCATAAGGCTGGACACTTGGGACTGAGAGGGTTGGTGAGATTGGGTGAGCAAATGCAGACCCTTTAAAGCAATAATGCATGGCACCCATTCCATGGGTCCCAACTCTCCACGTTGAAGGTAATATTACTACAGCTCTAACATGTACGGGAAACCTAGAGAATGGACACACTCTGAATAAGAAAGGTTTCTAAACCTCAACGAATAGTCCCTCTCCTGGTGCTCCGGTTTGACTTTCCAACTGCTTTACTATCAACCTCCCAACATAGAGAGACAGCCCCTTTAACCTCCTGGTTCGCGCATGTTGCCAATTTGGCAGAGGATGAAAGGGAAGAGGGAGAACCAATGAGAGAGTAACTGTTAGGCATTTGGACGGGCATATGTCACTCTAATTTCCCGGCAGGAAGAAGAATTAACCAAAGTCTCAGCCACCCACCAGGAACCAGTATAGGTCCTGAACCAAAATTTTGGACTTGCGGTCAGCTCACAAAAAACGAGTTGAAAAATGGAGCTCAGGGGCACAGCAATTCACAAACTGGCAGAGTAAAAAAAGACAACTATCTTCCAAAAATCTGTGGAGGGAAGGCAACGAGGCGGACTTGAAAGCGAGGCAGAATAGCAGGAAACAGATTTCAAGAGGTACGTTGGAATCGCCTTTAAAGCACAGGAAGAGGGGCACAACTTCGACAATGATGCACTTGGCCAAAAAGGGCGTATGCGTTTTCTCCTGAATATATTCAGGAGAAAACGCATACGCCCTTTTTGGGCAAGCAAGCAAGCGGGCAATGCAAATCTGCACTACAAAGAAGTTTCACTTCCCACCGGTCAAAAGGGACATCCACAAAATGTGTAAAAACCAGAAAGGCAAGACAGGCCCTGGAGAACAGGGAGCCTTGTTATGCTGATGGGCGGGATGTAAATTGCCAACTGCCTCTCTGGAGGAGTGCATTGTGTTCCCTGAAACAAGTAAACAACAGAGCTACAGAGCCAAGGGCACTTCCAGTCTAGGGAATATACCTTGGGAAAACTGAAAATCAATAAGACAGAGCCACCCCAAAATTTAGGGCTGCACTGCTTACAAGAACCTCAACTTGGGTACACCTTAAATATCCCAGGAAATATAAAAATGGTTCCAAAAATTGTGGTCCTTACGTACGATGGAATATCCCTCAGCCATGAAATCAATGTCATAAGACCAGTAGCAGCAAAATGAGTGGATTCAGGTACGATGATTCTAAGTGAAATAAGTCACACAGAAAAAGAAACTTATCATAAGATATCACTTATGAAGATCCTGTAAACATGGCTACACTTGAACTGAGTCAGGAAAGAGAACAGAGTCTCACATTTAGAAAACACACTTATGCCTGCTTAAGGGGGAAGGAGAGGTGAGGTGGTGCATAAAACCAGAGTTTGATATAAGCACAGTTACCATTCCATAAACCAACTATGGAATAGACAAGACCTACACCTTCCTCAGTGAAAGGGACTCAAAATGCCATATTTCCCACAGAGGAATATATCTGACTAGCAAGAATCTTAAAACCTATGTATTGATATGTCTCCATAAGGGAATCAACTGTGTCTAGACTGGCATAAACATGGTAGTGAGAATCACCTCAAACCCACTATACAAAGTAATTTCAAAAACAAAACAATAAAACAGGGAAATTCTTGACCATTCCTTCAGGGTCTCTGATGAAACCTGGAATGACCCTATCTACAATGACAGCAAGATGTGGCATAAGGCTGGACACTTGTGACTGAGAGGTTTGGTGAGATTGGGTGAGCAAATGCAGACCCTTTAAAGCAATAATGCATGGCACCCATTCCATGGGTCCCAACTCTCCACGCTGAAGGTAATATTACTACATCTCTAAAATGTACGGGAAACCTAGAGAATGGACACACTGTGAATACGAAAGGTTTCTAAAACTCAACGAATGGTCCCTCTCCTGGTGCTCTGGTTTGACTTTTCAACTGCTTTACTATCAACCTCCCAACTTAGAGAGACAGCCCCTTTAACCTTTGTTTCGCGCAGGTTGCCAATTTGGCAGAGGATGAAAGGGAAGAGGGAGAACCAATGAGAGAGTAGCTGTTAGGCATTTGGACGGGCATATGTCACTCTAATATCCCGGCAGGAAGAAGAATTAACCAAAGTCTCAGCCACCCACCAGGAACCAGTATAGGTCCTGAACCAAAATTTTGGAATTGCGGTCAGCTCACAAAAAACGAGTTGAAAAATGGAGCTCAGGGGCACAGCAATTCACAAACTGGCAGAGTAAAAAAAGACAACTATCTTCCAAAAATCTGTGGAGGGAAGGCAATGAGGTGGATTTGAAAGCGAGGCAGAATAGCAGGAAACAGATTTCAAGAGGTACGTTGGAATCGCCTTTAAAGCACAGGAAGAGGGGCACAACTTCGACAATGATGCACTTGGCCAAAAAGGGCGTATGCGTTTTCTCCTGAATATATTCAGGAGAAAACGCATACGCCCTTTTTGGCCAAGCAAGCAAGCGGGCAATGCAAATCTGCACTCCAAAGAAGTTTCACTTCCCACCGGTCAAAAGGGACATCCACAAAATGTGTAAAAAGCAGAAAGGCAAGACAGGCCCTGGAGAACAGGGAGCCCTGTTATGCTGATGGGCGGGATGTAAATTGCCAACTGCCTCTCTGGAGGAGTGCATTGTGTTCCCTAAAACAAGTAAACCACAGAGCTACAGAGCCAAGGGCACATCCAGTCTAGGGAATATACATTGGGAAAACTGAAAAGCAATAAGACAGAGCCACCCCAAAATTTAGGGCTGCACTGCTTACAAGAAACTCAACTTGGGTACCCCTGAAATATCCCAGGAAATATAAAAATGGTTCCAAAAATTGTGGTCCTTACGTACGATGGAATATCCCTCAGCCATGAAATCAATGTCATAAGACCAGTAGCAGAAAAATGAGTGGATTCAGGTACGATGATTCTAAATGAAATAAGTCACACAGAAAAAGAAACTTATCATAAGATATCACTTATGAAGATCCTGTAAACATGGCTACACTTGAACTGAGTCAGGAAAGAGAAGAGAGTCTCACATTTAGGAAACACTCTTCTGTCTGCTTAATGGGGAAGGAGAGGTGGGGTGATGCCTAAAACCAGAGTTTGATATAAGCACAGTTACCATTCCATAAACCAACTATGGAATAGACAAGACCTACACCTTCCTCAGTGAAAGGGACTCAAAACCCCATATTTCCCACAGAGGAATATATCTGACTAGCAAGAATCTTAAAACCTATGTATTGATATGTCTCCGTAAGGGAATCAAGTGTGTCTAGACTGGCATAAACATGGCAGCGAGAATCAGCTCAAACCCACTATACAAAGGAATTTCAAAAACAAAACAAAAAAACATGGAAATTCTTTACAAATCCTTCAGGGTCTCTGATGAAACCTGGAATGACCCTATCTACAATGACAGCTAGATGTGGCATAAGGCTGGACACTTGGGACTGAGAGGGTTGGTGAGATTGGGTGAGCAAATGCAGACCCTTTAAAGCAATAATGCATGGCACCCATTCCATGGGTCCCAACTCTCCACGTTGAAGGTAATATTACTACAGCTCTAAAATGTACGGGAAACCTAGAGAATGGACACACTGTGAATATGAAAGGTTTCTAAACCTCAACGAATAGTCCCTCTCCTGGTGCTCCGGTTTGACTTTCCAACTGCTTTACTATCAACCTCCCAACTTAGAGAGACAGCCCCTTTAACCTCCTGGTTCGCACAGGTTGCCAATTTGCCAGAGGATGAAAGGGAAGAGGGAGAACCAATGAGAGAGTAGCTGTTAGGCATTTGGACGGGCATATGTCACTCTAATTTCCCGGCAGGAAGAAGAATTAACCAAAGTCTCAGCCACCCACCAGGAACCAGTATAGGTCCTGAACCAAAATTTTGGACTTGCGGTCAGCTCACAAAAAACGAGTTGAAAAATGGAGCTCAGGGGCACAGCAATTCACAAACTGGCAGAGTAAAAAAAGACAACTATCTTCCAAAAATCTGTGGAGGGAAGGCAACGAGGCGGACTTGAAAGCGAGGCAGAATAGCAGGAAACACATTTCAAGAGGTACCTTGGAATCGCCTTTAAAGCACAGGAAGAGGGGCACAACTTCGACAATGATGCACTTGGCCAAAAAGTGTGTATGCGTTTTCTCCTGAATATATTCAGGAGAAAACGCATACGTCCCTTTTGGCCAAGCAAGCAAGCGGGCAATGGAAATCTGCACTACAAAGAAGTATCACTTCCCACCGGTCAAAAGGGACTTCCACAAAATGTGTAAAAACCAGAAAGGCAAGACAGTCCCTGGAGAACAGGGAGCCTTGTTATGCTGATGGGCGGGATGAAAATTGCCAACTGCCTCTCTGGAGGAGTGCCTTGTGTTCCCTAAAACAAATAAACGACAGAGCTACAGAGCCAAGGGCATTTCCAGTCTAGGGAATATACCTTGGGAAAACTGAAAATCAATAAGACAGAGCCACCCCAAAATTTAGGGCTGCACTGCTTACAAGAACCTCAACTTGGGTACACCATAAATATCCCAGGAAATATAAAAATGGTTCCAAAAATTGTGGTCCTTACGTACGATGGAATATCCCTCAGCCGTGAAATCAATGTCATAAGACCAGTAGCAGCAAAATGAGTGGATTCAGTTACGATGATTCTAAGTGAAATAAGTCACACAGAAAAAGAAACTTATCATAAGATATCACTTATGAAGATCCTGTAAACATGGCTACCTTTGAACTGAGTCAGGAAAGAGAACAGAGACTCACATTTAGAAAACACTCTTATGCCTGCTTAAGGGGGAAGGAAAGGTGGGGTGATGCCTAAAACCAGAGTTTGATATAAGCATAGTTACCATTCCATAAACCAACTATGGAATAGACAAGACCTACACCTTCCTCAGTGAAAGGGACTCAAAACCCCATATTTCCCACAGAGGAATATATCTGACTAGCAAGAATCTTAAAACCTATGTATTGATATGTCTCCGTAAGGGAATCAAGTGTGTCTAGACTGGCATAAACATGGCAGCGAGAATCAGCTCAAACCCACTATACAAAGGAATTTCAAAAACAAAACAAAAAAACAGGGAAATTCTTTACAATTCCTTCAAGGTCTCTGATGAAACCTGGAATGTCCCTGTCTACAATGACAGCTAGATGTGGCATAAGGCTGGACACTTGGGACTGAGAGGGTTGGTGAGATTGGGTGAGCAAATGCAGACCCTTTAAAGCAATAATGCATGGCACCCATTCCATGGGTCCCAACTCTCCACGTTGAAGGTAATATTACTACAGCTCTAACATGTACGGGAAACCTAGAGAATGGACACACTCTGAATATGAAAGGTTTCTAAACCTCAACGAATAGTCCCTCTCCTGGTGCTCCGGTTTGACTTTCCAACTGCTTTACTATCAACCTCCCAACTTAGAGAGACAGCCCCTTTAACCTCCTGGTTCGCACAGGTTGCCAATTTGCCAGAGGATGAAAGGGAAGAGGGAGAACCAATGAGAGAGTAGCTGTTAGGCATTTGGACGGGCATATGTCACTCTAATTTCCCGGCAGGAAGAAGAATTAACCAAAGTCTCAGCCACCCACCAGGAACCAGTATAGGTCCTGAACCAAAATTTTGGACTTGCGGTCAGCTCACAAAAAACGAGTTGAAAAATGGAGCTCAGGGGCACAGCAATTCACAAACTGGCAGAGTAAAAAAAGACAACTATCTTCCAAAAATCTGTGGAGGGAAGGCAACGAGGCGGACTTGAAAGCGAGGCAGAATAGCAGGAAACACATTTCAAGAGGTACCTTGGAATCGCCTTTAAAGCACAGGAAGAGGGGCACAACTTCGACAATGATGCACTTGGCCAAAAAGTGTGTATGCGTTTTCTCCTGAATATATTCAGGAGAAAACGCATACGTCCCTTTTGGCCAAGCAAGCAAGCGGGCAATGGAAATCTGCACTACAAAGAAGTATCACTTCCCACCGGTCAAAAGGGACTTCCACAAAATGTGTAAAAACCAGAAAGGCAAGACAGTCCCTGGAGAACAGGGAGCCTTGTTATGCTGATGGGCGGGATGAAAATTGCCAACTGCCTCTCTGGAGGAGTGCCTTGTGTTCCCTAAAACAAATAAACGACAGAGCTACAGAGCCAAGGGCATTTCCAGTCTAGGGAATATACCTTGGGAAAACTGAAAATCAATAAGACAGAGCCACCCCAAAATTTAGGGCTGCACTGCTTACAAGAACCTCAACTTGGGTACACCATAAATATCCCAGGAAATATAAAAATGGTTCCAAAAATTGTGGTCCTTACGTACGATGGAATATCCCTCAGCCGTGAAATCAATGTCATAAGACCAGTAGCAGCAAAATGAGTGGATTCAGTTACGATGATTCTAAGTGAAATAAGTCACACAGAAAAAGAAACTTATCATAAGATATCACTTATGAAGATCCTGTAAACATGGCTACCTTTGAACTGAGTCAGGAAAGAGAACAGAGTCTCACATTAAGAAAACACTCTTATGCCTGCCTAAGGGGGAAGGAAACGTGGGGTGATGCCTAAAACCAGAGTTTGATATAAGCATAGTTACCATTCCATAAACCAACTATGGAATAGACAAGACCTACACCTTCCTCAGTGAAAGGGACTCAAAACCCCATATTTCCCACAGAGGAATATATCTGACTAGCAAGAATCTTAAAACCTATGTATTGATATGTCTCCGTAAGGGAATCAAGTGTGTCTAGACTGGCATAAACATGGCAGCGAGAATCAGCTCAAACCCACTATACAAAGGAATTTCAAAAACAAAACAAAAAAACAGGGAAATTCTTTACAATTCCTTCAAGGTCTCTGATGAAACCTGGAATGTCCCTGTCTACAATGACAGCAAGATGTGGCATAAGGCTGGACACTTGGGACTGAGAGGGTTGGTGAGATTGGGTGAGCAAATGCAGACCCTTTAAAGCAATAATGCATGGCTCCCATTCCATGGGTCCCAACTCTCCACGTAGAAGGTAATATTACTACAGCTCTAATATGTACGGGAAACCTAGAGAATGGACACACTGTGAATATGAAAGGTTTCTAAAACTCAACGAATAGTCCCTCCCCTGGTGCTCCGGTTTGACTTTCCAACTGCTTTACTATCAACCTCCCAACTTAGACAGACAGCCCCTTTAACCTCCTGGTTCGCACAGGTTGCCAATTTGGCAGAGGATGAAAGGGAAGAGGGAGAACCAATGAGAGAGTAGCTGTTAGGCATTTGGACGGGCATATGCCACTCTAATTTCCCGGCAGGAAGAAGAATTAACCAAAGTCTCAGCCACCCACCAGGAACCAGTATAGGTCCTGAACCAAAATTTTGGACTTGCGGTCAGCTCACAAAAAATGAGTTGAAAAATGGAGCTCAGGGGCACAGCAATTCACAAACTGGCAGAGTAAAAAAAGACAACTATCTTCCAAAAATCTGTGGAGGGAAGGCAACGAGGCGGACTTGAAAGCGAGACAGAATAGCAAGAAACAGATTTCAAGAGGTACGTTGGAATCGCCTTTAAAGCACAGGAAGAGGGGCAGAACTTCGACAATGATGCACTTGGCCAAAAAGGGCGTATGCGTTTTCTCCTGAATATATTCAGGAGAAAACGCATACGCCCTTTTTGGCCAAGCAAGCAAGTGGGCAATGCAAATCTGCACTACAAAGAAGTTTCACTTCCCACCGGTCAAAAGGGACATCCACAAAATGTGTAAAAACCAGAAAGGCAAGACAGGCCCTGGAGAACAGGGAGCCTTGTTATGCTGATGGGCAGGATGTAAATTGCCAACTGCCTCTCTGGAGGAGTGCATTGTGTTCCCTGAAACAAGTAAACCACAGAGCTACAGAGCCAAGGGCACATCCAGTCTAGGGAATATACATTGGGAAAAATGAAAATCAATAAGACAGAGCCACCCCAAAATTTAGGGCTGCACTGCTTACAGGAACCTCAACTTGGGTACCCCTGAAATATCCCAGGAAATATAAAAATGGTTCCAAAAATTGTGGTCCTTACGTACGATGGAATATCCCTCAGCCATGAAATCAATGTCATAAGACCAGTAGCAGCAAAATGAGTGGATTCAGGTACGATGATTCTAAGTGAAATAAGTCACACAGAAAAAGAAACTTATCATAAGATATCACTTATGAAGATCCTGTAAACATGGCTACACTTGAACTGAGTCAGGAAAGAGAACAGAGTCTCACATTTAGAAAACACTCTTATGCCTGCTTAAGGGAGAAGGAGAGGTGGGGTGATGCCTAAAACCAGAGTGTGATATAAGCACAGTTACCATTCCATAAACCAACTATGGAATAGACAAGAACTACACCTTCCTCAGTGAAAGGGACTCAAAATGCCATATTTCCCACAGAGGAATATATCTGACTAGCAAGAATCTTAAAACCTATGTATTGATATGTCTCCGTAAGGGAATCAAGTGTGTCTAGACTGGCATAAACATGGCAGCGAGAATCAGCTCAAACCCACTATACAAAGGAATTTCAAAAACAAAACAAAAAAACAGGGAAATTCTTTACAATTCCTTCAGGGTCTCTGATGAAACCTCGAATGACCCTATCTACAATGACAGCTAGATGTGGCATAAGGCTGGACACTTGGGACTGAGAGGGTTGGTGAGATTGGGTGAGCAAATGCAGACCCTTTAAAGCAATAATGCATGGCACCCATTCCATGGGTCCCAAATCTCCACGTTGAAGGTAATATTACTACAGCTCTAATATGTACGGGAAACCTAGAGAATGGACACACTGTGAATATGAAAGGTTTCTAAAACTCAACGAATAGTCCCTCCCCTGGTGCTCCGGTTTGACTTTCCAACTGCTTTACTATCAACCTCCCAACTTAGAGAGACAGCCCCTTTAACCTCCTGGTTCACACAGGTTGCCAATTTGGCAGAGGATGAAAGGGAAGAGGGAGAACCAATGAGAGAGTAGCTGTTAGGCATTTGGACGGGCATATGTCACTCTAATTTCCCGGCAGGAAGAAGAATTAACCAAAGTCTCAGCCACCTACCAGGAACCAGTATAGGTCCTGAACCAAAATTTTGGACTTGCGGTCAGCTCACAAAAAACGAGTTGAAAAATGGAGCTCAGGGGCACAGCAATTCACAAACTGGCAGAGTAAAAAAAGACAACTATCTTCCAAAAATCTGTGGAGGAAAGGCAACGAGGCGGACTTGAAAGCGAGGCAGAATAGCAGGAAACAAATTTCAAGAGGTACGTTGGAATCGCCTTTAAAGCACAGGAAGAGGGGCACAACTTCGACAATGATGCACTTGGCCAAAAAGGGCGTATGCGTTTTCTCCTGAATATATACAGGAGAAAACGCATACGCCCTTCTTGGCCAAGCAAGCAAGCGGGCAAGGCAAATCTGCACTACAAAGAAGTTTCACTTCCCACCGGTCAAAAGGGACACCCACAAAAATGTGTAAAAACCAGAAAGGCAAGACAGGCCCTGGAGAACAGGGAGCCTTGTTATGCTGATGGGCGGGATGTAAATTGCCAACTGCCTCTCTGGAGGAGTGCATTGTGTTCCCTAAAAGAAGTAAACAACAGAGCTACAGAGCCAAGGGCACTTCCAGTCTACGGAATATACCTTGGGAAAACTGAAAATCAATAAGACAGAACCACCCCAAAATTTAGGGCTGCACTGCTTACAAGAACCTCAACAAGGGTACAACTTAAATATCCCAGGAAATATAAAAATGGTTCCAAAAACTGTGGTCCTTACGTACGATGGAATATCCCTCAGCCGTGAAATCAATGTCATAAGACCAGTAGCAGCAAAATGAGTGGATTCAGGTACGATGATTCTAAGTGAAATAAGTCACACAGAAAAAGAAACTTATCATAAGATATCACTTATGAAGATCCTGTAAACATGGATACACTTGAACTGAGTCAGGAAAGAGAACAGAGTCTCACATTTAGAAAACAATCTTATGCCTGCTTAAGGGGGAAGGAGAGGTGGGGTGATGCCTAAAACCAGAGTTTGATATAAGCACAGTTACCATTCCATAAACCAACTATGGAATAGACAAGACCTACACCTTCCTCAGTGAGAGGGACTCAAAACCCCATATTTCCCACAGAGGAATATATCTGACTAGCAAGAATCTTAAAACCTATGTATTGATATGTCTCCGTAAGGGAATCAAGTGTGTCTAGACTGGCATAAACATGGCAGCGAGAATCAGCTCAAACCCACTATACAAAGGAATTTCAAAAACAAAACAAAAAAACAGGGAAATTCTTTACAATTCCTTCAGGGTCTCTGATGAAACCTGGAATGACCCTATCTACAATGACAGCTAGATGTGGCATAAGGCTGGACACTTGGGACTGAGAGGGTTGGTGAGATTGGGTGAGCAAATGCAGACACTTTAAAGCAATAATGCATGGCACCCATTCCATGGGTCCCAACTCTCAACGTTGAAGGTAATATTACTACAGCTCTAACATGTACAGGAAACCTAGAGAATGGACACACTGTGAATACGAAAAGTTTCTAAACTTCAACGAATAGTCCCTCTCCTGGTGCTCCGGTTTGACTTTCCAACTGCTTTACTATCAATCTCCCAACTTAGAGAGACAGCCCCTTTAAACTCCTGGTTCGCGCAGGTTGCCAATTTGGCAGAGGGTGAAAGGGAAGAGGGAGAACCAATGAGAGAATAGCTGTTAGGCATTTGGACGGGCATATGTCACTCTAATTTCCCGGCAGGAAGAAGAATTAACCAAAGTCTCAGCCACCCACCAGGAACCAGTATAGGTCCTGAACCAAAATTTTGGACTTGCGGTCAGCTCACAAAAAACGAGTTGAAAAATGGAGCCCAGGGGCACAGCAATTCACAAACTGGCAGAGTAAAAAAAGGACAGCTATCTTCCAAAAATCTGTGGAGGGAAGGCAACGAGGCGGACATGAAAGCGAGGCAGAATAGCAGGAAACAGATTTCAAGAGGTACGTTGGAATTGCCTTTAAAGCACAGGAAGAGGGGCACAACTTCGACAATGATGTGCTTGGCCAAAAAGGGCGTATGCGTTTTCTCCTGAATATATTCAGGAGAAAACGCATACGCCCTTTTTGGCCAAGCAAGCAAGCGGGCAATGCAAATCTGCACTACAAAGAAGTTTCACTTCCCACCGGTCAAAAGGGACATCCACAAAATGTGTAAAAACCAGAAAGGCAAGACAGGCCCTGGAGAACAGGGAGCCTTGTTATGTTGATGGGCGGGATGTAAATTGCCAACTGCCTCTCTGGAGGAATGCATTGTGTTCCCTGAAACAAGTAAACCACAGAGCTACAGAGCCAAGGGCACATCCAGTCTAGGGAATATACATTGGGAAAAATGAAAATCAATAAGACAGAGCCACCCCAAAATTTAGGGCTGCACTGCTTACAGGAACCTCAACTTGGGTACCCCTGAAATATCCCAGGAAATATAAAAATGGTTCCAAAAATTGTGGTCCTTACGTACGATGGAATATCCCTCAGCCATGAAATCAATGTCATAGGACCAGTAGCAGCAAAATGAGTGGATTCAGGTACGATGATTCTAAGTGAAATAAGTCACACAGAAAAAGAAACTTATCATAAGATATCACTTATGAAGATCCTGTAAACATGGCTACACTTGAACTGAGTCAGGAAAGAGAACAGAGTCTCACATTTAGAAAACACTCTTATGCCTGCTTAAGGGAGAAGGAGAGGTGGGGTGATGCCTAAAACCAGAGTGTGATATAAGCACAGTTACCATTCCATAAACCAACTATGGAATAGACAAGAACTACACCTTCCTCAGTGAAAGGGACTCAAAATCCCATATTTCCCACAGAGGAATATATCTGACTAGCAAGAATCTTAAAACCTATGTATTGATATGTCTCCGTAAGGGAATCAAGTGTGTCTAGACTGGCATAAACATGGCAGCGAGAATCAGCTCAAATCCACTATACAAAGGAATTTCAAAAACAAAACAAAAAAACATGGAAATTCTTTACAATTCCTTCAGGATCTCTGATGAAACCTCGAATGACCCTATCTACAATGACAGCTAGATGTGGCATAAGGCTGGACACTTGGGACTGAGAGGGTTGGTGAGATTGGGTGAGCAAATGCAGACCCTTTAAAGCAATAATGCATGGCACCCATTCCATGGGTCCCAAATCTCCACGTCGAAGGTAATATTACTACAGCTCTAACATGTACGGGAAACCTAGAGAATGGACACACTGTGAATACGAAAGGTTTGTAAACCTCAACGAATAGTCCCTCTCCTGGTGCTCTGGTTTGACTTTCCAACTGCTTTACTATCAACCTCCCAACTTAGAGAGACAGCCCCTTTAACCTCCTGGTTCACACAGGTTGCCAATTTGGCAGAGGATGAAAGGGAAGAGGGAGAACCAATGAGAGAGTAGCTGTTAGGCATTTGGACGGGCATATGTCACTCTAATTTCCCGGCAGGAAGAAGAATTAACCAAAGTCTCAGCCACCCACCAGGAACCAGTATAGGTCCTGAACCAAAATTTTGGACTTGCGGTCAGCTCACAAAAACGAGTTGAAAAATGGAGCTCAGGGGCACAGCAATTCACAAACTGGCAGAGTAAAAAAAGACAACTATCTTCCAAAAATCTGTGGAGGAAAGGCAACGAGGCGGACTTGAAAGCGAGGCAGAATAGCAGGAAACACATTTCAAGAGGTACGTTGGAATCGCCTTTAAAGCACAGGAAGAGGGGCACAACTTCGACAATGATGCACTTGGCCAAAAAGGGTGTATGCGTTTTCTCCTGAATATATTCAGGAGAAAACGCATACGCCCTTCTTGGCCAAGCAAGCAAGCAGGCAATGCAAATCTGCACTACAAAGAAGTTTCACTTCCCATCGGTCAAAAGGGAAATCCACAAAAATGTGTAAAAACCAGAAAGGCAAGAGAGGCCCTGGAGAACAGGGAGCCTTGTTATGCTGATGGGCGGGATGTAAATTGCCAACTGCCTCTCTGGAAGAGTGCATTGTGTTCCCTAAAAGAAGTAAACAACAGAGCTACAGAGCCAAGGGCACTTCCAGTCTACGGAATATACCTTGGGAAAACTGAAAATCAATAAGACAGGACCACCCCAAAATTTAGGGCTGCACTGCTTACAAGAACCTCAACTTGGGTACACCATAAATATCCCAGGAAATATAAAAATGGTTTCAAAAATTGTGGTCCTTACGTACGATGGAATATCCCTCAGCCATGAAATCAATGTCATAAGACCAGTAGCAGCAAAACGAGTAGATTCAGGTACGATGATTCTAAGTGAAATAAGTCACACAGAAAAAGAAACTTATCATAAGATATCACTTATGAAGATCCTGTAAACATGGCTACACTTGAACTGAGTCAGGAAAGAGAACAGAGTCTCACATTTAGAAAACACTCTTATGCCTGCTTATGGGAGAAGGAGAGGTGGGGTGATGCCTAAAACCAGAGTTTGATATAAGCACAGTTACCATTCCATAAACCAACTATGGAATAGACAAGACCTACACCTTCCTCAGTGAAAGGGACTCAAAACCCCATATTTCCCACAGAGGAATATATCTGACTAGCAAGAATCTTAAAACCTATGTATTGATATGTCTCCGTAAGGGAATCAAGTGTGTCTAGACTGGCATAAACATGGCAGCGAGAATCAGCTCAAACCCACTATACAAAGGAATTTCCAAAACAAAACAAAAAAACAGGGAAATTCTTTACAATTCCTTCAAGGTCTCTGATGAAACCTGGAATGTCCCTATCTACAATGACAACTAGATGTGGCATAAGGCTGGACACTTGGGACTGAGAGGGTTGGTGAGATTGGGTGAGCAAATGCAGACCCTTTAAAGCAATAATGCATGGCACCCATTCCATGGGTCCCAACTCTCAACGTTGAAGGTAATATTACTACAGCTATAACATGTATGGGAAACCTAGAGAATGGACACACTGTGAATACGAAAGGTTTCTAAAACTCAACGAATAGTCCCTCTCCTGGTGCGCCGGTTTGACTTTCCAACTGCTTTACTATCAATCTCCCAACTTAGAGAGACAGCCCTTTTAACCTCCTCGTTCGCGCAGGTTGCCAATTTGGCAGAGGATGAAAGGGAAGAGGGAGAACCAAGGAGAGAGTAGCTGTTAGGCCTTTGGACGGGCATATGTCACTCTAATTTCCCGGCAGGAAGAAGAATTAACCAAAGTCTCAGCCACCCACCAGGAACCAGTATAGGTCCTGAACCAAAATTTTGGACTTGCGGTCAGCTCACAAAAAACGAGTTGAAAAATGGAGCTCAGGGGCACAGCAATTCACAAACTGGCAGAGTAAAAAAAGACAACTATCATCCAAAAATCTGTGGAGGGAAGGCAACGAGGCGGACTTGAAAGCGAGGCAGAATAGCAGGAAACAGATTTCAAGAGGTACGTTGGAATCGCCTTTAAAGCACAGGAAGAGGGGCACAACTTCGACAATGATGCACTTGGCCAAAAAGGGCGTATGCGTTTTCTCCTAAATATATTCAGGAGAAAACGCATACGCCCTTTTTGGCCAAGCAAGCAAGCGGGCAATGGAAATCTGCACTACAAAGAAGTATCACTTCCCACCGGTCAAAAGGGACATCCACAAAATGTGTAAAAACCAGAAAGGCAAGACAGTCCCTGGAGAACAGGGAGCCTTGTTATGCTGATGGGCGGGATGAAAATTGCCAACAGCCTCTCTGGATGAGTGCCTTGTGTTCCCTAAAACAAATAAACGACAGAGCTACAGAGCCAAGGGCACTTCCAGTCTAGGGAATATACCTTGGGAAAACTGAAAATCAATAAGACAGAGCCACCCCAAAATTTAGGGCTGCACTGCTTACAAGAACCTCAACTTGGGTACACCTTAAATATCCCAGGAAATATAAAAATGGTTCCAAAAATTGTGGTCCTTACGTACGATGGAATATCCCTCAGCCGTGAAATCAATGTCATAAGACCAGTAGCAGCAAAATGAGTGGATTCAGTTACGATGATTCTAAGTGAAATAAGTCACACAGAAAAAGAAACTTATCATAAGATATCACTTATGAAGATCCTGTAAACATGGCTACCTTTGAACTGAGTCAGGAAAGAGAACAGAGTCTCACATTTAGAAAACACTCTTATGCCTGCTTAAGGGGGAAGGAGAGGTGGGGTGATGCCTAAAACCAGAGTTTGATATAAGCACAGTTACCATTCCATAAACCAACTATGGAATAGACAAGACCTACACCTTCCTCAGTGAAAGGGACTCAAAACCCCATATTTCCCACAGAGGAATATATCTGACTAGCAAGAATCTTAAAACCTATGTATTGATATGTCTCCGTAAGGGAATCAAGTGTGTCTAGACTGGCATAAACATGACAGCGAGAATCAGCTCAAACCCACTATACAAAGGAATTTCAAAAACAAAACAAAAAAACAGGGAAATTCTTTACAATTCCTTCAAGGTCTCTGATGAAACCTGGAATGTCCCTATCTACAATGACAGCTAGATGTGGCATAAGGCTGGACACTTGGGACTGAGAGGGTTGGTGAGATTGGGTGAGCAAATGCAGACCCTTTAAAGCAATAATGCATGGCTCCCATTCCATGGGTCCCAAATCTCCACGTTGAAGGTAATATTACTACAGCTCTAATATGTACGGGAAACCTAGAGAATGGACACACTGTGAATATGAAAGGTTTCTAAAACTCAACGAATAGTCCCTCCCCTGGTGCTCCGGTTTGACTTTCCAACTGCTTTACTATCAACCTCCCAACTTAGAGAGACAGCCCCTTTAACCTCCTGGTTCACACAGGTTGCCAATTTGGCAGAGGATGAAAGGGAAGAGGGAGAACCAATGAGAGAGTAGCTGTTAGGCATTTGGACGGGCATATGTCACTCTAATTTCCCGGCAGGAAGAAGAATTAACCAAAGTCTCAGCCACCTACCAGGAACCAGTATAGGTCCTGAACCAAAATTTTGGACTTGCGGTCAGCTCACAAAAAACGAGTTGAAAAATGGAGCTCAGGGGCACAGCAATTCACAAACTGGCAGAGTAAAAAAAGACAACTATCTTCCAAAAATCTGTGGAGGAAAGGCAACGAGGCGGACTTGAAAGCGAGGCAGAATAGCAGGAAACAAATTTCAAGAGGTACGTTGGAATCGCCTTTAAAGCACAGGAAGAGGGGCACAACTTCGACAATGATGCACTTGGCCAAAAAGGGCGTATGCGTTTTCTCCTGAATATATTCAGGAGAAAACGCATACGCCCTTTTCGGCCAAGCAAGCAAGCGGGCAAGGCAAATCTGCACTACAAAGAAGTTTCACTTCCCACCGGTCAAAAGGGACACCCACAAAATGTGTAAAAACCAGAAAGGCAAGAGAGGCCCTGGAGAACAGGGAGCCTTGTTATGCTGATGGGCGGGATGTAAATTGCCAACTGCCTCTCTGGAGGAGTGCATTGTGTTCCCTAAAACAAGTAACCAACAGAGCTACAGAGCCAAGGGCACTTCCAGTCTACGGAATATACCTTGGGAAAACTGAAAATCAATAAGACAGAACCACCCCAAAATTTAGGGCTGCACTGCTTACAAGAACCTCAACAAGGGTACAACTTAAATATCCCAGGAAATATAAAAATGGTTCCAAAAATTGTGGTCCTTACGTACGATGGAATATCCCTCAGCCGTGAAATCAATGTCATAAGACCAGTAGCAGCAAAATGAGTGGATTCAGGTACGATGATTCTAAGTGAAATAAGTCACACAGAAAAAGAAACTTATCATAAGATATCACTTATGAAGATCCTGTAAACATGGATACACTTGAACTGAGTCAGGAAAGAGAACAGAGTCTCACATTTAGAAAACAATCTTATGCCTGCTTAAGGGGGAAGGAGAGGTGGGGTGATGCCTAAAACCAGAGTTTGATATAAGCACAGTTACCATTCCATAAACCAACTATGGAATAGACAAGACCTACACCTTCCTCAGTGAGAGGGACTCAAAACCCCATATTTCCCACAGAGGAATATATCTGACTAGCAAGAATCTTAAAACCTATGTATTGATATGTCTCCGTAAGGGAATCAAGTGTGTCTAGACTGGCATAAACATGGCAGCGAGAATCAGCTCAAACCCACTATACAAAGGAATTTCAAAAACAAAACAAAAAAACAGGGAAATTCTTTACAATTCCTTCAGGGTCTCTGATGAAACCTGGAATGACCCTATCTACAATGACAGCTAGATGTGGCATAAGGCTGGACACTTGGGACTGAGAGGGTTGGTGAGATTGGGTGAGCAAATGCAGACCCTTTAAAGCAATAATGCATGGCACCCATTCCATGGGTCCCAACTCTCAACGTTGAAGTTAATATTACTACAGCTATAACATATACGGGAAACCTAGAGAATGGACACACTGTGAATACTAAAGGTTTCTAAAACTCAACAAATAGTCCCTCTCCTGGTGCTCCGGTTTGACTTTCCAACTGCTTTACTATCAATCTCCCAACTTAGAGAGACAGCCCTTTTAACCTCCTGGTTCGCGCAGGTTGCCAATTTGGCAGAGGATGAAAGGGAAGAGGGAGAACCAATGAGAGAGTAGCTGTTAGGCATTTGGACGGGCATATGTCACTCTAATTTCCCGGCAGGAAGAAGAATTAACCAAAGTCTCAGCCACCCACCAGGAACCAGTATAGGTCCTGAACCAAAATTTTGGACTTGCGGTCAGCTCACAAAAAACGAGTTGAAAAATGGAGCTCAGGGGCACAGCAATTCACAAACTGGCAGAGTAAAAAAAAGACAACTATCTTCCAAAAATCTGTGGAGGGAAGGCAACGAGGTGGACTTGAAAGCGAGGCAGAATAGCAGGAAACAGATTTCAAGAGGTACGTTGGAATCGCCTTTAAAGCACAGGAAGAGGGGCACAACTTCGACAATGATGCACTTGGCCAAAAACGGCGTATGCGTTTTCTCCTGAATATATTCAGGAGAAAACGCATACGCCCTTTTTGGCCAAGCAAGCAAGCGGGCAATGCAAATCTGCACTACAAAGAAGTATCACTTCCCACCGGTCAAAAGGGACATCCACAAAATGTGTAAAACCCAAAAAGGCAAGACAGTCCCTGGAGAACAGGGAGCCTTGTTATGCTGATGGGCGGGATGTAAATTGCCAACTGCCTCTCTGGAGGAGTGCCTTGTGTTCCCTAAAACAAATAAACGACAGAGCTACAGAGCCAAGGGCACTTCCAGTCTAGGGAATATACCTTGGGAAAACTGAAAATCAATAAGACAGAGCCACCCCAAAATTTAGGGCTGCACTGCTTACAAGAACCTCAACTTGGGTACACCTTAAATATCCCAGGAAATATAAAAATGGTTCCAAAAATTGTGGTCCTTACGTACGATGGAATATCCCTCAGCCGTGAAATCAATGTCATAAGACCAGTAGCAGCAAAATGAGTGGATTCAGGTACGATGATTCTAAGTGAAATAAGTCACACAGAAAAAGAAACTTATCATAAGATATCACTTATGAAGATCCTGTAAACATGGCTACCTTTGAACTGAGTCAGGAAAGAGAACAGAGTCTCACATTTAGAAAACACTCTTATGCCTGCTTAAGGGGGAAGGAGAGGTGGGGTGATGCCTAAAACCAGAGTTTGATATAAGCACAGTTACCATTCCATAAACCAACTATGGAATAGACAAGACCTACACCTTCCTCAGTGAAAGGGACTCAAAACCCCATATTTCCCACAGAGGAATATATCTGACTAGCAAGAATCTTAAAACCTATGTATTGATATGTCTCCGTAAGGGAATCAAGTGTGTCTAGACTGGCATAAACATGGCAGCGAGAATCAGCTCAAACCCACTATACAAAGGAATTTCAAAAACAAAAGAAAGAAACAGGGAAATTCTTTACAATTCCTTCAGGGTCGCTGATGAAACCTGGAGTGACCCTATCTACAATGACAGCTAGATGTGGCATAATGCTTGACACTTGGGACTGAGAGGGTTGGTGAGATTGGGTGAGCAAATGCAGACCCTTTAAAGCAATAATGCATGGCACCCATTCCATGGGTCCCAACTCTCCACGTTGAAGGTAATATTACTACAGCTATAACATGTACGGGAAACCTAGAGAATGGACACACTGTGAATACTAAAGGTTTCTAAAACTCAACGAATAGTCCCTCTCCTGGTGCTCCGGTTTGACTTTCCAACTGCTTTACTCTCAATCTCCCAACTTAGAGAGACAGCCCTTTTAACCTCCTGGTTCGCGCAGGTTGCCAATTTGGCAGAGGATGAAAGGGAAGAGGGAGAACCAATGAGAGAGTAGCTGTTAGGCATTTGGACGGGCATATGTCACTCTAATTTCCCGGCAGGAAGAAGAATTAACCAAAGTCTCAGCCACCCACCAGGAACCAGTATAGGTCCTGAACCAAAATTTTGGACTTGCGGTCAGCTCACAAAAAACGAGTTGAAAAATGGAGCTCAGGGGCACAGCAATTCACAAACTGGCAGAGTAAAAAAAGACAACTATCTTCCAAAAATCTGTGGAGGGAAGGCAACGAGGCGGACTTGAAAGCGAGACAGAATAGCAAGAAACAGATTTCAAGAGGTACGTTGGAATCGCCTTTAAAGCACAGGAAGAGGGGCACAACTTCGACAATGATGCACTTGGCCAAAAAGGGCGTATGCGTTTTCTCCTGAATATATTCAGGAGAAAACGCATACGCCCTTTTTGGCCAAGCAAGCAAGCGGGCAATGCAAATCTGCACTACAAAGAAGTTTCACTTCCCACCGGTCAAAAGGGACATCCACAAAATGTGTAAAACCCAAAAAGGCAAGACAGTCCCTGGAGAACAGGGAGCCTTGTTATGCTGATGGGCGGGATGTAAATTGCCAACTGCCTCTCTGGAGGAGTGCCTTGTGTTCCCTAAAACAAATAAACGACAGAGCTACAGAGCCAAGGGCACTTCCAGTCTAGGGAATATACCTTGGGAAAACTGAAAATCAATAAGACAGAGCCACCCCAAAATTTAGGGCTGCACTGCTTACAAGAACCTCAACTTGGATACACCTTAAATATCCCAGGAAATATAAAAATGGTTCCAAAAATTGTGGTCCTTACGTACGATGGAATATCCCTCAGCCGTGAAATCAATGTCATAAGACCAGTAGCAGCAAAAAGAGTGGATTCAGGTACGATGATTCTAAATGAAATAAGTCACGCAGAAAAAGAGACTTATCATAAGATATCACTTATGAAGATCCTGTAAACATGGCTACACTTGAACAGAGTCAGGAAAGAGAACAGAGTCTCACATTTAGAAAACACTCTTATGCCTGCTTAAGGGGGAAGGAGAGGTGGGGTGATGCCTAAAACCAGAGTTTGATATAAGCACAGGTACCGTTCCATAAACCGACTATGGAATAGACAAGACCTACACCTTCCTCAGTGAAAGGGACTCAAAACGCCATATTTCCCACAGAGGAATATATCTGACTAGCAAGAATCTTAAAACCTATGT
The DNA here is from genome assembly GCF_949752795.1 of Hyperoodon ampullatus. Taxonomy (NCBI): domain Eukaryota; kingdom Metazoa; phylum Chordata; class Mammalia; order Artiodactyla; family Ziphiidae; genus Hyperoodon; species Hyperoodon ampullatus. The sequence continues at coordinate 107,440,655 of NC_136914.1, forward strand.
ATTGATATGTCTCCGTAAGGGAATCAAGTGTGTCTAGACTGGCATAAACATGGCAGCGAGAATCAGCTCAAACCCACTATACAAAGGAATTTCAAAAACAAAAGAAAGAAACAGGGAAATTCTTTACAATTCCTTCAGGGTCTCTGATGAAACCTGGAGTGACCCTATCTACAATGACAGCTAGATGTGGCATAATGCTTGACACTTGGGACTGAGAGGGTTGGTGAGATTGGGTGAGCAAATGCAGACCCTTTAAAGCAATAATGCATGGCACCCATTCCATGGGTCCCAACTCTCCACGTTGAAGGTAATATTACTACAGCTATAACATGTACGGGAAACCTAGAGAATGGACACACTGTGAATACGAAAGGTTTCTAAAACTCAACGAATAGTCCCTCTCCTGGTGCTCCGGTTTGACTTTCCAACTGCTTTACTATCAATCTCCCAACTTAGAGAGACAGCCCCTTTAACCTCCTGGTTCGCGCAGGTTGCCAATTTGGCAGAGGATGAAAGGGAAGAGGGAGAATCAATGAGAGAGTAGCTGTTAGGCATTTGGACGGGCATATGTCACTCTAATTTTCCGGCAGGAAGAAGAATTAACCAAAGTCTCAGCCACCCACCAGGAACCAGTATAGGTCCTGAACCAAAATTTTGGACTTGCGGTCAGCTCACAAAAAACGAGTTGAAAAATGGAGCTCAGGGGCACAGCAATTCACAAACTGGCAGAGTAAAAAAAGACAACTATCTTCCAAAAATCTGTGGAGGGAAGGCAACGAGGCGGACTTGAAAGCGAGGCAGAATAGCAGGAAACAGATTTCAAGAGGTACGTTGGAATCGCCTTTAAAGCACAGGAAGAGGGGCACAACTTCGACAATGATGCACTTGGCCAAAAGGGGCGTATGCGTTTTCACCTGAATATATTCAGGAGAAAACGCATACGCCCTTTTTGGCCAAGCAAGCAAGCGGGCAATACAAATCTGCACTACAAAGAAGTATCACTTCCCACCAGTCAAAAGGGACATCCACAAAATGTGTAAAAACCAGAAAGGCAAGACAGTCCCTGGAGAACAGGGAGCCTTGTTATGCTGATGGGTGGGATGTAAATTGCCAACTGTCTCTCTGGAGGAGTGCATTGTGTTCCCTAAAACAAGAAAACCACAGAGCTACAGAGTCAAGGGCACTTCCAGTCTAGGGAATATACCTTGGGAAAACTGAAAATCAATAAGACAGAGCCACCCCAAAATTTAGGGCTGCACTGCTTACAAGAACCTCAACTTTGGTACACCTTAAATATCCCAGGAAATATAAAAATGGTTCAAAAAATTGTGGTAATTACGTACGATGGAATATCCCTCAGCCATGAAATCAATGTCATAAGACCAGTAGCAGCAAAATGAGTGGATTCAGGTACGATGATTCTAAGTGAAATAAGTCACACAGAAAAAGAAACTTATCATAAGATATCACTTATGAAGATCCTGTAAACATGGCTACACTTGAACTGAGTTAGGAAAGAGAACAGAGTCTCACCTTTAGAAAACAATCTTATTCCTGCTTAAGGGGGAAGGAGAGGTGGGGTGATGCATAAAACCAGAGTTTGATATAAGCACAGGTACCGTTCCATAAACCAACTATGGAATAGAGAAGACCTACACCTTCCTCAGTGAAAGGGACTCAAAACCCCATATTTCCCAAAGAGGAATATATCTGACTAGCAAGAATCTTAAAACCTATGTATTGATATGTCTCCGTAAGGGAATCAAGTGTGTCTAGACTGGCATAAACATGGCAGCGAGAATCAGCTCAAACCCACTATACAAAGGAATTTCAAAAACAAAACAAAGAAACAGGGAAATTCTTTACAATTCCTTCAGGGTCTCTGATGAAACCTGGAATGACCCTATCTACAATGACAGCTAGATGTGGCATAAGGCTGGACACTTGGGACTGAGAGGATTGGTGAGATTGGGTGAGCAAATGCAGACCCTTTAAAGCAATAATGCATGGCACCCATTCCATGGGTCCCAACACTCCTGGTTAAAGGGAATATTACTACAGCTCTAACATGTACGGGAAACCTAGAGAATGGACACACTGTGAAAACGAAAGGTTTCTAAAAATCAACGAATAGTCCCTCTCCCGGTGCTCCGGTTTGACTTTCCAACTGCTTTACTATAAATCTCCCAACTTAGAGAAACAGCCCCTTTAAACTCCTGGTTCGCACAGGTTGCCAATTTGGCAGAGGATGAAAGGGAAGAGGGAGAACCAATGAGAGAGTGGCTTTTAGGCATTTGGACGGGCATATGTCACTCTAATTTCCCGGCAGGAAGAAGAATTAACCAAAGTCTCAGCCACCTACTGGGAACAAGTATAGGTCCTGAACCAAAATTTTGGACTTGCGTTCAGCTCACAAATAACGAGTTGAATAAAGGAGCTCAGGGGCACAGCAATTCACAAACTTGCAGAGTAATAAATGTCTACTATAGTCCAAAAATCTGTTGAGGGAAGGCATCGAGGCAGACTTGAATGTGAGGCAGAATAGCAGGAAACAGATTTGAAGAGGTACGTTGGAATCGCCTTTAAAGCACAGGAAGAGGGGCACAACTTCGACAATGATGCACTTGGCCAAAAAGGGCGTATGCGTTTTCTCCTGAATATATTCAGGAGAAAACGCATACGCCCTTTTTGGCCAAGCAAGCAAGCGGGCAATGCAAATCAGCACTACAAAGAAGTATCACTTCCCACCAGTCAAAAGGGACATCCACAAAATGTGTAAAAACCAGAAAAGCAAGACAGGCCCTGGAGAACAGGGAGCCTTTTTATGCTGATGGGTGGGATGTAAATTGCCAACTGTCTCTCTGGAGGAGTGCATTGTGTTCCCTAAAACAAGAAAACCACAGAGCTACAGAGTCAAGGGCACTTCCAGTCTAGGGAATATACCTTGGGAAAACTGAAAATCAATAAGACAGAGCCACCCCAAAATTTAGGGCTGCACTGCTTACAAGAACCTCAACTTTGGTACACCTTAAATATCCCTGGAAATATAAAAATGGTTCAAAAAATTGTGGTACTTACGTACGATGGAATATCCCTCAGCCATGAAATCAATGTCATAAGACCAGTAGCAGCAAAATGAGTGGATTCAGGTACGATGATTCTTAGTGAAAGAAGTCACACAGAAAAAGAAACTTATCATAAGATATCACTTATGAAGATCCTCTAAACATGGCTACACTTGAACTGAGTTAGGTAAGAGAACAGAGTCTCACCTTTAGAAAACACTCTTATGCCTGCTTAAGGGGGAAGGATAGGTGGGGTGATGCATAAAACCAGAGTTTGATATAAGCACAGTTACCATTCCATAAACCAACTATGGAATAGAAAAGACCTACACCTTCCTCAGTGAAAGGGACTCAAAACCCCATATTTCCCACAGAGGAATATATCTGACTAGCAAGAATCTTAAAACCTATGTATTGATATGTCTCCGTAAGGGAATCAAGTGTGTCTAGACTGGCATAAACATGGCAGCGAGAATCAGCTCAAACCCACTATACAAAGGAATTTGAAAAACAAAACAAAAAAACAGGGAAATTCTTTACAATTCCTTCAGGGTCTCTGATGAATCCTGGAATGACCCTATCTACAATGACAGGTAGATGTGGCATAAGGCTGGACACTTGGGACTGAGAGGGTTGGTGAGATTGGGTGAGCAAATGCAGACCCTTTAAAGCAATAATGCATGGCACCCATTCCATGGGTCCCAACTCTCAACGTTGAAGGTAATATTACTACAGCTATAACATCTACAGGAAACCTAGAGCATGGACACACTGTGAATACGAAAGGTTTCTAAAACTCAACGAATAGTCCCTCTCCTGGGGCTCCAGTTTGACTTTCCAACTGCTTTACTATCAATCTCCCAACTTAGAGAGACAGCCCCTTTAACCTCCTGGTTCGCGCCGGTTGCCAATTTGGCAGAGGATGAAAGGGAAGAGGGAGAACCAATGAGAGAGTAGCTGTTAGGCATTTGGACGGGCATATGTCACTCTAATTTCGCGGCAGGAAGAAGAATTAACCAAAGTCTCAGCCACCCACCAGGAACCAGTATAGGTCCTGAACCAAAATTTTGGACTTGCGGTCAGCTCACAAAAAACGAGTTGAAAAATGGAGCTCAGGGGCACAGCAATTCACAAACTGGCAGAGTAAAAAAAGACAACTATCTTCCAAAAATCTGTGGAGGGAAGGCAACGAGGCGGACTTGAAAGCGAGGCAGAATAGCAGGAAACAGATTTCAAGAGGTACGTTGGAATCGCCTTTAAAGCACAGGAAGAGGGGCACAACTTCGACAATGATGCACTTGGCCAAAAAGGGCGTATGCGTTTTCTCCTGAATATATTCAGGAGAAAACGCATACGCCCTTTTTGGCCAAGCAAGCAAGCGGGCAATGCAAATCTGCACTACAAAGAAGTATCACTTCCCACCAGTCAAAAGGGACATCCACAAAATGTGTAAAAACCAGAAAAGCAAGACAGGCCCTGGAGAACAGGGAGCCTTTTTATGCTAATGGGTGGGATGTAAATTGCCAACTGTCTCTCTGGAGGAGTGCATTGTGTTCCCTAAAACAAGAAAACCACAGAGCTACAGAGTCAAGGGCACTTCCAGTCTAGGGAATATACCTTGGGAAAACTGAAAATCAATAAGACAGAGCCACCCCAAAATTTAGGGCTGCACTGCTTACAAGAACCTCAACTTGGGTACACCTTAAATATCCCAGGAAATATAAAAATGGTTCCAAAAATTGTGGTCCTTACGTACGATGGAATATCCCTCAGCCGTGAAATCAATGTCATAAGACCAGTAGCAGCAAAATGAGTGGATTCAGTTACGATGATTCTAAGTGAAATAAGTCACACAGAAAAAGAAACTTATCATAAGATATCACTTATGAAGATCCTGTAAACATGGCTACACTTGAACTGAGTCAGGAAAGAGAACAGAGTCTCACATTTAGAAAACACTCTAATGCCTGCTTAAGGGGGAAGGAGAGGTGGGGTGATGCCTAAAACCAGAGTTTTTTATAAGCACAGTTACCATTCCATAAACCAACTATGGAATAGACAAGACCTACACCTTCCTCAGTGAAAGGGACTAAAAACCCCATATTTCCCACAGAGGAATATATCTGACTAGCAAGAATCTTAAAACCTATGTATTGATATGTCTCCGTAAGGGAATCAAGTGTGTCTAGACTGGCATAAACATGGCAGCGAGAATCAGCTCAAACCCACTATACAAAGGAATTTCAAAAACAAAACAAAAAAACAGGGAAATTCTTTACAATTCCTTCAGGGTCTCTGATGAAACCTGGAATGACCATATCTACAATGACAGGTAGATGTGGCATAAGGCTGGACACTTGGGACTGAGAGGGTTGGTGAGATTGGGTGAGCAAATGCAGACCCTTTAAAGCAATAATGCATGGCATCCATTCCATTGCTCGCAACTCTCCAGGTTGAAGGTAATATTACTACAGCTATAACATGTACGGGAAACCTAGAGCATGGACACACTGTGAATACGAAAGGTTTCTAAAACTCAACGAATAGTCCCTCTCCTGGTGCTCCAGTTTGACTTTCCAACTGCTTTACTATCAATCTCCCAACTTAGAGAGACAGCCCCTTTAACCTCCTGGTTCGCGCAGGTTGCCAATTTGGCAGAGGATGAAAGGGAAGAGGGAGAACCAATGAGAGAGTAGCTGTTAGGCATTTGGACGGGCATACGTCACTCTAATTTTGTGGCAGGAAGAAGAATTAACCAAAGTCTCAGCCACCCACCAGGAACCAGTATAGGTCCTGAACCAAAATTTTGGACTTGCGGTCAGCTCACAAAAAACGAGTTGAAAAATGGAGCTCAGGGGCACAGCAATTCACAAACTGGCAGAGTAAAAATAGACAACTATCTTCCAAAACTCTGTGGAGGAAAGGCAACGAGGCAGACTTGAAAGCGAGGAAGAATAGCAGGAAACAGATTTCAAGAGGTACGTTGGAATCGCCTTTAAAGCACAGGAAGAGGTGCACAACTTCGACAATGATGCACTTGGCCAAAAAGGGCGTATGCGTTTTCGCATACGCCCTTTTTGGCGAAGCAAGCAAGCGGGCAATGCAAATCTGCACTACAAAGAAGTTTTACTTCCCACCGGTCAAAAGGGACATCCACAAAATGTGTAAAAACCAGAAAGGCAAGACAGGCCCTGGAGAACAGGGAGCCTTGTTATGCTGATGGGCGGGATGTAAATTGCCAACTGCCTCTCTGGATGAGTGCATTGTGTTCCCTAAAACAAGTAAACCACAGAGCTACAGAGCCAAGGGCACTTCCAGTCTAGGGAATATACCTTGGGAAAACAGAAAATCAATAAGACAGAGCCACCCCAAAATTTAGGGCTGCACTGCTTACAAGAACCTCAACTTGGGTACACCTTAAATATCGCAGGAAATATAAAAATGGTTCAAAAAATTGTGGTCCTTACGTACGATGGAATATCCCTCAGCCGTGAAATCAATGTCATAAGACCAGTAGCAGCAAAAAGAGTGGATTCAGGTACGATGATTCTAAGTGAAATAAGTCACACAGAAAAAGAAACTTATCATAAGATATCACTTATGAAGATCCTGTAAACATGGCTACACTTGAACAGAGTCAGGAAAGAGAACAGAGTCTCACATTTAGAAAACACTCTTATGCCTGCTTAAGGGGGAAGGAGAGGTGGGGTGATGCATAAAACCAGAGTTTGATATAAGCACAGGTACCGTTCCATAAACCGACTATGGAATAGACAAGACCTACACCTTCCTCAGTGAAAGGGACTCAAAACCCCATATTTCCCACAGAGGAATATATCTGACTAGCAAGAATCTTAAAACATATGTATTGATATGTCTCCGTAAGGGAATCAAGTGTGTCTAGACTGGCATAAACATGGCAGCGAGAATCAGCTCAAACCCACTATACAAAGGAATTTCAAAAACAAAAGAAAAAAACAGGGAAATTATTTACAATTCCTTCAGGGTCTCTGATGAAACCTGGAGTGACCCTATCTACAATGACAGCTAGATGTGGCATAATGCTTGACACTTGGGACTGAGAGGGTTGGTGAGATTGGGTGAGAAAATGCAGACCCTTTAAAGCAATAATGCATGGCACCCATTCCATGGGTCCCAACTCTCCACGTTGAAGGTAATATTACTACAGCTATAACATGTAAGGGAAACCTAGAGAATGGACACACTGTGAATACGAAAGGTTTCTAAAACTCAACGAATAGTCCCTCTCCTGGTGCTCCGGTTTGACTTTCCAACTGCTTTACTATCAATCTCCCAACTTAGAGAGACAGCCCCTTTAACCTCCTGGTTCGCGCAGGTTGCCAATTTGACAGAGGATGAAAGGGAAGAGGGAGAACCAATAAGAGAGTAGCTGTTAGGCATTTGGACGGGCATATGTCACTCTAATTTCCCGGCAGGAAGAAGAATGAACCAAAGTCTCAGCCACCCACCAGGAACCAGTATAGGTCCTGAACCAAAATTTTGGACTTGCGGTCAGCTCACAAAAAACGAGTTGAAAAATGGAGCTCAGGGGCACAGCAATTCACAAACTGACACAGTAAAAATAGACAACGATATTCCAAAAATCTGTGGAGGAAAGGCAACGAGGCGGACTTGAAAGCTAGGCAGAATAGCAGGAAACAGATTTCAAGAGGTACGTTGGAATCACCTTTAAAGCACAGGAAGAGGGGCACAACTTCGACAATGATGCACTTGGCCAAAAAGGGCATATGCGTTTTCTCCTGAATATATTCAGGAGAAAACGCATACGCCCTTTTTGGCCAAGCAAGCAAGCGGGCAATGCAAATCTGCACTACAAAGAAGTTTCACTTCCCACCGGTCAAAAGGGACATCCACAAAATGTGTAAAAACCAGAAAGGCAAGACAGGCCCTGGAGAACAGGGAGCCTTGTTATGCTGATGGGTGGGATGTAAATTGCCAACTGTCTCTCTGGAGGAGTGCATTGTGTTCCCTAAAACAAATAAACAACAGAGCTACAGAGCCATGGGCACTTCCAGTCTAGGGAATATACCTTGGGAAAACTGAAAATCAATAAGACAGAGCCACCCCAAAATTTAGGGCTACACTGCTTACAAGAACCTCAACTTGGGTACACCTTAAATATCCCAGGAAATATAAAAATGGTTCCAAAAATTGTGGTCCTTACGTACGATCTAATATCCCTCAGCCATGAAATCAATGTCATAAGACCAGTAGCAGCAAAATGAGTGGATTCAGGTACAATGATTCTAAATGAAATAAGTCACACAGAAAAAGAAACTTATCATAAGATATCACTTATGAAGATCCTGTAAACATGGCTACACTTGAACTGAGTCAGGAAAGAGAACAGAGTCTCACATTTAGAAAACACTCTTGTGCCTGCTTAAGGGGGAAGGAGTGGTGGGGCGTTGCATAAAACCAGAGTTTCATATAAGCACAGTTACCATTCCATAAACCAACTATGGAATAGACAAGAACTACACCTTCCTCAGTGAAAGGGTCTCAAAACCCCATATTTCCCACAGAGGAATATATGTGACTAGCAAGAATCTTAAAACCTATGTATTGATATGTGTCCGTAAGGGAATCAAGTGTGTCTAGACTGGCATAAACATGGCAGCAATAATCAGCTCAAACCCACTATACAAAGGAATTTCAAAAACAAAAGAAAAAAACAGGGAAATTCTTTACAATTCCTTCAGGGTCTCTGATGAAACCTGTAATGACCCTATCTACAATGACAGCTAGATGTGGCATAAGGCTGGAAACTTGGGACTGAGAGGGTTGGTGAGATTGGGTGAGCAAATGAAGACCCTTTAAAGCAATAATGCATGGCACCCATTCCATGGGTCACAACTCTCCACGTTGAAGGTAATATTACTACAGCTATAACATGTACGGGAAACCTAGAGAATGGACACACTGTGAACATGAAAGGTTTCTAAAACTCAACGAATAGTCCCTCTCCTGGTGCTCCGGTTTGACTTTCCAACTGCTTTACTATCAACCTCCCAACTTAGAGAGACAGCCCCTTTAACCTCCTGGTTCGCGCAGGTTGCCAATTTGGCAGAGAATGAAAGGGAAGAGGGAGAACCAATGAGAGAGTAGCTGTTAGGCATTTGGACGGGCATATGTCACTCTAATTTCCCGGCAGGAAGAAGAATTAACCAAAGTCTCAGCCACCCACCAGGAACAAGTATAGGTCCTGAACCAAAATTTTGGACTTGTGGTCAGCTCACAAAAAACGAGTTGAAAAATGGAGCTCAGGGGCACAGCAATTCACAAACTGGCAGAGTAAAAAAAGACAACTATCTTCCAAAAATCTGTGGCGGGAAGGCAACGAGGCGGACTTGAAAGCGAGGCAGAATAGCAGGAAACAGATTTCAAGAGGTACGTTGGAATCGCCTTTAAAGCACAGGAAGAGGGACACAACTTCGACAATGATGCACTTGGCCAAAAAGGGCGTATGCGTTTTCTCCTGAATATATTCAGGAGAAAACGCATACGCCCTTTTTGGCCAAGCAAGCAAGTGGGCAATGCAAATCTGCACTACAAAGAATTTTCATTTCCCACCGGTCAAAAGGGACATCCACAAAATGTGTAAAAACCAGAAAGGCAAGACAGGCCCTGGAGAACAGGGAGCCTTGTTATGCTGATGGGCGGGATGTAAATTGCCAACTGCCTCTCTGGAGGAGTGCATTGTGTTCCCTAAAACAAGTAAACAACAGAGCTACAGAGCCAAGGGCACTTCCAGTCTACGGAATATACCTTGGGAGAACTGAAAATCAATAAGACAGAACCACCCCAAAACTTAGCGCTGCACTGCTTACAAGAACCTCAACTTGGGTACAACTTAAATATCCCAGGAAATATAAAAATGGTTCCAAAAATTGTGGTCCTTACGTACGATGGAATATCCCTCAGCTGTGAAATCAATGTCATAAGACCAGTAGCAGCAAAATGAGTGGATTCAGGTACGATGATTCTAAGTGAAATAAGTCACACAGAAAAAGAAACTTATCATAAGATATCACTTATGAAGATCCTGTAAACATGGATACACTTGAACTGAGTCAGGAAAGAGAACAGAGTCTCACATTTAGAAAACAATCTTATGCCTGCTTAAGGGGGAAGGAGAGGTGGGGTGATGCCTAAAAGCAGAGTTTGATATAAGCACAGTTACCATTCCATAAAGCAACTATGGAATAGACAAGACCTACACCTTCCTCAGTGAGAGGGACTCAAAACCCCATATTTCCCACAGAGGAATATATCTGACTAGCAAGAATCTTAAAACCTATGTATTGATATGTCTCCGTAAGGGAATCAAGTGTGTCTAGACTGGCATAAACATGGCAGCGAGAATCAGCTCAAACCCACTATACAAAGGAATTTCAAAAACAAAACAAAAAAACAGGGAAATTCTTTACAATTCCTTCAGGGTCTCTGATGAAACCTGGAATGACCCTATCTACAATGACAGCTAGATGTGGCATAAGGCTGGACACTTGGGACTGAGAGGGTTGGTGAGATTGGGTGAGCAAATGCAGACACTTTAAAGCAATAATGCATGGCACCCATTCCATGGGTCCCAACTCTCAACGTTGAAGGTAACATTACTACAGCTCTAACATGTACGGGAAACCTAGAGAATGGACACACTGTGAATACGAAAAGTTTCTAAACTTCAACGAATAGTCCCTCTCCTGGTGCTCCGGTTTGACTTTCCAACTGCTTTACTCTCAATCTCCCAACTTAGAGAGACAGCCCTTTTAACCTCCTGGTTCGCGCAGGTTGCCAATTTGGCAGAGGATGAAAGGGAAGAGGGAGAACCAATGAGAGAGTAGCTGTTAGGCATTTGGACGGGCATATGTCACTCTAATTTCCCGGCAGGAAGAAGAATTAACCAAAGTCTCAGCCACCCACCAGGAACCAGTATAGGTCCTGAACCAAAATTTTGGACTTGCGGTCAGCTCACAAAAAACGAGTTGAAAAATGGAGCTCAGGGGCACAGCAATTCACAAACTGGCAGAGTAAAAAAAGACAACTATCTTCCAGAAATCTGTGGAGGGAAGGCAACGAGGCGGACTTGAAAGCAAGGCAGAATAGTAGGAAACACATTTCAAGAGGTACGTTGGAATCGCCTTTAAAGCACAGGAAGAGGGGCACAACTTCGACAATGATGCACTTGGCCAAAAAGGGTGTATGCATTTTCTCCTGAATATATTCAGGAGAAAACGCATACGCCCTTTTTGGCCAAGCAAGCAAGCAGGCAATGGAAATCTGCACTACAAATAAGTATCACTTCCCACCGGTCAAAAGGGACATCCACAAAATGTGTAAAAACCAGAAAGGCAAGACAGGCCCTGGAGAACAGGGAGCCTTGTTATGCTGATGGCCGGGATGAAAATTGCCAACTGCCTCTCTGGAGGAGTGCCTTGTGTTCCCTAAAACAAAAAAAACGACAGAGCTACAGAGCCAAGGGCACTTCCAGTCTAGGGAATATACCTTGCGAAAACTGAAAATCAATAAGACAGAGCCACCTCAAAATTTAGGGCTGCACTGCTTACAAGAACCTCAACTTGGGTACACCTTAAATATCCCAGGAAATATAAAAATGGTTCCAAAAATTGTGGTCCTTACGTACGATGGAATATCCCTCAGCCATGAAATCAATGTCATAAGACCAGTAGCAGCAAAATGAGTGGATTCAGTTACGATGATTCTAAGTGAAATAAGTCACACAGAAAAAGAAACTTATCATAAGATATCACTTATGAAGATCCTGTAAACATGGCTACCTTTGAACTGAGTCAGGAAAGAGAACAGAGTCTCACATTTAGAAAACACTCTTATGCCTGCTTAAGGGGGAAGGAAAGGTTGGGTGATGCCTAAAACCAGAGTTTGATATAAGCATAGTTACCATTCCATAAACCAACTATGGAATAGACAAGACCTACACCTTCCTCAGTGAAAGGGACTCAAAACCCCATATTTCCCACAGAGGAATATATCTGACTAGCAAGAATCTTAAAACCTATGTATTGATATGTCTCCGTAAGGGAATCAAGTGTGTCTAGACTGGCATAAACATGGCAGCGAGAATCAGCTCAAACCCACTATACAAAGGAATTTCAAAAACAAAACAAAAAAACAGGGAAATTCTTTACAATTCCTTCAAGGTCTCTGATGAAACCTGAAATGTCCCTATCTACAATGACAGGTAGATGTGGCATAAGGCTGGACACTTGGGACTGAGAGGGTTGGTGAGATTGGGTGAGCAAATGCAGACCCTTTAAAGCAATAATGCATGGCTCCCATTCCATGGGTCCCAACTCTCCACGTTGAAGGTAATATTACTACAGCTCTAATATGTACGGGAAACCTAGAGAATGGACACACTGTGAATATGAAAGGTTTCTAAATCTCAACGAATAGTCCCTCCCCTGGTGCTCCGGTTTGACTTTCCAACTGCTTTACTATCAACCTCCCAACTTAGAGAGACAGCCCCTTTAACCTCCTGGTTCGCGCAGGTTGCCAATTTGGCAGAGGAAGAAAGGGAAGAGGGAGAACCAATGAGAGAGTAGCTGTTAGGCATTTGGACGGGCACATGTCACTCTAATTTCCCGGGAGGAAGAAGAATTATCCAAAGTCTCAGCAACCCACCGGGAACCAGTATAGGTCCTGAACCAAAATTTTGGACTTGCGGTCAGCTCACAAAAAACGAGTTGAAAAATGGGGCTCAGGGGAACAGCAATTCACAAACTGGCAGCGTAATAAAGGACAACTATCGTCCAATAATCTGTGGAGGGAAGGCAACGAGGTGGACTTGAAAGCGAGGCAGAATAGGAGGAAACAGATTTCAAGAGGTACCTTGGAATCACCTTTAAAGCACAGGAAGAGGGGCACAACTTCGACAATGATGCACTTGGCCAAAAAGGGCATATGCGTTTTCTTCTGAATATATTCAGGAGAAAACGCATACGCCCTTTTTGGCCAAGCAAGCAAGCGGGCAATGCAAATCTGCACTACAAAGAAGTATCACTTCCCACCGGTCAAAAGGGACATCCACAAAATGTGTAAAAACCAGAAAGGCAAGACAGTCCCTGGAGAACAGGGAGCCTTGTTATGCTGATGGGTGGGATGTAAATTGCCAACTGCCTTTCTGGAGGAGTGCACTGTGTTCCCTAAAACAAGTAAACAACAGAGCTAGAGAGGAAGTCCACTGCCAGTCTAGGGAATATACCTTGGGAAAACTGAAAATCAATATGACACAGCCACCCCAAAATTTAGGCCTGCACGGCTTACAAGAACCTCAACTTGGGTACACCTTAAATATCCCAGGAAATATAAAAATGGTTCAAAAATTTGTGGTACTTACGTAAGATGGAATATCCCTAAGCCATGAAATCAATGTCATAAGACCAGTAGCAGCAAAATGAGTGGATTCAGGTATGATGATTCTAAGTGAAATAAATCACACAGAAAAAGAAACGTATCATAAGATATCACTTATGAAGATCCTGTAAACATGGTTACACTTGAAATGAGTTAGGAAAGAGAACAGGGTCTCACATTTGGAAAACACTCTTATGCCTGCTTAAGGGGGAAAGAGAGGTTCGGTGATGCGTAAAACCAGAGTTTGATAAAAACACAGGTACCGTTCCAAAAACCAACTATGGAATAGACAAGTCCTACACCTTCCTCAGTGAAAGGGACTCAAAACCCCATATTTCCCACAGAGGAATATATCTGACTAGCAAGAATCTTAAAACCTATGTATTGATATGTCTCCGTAAGGGAATCAAGTGTGTCTAGACTGGCATAAACATGGAAGCGAGAATCAGTTCAAACCCACTATAAAAAGGAAATTCAAAAACAAAACAAAAAAACAGGGAAATTCTTTACAGTTTCTTCAGGGTCTCTGATGAAACCAGGACTGACCCTATGTACAGTGACAGCTGGATGTGGCATAAAGCTGGATACTTGGGACTGAGAGGATTGGTGAGATTGGGTGAGCAAATGCAGACCCTTTAAACCAATAACGCATGGCACCCATTCCATGGGTCCCAACTCTCCAGGTTGAAGGGAATATTACTACAGATATAACATGTACGGGAAACCAAGAGAATGGACACACTGTGAATACAAAAGGTTTCTACAACTCAACGAATAGTCCCTCCCCTGGTGCTCCGGTTTGACATTCCAAATCCTTTATTATCAATCTCCCAACTTGGAGAGACAGACGCTTTAACCTCCTGGTTCGCACAGGTTGCCAATATGGCAGAGGATGAAAGGGAAGAGGGAGATCCAATGAGAGGGTAGCCGTTAGGCATTTGGACGGGCACATGTCACTACAATTTCCCGGCAGGACGAAGAATTAACCAAAGTCTCAGCCACCCACAGGGAATTAGTATAGGTCCTGAACCAAAATTTTGAACTTGTGGTCAGCTCACAAAAAACGAGTTGAAAAATGGAGCTCAGGGTCAGAGCAAGTCACAAATTGGCAGAGTAATAAAGGACAACTATCGTCCAAAAATCTGTGGAGGGAAGGCAACGAGACGGACTTGAAAGTGAGGCAGAATAGCAGGAAACAGATTTCAAGAGGTACGTAGGAATCGCCTTTAAAGCACAGGAAGAGGGCCTCAACTTTGACAATGATGCACTTGGCCAAAAAGGGCATATGCGTTTTCTTCTGAATATATTCAGGAGAAAATGCATACGCCCTTTTTGGCCAAGCAAGCAAGCGGGCAATGCAAATCTGCACTACAAAGAAGTATCAGTTCCCACCGGTCAAAAGGGACATCCACAAAATGTGTAAAAACCAGAAAGACAAGACAGGCCCTGGAGAACAGGGAGCCTTTTTATGCTGATGGGCTGGATGTATATTGCGGACTGCCTCTCTGGAGGAGTTCATTGTGTTCCCTAAAACAAGTAAACAACAGAGCTACAGAGCCAAGGGCACTTCCAGTCTAGGGAATATACCTTGGGAAAACTGAAAATCAATAAGACAGTGCCACCCCAAAATTTAGGGCTGCACTGCTTACAAGAACCTCAACTTGGGTACACCTTAAATATCTCAGGAAATATAAAAATGATTCAAAAAATTGTGTTACTTATGTACGATGGAATATCCCTCAGCCATGAAATCAGTCATAAGACCAGAAGCAGCAAAAAGAGTGGATTCAGGTACGATGATTCTAAGTGAAATAAGTCACACAGAAAAAGAAACTTATCATAAGATATCACTTATGAAGGTCCTGTAAACATGGCTACACTTGAACTGAGTTAAGAAAGAGAACAGAGTCTCACATTCAGAAAACACTCTTATGCCTGCTGAAGGGCAAAGGAGAGGTGAGGTGATGCATAAAACCACAGTTTGAGATAAGCAAAGGTACCGTTCCATAAACCAACTATGGAATAGACAAGACCTACACCTTCCTCAGTGAAAGGGATTCCAAACTCCATATTTCACACAGTGGAATATATCTGACTAGCAAGAACCTTAAAACCTATGTATTGATATGTCTCCGTAAGGAAATCAAGTGAGACTAGAGTAGCATAAACATGGCAGCGAGAATCAGCACAAACCCACTATACAAAGGAATTTCAAAAACAAAACAAAAAAACAGGGAAATTCTTTACAATTCCTTCAGGGTCTCTGATAAAACCTGGAATGACCATATCCACAATGACAGCTAGATGTGGCATAAGGCTGTAAATTGGGACTGAGAGGATTGGTGAGATTGGGTTTGCAAATGCAAACCCTTTAAAGCAATAATGCATGGCACCCATTCCATGGACCCAACTCTCCATGTTGAAGGTAAGATTACTACAGCTATAACATGTACGGGAAACCTAGAGAATGGACACACTGTGAATACGAAAGGTTTCTAAACCTCAACGAATAGTCCCTCTCCTGGTGCTCCGGTTTGACTTTCCAACTGCATTACTATCAATCTCCCAACTTAGAGAGACAGCCCCTTTAACCTCCTGGTTCGCGCAGGTTGCCAATTTCGCAGAGGATGAAAGGGAAGAGGGAGAATCAATGAGAGAGTAGCTGATAGGCATTTGGAATGGCATATGTCACTCTAATTTCCCGGCAGGAAGAAGAATTAACCAAAGTCTCAGACACCCACCAGGAACCAGTATAGGTCCTGAACCAAAATTTTGGACTTGCGGTCAGCTCACAAAAAACGAGTTGAAAAATGGAGCTCAGGGGCACAGCAATTCACAAACTGGCAGAGTAAAAAAAGACAACTATCTTCCAAAAATCTGTGGAGGGAAGGCAACGAGGCGGACTTGAAAGCGAGGCAGAATAGCAGGAAACAGATTTCAAGAGGTACGTTGGAATCGCCTTTAAAGCACAGGAAGAGGGGCACAACTTCGACAATGATGCACTTGGCCAAAAAGGGCGTATGCGTTTTCTCCTGAATATATTCAGGAGAAAACGCATACGCCCTTTTTGGGCAAGCAAGCAAGCGGGCAATGCAAATCTGCACTACAAAGAAGTTTCACTTCCCACCGGTCAAAAGGGACATCCACAAAATGTGTAAAAACCAGAAAGGCAAGACAGGCCCTGGAGAACAGGGAGCCTTGTTATGCTGATGGGCGGGATGTAAATTGCCAACTGCCTCTCTGGAGGAGTGCATTGTGTTCCCTAAAACAAGTAAACAACAGAGCTACAGAGCCACGGGCACTTCCAGTCTAGGGAATATACCATGGGAAAACTGAAAATCAATAAGACAGAGCCACCCCAAAATTTAGGGCTGCACTGCTTACAAGAACCTCAACTTGGGTACACCTTAAATATCCCAGGAAATATAAAAATGGTTCCAAAAATTGTGGTCCTTACGTACGATGGAATATCCCTCAGCCATGAAATCAATGTCATAAGACCAGTAGCAGCAAAATGAGTGGATTCAGGTACGATGATTCTAAGTGAAATAAATCACACAGAAAAAGAAACTTATCATAAGATATCACTTATGAAGATCCTGTAAACATGGCTACACTTGAACTGAGTCAGGAAACAGAACAGAGTCTCACATTTAGAAAACACTCTTCTGCCTGCTTAATGGGGAAGGAGAGGTGGGGTGATGCCTAAAACCAGAGTTTGATATAAGCACAGTTACCATTCCATAAACCAACTATGGAATAGACAAGACCTACACCTTCCTCAGTGAAAGGGACTCAAAACCCCATATTTCCCACAGAGGAATATATCTGACTAGCAAGAATCTTAAAACCTATGTATTGATATGTCTCCGTAAGGGAATCAAGTGTGTCTAGACTGGCATAAACATGGCAGCGAGAATCAGCTCAAACCCACTATACAAAGGAATTTCAAAAACAAAACAAAAAAACAGGGAAATTCTTTACAAATCCCTCAGGGTCTCTGATGAAACCTGGAATGACCCTATCTACAATGACAGCTAGATGTGGCATAAGGCTGGACACTTGGGACTGAAAGGGTTGGTGAGATTGGGTGAGCAAATGCAGACCCTTTAAAGCAATAATGCATGGCACCCATTCCATGGGTCCCAACTCTCCACGTTGAAGGTAATATTACTACAGCTCTAACAGGTACGGGAAACCTAGAGAATGGACACACTCTGAATACGAAAGGTTTCTAAACCTCAACGAATAGTCCCTCTCCTGGTGCTCCGGTTTGACTTTCCAACTGCTTTACTATCAACCTCCCAACTTAGAGAGACAGCCCCTTTAACCTCCTGGTTCGCACAGGTTGCCAATTTGGCAGAGGATGAAAGGGAAGAGGGAGAACCAATGAGAGAGTAGCTGTTAGGCATTTGGACGGGCATATGTCACTCTAATTTCCCGGGAGGAAGAAGAATTAACCAAAGTCTCAGCCACCCACCAGGAACCAGTATAGGTCCTGAACCAAAATTTTGGACTTGCGGTCAGCTCACAAAAAACGAGTTGAAAAATGGAGCTCAGGGGCACAGCAATTCACAAACTGGCAGAGTAAAAAAAGACAACTATCTTCCAAAAATCTGTGGAGGGAAGGCAACGAGGCGGACTTGAAAGCGAGGCAGAATAGCAGGAAACAGATTTCAAGAGGTACGTTGGAATCGCCTTTAAAGCACAGGAAGAGGGGCACAACTTCGACAATGATGCACTTGGCCAAAAAGTGTGTATGCGTTTTCTCCTGAATATATTCAGGAGAAAACGCATACGCCCTTTTTGGCCAAGCAAGCAAGCGGGCAATGCAAATCTGCACTACAAAGAAGTTTCACTTCCCATCGGTCAAAAGGGAAATCCACAAAATGTGTAAAAACCAGAAAGGCAAGAGAGGCCCTGGAGAACAGGGGGCCTTGTTATGCTGATGGGCGGGATGTAAATTGCCAACTGCCTCTCTGGAAGAGTGCATTGTGTTCCCTAAAACAAGTAAACAACAGAGCTACAGAGCCAAGGGCACTTCCAGTCTACGGAATATACCTTGGGAAAACTGAAAATCAATAAGACAGAACCACCCCAAAATTTAGGGCTGCACTGCTTACAAGAACCTCAACTTGGGTACATCATAAATATCCCAGGAAATATAAAAATGGTTCCAAAAATTGTGGTCCTTACGTACGATGGAATATCCCTCAGCCATGAAATCAATGTCATAAGACCAGTAGCAGCAAAATGAGTGGATTCAGGTACGATGATTCTAAGTGAAATAAGTCACACAGAAAAAGAAACTTATCATAAGATATCACTTATGAAGATCCTGTAAACATGGCTACACTTGAACTGAGTCAGGAAAGAGAACAGAGTCTCACATTTAGAAAACAATCTTATGCCTGCTTAAGGGAGAAGGAGAGGTGGGGTGATGCATAAAACCAGAGTTTGATATAAGCACAGTTACCATTCCATAAACCAACAATGGAATAGACAAGAACTACACCTTCCTCAGTGAAAGGGACTCAAAATCCCATATTTCCCACAGAGGAATATATCTGACTAGCAAGAATCTTAAAACCTATGTATTGATATGTCTCCGTAAGGGAATCAAGTGTGTCTAGACTGGCATAAACATGGCAGCGAGAATCAGCTCAAACCCACTATACAAAGGAATTTCAAAAACAAAACAAAAAAACAGGGAAATTCTTTACAATTCCTTCAGGGTCTCTGATGAAACCTGGAATGACCCTATCTACAATGACAGCTAGATGTGGCATAAGGCTGGACACTTGGGACTGAGAGGGTTGGTGAGATTGGGTGAGCAAATGCAGACCCTTTAAAGCAATAATGCATGGCACCCATTCCATGGGTCCCAACTCTCAACGTTGAAGGTAATATTACTACAGCTATAACATGTACGGGAAACCTAGAGAATGGACACACTGTGAATACGAAAGGTTTCTAAAACTCAACGAATAGTCCCTCTCCTTGTGCTCCGGTTTGACTTTCCAACTGCTTTACTATCAATCTCCCAACTTAGAGAGACAGCCCTTATAACCTCCTGGTTCGCGCAGGTTGCCAATTTGGCAGAGGATGAAAGGGAAGAGGGAGAACCAATGAGAGAGTAGCTGTTAGGCATTTGGACGGGCATATGTCACTCTAATTTCCCGGCAGGAAGAAGAATTAACCAAAGTCTCAGCCACCTACCAGGAACCAGTATAGGTCCTGAACCAAAATTTTGGACTTGCGGTCAGCTCACAAAAAACGAGTTGAAAAATGGAGCTCAGGGGCACAGCAATTCACAAACTGGCAGAGTAAAAAAAGACAACTATCTTCCAAAAATCTGTTGAGGAAAGGCAACGAGGTGGACTTGAAAGCGAGGCATAATAGCAGGAAACAAATTTCAAGAGGTACGTTGGAATCGCATTTAAAGCACAGGAAGAGGGGCACAACTTCAACAATGATGCACTTGGCCAAAAAGGGCGTATGCGTTTTCTCCTGAATATATTCAGGAGAAAACGCATACGCCCTTTTTGGCCAAGCAAGCAAGCGGGCAAGGCAAATCTGCACTACAAAGAAGTTTCACTTCCCACCGGTCAAAAGGGACACCCACAAAATGTGTAAAAACCAGAAAGGCAAGACAGGCCCTGGAGAACAGGGAGCCTTGTTATGCTGATGGGCGGGATGTAAATTGCCAACTGCCTCTCTGGAGGAGTGCATTGTGTTCCCTAAAACAAGTAAACAACAGAGCTACAGAGCCAAGGGCACTTCCAGTCTACGGAATATACCTTGGGAAAACTGAAAATCAATAAGACAGAACCACCCCAAAATTTAGGGCTGCACTGCTTACAAGAACCTCAACTAGGGTACAACTTAAATATCCCAGGAAATATAAAAATGGTTCCAAAAATTGTGGTCCTTACGTACGATGGAATATCCCTCAGCCGTGAAATCAATGTCATAAGACCAGTAGCAGCAAAATGAGTGGATTCAGGTACGATGATTCTAAGTGAAATAAGTCACACAGAAAAAGAAACTTATCATAAGATATCACTTATGAAGATCCTGTAAACATGGATACACTTGAACTGAGTCAGGAAAGAGAACAGAGTCTCACATTTAGAAAACAATCTTATGCCTGCTTAAGGGGGAAAGAGAGGTGGGGTGATGCCTAAAAGCAGAGTTTGATATAAGCACAGTTACCATTCCATAAACCAACTATGGAATAGACAAGACCTACACCTTCCTCAGTGAGAGGGACTCAAAACCCCATATTTCCCACAGAGGAATATATCTGACTAGCAAGAATCTTAAAACCTATGTATTGATATGTCTCCGTAAGGGAATCAAGTGTGTCTAGACTGGCATAAACATGGCAGCGAGAATCAGCTCAAACCCACTATACAAAGGAATTTCAAAAACAAAACAAAAAACAGGGAAATTCTTTACAATTCCTTCAGGGTCTCTGATGAAACCTCGAATGACCCTATCTACAATGACAGCTAGATGTGGCATAAGGCTGGACACTTGGGACTGAGAGGGTTGGTGAGATTGGGTGAGCAAATGCAGACACTTTAAAGCAATAATGCATGGCACCCATTCCATGGGTCCCAACTCTCAACGTTGAAGGTAACATTACTACAGCTCTAACATGTACGGGAAACCTAGAGAATGGACACACTGTGAATACGAAAAGTTTCTAAACTTCAACGAATAGTCCCTCTCCTGGTGCTCCGGTTTGACTTTCCAACTGCTTTACTATCAATCTCCCTACTTAGAGAGACAGCCCCTTTAAACTCCTGGTTCGCGCAGGTTGCCAATTTGGCAGAGGGTGAAAGGGAAGAGGGAGAACCAATGAGAGAATAGCTGTTAGGCATTTGGACGGGCATATTTCACTCTAATTTCCCGGCAGGAAGAAGAATGAACCAAAGTCTCAGCCACCCACCAGGAACCAGTATAGGTCCTGAACCAAAATTTTGGACTTGCGGTCAGCTCACAAAAAACGAGTTGAAAAATGGAGCTCAGGGGCACAGCAATTCACAAACTGGCAGAGTAAAAAAAGGACAGCTATCTTCCAAAAATCTGTGGAGGGAAGGCAACGAGGCGGACATGAAAGCGAGGCAGAATAGCAGGAAACAGATTTCAAGAGGTACGTTGGAATCGCCTTTAAAGCACAGGAAGAGGGGCACAACTTCGACAATGATGCACTTGGCCAAAAAGGGCGTATGCGTTTTCTCCTGAATATATTCAGGAGAAAATGCATACGCCCTTTTTGGCCAAGGAAGCAAGCGGGCAATGCAAATCTGCACTACAAAGAAGTTTCACTTTCCACCGGTCAAAAGGGACATCCACAAAATGTGTAAAAACCAGAAAGGCAAGACAGGCCCTGGAGAACAGGGAGCCTTGTTATGCTGATGGGCGGGATGTAAATTGCCAACTGCCTCTCTGGAGGAGTGCATTGTGTTCCCTAAAACAAGTAAACCACAGAGCTACAGAGCCAAGGGCACATCCAGTCTAGGGAATATACATTGGGAAAAATGAAAATCAATAAGGCAGAGCCACCCCAAAATTTAGGGCTGCACTGCTTACAAGAACCTCAACTTGGGTACACCTGAAATATCCCAGGAAATATAAAAATGGTTCCAAAAATTGTGGTCCTTACGTACGATGGAATATCCCTCAGCCATGAAATCAATGTCAGAAGACCAGTAGCAGCGAAATGAGTGGATTCAGGTACGATGATTCTAAGTGAAATAAGTCACACAGAAAAAGAAACTTATCATAAGATATCACTTATGAAGATCCTGTAAACATGGCTACACTTGAACTGAGTCAGGAAAGAGAACAGAGTCTCACATTTAGAAAACACTCTTCTGCCTGCTTAATGGGGAAGGAGAGGTGGGGTGATGCCTAAAACCAGAGTTTGATATAAGCACAGTTACCATTCCATAAACCAACTATGGAATAGACAAGACCTACACCTTCCTCAGTGAAAGGGACTCAAAACCCCATATTTCCCACAGAGGAATATATCTGACTAGCAAGAATCTTAAAACCTATGTATTGATATGTCTCCGTAAGGGAATCAAGTGTGTCTAGACTGGCATAAACATGGCAGCGAGAATCAGCTCAAACCCACTATACAAAGGAATTTCAAAAACAAAACAAAAAAACAGGGAAATTCTTTACAATTCCTTCAGGGTCTCTGATGAAACCTGGAATGACCCTATCTACAATGACAGCTAGATGTGGCATAAGGCTGGACACTTGGGACTGAGAGGGTTGGTGAGATTGGGTGAGCAAATGCAGACCCTTTAAAGCAATAATGCATGGCACCCATTCCATGGGTCCCAACTCTCCACGTCGAAGGTAATATTACTACAGCTCTAACATGTACGGGAAACCTAGAGAATGGACACACTGTGAATACGAAAGGTTTCTAAACCTCAACGAATAGTCCCTCTCCTGGTGCTCCGGTTTGACTTTCCAACTGCTTTACTATCAACCTCCCAACTTAGAGAGACAGCCCCTTTAACCTCCTGGTTCACACAGGTTGCCAATTTGGCAGAGGAAGAAAGGGAAGAGGGAGAACCAATGAGAGAGTAGCTGTTAGGCATTTGGACGGGCATATGTCACTCTAATTTCCCGGTAGGAAGAAGAATTAACCAAAGTCTCAGCCACCCACCAGGAACCAGTATAGGTCCTGAACCAAAATTTTGGACTTGCGGTGAGCTCACAAAAAACGAGTTGAAAAATGGAGCTCAGGGGCACAGCAATTCACAAACTGGCAGAGTAAAAAAAGACAACTATCTTCCAAAAATCTGTGGAGGGAAGGCAACGAGGCGGACTTGAAAGCGAGGCAGAATAGCAGGAAACAGATTTCAAGAGGTACGTTGGAATCGCCTTTAAAGCACAGGAAGAGGGGCACAACTTCGACAATGATGCACTTGGCCAAAAAGGGCGTATGCGTTTTCTCCTGAATATATTCAGGAGAAAACGCATACGCCCTTTTTGGCCAAGCAAGCAAGCGGGCAAGGCAAATCTGCACTACAAAGAAGTTTCACTTCCCACCGGTCAAAAGGGACACCCACAAAATGTGTAAAAACCAGAAAGGCAAGAGAGGCCCTGGAGAACAGGGAGCCTTGTTATGCTGATGGGCGGGATGTAAATTGCCAACTGCCTCTCTGGAGGAGTGCATTGTGTTCCCTAAAACAAGTAAACAACAGAGCTACAGAGCCAAGGGCACTTCCAGTCTACGGAATATACCTTGGGAAAACTGAAAATCAATAAGACAGAACCACCCCAAAATTTAGGGCTGCACTGCTTACAAGAACCTCAACTAGGGTACAACTTAAATATCCCAGGAAATATAAAAATGGTTCCAAAAATTGTGGTCCTTACGTACGATGGAATATCCCTCAGCCGTGAAATCAATGTCATAAGACCAGTAGCAGCAAAATCAGTGGATTCAGGTACGATGATTCTAAGTGAAATAAGTCACACAGAAAAAGAAACTTATCATAAGATATCACTTATGAAGATCCTGTAAACATGGATACACTTGAACTGAGTCAGGAAAGAGAACAGAGTCTCACATTTAGAAAACAATCTTATGCCTGCTTAAGGGGGAAAGAGAGGTGGGGTGATGCCTAAAAGCAGAGTTTGATATAAGCACAGTTACCATTCCATAAACCAACTATGGAATAGACAAGACCTACACCTTCCTCAGTGAGAGGGACTCAAAACCCCATATTTCCCACAGAGGAATATATCTGACTAGCAAGAATCTTAAAACCTATGTATTGATATGTCTCCGTAAGGGAATCAAGTGTGTCTAGACTGGCATAAACATGGCAGCGAGAATCAGCTCAAACCCACTATACAAAGGAATTTCAAAAACAAAACAAAAAAACAGGGAAATTCTTTACAATTCCTTCAGGGTCTCTGATGAAACCTGGAATGACCCTATCTACAATGACAGCTAGATGTGGCATAAGGCTGGACACTTGGGACTGAGAGGGTTGGTGAGATTGGGTGAGCAAATGCAGAGCCTTTAAAGCAATAATGCATGGCACCCATTCCATGGGTCCCAACTCTCAACGTTGAAGGTAACATTACTACAGCTCTAACATGTACGGGAAACCTAGAGAATGGACACACTGTGAATACGAAAAGTTTCTAAACTTCAACGAATAGTCCCTCTCCTGGTGCTCCGGTTTGACTTTCCAACTGCTTTACTATCAATCTCCCTACTTAGAGAGACAGCCCCTTTAAACTCCTGGTTCGCGCAGGTTGCCAATTTGGCAGAGGGTGAAAGGGAAGAGGGAGAACCAATGAGAGAATAGCTGTTAGGCATTTGGACGGGCATATTTCACTCTAATTTCCCGGCAGGAAGAAGAATGAACCAAAGTCTCAGCCACCCACCAGGAACCAGTATAGGTCCTGAACCAAAATTTTGGACTTGCGGTCAGCTCACAAAAAACGAGTTGAAAAATGGAGCTCAGGGGCACAGCAATTCACAAACTGGCAGAGTAAAAAAAGGACAGCTATCTTCCAAAAATCTGTGGAGGGAAGGCAACGAGGCGGACATGAAAGCGAGGCAGAATAGCAGGAAACAGATTTCAAGAGGTACGTTGGAATCGCCTTTAAAGCACAGGAAGAGGGGCACAACTTCGACAATGATGCACTTGGCCAAAAAGGGCGTATGCGTTTTCTCCTGAATATATTCAGGAGAAAATGCATACGCCCTTTTTGGCCAAGGAAGCAAGCGGGCAATGCAAATCTGCACTACAAAGAAGTTTCACTTTCCACCGGTCAAAAGGGACATCCACAAAATGTGTAAAAACCAGAAAGGCAAGACAGGCCCTGGAGAACAGGGAGCCTTGTTATGCTGATGGGCGGGATGTAAATTGCCAACTGCCTCTCTGGAGGAGTGCATTGTGTTCCCTAAAACAAGTAAACCACAGAGCTACAGAGCCAAGGGCACATCCAGTCTAGGGAATATACATTGGGAAAAATGAAAATCAATAAGGCAGAGCCACCCCAAAATTTAGGGCTGCACTGCTTACAAGAACCTCAACTTGGGTACACCTGAAATATCCCAGGAAATATAAAAGTGGTTCCAAAAATTGTGGTCCTTACGTACGATGGAATATCCCTCAGCCATGAAATCAATGTCAGAAGACCA
This sequence comes from Hyperoodon ampullatus, assembly GCF_949752795.1. NCBI lineage: Eukaryota > Metazoa > Chordata > Mammalia > Artiodactyla > Ziphiidae > Hyperoodon > Hyperoodon ampullatus. The sequence continues at coordinate 107,466,359 of NC_136914.1, forward strand.
GTAGCAGCGAAATGAGTGGATTCAGGTACGATGATTCTAAGTGAAATAAGTCACACAGAAAAAGAAACTTATCATAAGATATCACTTATGAAGATCCTGTAAACATGGCTACACTTGAACTGAGTCAGGAAAGAGAACAGAGTCTCACATTTAGAAAACACTCTTCTGCCTGCTTAATGGGGAAGGAGAGGTGGGGTGATGCATAAAACCAGAGTTTGATATAAGCACAGTTACCATTCCATAAACCAACTATGGAATAGACAAGACCTACACCTTCCTCAGTGAAAGGGACTCAAAACCCCATATTTCCCACAGAGGAATATATCTGACTAGCAAGAATCTTAAAACCTATGTATTGATATGTCTGCGTAAGGGAATCAAGTGTGTCTAGACTGGCATAAACATGGCAGCGAGAATCAGCTCAAACCCACTATACAAAGGAATTTCAAAAACAAAACAAAAAAACATGGAAATTCTTTACAATTCCTTCAGGGTCTCTGATGAAACCTCGAATGACCCTATCTACAATGACAGCTAGATGTGGCATAAGGCTGGACACTTGGGACTGAGAGGGTTGGTGAGATTGGGTGAGCAAATGCAGACCCTTTAAAGCAATAATGCATGGCACCCATTCCATGGGTCCCAACTCTCCACGTCGAAGGTAATATTACTATAGCTCTAACATGTACGGGAAACCTAGAGAATGGACACACTGTGAATACGAAAGGTTTCTAAACCTCAACGAATAGTCCCTCTCCTGGTGCTCCGGTTTGACTTTCCAACTGCTTTACTATCAACCTCCCAACTTAGAGAGACAGCCCCTTTAACCTCCTGGTTCACACAGGTTGCCAATTTGGCAGAGGATGAAAGGGAAGAGGGAGAACCAATGAGAGAGTAGCTGATAGGCATTTGGACGGGCATATGTCACTCTAATTTCCTGGTAGGAAGAAGAATTAACCAAAGTCTCAGCCACCCACCAGGAACCAGTATAGGTCCTGAACCAAAATTTTGGACTTGCGGTGAGCTCACAAAAAACGAGTTGAAAAATGGAGCTCAGGGGCACAGCAATTCACAAACTGGCAGAGTAAAAAAAGACAACTATCTTCCAAAAATCTGTGGAGGGAAGGCAACGAGGCGGACTTGAAAGCGAGGCAGAATAGCAGGAAACAGATTTCAAGAGGTACGTTGGAATCGCCTTTAAAGCACAGGAAGAGGGGCACAACTTCGACAATGATGCACTTGGCCAAGAAGGGCGTATGCGTTTTCTCCTGAATATATTCAGGAGAAAACGCATACACCCTTTTTGGCCAAGCAAGCAAGCGGGCAATGCAAATCTGCACTACAAAGAAGTTTCACTTCCCATCAGTCAAAAGGGAAATCCACAAAATGTGTAAAAACCAGAAAGGCAAGACAGGCCCTGGAGAACAGGGAGCCTTGTTATGTTGATGGGCGGGATGTAAATTGCCAACTGCCTCTCTGGAGGAGTGCATTGTGTTCCCTAAAACAAGTAAACAACAGAGCTACAGAGCCAAGGGCACTTCCAGTCTACGGAATATACCTTGGGAAAACTGAAAATCAATAAGACAGAACCACCCCAAAATTTAGGGCTGCACTGCTTACAAGAACCTCAACTTGGGTACACCATAAATATCCCAGGAAATATAAAAATGGTTCCAAAAATTGTGGTCCTTACGTACGATGGAATATCCCTCAGCCATGAAATCAATGTCATAAGACCAGTAGCAGCAAAATGAGTAGATTCAGGTACGATGATTCTAAGTGAAATAAGTCACACAGAAAAAGAAACTTATCATAAGATATCACTTATGAAGATCCTGTAAACATGGCTACACTTGAACTGAGTCAGGAAAGAGAACAGAGTCTCACATTTAGAAAACAATCTTATGCCTGCTTAAGGGAGAAGGAGAGGTGGGGTGATGCATAAAACCAGAGTTTGATATAAGCACAGTTACCATTCCATAAACCAACTATGGAATAGACAAGAACTACACCTTCCTCAGTGAAAGGGACTCAAAATCCCATATTTCCCACAGAGGAATATATCTGACTAGCAAGAATCTTAAAACCTATGTATTGATATGTCTCCGTAAGGGAATCAAGTGTGTCTAGACTGGCATAAACATGGCAGCGAGAATCAGTTCAAACCCACTATACAAAGGAATTTCAAAAACAAAACAAAAAAACAGGGAAATTCTTTACAATTCCTTCAGGGTCTCTGATGAAACCTGGAATGACCCTATCTACAATGACAGCTAGATGTAGCATAAGGCTGGACACTTGGGACTGAGAGGGTTGGTGAGATTGGGTGAGCAAATGCAGACCCTTTAAAGCAATAATGCATGGCACCCATTCCATGGGTCCCAACTCTCAACGTTGAAGGTAATATTACTACAGCTATAACATGTACGGGAAACCTAGAGAATGGACACACTGTGAATACGAAAGGTTTCTAAAACTCAACGAATAGTCCCTCTCCTGGTGCTCCGGTTTGACTTTCCAACTGCTTTACTATCAATCTCCCAACTTAGAGAGACAGCCCTTTTAACCTCCTGGTTCGCGCAGGTTGCCAATTTGGCAGAGGATGAAAGGGAAGAGGGAGAACCAATGACAGAGTAGCTGTTAGGCATTTGGACGGGCATATGTCACTCTAATTTCCCGGGAGGAAGAAGAATTAACCAAAGTCTCAGCCACCCACCAGGAACCAGTATAGGTCCTGAACCAAAATTTTGGACTTGCGGTCAGCTCACAAAAAACGAGTTGAAAAATGGAGCTCAGGGGCACAGCAATTCACAAACTGGCAGAGTAAAAAAAGACAACTATCTTCCAAAAATCTGTGGAGGGAAGGCAACGAGGCGGACTTGAAAGCGAGGCAGAATAGCAGGAAACAGATTTCAAAAGGTACGTTGGAATCGCCTTTAAAGCACAGGAAGAGGGGCACAACTTCGACAATGATGCACTTGGCCAAAAAGGGCGTATGCGTTTTCTCCTGAATATATTCAGGAGAAAACGCATACGCCCTTTTTGGCCAAGCAAGCAAGCGGGCAATGGAAATCTGCACTACAAAGAAGTAGCACTTCCCACCGGTCAAAAGGGACATCCACAAAATGTGTAAAAACCAGAAAGGCAAGACAGTCCCTGGAGAACAGGGAGCCTTGTTATGCTGATGGGCGGGATGAAAATTGCCAACTGCCTCTCTGGAGGAGTGCCTTGTGTTCCCTAAAACAAATAAACGACAGAGCTACAGAGCCAAGGGCACTTCCAGTCTAGGGAATATACCTTGGGAAAACTGAAAATCAATAAGACAGAGCCACCCCAAAATTTAGGGCTGCACTGCTTACAAGAACCTCAACTTGGGTACACCATAAATATCCCTGGAAATATAAAAATGGTTCCAAAAATTGTGGTCCTTACGTACGATGGAATATCCCTCAGCCATGAAATCAATGTCATAAGACCAGTAGCAGCAAAATGAGTAGATTCAGGTAGGATGATTCTAAGTGAAATAAGTCACACAGAAAAAGAAACTTATCATAAGATATCACTTATGAAGATCCTGTAAACATGGCTACACTTGAACTGAGTCAGGAAAGAGAACAGAGTCTCACATTTAGAAAACAATCTTATGCCTGCTTAAGAGAGAAGGAGAGGTGGGGTGATGCCTAAAAGCAGAGTTTGATATAAGCACAGTTACCATTCCATAAACCAACTATGGAATAGACAAGACCTACACCTTCCTCAGTGAAAGGGACTCAAAACCCCATATTTCCCACAGAGGAATATATCTGACTAGCAAGAATCTTAAAACCTATGTATTGATATGTCTCCGTAAGGGAATCAAGTGTGTCTAGACTGGCATAAACATGGCAGCGAGAATCAGCTCAAACCCACTATACAAAGGAATTTCAAAAACAAAACAAAAAAACAGGGAAATTCTTTACAATTCCTTCAGGGTCTCTGATGAAACCTGGAATGACCCTATCTACAATGACAGCTAGATGTGGCATAAGGCTGGACACTTGGGACTGAGAGGGTTGGTGAGATTGGGTGAGCAAATGCAGACCCTTTAAAGCAATAATGCATGGCACCCATTCCATGGGTCCCAACTCTCAACGTTGAAGGTAATATTACTACAGCTATAACATGTACGGGAAACCTAGAGAATGGACACACTGTGAATACGAAAGGTTTCTAAAACTCAACGAATAGTCCCTCTCCTGGTGCTCCGGTTTGACTTTCCAACTGCTTTACTATCAATCTCCCAACTTAGAGAGACAGCCCTTTTAACCGCCTGGTTCACGCAGGTTGCCAATTTGGCAGAGGATGAAACGGAAGAGGGAGAACCAATGAGAGAGTAGCTGGTAGGCATTTGGACGGGCATATGTCACTCTAATTTCCCGGCAGGAAGAAGAATTAACCAAAGTCTCAGCCACCCACCAGGAACCAGTATAGGTCCTGAAACAAAATTTTGGACTTGCGGTGAGCTCACAAAAAACGAGTTGAAAAATGGAGCTCAGGGGCACAGCAATTCACAAACTGGCAGAGTAAAAAAAGACAACTATCTTCCAAAAATCTGTGGAGAGAAGGCAACGAGGCGGACTTGAAAGTGAGGCAGAATAGCAGGAAACAGATTTCAAGAGGTACGTTGGAATCGCCTTTAAAGCACAGGAAGAGGGGCACAACTTCGACAATGATGCACTTGGCCAAAAAGGGCGTATGCGTTTTCTCCTGAATATATTCAGGAGAAAACGCATACGCCCTTTTTGGCCACGCAAGCAAGCGGGCAATGCAAATCTGCACTACAAAGAAGTTTCACTTCCCACCGGTCAAAAGGGACATCCACAAAATGTGTAAAAACCAGAAAGGCAACACAGGCCCTGGAGAACAGGGAGCCTTGTTATGCTGATGGGCGGGATGTAAATTGCCAACTGCCTCTCTGGAGGAGGGCATTGTGTTCCCTAAAACAAGTAAACAACAGAGATACAGAGCCAAGGGCACTTCCAGTCTACGGAATATACCTTGGGAAAACTGAAAATCAATAAGACAGAACCACCCCAAAATTTAGGGCTGCACTGCTTACAAGAACCTCAACTTGGGCACAACTTAAATATCCCAGGAAATATAAAAATGGTTCCAAAAATTGTGGTCCTTACGTACGATGGAATATCCCTCAGCCGTGAAATCAATGTCATAAGACCAGTAGCAGCAAAATGAGTGGATTCAGGTACGATGATTCTAAGTGAAATAAGTCACACAGAAAAAGAAACTTATCATAAGATATCACTTATGAAGATCCTGTAAACATGGATACACTTGAACTGAGTCAGGAAAGAGAACAGAGTCTCACATTTAGTAAACAATCTTATGCCTGCTTAAGGGGGAAGGAGAGGTGGGGTGATGCATAAAACCAGAGTTTGATATAAGCACAGTTACCTTTCCATAAACCAACTATGGAATAGACAAGACCTACACCTTCCTCAGTGAAAGGGACTCAAAACCCCATATTTCCCACAGAGGAATATATCTGACTAGCAAGAATCTTAAAACCTATGTATTGATATGTCTCCATAAGGGAATCAAGTGTGTCTAGACTGGCATAAACATGGCAGCGAGAATCAGCTCAAACCCACTATACAAAGGAATTTCAAAAACAAAACAAAAAAACAGGGAAATTCTTTACAATTCCTTCAGGGTCTCTGATGAAACCTGGAATGATCCTATGTACAATGACAGCTAGATCTGGCATAAGTCTGGACACTTGGGACTGAGAGGGTTGGTGAGATTGGGTGAGCAAATGCAGACCCTTTAAAGCAATAATGCATGGCACCCATTCCATGGGTCCCAACTCTCAACGTTGAAGGTAACATTACTACAGCTCTAACATGTACGGGAAACCTAGAGAATGGACACACTGTGAATACGAAAGGTTTCTAAACTTCAACGAACAGTCCCTCTCCTGGTGCTCCGGTTTGACTTTCCAACTGCTTTACTATCAATCTCCCTACTTAGAGAGACAGCCCCTTTAAACTCCTGGTTCGCGCAGGTTGCCAATTTGGCAGAGGGTGAAAGGGAAGAGGGAGAACCAATGAGAGAGTAGCTGTTAGGCATTTGGACGGGCATATTTCACTCTAATTTCCTGGCAGGAAGAAGAATTAACCAAAGTCTCAGCCACCCACCAGGAACCAGTATAGGTCCTGAACCAAAATTTTGGACTTGCGGTCAGCTCACAAAAAACGAGATGAAAAATGGAGCTCAGGGGCACAGCAATTCACAAACTGGCAGAGTAAAAAAAGGACAACTATCTTCCAAAAATCTGTGGAGGGAAGGCAACGAGGCAGACATGAAAGCGAGGCAGAATAGCAGGAAACAGATTTCAAGAGGTACGTTGGAATCGCCTTTAAAGCACAGGAAGAGGGGCACAACTTCGACAATGATGCACTTGGCCAAAAAGGGCGTATGCGTTTTCTCCTAAATATATTCAGGAGAAAATGCATACGCCCTTTTTGGCCAAGGAAGCAAGCGGGCAATGCAAATCTGCACTACAAAGAAGTTTCACTTCCCACCGGTCAAAAGGGAAATCCACAAAATGTGTAAAAACCAGAAAGGCAAGACAGTCCCTGGAGAACAGGGAGCCTTGTTATGCTGATGGGCGGGATGTAAATTGCCAACTGCCTCTCTGGAGGAGTGTATTGTGTTCCCTAAAACAAGTAAACAACAGAGATACAGAGCCAAGGGCACTTCCAGTCTACGGAATATACCTTGGGAAAACTGAAAATCAATAAGACAGAACCACCCCAAAATTTAGGGCTGCACTGCTTACAAGAACCTCAACTTGGGTACAACTTAAATATCCCAGGAAATATAAAAATGGTTCCAAAAATTGTGGTCCTTACGTACGATGGAATATCCCTCAGCCGTGAAATCAATGTCATAAGACCAGTAGCAGCAAAATGAGTGGATTCAGGTACGATGATTCTAAGTGAAATAAGTCACACAGAAAAAGAAACTTATCATAAGATATCACTTATGAAGATCCTGTAAACATGGCTACACTTGAACTGAGTCAGGAAAGAGAACAGAGTCTCACATTTAGAAAACAATCTTATGCCTGCTTAAGGGAGAAGGAGAGGTGGGGTGATGCATAAAACCAGAGTTTGATATAAGCACAGTTACCATTCCATAAACCAACTATGGAATAGACAAGACCTACACCTTCCTCAGTGAAAGGGACTCAAAACCCCATATTTCCCACAGAGGAATATATCTGACTAGCAAGAATCTTAAAACCTATGTATTGATATGTCTCCGTAAGGGAATCAAGTGTGTCTAGACTGGCATAAACATGGCAGCGAGAATCAGCTCAAACCCACTATACAAAGGAATTTCAAAAACAAAACAAAAAAACAGGGAAATTCTTTACAATTCCTTCAGGGTCTCTGATGAAACCTGGAATGACCCTATCTACAATGACAGCTAGATGTGGCATAAGGCTGGACACTTGGGACTGAGAGGGTTGGTGAGATTGGGTGAGCAAATGCAGAGCCTTTAAAGCAATAATGCATGGCACCCATTCCATGGGTCCCAACTCTCAACGTTGAAGGTAATATTACTACAGCTATAACATGTACGGGAAACCTAGAGAATGGACACACTGTGAATACGAAAGGTTTCTAAAACTCAACGAATAGTCCCTCTCCTGGTTCTCCGGTTTGACTTTCCAACTGCTTTACTATCAATCTCCCAACTTAGAGAGACAGCCCTTTTAACCTCCTTGTTCGCGCAGGTTGCCAATTTGGCAGAGGATGAAAGGGAAAAGGGAGAACCAATGAGAGAGTAGCTGTTAGGCATTTGGACGGGCATATGTCACTCTAATTTCCCGGCAGGAAGAAGAATTAACCAAAGTCTCAGCCACCCACCAGGAACCAGTATAGGTCCTGAACCAAAATTTTGGACTTGCGGTCAGCTCACAAAAAACGAGTTGAAAAATGGAGCTCAGGGGCACAGCAATTCACAAACTGGCAGAGTAAAAAAAGACAACTATCTTCCAAAAATCTGTGGAGGAAAGGCAACGAGGCGGACTTGAAAGCGAGGCAGAATAGCAGGAAACAAATTTCAAGAGGTACGTTGGAATCGCATTTAAAGCACAGGAAGAGGGGCACAACTTCGACAATGATGCACTTGGCCAAAAAGCGCGTATGCGTTTTCTCCTGAATATATTCAGGAGAAAATGCATACGCCCTTTTTGGCCAAGGAAGCAAGCGGGCAATGCAAATCTGCACTACAAAGAAGTTTCACTTCCCACCAGTCAAAAGGGAAATCCACAAAATGTGTAAAATCCAGAAAGGCAAGACAGTCCCTGGAGAACAGGGAGCCTTGTTATGCTGATGGGCGGCATGTAAATTGCCAACTGCCTCTCTGGAGGAGTGTATTGTGTTCCCTAAAACAAGTAAACAACAGAGATACAGAGCCAAGGGCACTTCCAGTCTACGGAATATACCTTGGGAAAACTGAAAATCAATAAGACAGAACCACCCCAAAATTTAGGGCTGCACTGCTTACAAGAACCTCAACTTGGGCACAACTTAAATATCCCAGGAAATATAAAAATGGTTCCAAAAATTGTGGTCCTTACGTACGATGGAATATCCCTCAGCCGTGAAATCAATGTCATAAGACCAGTAGCAGCAAAATGAGTGGATTCAGGTACGATGATTCTAAGTGAAATAAGTCACACAGAAAAAGAAACTTATCATAAGATATCACTTATGAAGATCCTGTAAACATGGATACACTTGAACTGAGTCAGGAAAGAGAACAGAGTCTCACATTTAGAAAACAATCTTATGCCTGCTTAAGGGGGAAGGAGAGGTGGGGTGATGCATAAAACCAGAGTTTGATATAAGCACAGTTACCTTTCCATAAACCAACTATGGAATAGACAAGACCTACACCTTCCTCAGTGAAAGGGACTCAAAACCCCATATTTCCCACAGAGGAATATATCTGACTAGCAAGAATCTTAAAACCTATGTATTGATATGTCTCCGTAAGGGAATCAAGTGTGTCTAGACTGGCATAAACATGGCAGCGAGAATCAGCTCAAACCCACTATACAAAGGAATTTCCAAAACAAAACAAAAAAACAGGGAAATTCTTTACAATTCCTTCAGGGTCTCTGATGAAACCTGGAATGACCCTATCTACAATGACAGCTAGATGTGGCATAAGGCTGGACACTTGGGACTGAGAGGGTTGGTGAGATTGGGTGAGCAAATGCAGACCCTTTAAAGCAATAATGCATGGCACCCATTCCATGGGTCCCAACTCTCAACGTTGAAGGTAATATTACTACAGCTATAACATGTACGGGAAACCTAGAGAATGGACACACTGTGAATACGAAAGGTTTCTAAAACTCAACGAATAGTCCCTCTCCTGGTTCTCCGGTTTGACTTTCCAACTGCTTTACTCTCAATCTCCCAACTTAGAGAGACAGCCCTTTTAACCTCCTTGTTCGCGCAGGTTGCCAATTTGGCAGAGGATGAAAGGGAAGAGGGAGAACCAATGAGAGAGTAGCTGTTAGGCATTTGGACGGGCATATGTCACTCTAATTTCCCGGCAGGAAGAAGAATTAACCAAAGTCTCAGCCACCCACCAGGAACCAGTATAGGTCCTGAACCAAAATTTTGGACTTGCGGTCAGCTCACAAAAAACGAGTTGAAAAATGGAGCTCAGGGGCACAGCAATTCACAAACTGGCAGAGTAAAAAAAGACAACTATCTTCCAAAAATCTGTGGAGGGAAGGCAACGAGGCGGACTTGAAAGCGAGGCAGAATAGCAGGAAACAGATTTCAAGAGGTACGTTGGAATCACCTTTAAAGCACAGGAAGAGGGGCACAACTTCGACAATGATGCACTTGGCCCAAAAGGGCGTAGGCGTTTTCTCCTGAATATATTCAGGAGAAAACGCATACGCCCTTTTTGGCCAAGCAAGAAAGCGGGCAATGGAAATCTGCACTAAAAAGAAGTATCACTTCCCACCGGTCAAAAGGGACATCCACAAAATGTGTAAAAACTAGAAAGGCAAGACAGTCCCTGGAGAACAGGGAGCCTTGTTATGCTGATGGGAGGGATGAAAATTGCCAACTGCCTCTCTGGAGGAGTGAATTGTGTTCCCTAAAACAAGTAAACAACAGAGCTACAGAGCCAAGGGCACTTCCAGTCTATGGAATATACCTTGGGAAAACTGAAAATCAATAAGACAGAACCACCCCAAAATTTAGGGCTGCACTTCTTACAAGAACCTCAACTTCGGTACACATTAAATATCCCAGGAAATATAAAAATGGTTCCAAAAATTTTGGTCCTTTCGTACGATGGAATATCCCTCAGCCGTGAAATCAATGTCATAAGACCAGTAGCAGCAAAATGAGTGGATTCAGGTACGATGATTCTAAGTGAAATAAGTCACACAGAAAAAGAAACTTATCATAAGATATCACTTATGAAGATCCTGTAAACATGGCTACACTTGAACTGAGTCAGGAAAGAGAACAGAGTCTCACATTTAGAAAACACTCTTATGCCTGCTTAAGGGGGAAGGAGAGGTGGGGTGATGCCTAAAACCAGAGTTTGATATAAGCACAGTTACCATTCCATAAACCAACTATGGAATAGACAAGACCTACACCTTCCTCAGTGAAAGGGACTCAAAACCCCATATTTCCCACAGAGGAATATATCTGACTAGCAAGAATCTTAAAACCTATGTATTGATATGTCTCCGTAAGGGAATCAAGTGTGTCTAGACTGGCATAAACATGGCAGCGAGAATCAGCTCAAACCCACTATAAAAAGGAATTTCAAAAACAAAACAAAAAAATAGGGAAATTCTTTTCAATTCCTTCAGGGTTTCTGATGAAACCTGGAATGACCCTATCTACAATGACAGCTAGATGTGGCATAAGGCTGGACACTTGGCACTGAGAGGGTTGGTGAGATTGGGTGAGCAAATGCGGACCCTTTAAAGCAATAATGCATGGCACCCATTCCATGGGTCCCAACTCTCTACGTTGAAGGTAACATTACTTCAGCTCTAACATGTTCGGGAAACCTAGAGAATGGACACACTGTGAATACGAAAGGTTTCTAAACCTCAACGAATAGTCCCTCTCCTGGTGCTCCGGTTTGACTTTCCAACTGCTTTACTATCAACCTCCCAACTTAGAGAGACAAACCCTTTAACCTCCTGGTTCGCACAGGTTGCCAATTTGGCAGAGGATGAAAGGGAAGAGGGAGAACCAATGAGAGAGTAGCTGTTAGGCATTTGGACGGGCATATGTCACTCTAATTTCCCGGCAGGAAGAACAATTAACCAAAGTCTCAGCCACCCACCAGGAACCAGTATAGGTCCTGAACCAAAATTTTGGACTTGCGGTCAGCTCACAAAAAACGAGTTGAAAAATGGAGCTCAGGGGCACAGCAATTCACAAACTGGCAGAGTAAAAAAAGACAACTATCTTCCAAAAATCTGTGGAGGGAAGGCAACGAGGCGGACTTGAAAGCGAGGCAGAATAGCAGGAAACAGATTTCAAGAGGTACGTTGGAATCGCCTTTAAAGCACAGGAAGAGGGGCACAACTTCGACAATGATGCACTTGGCCAAAAAGGGTGTATGCGTTTTCTCCTGAATATATTCAGGAGAAAACCTATACGCCCTTTTTGGCCAAGCAAGCAAGCGGGTAATGCAAATCTGCACTACAAGAAGTTTCACTTCCCACAGGTCAAAAGAGACATCCACAAAATGTGTAAAAACCAGAAAGGCAAGACAGGCCCTGGAGAACAGGGAGCCTTGTTATGCTGATGGGCGGGATGTAAATTGCCAACTGCCTCTCTGGAGGAGTGCTTTGTGTTCCCTAAAACAAGTAAACAACAGAGCTACAGAGCCAAGGGCACTTCCCATCTTGGGAATATACCTTGGGAAAACTGAAAATCAATAAGACAGAGCCACCCCAAAATTTAGGGCTGCACTGCTTACAAGAACCTCAACTTGGGTACACCTTAAATATCCCAGGAAATATAAAAATGGTTCCAAAAATTGTGGTCTTTACGTACGATGGAATATCCCTCAGCCATGAAATCAATGTCATAAGACCAGTAGTAGCAAAATGAGTGGATTCAGGTACGATGATTCTAAGTGAAATAAGTCACACAGAAAAAGAAACTTATCATAAGATATCACTTATGAAGATCCTGTAAACATGGCTACACTTGAACTGAGTCAGGAAAGAGAACAGAGTCTCACATTTAGAAAACACTCTTATGCCTGCTTAAGGGGGAAGGAGAGGTGGGGTGATGGATAAAACCAGAGTTTGATATAAGCACATGTACCATTCCATAAACCAACTATGTAATAGACAAGACCTACACCTTCCTCAGTGAAAGGGACTAAAAACCCCATATTTCCCACAGAGGAATATATCTGACCAGCAAGAATCTTAAAACCTATGTATTGATATGTCTCCGTAAGGGAATCAAGTGTGTCTAGACTGGCATAAACATGGCAGCGAGAATCAGCTCAAACCCACTATACAAAGGAATTTCAAAAACAAAACAAAAAAAATAGGGAAATTCTTTACAATTCCTTCAGGGACTCTGATGAAACCTGGAATGACCCTATCTACAATGACAGCTAGATGTGGCATAAGGCTGGACACTTGGGACTGAGAGGGTTGGTGAGATTGGGTGTGCAAATGCAGTCCCTTTAAAGCAATAATGCATGGCACCCATTCCATGGGTCCCAACTCTCCACGTTGAAGGTAATATTACTACAGCTCTAACATGTATGGAAAACCTAGAGAATGGACACACTGTGAATACGAAAGGTTTCTAAACTTCAACGAATAGTCCCTCTCCTGGTGCTCCGGTTTGACTTTCCAACTGCTTTACTATCAACCTCCCAACTTAGAGAGACAGCCCCTTTAACCTCCTGGTTCGCACAGGTTGCCAATTTGGCAGAGGATGAAAGGGAAGAGGGAGAACAAATGAGAGAGTAGCTGTTAGGCATTTTATCGGGCATATGTCAATCTAATTTCCCGGCAGGAAGAAGAATTAACCAAAGTCTCAGCCACCCACCAGGAACCAGTATAGGTCCTGAAGCAAAATTTTGGACTTGCTGTCAGCTCACAAAAAACGAGTTGAATAATGGAGCTCAGGGGCCCAGCAATTCACAAACTGGCAGAGTAAATAAAGACAACTATCTTCCAAAAATCTGTGGAGGGAAGGCAACGCGGCGGACTTCAATGTGAGGCAGAATAGCAGGAAACAGATTTCAAGAGGTATGTTGGAATCGCCTTTAAAGCACAGGAATAGGGGCAAAACTTTGACAATGATGCACTTGGCCAAAAAGGGTGTATGCGTTTTCTCCTCAATATATTCCGGAGAAAACGCATATGCCCTTTTTGGCCAAGCAAGCAAGCGGGCAATGCAAATCTGCACTACAAAGAAGTATCACTTCCCACCGGTCAAAAGGGACATCCACAAAATGTGTAAAAACCAGAAAGGCAAGACAGGCCCTGGAGAACAGGGAGCCTTGTTATGCTGATGGGCCGGATGTAAATTGCCAACTGCCTCTCTGGAGGAGTGTATTGTGTTCCCTAAAACAAGTAAACAACAGAGCTACAGAGCCAAGGGCACTTCCAGTCTAGGGAATATACCTTTGGAAAACTGAAAATCAATAAGACCGAGCCACCCCAAAATTTAGGGCTGCACTGCTTACAAGAACCTCAACTTGGGTACACCTTAAATATCCCAGGAAATATAAAAATGGTTCAAAAAATTGTGGTACTTACGTACGATGGAATATCCCTAAGCCATGAAATCAATGTCAAAAGACCAGAAGCAGCAAAATGAGTGGATTCAGGTACGATGATTCAAAGTGAAATAAGTCACAGAGAAAAAGAAACTTATCATAAGATATCACTTATGAAGGTCCTGTAAACATGGCTACACATGAACTGAGTTAGGAAAGATAACAGAGTAACGAATGTTATCATAAGATATCACTCATAGCGGGAATGTACACATGGCTACACATGAACTGAATTACAAACACAACAGAGTCACACATTTAGAAAACACTCTTCTGCCTGCTTAAGGGGAAAGGCGAGGTGGGGTGATGCATAAAACCACAGTTTTAAATTAGCACAGATACCGTTACATAAACCAGGTTTGTAATAGACAACACCTACTCCCGGCAAAATGAACAGGACTCAACACCCCCTATTCATTGCAGAGGAATATATCTGACTCTAAGAAATTTAAAACATATGTATTCTCATGTCTCGATAAAGGAATCATGTTTGTGTATAACGGCATGAACACAGCACTGAAATTCAGCTAAACCCCCTTATACAAATAAATTTCAAAAGCAAAATGCAAAAACAGCGAAACAGAGAGAAAGTCTTAAAAATTACATTCAGGGCCTCTGATGCAACCTGGATTGACCACCTTTACACCCACAGCTGGATGAGACATAAGACTGGACACTTGGGGCTGACAAGATTGCTGAGGTTGTGTGAGCAAAAGAACACCACTTAGAGCAATACTGTGTGCTACCCCTACTAGTGGTCCCAACTCTACAGGTTTAAGGGAATCTTCCTACAGTTAAAACATGCATGGGAAACCCAGTGGATGGTACACTGTGTAATTGGGAAAGTTTTCTAAAAGGTACCTCATTTTTCCTTTCGTCGTGCTCGGCTTCGCCATTCCATCTGCATTACTAAAAATCTCCCCACTTGGAGTGTCAGCGCCTTTACCCTCCTGTTATGCACAGTTTGTAAATTGTGCAGAGGAGGTACAGGAAGAGGAGAAACAAATGAGAGAGTAGTTGTAGGTGTTTGGATGGGCACATGTCACACTAATTTCCCATCAGGAAGAATTTTAAACAAAGGCTCAGCCTGAAGCCCCGGAACCAGACTAGGGCCTAAAGCCATCCTGCGGTATTGCAGCCAGCTCACAAATAAAGCGAGTTGAAAAATGGAAATCAGGGGCACAGCAATTCACAAACTTGCAGAGTTATAAAGGACAACTATCATCCAGAAATATATTGAGGTAAGGCAGTGTAGAGGATTTGAATGCAAGGCAGAATTGAAGGAAAAAGATTTCAAGAGGTACATTGGAGTCGTCTTTAAAGCACATGAAAAGTGACAGAACTTCGACAATGTTGCCCTTGGCCGAAAAGGGAGTATGTGTATTTTCTTGAATATATTCGGGAAAAAATGCATACGCCCTTTTTGGCCAAGCAAGCCATCAGGCATTGCAAATCCACACTACATAGAAGTGTCCCTTACCTCCAGTCAAAAGGGCCATCCACAAATAGTGTACAAACCACAAATGCAGGAGAGGCCATGGAGAAAAGGGAGCCTGGTTACGCCGATGGACAGGATGTAAATTGCCAACAGCCTCTCTGGAGAACTGTATGTTGTTTTCTAAAACAGAGCTACAGAGCATAGCACACTTCCACTCATGGGCGTGTATTTTGGGAAAACTAAAAATCCACAACACACAGCCAGCCCAAAATTTAGGCTGCTCTGTTTACAAGAACCTCGACTTCGGTACACTTTAAATATCACAGGAAAGGAAAAAAATGGATATAGATATTGTGGTACTTATATACAATGGAATGTCACTCAGACATAAAATCAATGTCATAAGACCAATAGCAGCATAATGAGTGGCTTTAGGTACGATGATGCTAAGTGAAATGAGCCACAAAGAAAGAAACTTATTGCAATATATTACTTATAGAGGGAATGTAAACATGGCTGCACATGAGCTGAATTTCAAAAGAGAACAGAGTCTCACATTTAGAAAACACAGTTATGCCTCCTTAAGAGGAAAGGTGATGTGGGGTGATGTGTAAAAGCAGAGTTTGAAATTAGTACAGATACCATTCCTTATACCAAATATGTAATAGACAAGACCTACTCCTTTCTCAATGAACTGGACACAAAACACCCTATTCACTGAAGAGGAATATATCTGACTGGTAATAATCTTGAAACCTATGTATTTACATGTCTCCATAATGGAATCAAGTGTATGTAGATTGGCATAAACAGAGATCAGTGGAACAGGACAGAAAGCCCAGAGATAAACCTACATACCTATGGCTATCTCATCTATGACAAAGGAGCTAAGGATATACAATGGAGAAAAGACAGTCTCTTCAGTAATTGGTGCTGGGAAAACTGGACCCCTACACATAAAAGAATGAAGTTACAACACTCCATAACACCATACACAAAAATAAACTCTAAATTGATTAGAGATCTAAATATAAGACCAGACACTATAAAACGCTTAGAGGAAACCATAGGCAGAACACTCTATGACATAAATCACAGCAAGATCCTTTTTGACCCACCTCCTAGAGAAATGGAAATAAAAACAGAAATCAACAAATGGAACCTAAGGAAACTTAAAAGCTTTTACACAGTACAGGAAAACATAAACAAGATGCAAAAACAACCCTCAGAATGGGAGAAAATATTTTCAAATGAAGCAATTGACAAAGGATTAATCTCCAAACTTTACAAGCACTTCATGTAGCTCAATATCACAAACACAAAAAACCCAATCCAAAAACGGGCAGAAGACCTAAATAGACATTTCTCCAAAGAAGATATATAGATTACCAGGAAACACATGAAAGGATGCTGAACATCACTAATCATTAGAGAAATGCAAATCAAAACTACCGTGAGGTATCACCTCACAGCCGTCAGAGTGGCAATCATCAAAAAAATCTACAAAACAATAAATGCTGGAGAGGCCTTTATTGGAGAAAAGGGAACACAGTTGCACTGTGGGTGGGAATGTAAATCGATATGGGCACTAGGGAGAACAGTACGGAGGTTCCTTTAAATAACTAACAATAGAAGTACCATACGACACAACAATCCAACTACTGGGCATTTGCCTTGCGAAAACCATAATTCAAAAAGAGTTATGTACGAAAATGTTCATTGCAGCTCTATTTACAATAGGCAGGACATGGAAGCAACCTAAGTGTTCATCGACAGATGAATGGATAAAGAATATCTGGCACATATATACAATGGAATATTACCCATCCATAAAAAGAAGCAAAACTGAGTTATTTGTACTGAGGTGGATGGACTTAGAACCTGTCCTACACAGTGAAGTAAGTCAGAAAGGGAAAAACAAATACTGTATGTTAACAGAGATATACATAATCTAATGAAGAAAAAAAAAAGATTTTGAAGAACCTAGTGGCGGGACAGGATTAAGGACACAGACATAGAGAAAGGACTTGAGGACACTGGAAGGGCGATGGGTAAGCTGGGACGAAGTGAGAGAGTGGCATGGACATAAATACATTACCAAATGTAACACCGATTGCTACTGAGAAGCAGCCAATAGAACAGGGAGATCAGCTTGGTGCTTTGTGACCACATAAAGGGGTGGGATATGGAGTGTGGGAGGGAGATGCAAGAGGGAGGGGATCTGGTGATATTTGTATATGTATAGCTGATTCACTTTGTTATACAGCAGAAACTAACACTCCATTGTAAAACAATTATACTCCAATAAACGTGTAAAAGGAAAAAAAAAAAAAAAGAAAGTCCAGGGATAAACCTACACACCTATGGTCAACTAATCTATGACAAAGGAGGCAAGACTATACAATGGAGATAAGACAGTCTCTTCAATCATTGGTGCTGGGAAATACGGACAACTACATGTAAAAGAATGATATTAGAACACTCCCCAACACCATACATAAAAATATATTCAAAATGGATTAGAGACCTTAACGTAAGACCGGACAGTATAAAACTCTGAGAGGAAAACTTACGAAGGATACTCTGAGGTAAATCACAGCAAGATCATTTTTTTTTTTTTTTTTTTTTTTTTTTTTTTTTTGCTACACGCGGGCCTCTCACTGTTGTGGCTCCTCCCGTTGCAGAGCACAGGCTCCATATGCGCAGGCTCAGCGGCCATGGCTCACGGGCCCAGCCACTCCGCAGCATGTGGGATCTTCCCGGACTGTGGCACGAACCCGTTTCCCCTGCATCGGCAGGCGGACTCTCAACCACTGTGCCACCAGGGAAGCCCAGCAAGATCTTTTTTGATCCACCTCCTATAGTAATGAAATAAAAAAGAAAACTATACAGATGGGACCTAATGAAATGTAAAAGCTTTTGCAAAGCAAAGGAAACTACAAACAAGACGATAAGACAACCCTCAGAATGGCAGAAAATATTTGCAAATGAATCAATGGACAAATGATTAATCTCCAATATATATAAACAGCTCATGCAGCTCAATATTAATAAAACAAACAACCCAATACAAAAATGGAAGAAGATCTAAATAGACATTTCTTCCAAGAAGACATAGAGATGGCCAGTACGCACATGAAAATCTGCTCAACATCACTAATTATTAGAGAAATGGAAATCAAAACTACAATGAGTTATTACGTCACACCTGTTAGAATGGGCATCATCAGAAAATCTACAAACAACAAATGCTGGAGAGGGTGTGGAGAAAAGGAACCTTCTTCCACTATTGTTGGGAATGTAAATCGATATAGTCTCTATGGAAAACTGTATGGAGGTTCCTTAAAAATCTAAAAAGAGAATTACCATATAATCCAGCAATCCCACTACTGGGCATATACCCAGAGAAAACCATAAATCAAAAAGACACATTCACCACAATGTTCATTGCAGCACTATTTACAATAGCCAGGTAATGAAAGCAATCCAAGTGCCCACAGACAGACGAATGGATAAAGATGTGGTACATATATACAATGGAATATTACTCAGCCATACATAGGAATGAAATTGGGTCATTTGTAGAGACCTTGATGGATCTAGAGACTGTCATACAGAGTGAAGTAAGTCAGAAAGAGAAAAACAAATATTGTATATTAATGCATATATGTGGAACCTAGAAAAATGGTACAGATGAACCGGTTTGCAGGGCAGACATAGAGACACAGATGTAGAGAACAAACATATGGACACCAAGGGGGGAACGCCATGTGAGGGTGGTGGTGGGATCAATTGGGAGACTGGGATTCACATGTGCACACTTATATGTATAAAATAGATATCCAATAAGAACCTGCTGTATAAAATAAATTAATAAATTAAAAAAATTAAAAATAAATACATAACATTTAATAAAATAAAACAAAAAGTTTTTCCCTTCACATAGACGTCTTTATATTAATGCAGTATTTCCATGTTTATATCTCCAAATTAAGAAAAAAGAGGAATAAATAAAATCTACCTTGAAACAAAAAGAAAAAAAGAAAAAAAAAAAAAAAACAGAACCCACCAGGTATACAGAGGAAAATCGTATCAGGGCACTTGCTCCAGTGGTAAAAAATTCTTAAGTTGGTCAGAGGTGGGAAATCGTCTCCCATGCAGTCAGCAGCACTCCCTCCCACAAGGAGCATCCTCATTGCAAAGCTGGGGAACTGTGTCGAGGCGTCTGTGAGTAAATGTGAGCTGAGCCCCAGTCCTGCTGCAGCTGAACTCTTCCCACCCTTTCCAGGTAAAACACCTGAATATGTACAAGAACTTGTAAGCCTAGAGGAAGGGCTGTGGAGCCACACCAGCGACAGCACGCAGGCCGACTTGGTGCCTGCAGGCCAGCCAGGATGGTCCTGGACTCAGTTGCTCTTCTGGAAGCTTTCCATTTTCCTACCTGAGATACCCCTCCTGCCACGGCCCCCACTGCTTTTTTACTTCCTCACCTCTGCCTGGGGAGAAATTCCAGCGGCAGGTATGGTTGACACATCCTCTTCTTTAGCAGGTGGCAGCCTGGCAACTCCTGCAGAAAGTCCAGCAGAGCCCCACTCACACTGGGCCACCCACAAAGCCACGGCCCCTCACTCCCTCCCACCACCCCAGCCCCGACACTGCTGACGGGGCAGAGAATATGGCGTCAGGAACAGCTACAGGGGCTCTTGCTGACTGGAGAGGTGTTTATATTGACCTCAACACAGGCACACCTAGGGAGGGCTGGCAGGCAGTGTCAGGCTGCCCAAATCAGCCAATCCTCACCCCTCAGGGGCTCACAGTTGCAGAAAATGAACCTTGCTAAATGGGCCAGGCCCAAGGAACAGGTGTGGGCTCTTGAGAGTCAGGATAGAAAAGGGGCTGCAGCTGCGGCTTATTTTCTGATCATTTTATCTGGTCCATGAGTGGAAAACAACATCAAGAAGACCCTATCCTAATGAGAGGAACCCAGGAGTCAGGGAGAGGAGTGATGGTGGGTGGAGACAGAGGCCTGGTGCCCTGGCTGCAGTGGATGTGTCTGGAAGACCAGGCAGAGAGAGTCTGCACAAGTGATAGCCAGGGTGACAGACCTGTCAGAGCTGCTGTTTGTTAGGTCAAGTCCTACTCTGAGGTGTTCTGTGTCAGCTGTGAGCGACAGGTGAGCTGGGGGTTCTCTGCAAGGTGGGCTATGTGCACAGATCCTGTGTGTCCAGCCCTGCTGGGGTACCTGCCCAGGGGAGCTCCGTATCCTGGGAAGGGCCTGACTAGGAGAGCCCCATGGGCTGCTGGGTAGCTGCACAGGTGAGCTCCATACCCTGGGAGGGACTTGACCGCGAGAGCCCCGTGGGCTGTGGGGTGGGGGGTGCAGCCCAGGTGATCTCCATATCCTGGGATTGGCCTGACCACGAGAGCCCCATGGGCTGCTGGAGACCTGGTAAAGGATATCAGGACAGTCAGTGAAGCCACCGAGGATATACATCCTGTAGCTCCTATTTCCTACACACTGCTGTTCATTCTACCATCCACCAGGCCATGGCATTCTGTATTAGACTTCAATGATGCCTTCTTCTGTATTCCATTCATCTCAGAGTCACAAGAATTTTTGGATTGTGAGTGGCAGGACACAACATGCAACAAAAGCAATAATGCTGGGACGTCCTGCCCCAATGGTTCAAAAATCCCCACACCATCATTGGGGAAATGTCCTCTAAAGACCTAAAAGTTCTACCTCTGTAAAAGGGATCCCTCCTTCAATATGCAGATGACAATCTGATCGCCAGGCCTACTAAAGACGCCTCTGAACTACCTAGCCAAGAAAGGATAGAAGGTGTCCAAGAAAAAGGCTCAAATATCCCAGGCTAAGGTGACATGCTTAGGCTTCATTCTCACAGATATTCGGAGAAATGCATCCCAGGATAGGGAAGAAGCCATTTGCAGCCTTACCTATTCTAAGACTAGAAGACAGCTTAGGGGTTCCTGGGGAGGCCAAGGTTTTCTGCATCTGGATCCCTAACTACAGTCTAATAGCTGGGCCTCTACATGAAACACTGACACGAAAAGGTGATGATCCTTTTGAATAGAATCCAGAAGCAGCCTTTCAAGAATGGAAAGAGCAGTCAATTCAGACCCTTGCCCAGGAACTCCCTAATTTAGCTAAACCCTTTGACCTTTACATACCTGGTTAAAGGTTAATCGCCCTTGGAGCCTTAGTGCAAAAACTGGGACCACTTGAAATGGAGCAACACAAGAATGCCCTTCAGGTATGATAAACTATGGTCACCAAGGGCTTTGCCCATCGACTCATCAGGCCAGGATACTGGGGTATCTAAAAAGCTGGAAATCAGCAGCCCACAAGGCCAGCTCCCTCCTAAGGGAAAAGGACCCCACGTGGTGATCCTAACCACCCATCATGCCCTGAAGTTGCAGGGGTCGCTCTGTGGACACACTGACCTCGAGTGAGGAGGCCCTCCAACTCCAATCTCCAGAGAGACAAACGGGGGCAACGGGCCCCCAAGATGACTCCTGTGACCATCACTTGACCTGGAGTTTCGCTCAGAAAATGACAAGACTGTGCCCCGAAAGAGCAGACTACTGCTTGCAGGACTTACTGCACCCAGAGGGGAGCTAATAAGCTTGGCAGGGGAAAAGTATATCATGCTTTCACCATAGAAAATCCTACAGACACTGCGGTGATGGTGGCAAATATGACCGGCTGGACTGCTGGCTACTTCTAAAGGCCGTTGACTCAGTGGACGTCATGGTCCTGGATCACCACTGACCCTGGACTGTCTGGGAGTTGCGCGGGCAGGGCTCTGACACATGGTGCTGTTTGTACATTAATTCAGGGACCTAATTAAAGAAAGCACAGACTACTGGTCAGAGCATCTAGGCTGGCAAAAACCGTCAGCCTAAGGTCGCCGAACAAATGTGGGGTGGGTTGAAAACTGCCACCGCAGCATCTCTGTGCATCTCTTTCCTGGACCCTTAAAGGTCATTAGAATCTATAACACTTCCAATGCTGGTGCTCAGGCGGACGAGAAGTGAGGCAGGAGGCCTTGGGACAATCAACCTCACCTGGAGGCTGGTGCGGAGACGTTTTGCCCCTCCCCCATTGTATCAGGGCTCCCACCACAGCATGAAGCAGTTATAAAAGAGGGTTCTGCACCCTCAACACCCCAAGAATGAGGAACGGAACAAAAAGCAGAGGAGGTGTTCATCTCCGGCAACATTCATTAAAAATTCCTGGGAGATAAAAAGGGAATCTGGGCAGTAAAATAATGTCTAACCTGTTTTTCCTTTGTGCTTTGTCTAATTTCACGTGCTCCTGGGGTTCCGCATGCAGAGGTCGCACACCCGGCACTTCAGACCCGATTTCCTAGTGCAGAATGGCTGGGTCGACACCTCAGCTAGTGGGGTCCCATGAAGACTCTGCGGCATAGAGCCTGAGCTGCAGCCAACCCAGCCCTCGAGAGCTCCATCCCCTCCCTCCCACTGATGCTGCCGGGATCCCTACACAGCAGCCCAGCCCACAGCCCGTGGGGGAGTGCACGCTCTCACCTCTCCATTCTGTTTTCAAAATAATGTTTCCTTTGCTTCTGAACCAAACTCAGTCTTGATCTGTTGACTCCAATGACACTGGGCATGGGGACTCCTGTTGGGGTCCACTCTGGAGGATCAGTAACAGAAATTGAGAACACTGTAACTTCAATGAACAGGTGTGTGAGCCAAACTGTAGTTAACATAGAGCAGTGTATAATGCTCGGGTAAAATAAGATGTTTCTAAGACTTACATTTGATATTTCCATCACTTTCCTATAAGCAAGTTCAGTGAAGACGTCTGTCTTATTTGTTAGGTCAACATTAGAGAAATGAAGTGATTTATTTCCATGGATGTACATCGAATACTCTTGGCTGAAGCTTCAATCTTGTTTTGAATGCTTTTCCATTGAAAATGATACCTCTCTTTCAGCTCCCCCATTTCTGAGAAGTATAAAATCTTATAATTTATTATTACCGAAAGGGAAAGGTAGGAGAAGGGATAAATTAACAGTTTGGGATTAACACATACACACTGCTATGTATAAAATAGATCATCAACAAGGAACTACTGTATAGCACAGGGAGCTACACTGAATATTTTGCAATAACCTATAAGGGGAAATAATCTGAAAAAGAATAGATATTTTTATTGACATCATCTATCAATGACAGATAAAATGTAACCTAAGCAAGGCTGATGGTGAGCGCTTCTGACCCTGAAGATTTCAATCGTCTAAAGTTTGGGCTCTGCCTATTTCCCAAGGCCCTTAATGGACATACGTGTAGCCGTAGCTTAAAAATTCCCCAGTTTGGGGTTCGGGGAGGCACTGATTTGGAAAAATCCCTGGTGTTCTCCTTACATGCATGGGACCCTTCCTACAGCTAAAACATGCCTGTCACACCTAGAGGATGGTACACCGTTTGATCGGAAAGAGTTTGGAAAAGGCACCTCATCTCCTCATCGCCTGGTGCTCGGGTTCACCCCTCCAGCATCTTTCCTAACAATCTCCTCACTTGGGGATATCAGCACCGTCAACATCCTGTTGCACACAGTTTGGAATTGGTCCAGAGGATGAAGCGGAAGGATGAGAAAAATTTAGAGACAAGCCTTAGGTGTTTGGACAGGCACATGCCACTCTAATTTCCAATCCGGAAGACAAATTCATCAAAGGCTAGAATTGCCCACGGAAACAGAATAGGGCTAGAGGAAATCCCGCTGTTTTGTGTCCAGTTTCCAAATACACAAGTTGAAAAATGGAACTCAGGGACACTAAAATTCATGAAACTGGAGAGTTGAATATATCTATCGTCGAAAAATGTCTGAGGTAAGTCACAGAAAAGGAACTGTAAGCAAGGGAGAGTGGCAGGAAACAGATTTGAAGAGGTAGAAATGACTCCCCATTAAAGCAGAAGAAAAGTGGCTGAACATCGCCAATGATGCAGTTGGCCAAAAAGGGCGTATGCAATTTCTCTGAATATATCCAAGTAAAGGCCATGCACACTTTTTATCCAACCAAACAGGTGGGCAGTGGAAATCAATACTACAAAATGTATCACTTCACATCAGTCAGAAGGGCCATCCACATAAAGTGTAAACACCAGAAATGCAGGACAGGGCGAGGAGAAAAGGGAGCCCTGTGAGGCTGATAGTGGAAATGTAATTTGCCAACGGTCACTCTGGAGAAGTGTATTGTGTTTGCTAAAACATCTAAACAATGAGCTACAGAGCATAGGGCACTTGCACTCATGGGCGTATACCTTGGGAAAAACAAAAATCGACAGAAAACAGGCACCCCAACGTTTACCACCTCTCTGTTAAAAAGGGCCTCAACTTGGATATAACCTAAATGTCCCTGGAAGGATAAAATGGATAAAAGAGATGGGGTACTTATGTAGAGTGGAATATTACTCATCCAGAAATCAATGAAATAAGGCCAGTTGTAACAACTCTGGAGGAGTTACATACGATCACTCTAAGTGACATATGTCAGAAAGAAAAAGACACATATCATAAGATGTCACTTAAAGGTGGAATCAAAAATGGCTACACATGAAATAAATTACAAAACAGAAACATAGTCAAATATGTAGAAAATAGACATAAGGCTGCTAAATGGGAAAGGTGGGGAATGGTGAGGTATTATTCAGGAGGTTGAAATTAGCAAAGATACCATTCCAAGTACCAAATTGAATAACTGACAAGGCCTACAGTGTACCTCAAAGAACTGCACTCAGCCCACTCAAGTCACTGGAAAATAATACATATGACTGGTAAGCATCTGAAAAAGAATTTATTGTTGTCTCACAGTACATGAATCAAGTGGATGTACAGCAGCAAAAAACAGAGTTTTGAAAATCAGCTGTAACCAATATAAAAATAAATTTAAAAATATTTATAAAAACAGTGAGACAGACAAAAATTCTTACAACTTTTGTTGAAGGGCTACGATGTAACATGGATTGAACACATGTAGACCCACAGCAGGATGATTATATAAGGCTGGAAGCTATGAACGCTAAGAGATGTTAGAGAGGCTGGGTGAGGAAATGCAGACCTTTTAAAGTAAAACTGCCTGGTACCCATTCCATGGGTCCCAAATCTGCAGGTTCAAGGGAATCTTCTGACAGCGAAAACATGCCTGGGAAACCGAGATGAATGTACACCGTGTGCTCAGGAAAGGTGTCTAAAACGCACCTCATTTTTGATCTCCTGGTGCTGGGGTTCGCCATTCCAGCCACATTACTAAAAATCTCCCCACTTGGAGAATCAGCACCTTTAACCTCCTGTTTCACACCGTTTGCAATTTGTGCAGAGGATAAATGGGAAGAGGGGGAACCAATGAGAGATTAGCTGTAGGAGTTTTGACAGGCACATGTCACTCTAATTTCCCATTAGGAAGAAGAATTAACCAAAGGCTCAGCCTGCCTCCCCAGAACCAGAATAGGGCCGGAAGCAATCCAATGGTTTGGCGGCCAGCTCACAAAAAATGCGAGTTGCAAAATAGAGCTCAGGAGCAGACAATTCAAAGAACTGCAAAGATATAAATGATAACCAACGTCCAAAAATATATTCAGGTAAGGCAACGAAGAGGATCTGAATGAGAGGCAGAATTGCAGGAAACAGATTTCAAAAGGTAGATTGTACTCACATTTAAAGCATATGAAAAGCAGCAGAATTTCTAAAATGATGCAGTTGGGCAAAAGGGTGTATGCGTTTTTTTCGTGAATATCTTCAGGAAAAAAACACATACAGAGTTTTTGGCCAACCAAGCAAGAGGGAAATGCAAATCCGCACAACAAAGAAGTCTCAATTTCCACTGCTCAGAAAGGCCATCCAAAAAATGTGTACAAACCAGAAATGCAGGAGAGGACATGGAAAAAGGGAGCCTAGTCACGCTGATGGGTGGGGTATAAATATCCAAGAGCCACTCTGAAGAAGTGTATGCTGTTTCCTAAAACCTCTAAAATACAAAGCCCTGGAGCAAAGGGGACTTCAACTCATGGACATAGAACTTGGGAAGACTATATGTCAATAAGACACAGGCACCCCAATGTTTAGGGCTGCTCTGAATACAAGAACCTCAACTTTGGTACACCTAAAATATCCCAGGAAAAAGAGAAATGCATAAAGAACTTGTGGTAATTTTGTACAACGGAATATCACTCAGACGTGAAATCAATGTATATAAGGCCAGTAGCAGCATAATGAGTGGATTTAGGTATGATGATTTTAAGGGAAATTAGTCACACAGAAAAAGAATCTTATCATAAGATATCACTTATAGAGGGAATGTCAATATCACAACACATGAACTGAATTAGGAAAGAGAACAGAGTCTCACATTTAGCAAAAAACACTTATGCCTGCCTCAGGGGAAAGGAGAGGTGGGGTGATGCATAAAACCAGAGTTTGATATTACCACAGGTACCATTCCATAAACCAAAGACAGAATAGACAAGACCTACACCTTCCTCAGTGAACGGGACTCAACACCCCTATTCCCCGCAGAGGAATATATCTGACTAGTAAGAATCTTAAAACCTATGTATTGATATGTCTCTCTAAGGGAATCAATTGTGTCTAGACCGGCATAAACACGTCAGTGAATATCAGCTCAACCCCACTATAAAAATGAATTTCAAAAACAAAACCAAAAAACAGCGAAACTCTTACACAATTCCTTCAGGGGTCCTGATGAAACCTGGAATGACCCTATCTGCAAAGCCAGCTGGATGAGACATAAGGTTGGACACTTGGGACTGAGAGGACTGTTGAGATTGGGAGAGAAAATGCAGTCCCTTTAAAGTAGTAATGCATGCCACCATTCCATGGGTCCCAAATCTCCAGGTAGAAGGGAATACCACTACAGTTATAACATGTATGGGAAAGCTAGAGAATGGACACCCTGTGATGTCGAAAGGTTTCTAAAACTCTCCTAATTATTCCTCTCCTTGTGCTCCAGTTTGGCATTCCAACTGCTTTACTATCAATCTCCCAACTTAGGAGAGTCAGCCCCTATAACCTCCTGGTTCGCACAGTTTGCTAATTGTGCAGAGGATGAAAGGGAAGAGGGAGAACCAATCAGAGAGTAGATGTAGGCATTTGGACGGGCACATGTCACTCTAATTTCCCGTCAGGAGGAAGAATTAACCAAAGCCTCAGCCTCCCACAGGGAACCAATATAGCCACCCCTGGAACCAGTATAGTTCCTGAAGCAAATTTGTGGATTTGCGGCCAGCTCACAAAAATGGGATTTGAAAATTGGAGCTCAGGGGCACAGCAATTCACAAACCTGCAGAGTTATAAAGGACTACTCTCTTCCAAAAATCTGTTGAGGGAAGGCAATGAAGCGGACTTGAAAATGAGGCAGAATTGCACAAAACATATTTCAAGCTGTAAATTGGAATCGCCTTTAAAGCACAGGAAAAGCATCAAAACTTGGACAGTGATGCACTTGGCCAAAAACGGCGTATGCGTTTTCTCCTGAATATATTCAGGAGAAAACGCATACGCCCTTTTTGGCCAATCAAGCAAGTGCGCAATGCAAATCCACACTACAAAGAATTGTCACTTCCCCCCGGTCAAAAGGGGCATCCGAATATCTGTAAAACCAGAAAGCAAGAGAGAGATGACAGGGGCATGAAGCAATGTGATCCCAAGGGTCATGGAGGATTGTGATGACAAGCACATGGAGCATTGTGATGACAAGATTATGTAGCATTTTGCTGACAAAGGCAAGGAGCATTGTGATGACATGGTTCATGGAGCACTGTGATGACAAGCGTCACGGAGCATTGTGATTACAGGGGTCAAGGAGCATTGAGATGACACGGGCATGTATCATTGTGATGACAAGTGTCATGGAGCATTTTGATGACAAGAGTCCCGGATCATTGTGTTGTCAGGGGTCATGGAGCGTTGTGATGACAGTGGTCATGGAGCATTTGATGACAGGGGTCATTGAGCATTGTGATGAGAAGGTCATGGAGCACTGGGCTGAAAATGTTCATAGAGTATTGTGATGACAGGGTTCATGGAGCATTGTGATGACATGGTACTGGAACATTGTGATGAGAAGACCATGCAACCTTGTTATGACAAGTCTCATGGAGCATTCTGATGAAAAGGGGCATGGAGCATTGGGACTACAGGGGTCTTGGAGCATTGCGATGACAGGTGCATGGAGCATTTTGATGACAAAGCCATGGAGCGTTCTGATGACATGCGTCATGGAGCTTTGTGATGACAAGGGCATGGAGCATTGTGATTGCAGGGGTCTTGGAGCACTGTGATGAAAAGGGCATGGATCATTGTGATGAAAAAGGCATGGAGCCTGGTCATGACAGGGTTCAAGGAGCATACTGACGACAAGTGTCAGGGAGCATTGTGATGACAAGTGTATTGAGCATTGTGATGACAAAGGTCATGGAGCATTGTGATGAGAAGACCATGGATAATTGTGATGACCAGCGTTATGGGGCATTGTGATGATAAGTGTTATGGTCATTTTGATCACAAGGATTTGGAGCATTGTGATGACAGAAGTCATGGAGCATTTTGATTTCATTGTGATGACAATAGCCTGAAGCATTATGATGATGGGCATGCTGCATTGTGATGACAGGGTTCAAGGAGCATTGAGATGAAAAGGGGCATGGAACGTTGTGATTACAGGAGTCTTGGAGCATTGTGATCACAAGGGCATGGAGTATTGTGATGAGAAGGCCATCGAGTATTCTAATGGCATGCGTCATGGAGCTTTGTGATGACAAAGGTCATGGAGCATTTTGATGACAAGGGTGTGGTGCATTCTGTTGTGAAGGGCAGGGAGCATTGTGATGACAGGGTCATGGAGCAATTTGATGAAAAGTGTCATGGAACATTTTGATGACAGAGGTTATGGAAAATTGAGATGTCAGGGGTCATGGAACATTGTCATGACAAGGTTTATGGACCATTGTGATGACAGGGGAGTGGGTGTATTGTGATGACTAGTGAGGGAACATGTTGATATCAGTGGTGAGAGAACATTTTGATAAGAAGTGCATGGAGCATTGTGATGACAAGGTTTATGGAGCATTGTGATGACAAGGTTGTGGAGCATTGTGATGACAAGCGCATGGTGCATTGTGATGGCAAGGGTCAAGGAGCATTGAGTTGACAAAGGCACGGAGCATTGTGAGGACAAGTGTCACGGAGCACTGTGATGAAAAGTTCATGGAGCATTGTGGTGACAAAGTTCACAGAGCCTTGTGATGATGAGGGCATGGACCATTGGGATGACACAGGTCATGAAGCCTTGTGATGACTGGAGTCACGGAACATTGTGATGACTGAGGTCATGGAGCATTGTGTTGACAAGTGCATGGAGCTTTGTGATGACAGGGGCATGGAGCACTGGTCTGACAAGTTTCATGGATAATTGTGTTGACAGTGGGCATGGCACATTGTGATGACAAGGGCACGGAACACAGTGATACATGTGTCATGGAGCATTGCAATGACAAGGGCATGGAACATTGTGATGAGAAGGGCATCGAGCATTATGAAGACAAGGTCATGGAGTATTGTGAAGACAGGTGTCAGGCAGCATTGTGATGACATATTTCATGGCCCATTGTGATGACAATGGCATGGAGCATTGTGATGCCAAGTGTTATGGAGGATTGTGATGACAAAGGTAATGGAGCATTGTGATGACAAGGGCTTGGAGCATTGTGATGACAACGGGCATTGAGAATTTTGATGAAAAGGTCGTGAAGAACTGTGATCACAAAGGCATGGGGCTTGCTATGACAGGGGTCATGGGGCATTGCGATGACAAGTGCATGGAGAATTGTGATGACAAGAGCATGTAACATTGTGATGAGAACTGTCACGGAGCATTTTGATGACAAGGACGTGGAGAATTGTGATGACAAGGGGCATGGAGCATTGTGATGAGCAGGGCATGGAGCATTGTGATGGCAAGACCGTGGAGCACTGTGATGAGAAGCCCATGGATAATTGTGAATACGAGCATCATGGAGCACTGTAATGACAAGGGGCATGGAGCATTGTGATGACAGGGGTCATGGATCATTGTGATGACAAAGGTCACGGAGCATTCTGATGACAAGCTTGTGGAGTATTGTTATGACAATGGCTTGGAGCATTGTGATGAAAAGGGCATGGATCATTGTGATGAAAAAGGCATGGAGACTTGTCATGACAGGGTTCAATGAGCATAATGATGACAAGTGTCAGGGAGCATTGTGATGACAAGTGTATTGAGAATTGTGATGACAAAGGTCATGGAGCCTTGTGATGAGAAGTCCATGGATAATTGTGGTGACCAGCGTCATGGGGCGTTGTGATGACAAGTGTTATGGAACATTGTGATCACAAGGGTTTGGAGCATTGTGATGACAGAGGTCATGGAGAATTTTGATTTCATTGTGATGACAATAGCATGAAGCATTATGATGATGGGCACGGTGCATTGTGATGAAAGGGTTCATGGAGCATTGAGATGAAAAGGGGCATGGAGCATTGTGATTACAGGAGTCTTGGAGCATTGTGATGACAAGGGCAGGGAGTATTGTGATGAGAAGGCCATGGAACATTCTGATGACATGACTCAGGGAGCTTTGTGATGACATGGGCATGGAGCATTGTGATTACAGGGGTCTTGGAGCATTGTGATGACAAGTGTCATGGATCCTTGTGATGACAAGGCCGTGGATCATTGTGATGGCAGGGGTCATGGAGCATTGTTATGACAGGGGTAATGGAGCATTGTGATGACAAGGTCATGGAGCATTGGTCTGAAAAGTTTCATGGATTATTGTGATGACTGTGGGCATGGAGCATTGTGATGACCAGTGCACGGAACACAGTGATACATGTGTCATGGAGGATTGCAATGAAAAGGGCATGGAGTATTGTGATGAAAAAGGCATCGAGCATTGTGATGACAAGCGTCATGGAGCTTTGTGATGACAACGGCATGGAGCAATGTGATGAGATATTTCATGGAGCTTTGTGATGACAATGGCATGGAGCATTGTGATGCCATGGGTCATGGAGCTTTGTGATGACATAGGCCATGGAGCATTTTGATGACAAGGGCGTGGTGCATTGTGATGAGAAGGGCAGTGAGCATTGTGATTACAGGGTCATGGAGCAATTGGATGAAAAGGGTCATGGAACATTTTGATGACAGCGTTTATGGAACATTGTGATGTCAGGGGTCATGGAGCATTGTGATGAAAAGGGTCATGGAGCATTGTGATGACAGGGGTTATGGAACATTGTGATGTCATGGGTCATGGAGCATTGTGATGATAACGGCATGTAGCATTGTTGTGACAAGGGTCATGGAATATTGTGATGACACGGGTGAGGGAGTATTGTGATGACTAGTGATGGAACATTGTGATATCTGTGGTGAGAGAGCATTTTGATGAGAAGTGCATGGAGCATTGTCATGACAAGTTTGTGGAGCATTGTGATGACAAACGCATGGCACATTTTTATGACATGGGTCATGGAGCATTGTGCTGAAAAACAAATGGAGCATTGTGATGACAAGGTTTATGGAGCATTGTGATGACAACGATGAGGAGCATTTTGATGACAAGCGCATGGCACATTGTGATGCCATGGGTCATGGAGTATTGTGCTGACAAAGACATGGAGCATTGTTATGACAAGGGTCACCGAGCATTGTGATGAAATGTTCATGGAGCATTGTGGTGACAAAGGTCACAGAGCCTTGTGATGACGAGGGCATGGACCATTGTGATGACAAAGGTCATGAAGCATTGTGATGACTGGAGTCACGGAGCATTGTGATGACAAGTGTCATAGAGCATTGTGATGAAAGGGCATGGAGAATTGTGATGACAGGGGCATGTTGCATTGGTCTGACAAGTTTCATGGATTATTGTGATGACAGTAGGCATGGGGCATTGTGATGACAAGGTTGTGGAGCATTGTGATGACAATCGCATCGCGCATTGTGATGCTATGTGTTATGGAGCATTGTGATGCCAACGATGTGAAGCATTGTGATGACATATGTCATGGTCCATTGCGATGACAATGGAATGGAGCATTGTGATGCCAAGTGTCATGGAAGATTGTGATGACAAAGGTTATGGAGCATTTTCATGACAAGGGCTTGGAGCATTGTGATGACAAGGGCATGGAGCATTGTGATGACAAGGGCCATTGAGAATTTTGATGACAATTTCATGAAGCATGGTGATGACAAGCACATGGAGCTTGCTCTGATAGGGGTCATGGAGCATTGTGATGACAAGTGCATAGAGAATTGTGATGACAAAACATGTAACACTGTGATGAGAAGTGTCATGGAGCATAGTGATGCCATGAACCTGGAAAATTGAATGAAAGGGGACATGGAGCATTGCGATGACCAGGGTCATGGAGCATTTTGATGACAAGTGCGTGGAGCATTGTCATGAGAAGACCATGGATAACTGTGATGACGAGCGTCATGGAGCAATGTAATGACACGTGGTATGGAGAATTGTGATGACTGAGGACATTGAGCATTGTGAGGACCAGGGCATGGAGCACTGTGATGGCAAGAACGTGGAGCATTGTGATGAGAAGACCATGGATAATTGTGATGACGTGCGTCAAGGAGCACTGTAAAGACAATGGGTTTGGAGCATTGTGATGACAGGTGTCATGGAGCATTGTGATGACAAGGGTCATGGAGCATTTTGATGACAAGTGCGTGGAGAATTGTGATGAGAAGACCATGGATAATTGTGATTACGAGCATCATGGAGCACTGTAATGACAAGGGGTATGGAGCATTGTGATGACAGTGGTCATGGAGCATTGTGATGACAGGTATCATGGAGCATTGAGATGAAAAGGGGCATGGAGCATTGTGATTACAGGGGTCTTGGAGCATTGTGATGACAAGGGCACGGAACACAGTGATACATGTGTCATGGAGGATTGCAATGACAAGGGCATGGAGTATTGTGATGAGAAGGGCATCGAGCATTGTGATGAAAAGCGTCATGGAGCTTTGTGATGACAACGGCATGGAGCAATGTGATGAGAGATTTCATCGAGCTTTGTGATGACAATGGCATGGATCATTGTGATGCCATGGGTCATGGAGCTTTGTGATGACATAGGCCATGGAGCATTTTGAGGACAAGGGCGTGGTGCATTGTGATGAGAAGGGCAGTGAGCACTGTGATGACAGGGTCATGGAGCAATTGGATGAAAAGTGTCATGGAATATTTTGATGACAGCGTTTATGGAAAATTGTGATGTCAGGGGTCATGGAGCATTGTGATGAAAAGGGTCATGGAACATTGTGATGTCAGGGGTCATGGAGCATTGTCATGACAAGGGCACGGAGCATTGGATGAGAAGGCCATGGAACATTCTGATGACAGGCGTCATGGAGCATTGTGATGACAAGGGCATGGAGCATTGTGATTAGAGGGGTCTTGGAGCATTGTGATGAGAAGGGTCATTGAGCCTTGTGATGACAAGGCCATAGTATATCGTGATGGCAGGGGTCATGGAGCATTGTTATGACAGGGGTCATGGAGCATTGTGATGGCAAGTGCATGGAGCATTGTGATGAGAAAGCCATGGAGCATTCTGATGGCATGCGTCATGGAGCTTTGTGATGACAAGGGCATGGAGCATTGTGATTACAGGGGTCTTGGAGCATTGTGATGACAAGGGTCATGGAGCCTTGTGATGACAAGGCCGTGGAACATTGTGATGGCAGGGGTAATGGAGCATTGTGATGAGAAAGGCATAGAGCATTGGTCTGAAAAATTTCATGGATTATTGTGATGAGAGTGGACATGGAGCATTGTGAAGACAAGGGCATGGAACACAGTGATACATGGGTCATGGAGGATTGTAATGACAAGAGCATGGAGCATTGTGATGAGAAGGGCATCGAGTAGTGTGATGATAAGCGTCATGTAGCTTTTTGATGAGAATTGCATGGAACAATGTGATGAGAGGGTTCATGGAGCATTGTGATGCCAAGGGTCATGGAGCTTTGTGATGACAAGGTCATGGAGCATTTTGATGACAAGGGCGTGGTGCATTGTGATGAGAAGGGCAGGGAGCATTGTGATGACAGGGTCATGGAGCAATTTGATGAAAAGGGTCAAGGAACATTTTGATGACAGTGTTTATTGAACATTGTGATATCAGGGGTCATGGAGCATTGTGATGACAGGGGTTATGGAACACTGTGATGTCAGGGGCATGGAGCATTGTGATGATAAGGGTATGTAGCATTGTTGTGATAAGGGTCATAGAACATTGTGATGACAGGGGTGAGGGAGTATTGTGATGAATAGTGATGTAACATTTTGATATCTCTGGTGAGAGAGCATTTTGAAGAGAAGTGCATGGAGCATTGTGTTGACAAGGTTTATGGAGCATTGTGATGACAAGGGTCATGGAGCATTGTGCTGAGAAAGGCATAGAGCATTGTGATGACAAGGGTCAAAAAGCATTGTGATGAAAATTTCATGGAGCATTGTGGTTAAAAAGGTCACAGAGACTGTTGATGACGAGGGCATGGATCATTTTGATGACAAAGGTCATGAAGCAATTTGATGACTGGGGTCATGGAGCATTGTGATAACAAGGGCATGGAGCATTGTGATGACAGGGCTATGGAGCATTGGTCTAATAAGTTTAATGGATCATTGTGATGACAGTTGGAATGGCGCATTGTGATGACAAGGGCATGGAGCATTGTGATGACCAGGTCATGCAGTATTGAGAAGACAGGTGTCAGGGAGCATTGTGATGACATATGTAATGGCCCATTGTGATGACAATGATATGGGTCATGGAGCATTGTGATGAGAAGGTCATCGAGCACTGGGCTGAAAATGTTCATGGAGTATTGTGATGACATGGAGCATTGTGATGCCAAGTGTCATGGAGGATTCTGATGACAAAGGTAATGGAGCATTGTGATGACAATGGCTTGGAGCATTGTGATAACAAGGGTCAGGGAGCATTGTGCTGACAAGTGCATGGAGAATTGTGATGACAAGGGTCATGGAGCACTCTGATGACAAGCTTGTGGAGTATTTTGATGACAATGGCATGGAGCATTGTGATGAAAACGGCATGGGGCATTGTGATGAAAAATTCATGGAGCCTTTTTGTGACAGGGTTCAAGGAGCATTCTGACGACAAGTGTCAGGGAGCATTGTGATGACAAGTGTATAGAGAATTGTGATGAAAAAGGTCATGGAGCATTGTGATGAAAAGGGCATAGAGTATTGTGATGACAGGCATCATGGAGCGTTGTGATGACAAGTGTTATGGAACATTGTGATCACAAGGTTTAGGAGCATATTAATGAGAGAGGTCATGGATCATTTTGATTTCAAGGAGCATGGAGCATTGTGATGACAAGGGCATGAAGCAATGTGATCCCAAGGTTCATGGAGGATTGTGATGACAATGGTAATGGAGTATTGTGATGACAAGCGCATAGAGCATTGTAATGACAAGGTCATGTAGCATTTTGCTGACAAAGGAATGGAGCAATGTGATGACAGGTGTCATGGAGCACTGTGATGACAAGCGTCACGGAGCATTGTGAATACAGGGGTCATGGAGCATAGGGATGACAAAGGCAAGGATCATTGTGATGACAAGGGTCATGGAGCATTGGGCTGAAAATGTTCATGGAATATTGTGATGACAGGGGTCATGGAGCATTATGATGACTAGGGAATGCAGAATTGTGATGACAAGATTCCCGGATCATTGTGTTGTCAGGCGTCAAAGAGCGTTGTAATGACAGGGGTCATGGAGCATTGTGATGATATTGGTCATGGAGCATTGTGATGAGAAGGTCATGGAGCATTGGGCTGAAAATGTTCATGGAGTATTGTGATGACAGGGGTCATGGAGCATTGTGATGACAGAGGTCATGGATCATTTTGATTTCATTGTGATGACAATAGCCTGAAGCATTATGATGATGGGCATGGTGCATTGTGATGACAGGGTTCATGGAGCATTGAGATGAAAAGGGGCATGGAGCATTGTGATTACAGGGGTCTTGGAACATTGTGATGAGAAGGGCATGGAGCATTATGATGAGAAGTCCATGTATTATTCTGATGACATGCGTCATGGAGCTCTGTGATGACAAGGGCATGGAGCATTGTGATTACAGGGGTCTTGGAGCATTGTGATGACAAGTGTCATGGAGCCTTGTGATGGCAAGGCCGTGGAACATTGTGATGGCAGGGGTCATGGAGCATTGTTATGACAGGGGTAATGGAGCATTGTGATGAGAAGGTCATGGAGCATTTTAATGAAAATTTCATGGAGCATTGTGGTTACAAAGGTCACAGAACCTTGTGATGATGCGGCCATGGACCATTGTGATGACAAACGTTATGAAGCATTGTGATGACTGGAGTCACGGAGCATTGTGATGACAGGGGTCATGGAGCATTGTGATGACAAGGGCATGGAGCATTGTGATGACAGGGGCATGGAGCATTGGTCTGACATGTTCCATAGATTATTGTGATGAGAGTGGGCATGGTGCATTGTGATCACAAGGGCATGGGGCATTGTGATGAGAAGGTCATGGAGTATTGTGAAGACAGGTGTCAGGGAGCGTTGTGATGACATATGTCATGGTCCATTGTGATGACAATGTAATGGAGCATTGTGATGCCAAATGTAATTGAGGATTGTGATGACAAATATAATGGAGCATTGTGATGACTAGGGCTTGGAGCATTATGATGACAAGGGCCATTGAGAATTTTCATGACAAGGTCGTGAAGCATAGTGATGACAAGGTCCTGGAGCATTGTGATGAGAAAACCATGGAGCCTTGTGATGACAAGGCTCATGGAGCATACTGATGAAAAGGGGCATGGAGCATTGTGGTTACAGGGGTCTTGGAGCATTGTGATGAAGAGGGCATGTATCATTTTGATGAAAAAGGCATGGAGCCTTGTCATGACAGGGTTCAAAGAGCATACAGACAACAAGTGTCAGGGAGCATTTTGATGACAAGTGTATTGAGCATTGTGATGACAAAGGTCATGGAGCAATGTGAGGAGAAGATCATGGATAACTGTGATGAAGAGCGTCATGGGGCATTGTGATGACAAGTGTTATGGAATATTGTGATCACAAGGGTTTGGAACATTGTTATGACAGCGGTCATGGGGCATTTTGATTTCATTGTGATGAAAATAGCATGAAGCATTATGATGATGGGCATGGTGCATTGTGATGACAGGGTTCATGGATCATTGAGATGAAAAGGGGCATGGAGCACTGTGATTACAGGGGTCTTGGAGCATTGTGATGAGAAAGGTCATGGAGCCTTGTGATGACAAGGCCATGGAACATCATGATGGAAGGGGTCATGGAGCATTATTATGACAGAGGTAATGGAGCATTGTGATGGCAAGGGCATGGAGCATTGTGATGAGAAGGCCATGGAGCATTCTGATGACATGTGTCAGGGAGCTTTGTGATGACAAGGGCATGGAGCAATGTGATGAGAGCATTCATGGAGCATTGTGATGACAATGACATAGATCATTGTGATGCCAAGGGTCATGGATCTTTGTGATGACAAATGTCATGGAGCATATTGATGACAAGTGCATTATGCATTGTGATGAGAAGGGCAGGGAGCATTGTGATGACAGGGCCATGGACCAATTTGATGAAAATTGTCATGGAACATTTTGATGAAAGTGTTATGGAACATTGTGATGTCAGGGATCATCGAACATTGTGATGATAAGTGCATGTAGCATTGTGATGTCAGGAGTCATGGAACATTGTGATGACAGGGGTGAGGGAGTATTGTGATGAATAGTGATATAATATTGTGATATCAATGGTGAGAGAGCATTTTGATGAGAAGTGCATGGAGCATTGTGATGACAAGATTATGTAGCATTTTGCTGACAAAGGCAAGGAGCATTGTGATGACAAGGTTCATGGAGCACTGTGATGACAAGCGTCATGGAGCATTGTGATTACAGGGTTCAAGGAGCATTGGGATGACACAGGCATGTATCATTGTGATGACAAGTGTCATGGAGCATTTTGATGACAAGAGTACCGGATCATTGTGTTGTCAGGGGTCGTGGAGCATTGTGATGACAGTGGTCATGGAGCATTGTGATGACAGGGGTCATGGAGCATTGTGATGAGAAGGTCATGGAGCACTGGGCTGAAAATGTTCATGGAGTATTGTGATGACAGTGTTCATGGAGCATTGTGATGACATGGTACTGGAGCATTGTGATGAGGAAGACCATGCAGCCGTGTGATGACAAGTCTCATGGAGCATTCTGATGAATAGGGGCATGGAGCATTGGGACTACAGGGGTCTTGGAGCATTGTGATGACAAGGGCATGGAGCATTTTGATGAAAAAGCCATGGAGCGTTCTGATGACATGCGTCATGGAGCTTTGTGATGACAAGGGCATGGAGCATTGTGATTGCAGGGGTCTTGGAGCACTGTGATGAAAAGGGCATGGATCATTGTGATGAAAAAGTCATGGAGCCTGGTCATGACAGGAT
This sequence comes from Hyperoodon ampullatus, assembly GCF_949752795.1. Taxonomy (NCBI): domain Eukaryota; kingdom Metazoa; phylum Chordata; class Mammalia; order Artiodactyla; family Ziphiidae; genus Hyperoodon; species Hyperoodon ampullatus. The sequence continues at coordinate 107,505,347 of NC_136914.1, forward strand.
TCAAGGAGCATACTGATGACAAGTGTCAGGGAGCATTGTGATGACAAGTGTATTGAGCATTGTGATGACAAAGGTCATGGAGCATTGTGATGAGAAGACCATGGATAATTGTGATGACCAGCGTTATGGGGCGTTGTGATGATAAGTGTTATGGTCATTTTGATCACAGGGATTTGGAGCATTGTGATGACAGAGGTCATGGAGAATTTTGATTTCATTGTGATGACAATAGCCTGAAGCATTATGATGATGGGCATGCTGCATTGTGATGACAGGGTTCATGGAGCATTGAGATGAAAAGGGGCATGGAGCATTGTGATTACAGGAGTCTTGGAGCATTGTGATGACAAGGGTATGGAGCATTGTGATTACTGAGGTCTTGGAGCACTGTGATGACAAGGGTCATGGAGCCTTGTGATGACAAGGCCGTGGAACATTGTGATGGCAGGTGTCATGGAGCATTGTTATGACAGGGGTAATGGAGCATTGTGATGACAAGGGCATGGAGCATTGGTCTGAAAAGTTTCATGGATTACTGTGATGAGAGGGGGCAAGGAGCAGTGTGATGACAAGGGCACGGAACACTGTGATACATGGGTCACGGAGGATTGTAATGACAAGCGCAAGGAGCATTGTGATAAGACTGGCATCGAGCATTGTGATGAAAAGCAGCATGGAGCCTGTGATGACAAGGGCATGGAACAATGTGATGAGAGGGTTCATGGAGCATTGGGATGACAATGGCATGCAGCATTGTGATGCCAAAGGTCATGGAGCTTTGTGATGACAAAGGTCATGGAGCATATTGATGACAAGGTTGTGGTGCATTCTGTTGTGAAGGGCAGGGAGCATTGTGATGACAGGGTCATGGAGCAATTTGATGAAAATTGTCATGGAACATTTTGATGACAGTGGTTATGGAACATTGAGATGTCAGGGGTCATGGAACATTTTCATGAGAGGGGTTATGGACCATTGTGATGACAGGGGAGTGGGTGTATTGTGATGACTAGTGAGGGAACATGTTGATATCAGTGGTGAGAGAGCATTTTGATAAGAAGTGCATGGAGCATTGTGATGACAAGGTTTATGGAGCATTGTGATGACAAGGTTGTGGAGCATTGTGATGACAACCGCATGGTGCATTGTGATGACAAGGGTCATGGAGCATTGAGTTGACAAAGGCACGGAGCATTGTGATGACAAGTGTCACGGAGCATTGTGATGAAAAGTTCATGGAGCATTGTGGTGACAAAGTTCACAGAGCCTTGTGATGATGAGGGCATGGACCATTGTGATGACACAGGTCATGAAGCCTTGTGATGACTGGAGTCACGGAACATTGTGATGACTGAGGTCATGGAGCATTGTGATGACAAGTGCATGGAGCTTTGTGATGACAGGGGCATGGAGCATTGGTCTGACAAGTTTCATGGATAATTGTGTTGACAGTAGGCATGGCACATTGTGATGACAAGGGCACGGAACACAGTGATACATGTGTCATGGAGCATTGCAATGACAAGGGCATGGAGCATTGTGATGAGAAGGGCATCGAGCATTATGAAGACAAAGTCATGGAGTATTGTGAATACAGGTATCAGGGAGCATAGTGATGAAATATTTCATGGTCCATTGTGATGACAATGGCATGGAGCATTGTGATGCCAAGTGTTATGGAGGATTGTGATGACAAAGGTAATGGAGCATTGTGATGTAAGGGTCATGGAGCACTGTGATGACAGGGGTTATGGAACACTGTGATGGCAGGGGCATGGACCATTGTGATGATAAGGGCATGTAGCATTTTTGTGACAAGGGTCATGGAATATTGTGATGACACGGGTGAGGGAGTATTGTGATGACTAGTGATGGAACATTGTGATATCAGTGGTGAGAGGGCATTTTGATGAGAAGTGCATGGAGCATTGTGATGACAATGTTGTGGAGCATTGTGATGAAAATCGCATGGCACATTGTGATGATATGGGTCATGGAGCATTGTGCTGACAAACGCATGGAGCATTGTGATGACAAGGTTTATGGAGCATTGTGATGACAACGATGTGGAGCATTTTGATGACAAGCGCATGGCGCATTGTGATGCCATGGGTCATGGAGTATTGTGCTGACAAAGGCATGGAGCATTGTGATGACAAGGGTCAGCGAGCATTGTGATGAAATGTTCATGGAGCATTGTGGTGACAGTGGTCACACAGCCTTTTGATGACGAGGGCATGGACCATTGTGATGACAAAGGTCATGAAGCATTGTGATGACTGCAGTCACGGAGCATTGTGATGACTGGGGTCATAGAGCATTGTGATGAAAGGTCATGGAGCATTGTGATGACAGGGGCATGTTGCATTGGTCTGACATGTTTCATGGATTATTGTGATGACAGTGGGCATGGCGCATTGTGATGTCAAGGGCATGGAGCATTGTGATGAGAAGGTCATGGAGTATAGTGAAGACAGGTGTCAGGGAGCATTGTGATGACATATGTCATTGTCCACAGCGATGACAATGGAATGGAGCATTGTGATGCCAAGTGTCATGGAGGATTATGATGACAAAGGTAATGGAGCATTTTGATGACAAGGGCTTGGAGCATTGTGATGACAAGGGCATGGAGCATTGTGATGACAAGGGCCATTGAGAATTTTGATGACAAGTTCATGAAGCATTGTGATGACAAGCACATGGAGCTTGCTATGACAGGGGTCATTGAGCATTGCGATGACAATTGCATAGAGAATTGTGATGACAAATCATGTAACACTGTGAAGAGAAGTGTCATGGAGCATAGTGATGCCATGAATGTGGAGAATTGTGATGACAGTGGTCATGGAGCATTGTGATGACCAGGGCATGGAGCATTTTGATGGCATGACAGTGGAGCATTGTGATGAGAAGACCATGGATAATTGTGATGACGAGCGTCACGGAGCACTCTAATGCAAAGGTTATGGAGCATTGTGATGACAGGTGTCATGGAGCATTGTGATGACAGTGGTCATGGAGCATTGTGATGATCAGGACATGGAGCATTGTGATGGCAAGACCGTGGAGCATTGTGATGAGAAGACCATGGATAATAGTGATGACGAGCTTCAGGGAGCACTGTAATGACACGAGTTATGGAGCATTGTAATAACAGTGGTCATGGAGCATTGTGATGACAACGGTCATGGAGCATTTTGATGACAAGGGCGTGGAGCATTGTCATAAGAAAACCATGGATAACTGTGATGACGAGCGTCATGGAGCAATGTAATGTCAAGGGTTATGGAGCAATGTGATGACAGTGGTCATGGAGCATTGTGATGACCAGGGCATGGAGCACTGTGATGGAAGACCGTGGAGCATTGTGATGAGAAGACCATGGAGAGTTGTGATGACAAGCGTAAGGGAGCACTGTAATGACAATGGGTATGGAGCATTGTGATGACAGGTGTCATGGAGCATTGTGATGACAGTGGTCAGGGAGCATTGTGATGACTGGGGACATGGAGTATTTTGATGACAAGGGAGTGGAGCATTGTGATGAGAAGACCATGGATAATTGTGATTATGAGCATCATGGAGCACTGTAATGACAAGGGGTATGGATCATTGTGATGACAGTGGTCATGGAGCATTGTGATGACTGGGGACATGGAGCATTGTGATGACAGTGGTCATGGAGCATTTTGATGACAAGGGCGTGGAGCACTGTGATGAGAAGACCATGGATAATTGTGATGATGAGCATCATGGAGCACTGTAATGACAAGGTGCATGGAGCATTGTGATGACAGATATCATGGAGCATTGAGATGAAAAGTGGCATGGAGCATTGTGATTACAGGGGTCTTGGAGCATTGTGATGACAAGGGCATGGAGTATTGTGATGAGAAGGCCATGGAGCATTCTGATGACATGAGTCAGGGGGCTTTGTGATGACATGGGCATGGAGCATTGTAATTACAGGGTTCTTGGAGCATTGTGATGACAAGGGTCATGGAGCCTTGTGATGACAAGGCCGTGGAACCTTGTGATGGCAGGGGTCATGGAGCATTGTTATGACAGGGGTAATGGAGCATTGTGATGACAAGGGCATGGAGCATTGGTCTGAAAAGTTTCATGGATTATTGTGATGAGAGTGGGCATGGAGCATTGTGATGACCAGTGCACGGAACACAGTGATACATGTGTCATGGGGGATTGCAATGAGAAGGGGATGGAGCATTGTGATGAGAAGTGCATCGAGCATTGTGATGAAAAGCGTCATGGAGCTTTGTGATGACAACGGCAAGGAGCAATGTGATGAGAGATTTCATGGAGCATTGTGATGACAATGGCATGGAGCATTGTGATGCCAAGGGTCATGGAGCTTTGTGATGACATAGGCCATGGAGCGTTTTGATGACAAGGGCGTGGTGCATTGTGATGAGAAGGGCAGTGAGCATTGTGATGACAGGGTCATGGAGCAATTGGATGAAAAGTGTCATGGAACATTTTGATGACAGCGTTTTTGGAACATTGTGATGTCAGGGATCATGGAGCATTGTGATGAAAAGGGTCATGGAGCATTGTGATGACAGGGGTTATGGAACATTGTGATGTCATGGGTCATGGAGCATTGTGATGATAAGGGCATGTAGCATTGTTGTGACAAGGGTCATGGAACATTGTGATGACAGGGGTGAGGGAGTATTGTGATGACTAGTGATGGAACATTGTGATATCTGTGGTGAGAGAGCATTCTGATGTGTAGTGCATGGAGCATTGTGATGACAAGGTTGTGGAGCATTGTGATGACAAACGCATGGCACATAGTGATGACATGGGTCATGGAGCATTGTGCTGAAAAACGCATGGAGCATTGTAATGACAAGGTTTATGGAGCATTGTGATGACAACGATGTGGATCATTTTGATGACAAGCGCATGGAACATTGTGATGCCATGGGTCATGGAGTATTGTGCTGACAAAGTCATGGAGCATTGTGATGACAAGGGTCACCGAGCATTGTGATGAAATGTTCATGGAGCATTGTGGTGACAAAGGTCACAGAGCCTTGTGATGACAAGGGCATGGACCATTGTGATGACAAAGGTCATGAAGCATTGTGATGACTGGAGTCACGGAGCATTGTGATGACAGGGGTCATACAGCATTGTGATGAAAGGGCATGGAGCATTGTGATGACAGGGGCATGTTGCATTGGTCTGACAAGTTTCATGGATTATTGTGATGACAGTGGGCATCGCGCATTGTGATGACAAGAGCATGGAGCATTGTGATGAGAAGGTCATGGAGTATTGTGAAGACAGGTGTCAGGGAGCATTGTGATGACATATGTCATGGTCCATTGCGATGACAATGGAATGGAGCATTGTGATGCCAAGTGTCATGGAGGATTGTGATGACAAAGGTAATGGAGCATTTTGATGACAAGGGCTTGGAGCATTGTGATGACAAGGGTCATGGAGCATTGTGATGACAAGGGCATGGAGCATTGTGATGACAAGGGCCATTGAGAATTTTGATGACAAGTTCATGAAGCATTGTGATGACAAGTGCATAGAGAATTGTGATGACAAAGCATGTAACACTGTGATGAGAAGTGACATGGAGCATAGTGATGCCAAGAACGTGGAGAATTGTGATGATAGGGGACATGGAGCATTGTGATGACCAGGACATGGAGCATTGTGATGGCAAGACCGTGGAGCATTGTGATGAGAAGACCATGGATAATAGTGATGACGAGCTTCAGGGAGCACTGTAATTACAAAGGGTATGGAGCATTGTGATGACAGGTGTCATGGAGCACTGTGATGACAGTGGTCATGGAGCAATGTGATGACAAGGTTCATGGAGCATTTTGATGACAAGGGCGTGGAGCATTGTGATGAGAAGACCATGGATAATTGTGATGACGAGCATCATGGAGCATTGTAATGACAAGGGGTATGGAGCATTGTGATGACAGTGGTCATGGAGCATTGTGATGACTGGGGACATGGAGCATTGTGATGACCAAGGCATGGAGCATTGTGATGGCAAGACAGTGGAGCATTGTGATGAGAAGGCCATGGATAATTGTGATGACGAGCGTCATGGAACACTGTAATGACAAGGGGTATGGAGCATTGTGATGACAGGTGTCAGGGAGCATTGTGATGACAAGGGTCATGGAGCATTCTGATGACAAGCTTGTGGAGTATTGTTATGACAATGACATGGAATGTTGTGATGAAAAGGGCATGAAGCATTCTGATGAAAAATGCATGGAGTCTTTTCATGACAAGTTTCAAGGAGCATTCTGACGACAAGTGTCAGGGAGCATTGTGATGACAAGTGAACTGAGAATTGTGATGACAAAGGTCATGGAGCATTGTGAAGACTAGGGCATGGAGTATTGTCATGACAGGCATCATGGAGCGTTGTGATAACAAATGTTATTGAACATTGTGATCACAAGGGTTTGGAGCATTGTGATGACAGAGGTCTTGGACCATTTTGATTTCAAGGAGCATGGAGCATTGCGATGACAAGGTCATGAAGCAATGTGATCCCAAGGTTCATGGCGGATTGTGAAGACAATGGTAATGGAGTATTGTGATGACAAGTGCATGGAGCATTGTGATGACAATGTGATGTAGCATTTTGCTGACACAGGCATGGAGAATTTTGAAGATAAGGTCATGGAGAACTATGATGATAAGCGTCATGGAGCACTGGGATTACAGGGGTTATGGAGCATTGGGATGACAAGGGCATGGATCAATGTGATGACAAGTGTCATGGAGCATTGGGCTGAAAATGTTCATGGAGCATTGTGATGACAAGGGAATGGAGCATTGTGATGACAAAAGTCCCAGATCATTGTGTTGTCAGGAGTCATGGAGCGTTGTGATGACAGTGGTCATGGAGCATTGTGATGATATGGGTCATGGAGCATTGTGATGAGAAGGCCATCGAGCACTGAGCTGAAAATGTTCACGGAGTATTGTGAGGACAGGGTTCATGGAGCATTGTGATGACAATGGAATGGAGCATTGTGATGAGAAGAACATGCAGCCTTGTGATGACAAGTCTCATGGAGCATTCTGATGAACAGGGGCATGGAACATTGTGATTACAGGGGTCTTGGAGCATTCTGATGACAAGGGCGTGGATCATTGTTATGAAAAATGCATGGAGCCTTGTCATGCAGGGTTCAAGGAGCATACTGACGACAACTGTCAGGGAACATTGTGATGACAAGTGTATTGAGCATAGTGATGACAAAGGTCATGGAGCATTGTGATGAGAAGACAATGGATAATTGTGGTGATGAGCATCATGGCGTGTTGTGATGATAAGTGTTATGGAACATTGTGATCACAAGGGTTTGGATCATTGTGATGACAGAGGTCATGGAGCATTTTGATTTCATTGTGATGACAATAGCCTGAAGCATTATGATGATGGGCATGGTGCATTGTGATGACAGGGTTCATGGAGCATTGAGATGAAAAGGGGCGTGGAACATTGTGATTACAGGGGTCTTGGAGCATTGTGATGACAAGGGCACGGAGCATTGGATGAGAAGGCCATGGAACATTCTGATGACATGCGTCATGGAGCATTATGATAAAAAGGGCATGGAGCATTGTGATGACAAGGGCATGGAGCATTGTGATTACAGGTGTCTTGGAGCATTGTGATGAGAAGGGTCATGGAGCCTTGTGATGACAAGGCCATGGAACATCGTGATGACAGGGGTCATGGAGCATTTTTATGACATGGGTCATGGAGCATTGTGATGGCAAGGGCATGGAGCATTGTGATGAGAAAGCCATGGAGCATTCTGATGGCATGCCTCATGGAGCTTTGTGATGACAAGGGCATGGAGCATTGTGATTACAGGGGTCTTGGAGCATTGTGATGACAAGGGTCATGGAGCCTTGTGATGACAAGGCCATGGAACATTGTGATGGCAGGTGTCATGGAGCATTGTTATGACAGGGGTAATGGAGCATTGTGATGACAAGGGCATGGAGCATTGGTCTGGAAAGTTTCATGTATTACTGTGATGAGAGGGGGCAAGGAGCAGTGTGATGGCAAGGGCACGGAACACTGTGATACATGGGTCATGGAGGGTTGTAATGACAAGCGCATGGAGCATTGTGATAAGAATGACATCGAGCATTGTGATGAAAAGCAGCATGGAGCCTTTAATGACAAGGACATGGAACAATGTGATGAGAGGGTTCATGGAGCATTGTGATGACAATGGCATGCAGCATTGTGATGCCAAGCGTCATGGAGCTTTGTGATGACAAAGGTCATGGAGCATTTTCATGACAAGTGTGTGGTGAATTCTGTTGTGAAGGGCAGGGCGCATTGTGATGACAGGGTCATGGAGCAATTTGATGAAATGTGTCATGGAACATTTTGATGACAGTGGTTATGGAACTTTGAGATGTCAGGGGTCATGGAACATTTTCATGACAGGGGTTATGGACCATTGTGATGACAGGGGAGTGGGTGTATTGTGATGACTAGTGAGGGAACATGTTGATATCAGTGGTGAGAGAGCATTTTGATAAGAAGTGCATGGAGCATTGTGATGACAAGGTTTATGGAGCATTGTGATGACAAGGTTGTGGAGCATTGTGATGACAAGCGCATGGTGCATTGTGATGACAAGGGTCATGGAGCATTGAGTTGACAAAGGCACAGAGCATTGTGAAGACAAGTGTCACGGAGCATTGTGATGAAAAGTTCATGGAGCATTGTGGTGATAAAGTTCACAGAGCCTTGTGATGATGAGGGCATGGACCATTGTGATGACACAGGTCATGAAGCCTTGTGATGACTGGAGTCACGGAACATTGTGATGACTGAGGTCATGGAGCATTGTGATGACAAGTGCATGGAGCTTTGTGATGACAGGGGCATGGAGCATTGGTCTGACAAGTTTCATGGATAATTGTGTTGACAGTGGGCATGGCACATTGTGATGACAAGGGCACGGAACACAGTGATACATGTGTCATGGAGGATTGCAATGACAAGGGCATGGAGCATTGTCATGAGAAGGGCATCGAGAATTATGAAGACAAGGTCACGGAATAATGTGAAGACAAGTGTCAGGGAGCATTGTGATCACATATTTCATGGTCCATTGTGATGAAAATGGCATGGAGCATTGTGATGCCAAGTGTTATGGAGGATTGTGATGATAAAGGTAATGGAGCATTGTGATGACAAGGGCTTGGAGCATTGTGATGACAAGGGCATGGAGCATTTTGATGACAATGGGCATTGAGTATTTTGATGAAATGGTCGTGAAGCACTGTGATAACAAAGGCAAGGAGCTTGCTATGACAGGGGTCATGGGGCATTGCGATGACAAGTGCATGGAGAATTGTGATGACAAGAGCATGTAACATTGTGATGAGAACTGTCACGGAGCATTTTGATGACAAGGACGTGGAGAATTGTGATGACAAGGGACATGGAGCATTGTGATGAGCAGGGCATGGAGCATTGTGATGGCAAGACCGTGGAGCACTGTGATGAGAAGACCATGGATAAGTGTGAATACGAGCATCATGGAGCACTGTAATGACAAGGGGCATGGAGCATTGTGATGACAGTTGTCATGGAGCATTGTGATGACAGGGGTCATGGATCATTGTGATGACAAGGGTCACGGAGCATTCTGATGACAAGCTTTGGAGTATTGTGATGACAATGGCATGGAGCATTGTGATGAAAAGGGCATGGATCATTGTGATGAAAAATGCATGGAGACTTGTCATGACAGGGTTCAGTGAGCATACTGACGACAAGTGTCAGGGAGCATTGTGATGACAAGTGTATTGAGAATTGTGATGACAAACGTCATGGAGCATTGTGATGAGAAGTCCATGGATAATTGTGATGACCAGCGTCATGAGGCGTTGTGATGACAAGTGTTATGGAACATTGTGATCACAAGGGTTTGGAGCATTGTGATGACAGAGGTCATGGAGCATTTTGATTTCATTGTGATGACAATAACATGAAGCATTATGATGATGGGCATGGTGCATTGTGATGACAGTGTTCATGGAGCATTGAGATGAAAAGGGGCATGGAGCATTGTGATTACAGGGGTCTTGGAGCATTGTGATGACAAGGGCATTGAATATTGTGATGAGAAGCACATGGAGCATTCTGATGACATGACTCAGGGAGCTTTGTGATGACATGGGCATGGAGCATTGTGATTACAGGGGTCTTGGAGCATTGTGATGACAAGGGTCATGGAGCCTTGTGATGACAAGGCCGTGGAACATTGTGATGGCAGGGGTCATGGAGCATTGTTATGACAGGGGTAATGGAGCATTGTGATGACAAGGGCATGGAGCATTGGTCTGAAAAGTTTCATGGATTATTGTGATGAGAGTGGGCATGGAGCATTGTGATGACCAGTGCACGGAACACAGTGATACATGTGTCATGGGGGATTGCAATGAGAAGGGGATGGAGCATTGTGATGAGAAGTGCATCGAGCATTGTGATTAAAAGCGTCATGGAGCTTTGTGATGACAACGGCATGGAGCAATGTGATGAGAGGTTTCATGGAGCTTTGAGATGACAATGGCCTGGAGAAATGTGATGCCAAGGGTCATGGAGTTTCGTGATGACATAGGCCATGGAGCATATTGATGACAAGGACATGGTGCATTGTGATGAGAAGGGCAGTAAGCATTGTGATGACAGGGTCATGGAGCAATTGGATGAAAAGGGTCATGGAACATTTTGATGACAGTGTTTATGGAACAATGTGATATCAGGGGTCATGGAGCATTGTGATGAAAGGGTCATGGAGCACTGTGATGACAAGGGGTTATGGAACATTGTGAGGTCAGGGGCATGGAGCATTGTGATGATAAGGGCATGTAGCATTGTTGTGACAAGGGTCATGGAATATTGTGATGACACGGTGAGGGAGTATTGTGATGACTAGTGATTGAACATTGTGATATCAGTGAAGAGAGAGCATTGTGATGAGAAGTGCATGGAGCATTGTGGTGACAAGGTTGTGGAGCATTGTGACGACAATCGCATGGCGCATTGTGATGATATGGGTTATGGAGCATTGTGCTGACAAACACATGGAGCATTGTGATGACAATGTTTATGGAGCATTGTGATGACAACGATGTGAAGCATTGTGATGACGTATGTCATGGTCCATTGCGATGACAATGGAATGGAGAATTGTGATGCCAAGTGTCATGGAAGATTGTGATGACAAAGGTAATTAAACATTTTGATGACAAGGGCTTGGAGCATTGTGATGACAAGGGCATGGAGCATTGTGATGACAAGGGCCATTGAGAATTTTGATGACATGTTCATGAAGCATTGTGATGACAAGCACATGGAGCTTCATATGATAGGTGTCATGGAGCATTGCGATGACACGTGCATAGAGAATTGTGATGACAAAGCATGTAACACTGTGATGAGAAGTGTCATGGAGCATAGTGATGCCATGAACGTGGAAAATTGAATGACAGGGGACATGGAGCATTGTGAAGACCAGGGCATGGAGCATTGTGATGGCATGACCGTGGAGCATTGTGATGAGGAGACCATGGATAATTGTGATGACGAGCGTCACGGAGCACTGTAATGACAAGGGGTATTGAGCATTGTGATGACAAGTGTCATGGAGCATTGTGATGACAGTGGTTATGGAGCATTGTGATGACCAGGGCATGGAACATTGTGATGGCAAGACCGTGGAGCATTGTGATGAGAAGACCATGGATAATTGTGATGACGAGCATCATGGAGCACTGTAATGACAAGGGGTATAGAGTATTGTGATGACAGTGGTCATGGAGCATTGTGATGAATGGGGACATGGAGCATTGTAATGACCAGGGCATGGGGCATTCTGATGGCAAGACCGTGGAGCACTGTGATGAGAAGACCATGGATAATTGTAATGACGAACATCATGGAGCACTGTAATGACAAAGGGCATGGAGCATTGTGATGACAGGTATCATGGAGCACTGAATTGAAAAGAGGCATGGAGCATTGTGATGAAAAGGGTCATGGAACGTTTTGATGACAAGGGCGTGGAGAATTGTCATGAGAAGACCATGGAGAACTGTGATGACGAGCGTCATGGAGCAATGTAATGACACGGTGTATGAAGAATTGTGATGACTTGGGACATGGAGCATTGTGAGGACCAGGGCATGGAGCACTGTGATGGCAAGACCGTGGAGCATTGTGATGAGAAGACCATGGATATTTGTGATGACGAGCGTCAGGGAGTACTGTAAGGACAATGGGTATGGAGCATTGTGATGACAGGTTTCATGGAGCATTGTGATGACAAGGGTAATGGAGCATTTTGATGACAAGTGCATGGAGCATTGTGATGAGAAGACCGTGGATAATTGTGATTACGAGCATCATGGAGCACTGTAATGACAAGGGGTATGGAGCATTGTGATGACAGTGGTCATGCAGCATTGTGATGACTGGGGTCATGGAGCATTGTGATGACCAGGGCATGGAGTATTTTGATGAAAAGGGCGTGGAGCACTGTGATGAGAAGACCATGGATAATTGTGATGACGAGCAGCATGGAGCACTGTAATGACAAGGGGCATGGAGTATTGTGATGTCAGGTATCATGGAGCATTGAGATGAAAAGGGGCATGGAGCATTGTGATTACAGGGGTCTTGGAGCATTGTGATGACAAGGGTATGGAGTATTGTGATTAGAAGGCCATGGAGCATTCTAATGACATGCGTCAGGGAGCTTTGTGATGACATGGGCATGGAGCATTGTAATTACAGGGATCTTGGAGCATTGTGATGACAAGGTTCATGGAGCCTTGTGATGACAAGGCCGTGGAACATTGTGATGGCAGGGGTCATGGAGCATTGTTATGACAGGGGTAGTGGAGCATTGTGATGACAAGAGCATGGAGCATTGGTCTGAAAAGTTTCATGGATTATTGTGATGAGAGTGGGCATGGAGCATTGTGATGACCAGTGCACGGAACACAGTGATACATGTGTCATGGGGGATTGCAATGAGAAGGGGATGGAGCATTGTGATGAGAAGTGCATCGAGCATTGTGATTAAAAGCCTCATGGGGCTTTGTGATGACAACGGCATGGAGCAATGTGATGAGAGGTTTCATGGAGCTTTGAGATGACAATGGCATGGAGCATTGTGATGCCAAGGGTCATGGAGTTTCGTGATGACATATGCCATTGATCATATTGATGACAAGGACATGGTGCATTGTGATGAGAAGGGCAGTAAGCATTGTGATGACAGGGTCATGGAGCAATTGGATGAAAAGTGTCATGGAACATTTTGATGACAGTGTTTATGGAACAATGTGATATCAGGGGTCATGGAGCATTGTGATGAAAGGGTCATGGAGCACTGTGATGACAGGGGTTATGGAACATTGTGAGGTCAGGGGCATGGAGCATTGTGATGATAAGGGCATGTAGCATTGTTGTGAGAAGGGTCATGGAATATTGTGATGACACGGTGAGGGAGTATTGTGATTACTAGTGATGGAACATTGTGATATCAGTGGTGAGAGAGCATTGTGATGAGAAGTGCATGGAGCATTGTGATGACAAGGTTGTGGAGCATTGTGATGACAATCACATGGCACATTGTGATGATATGGGTTATGGAGCATTGTGCTGACAAACGCATGGAGCATTGTGATGACAAGGTTTATGGAGCATTGTGATGACAACGATGTGAAGCATTGTGATGACATATGTCATGGTTCATTGCGATGACAATGGAATGGAGCATTGTGATGCCAAGTGTCATGGAAGATTGTGATGACAAAGGTAATGGAGCATTTTGATGACATGGGCTTGGAGCATTGTGATGACAAGGGTCATGGAGCTTTGTGATGACAAGGGCATGGAGCATTGTGATGACAAGGGCCATTGAGAATTTTGATGACAAGTTCATGAAGCATTGTGATGACAAGCACATGGAGCTTGCTATGATAGGGGTCATAGAGCATTGCGATGACACGTGCATAGAGAATTGTGATGACAAAGCATGTAACACTGTGATGAGAAGTGTCATGGTGCACAGTGATGCCATGAACGTGGAAAATTGAATGACAGGGGACACGGAGCATTGTGATGACCAGGGCATGGAGCATTGTGATGGCATGACCGTGGAGCATTGTGATGAGAAGACCATGGCTAATTGTGATGACGAGCGTCACGGAGCACTGTAATGACAAGGGGTATGGAGGATTGTGATGACAAGTGTCATGGAGCATTGTGATGACAGTGGTTATGGAGCATTGTGATGACAAGGGCATGGAACATTGTGATGGCAAGACCGTGGAGCATTGTGATGAGAAGACCATGGATAATTGTGATGACGAGCATCATGGAGCACTGCAATGACAAGGGGTATAGAGTATTGTGATGACAGTGGTCATGGAGCATTGTGATGACTGGGGACATGGAGCATTGTGATGACCAGGGCATGGGGCATTGTGATAGCTAGACCGTGGAGCACTGTGATGAGAAGACCATGGATAATTGTGATGACGAGCATCATGGAGCACTGTAATGACAAGGGACATGGAGCATTGTGATGACAGGTATCATGGAGCATTGAGATGAAAAGGGGCATGGAGCATTGTGATGACAAGGGTCATGGAACGTTTTGATGACAAGGGCGTGGAGCATTGTCATGAGAAGACCATGGAGAACTGTGATGACGAGCGTCATGGAGCAATGTAATGACACGGTGTATGAAGAATTGTGATGACTTGGGACATGGAGCATTGTGAGGACCAGGGCATGGAGCACTGTGATGGCAAGACCGTGGAGCATTGTGATGAGAAGACCATGGATAGTTGTGATGACGAGCGTCAGGGAGCACTGCAAGGACAATGGGTATGGAGCATTGAAATGACAGGTTTCATGGAGCATTGTGATGACAAGGGTAATGGAGCATTTTGATGACAAGTGCATGGAGCATTGTGATGAGAAGACCATGGATAATTGTGATTACGAGCGTCATGGAGCACTGTAATGACAAGGGGTATGGAGCATTGTGATGACAGTGGTCATGGAGCATTGTGATGACTGGGGACATGGAACCTTGTGATGACCATGGCATGTAGCATTTTGATGACAAGGGCGTGGAGCACTGTGATGAGGAGACCATGGATAATTGTGATGACGAGCAGCATGGAGCACTGTAATGACAAGGGGAATGGAGTATTGTGATGTCAGGTATAATGGAGCATTGAGATGAAAAGGGACATGGAGCATTGTGATTACAGGGTTCTTGGAGCATTGTGATGACAAGGGCATGGATTATTGTGATGAGAAGGCCACAGAGCACTCTAATGACATGTGTCAGGGAGCTTCGTGATGACATGGGCATGGAGCTTTGTAATTACAGGGGTCTTGGAGCATTGTGATGACAAGGGTCATGGAGTCTTGTGATGAAAAGGCCGTGGAACATTGTGATGGCAGGGGTCATGGAGCATTGTTATGACAGGGGTAATGGAGCATGGTGATGACAAGGGCATGGAGCATTGGTCTGAAAAGTTTCATGGATTAATGTGATTAGAGTGGGCATGGAGCATTGTGATGACCAGTGCACGGAACACAGTGATACATGTGTCATGGAGGATTGCAATGACAAGGGCATGGAGTATTGTGATGAGAAGGGCATCGAGCATTGTGATGACAAGAGTCATGGAGCTTTGTGATGACAATGGCATGGAGCAATATGATGAGAGATTTCATGGAGCTTTGTGATGACAATGGCATGGAGCATTGTGATGCCAAGGGTCATGGAGCTTTGTGATGACATACGCCATGGAGCATTTTGATGATAAGGGCGTGGTGCATTGTGATGAGAAGGGCAGTGAGCATTGTGATGACAGGGTAATGGAGCAATTGGATGAAAAGTGTCATGGAACATTTTGATGACAGCGTTTATGGCACATTGTGATGTCAGGGGTCATGGAGCATTCTGATGAAAAGTGTCATGGAACATTGTGATGTCAGGGGTCATGGAGCATTGTGATGACAAGGGCATGGAGCATTGCATGAGAAGGCCATGGAACATTCTGGTGACATGCGTCATGCAGCATTGTGATGACAAGGGCATGGAGCATTGTGATTACAGTTGTCTTGGAGCATTGTGATGAGAAGGGACATGGAGCCTTGTGATGACAAGGCCATGAAACATTGTGATGGTCGTGGTCATGGAGCATTGTTATGACAGGGTTCATGGAGCATTGTGATGGCAAGGGCATGGAGCATTTTGATGGCATGCGTCATGGAGCTTTGTGAATACAAGGGCATGGAGCATTGTGATTACAGGGCTCTTGGAGCATTGTGATGACAAGGATCATGGAGCCTTGTGATGACAAGGCCGTGGAACATTGTGATGGCAGGTGTCATGCAGCATTGTTATGACAGGGGTAATGGAGCATTGTGATGACAAGGGCATGGAGCATTGGTCTGAAAAGTTTCATGGATTACTGTGATGAGAGGGGGCAAGGAGCAGTGTGATGACAAGGGCACGGAACACTGTGATACATGGGTCATGGAGGATTGTAATGACAAGCGCATGGAGCATTGTGATAAGAATGGCATCGAGCATTGTGATGAAAAGCAGCATGGAGCCTGTGATGACAAGGGCATGGAACAATGTGATGAGAGGGTTCATGTAGCATTGTGATGACAATGGCATGCAGCATTGTGATGCCAAGGGTCATGGAGCTTTGTGATGACAAAGGTCATGGAGCATTTTGATGACAAGGGTGTGGTGCAATCTGTTGTGAAGAGTAGGGAGCATTGTGATGACAGGGTCATGGAGCAATTTGATGAAAAGTGTCATGGAACATTTTGATGACAGCGTTTATGGAACATTGTGATGTCAGCTGTCATGGAGCATTGTGATGAAAAGGGTCATGGAGCATTGTGATGACAGGGGTTATGGATCATTGTGATGTCATGGGTCATGGAGCATTGTGATGATAAGGGCATGTAGCATTGTTGTGACAAGGGTCATGGAACATTGTGATGACACTGGTGAGGGAGTATTGTGATGACTTGTGATGGAACATTGTGATATCTGTGGTGAGAGAGCATTTTGATGAGTAGTGCATGGAGCATTGTGATGACAAGGTTGTGGAGCATTGTGATGACAAACGCATGGCACATTGTGATGACATGGGTCATGGAGCATTGTGCTGAAAAACGCATGGAGCATTGTAATGACAAGGTTTATGGAGCATTGTGATGACAACGATGTGGAGCATTTTGATGACAAGTGCATGGCACATTGTGATGCCATGGGTCATGGAGTATTGTGCTGACAAAGTTATGGAGCATTGTGATGACAAGGGTCACTGAGCATTCTGATGAAATGCTCATGGAGCATGGTGGTGACAAAGGTCACAGAGCCTTGTGATGACAAGGGCATGTACCATTGTGATGACTAAGGTCATGAAGCATTGTGATGACTGGAGTCATGGAGCACTGTGGTGACAGGGGTCATAGAGCATTGTGATGAAAGGGCATGGAGCATTGTGATGACAGGGGCATGTTTCATTGGTCTGACAATTTTCATGGATTATTGTGATGACAGTGGGCATGGCGAATTGTGATGACAAGGGCATGGAGCATTGTGATGAGAAGGTCATGGAGTATTGTGAAGACAGGTGTCAGGGAGCATTGTGATGACATATGTCATGGTCCATTGCGATGACAATGGAATGGAGCATTGTGATGCCAAGTGTCATGGAGAATTGTGATGACAAAGGTAATAGAGCATTTTGATGACAAGGGCTTGGAGCATTGTGATGAAAATGGTCATGTAGCATTGTGATGACAAGGGCATGGAGCATTGTGATGACAAGGGCCATTGAGAATTTTGATGACAAGTTCATGAAGCATTGTGATGACAAGCACATGGAACTTGCTGTGACATGGGTCATGGGGCATTGTGATGACAAGTGCATAGAGAATTGTGATGACAAAGCATGTAACACTGTGATGAGAAGTCACATGGAGCGTAGAGATGCCAAGAACGTGGAGAACTGTGATGATAGGAGATATGGAGCATTGTGATGACCAGGGCATGGAGCATTGTGATGGCAAGACCGTGGAGCATTGTGATGAGAAGACCATGGATAATTGTGATGATGTGCGTCAGGGAGCACTGTAATGACAAAGGGTATGGAGCATTATGATGACAGGGGTCATGGAGCATTGTGATGACAGTGGTCATGGAGCATTGTGATGACAATGGTCATGGAGCATTTAGATGACAAGGGCGTGGAGCATTGTGAGGAGAAGACCATGGATAATTGTGATGACGAGCATCATGGAGAACTGTAATGACAAGCGGTATGGAGCATTGTGATGACAGGGGTCATGGAGCATTGTGATGACAAGGGTCATGGAGCATTCTGATGACAAGCTTGTGGAGTATTGTTATGACAATTACATGGAACGTTGTGATGAAAAGGGCATGGAGCATTCTGATGAAAAATGCATGGAACCTTTTCATGACAAGGTTCAAGGAGCATTCTGACAATAAGTGTCAGGGAGCATTGTGATGACAAGTGAACTGATAATTGTGATGACAAACGTCATGGAGCATTGTGAAGACAAGGGCATGGAGTGTTGCCATGACAGGCATCATGGAGTGTTGTGATGACAAGTGTTATTGAGCATTGTGATCAGAAGTGTTTGGAGCCTTGTGATGACAGAGGTCATGGACCATTTTGATTTCAAGGAGCATGGAGCATTGTGATGACAAGGGCATGAAGCAATATGATCCCAATGTTCATGGAGGATTGTGAAGACAATGGTAATGGAGTATTGGGATGACAAGTCCATGGAGCATTGTGATGACAAGGTGATGTAGCATTTTGCTGACACAGGCATGGAGAATTGTGAAGATAAGGGTCATGGAGAACTGTGATGATAAGCGTCATGGAGCATTGTGATTACAGGGGTCATGGAGCATTGGGATGACAAGGGCATGGATCATTGTGATGACAAGTGTCATGGAGCATTGGGCTGAAAATGTTCATGGAGCATTGTGATGACAAGGAAATGGAGCATTGTGATGACAAGAGTCGCGGATTACTCTGTTGTCAGGAGTCATGGAGTGTTGTGATGACAGTGGTCATGGAGCATTGTGATGATATGGGTCATGGAGCATTGTGATGAGAAGATCATCGAGCACTGGGCTGAAAATGTTCATGGAGTATTGTGATGACAGGGTTCATGGAGCATTGTGATGACAAGGGAATGGAGCATTGTGATGAGAAGAACATGGAGCCTTGTGATGACAAGTCTCATGGAGCATTCTGATGAACAGGGGCATGGAGCATTGTGATTACAGGGGTCTTGGAGCATTGTGATGACAAGGGCATGGAGCATTGTGATGAGAACGCCATGGAGCATTCTGATGACATGGGTCATGGAGTTTTGTGATGACAAGGGCATAGAGCATTGTGATTACAGGGGTCTTGGAGCATTGTGATGAAAAGGGCATGGATAATTGTTATGAAAAAGGCATGGAGCCTTGTCATGACAGGGTTCAAGGAGCATACTGACGACGAGTGTCAGGGAGCATTGTGATGACAAGTGTATTGAGCATTGTGATGACAAAGGTCATGGAACATTGGGATGAGAAGACCATGGATAATTGTGATGATGAGCATCATGTGGTGTTGTGATGATAAGTGTTATGGAACATGGTGATCACAAGGGTTTGGAGCATTTTGATGACAGAGGTCATGGAGCATTTTAATTTCATTGTGATGACAATAGCCTGAAGCATTATGATGATGGGCATGGTGCATTGTGATGACAGAGTTCATGGAGCATTGAGATGAAAAGGGGCGTGGAACATTGTGATTACAGGGGTCTTGGAGCATTGTGATGACAAGGGAACGGAGCATTGGATGAGAACTCCATGGAAATTTCTGATGACATGCGTCATGGAGCATTGTGATGACAAGGGCATGGAGCATTGTGTTTACAGGGGTCTTGGAGCATTTTGATGACAAGGGTCATGGAGCCTTGTGATGACAAGGCGGTGGAACATTGGCATGGCAGGTGTCATGGAGCATTGTTATGACATGTGTAATGGAGCATTGTGATGACAAGGGCATGGAGCATTGGTCTGAAAATTTTCATGGATTACTGTGATGAGAGGGGGCAAGGAGCAGTGTGATGACAAGGGCACGGAACACTGTGATACATGGGTCATGGAGGATTGTAATGACAAGCGCATGGAGTATTGTGATAAGAATGGCATCGAACATTGTGATGAAAAGCAGCATGGAGCCTGTGATGACAAGGGCATGGAACAATGTGATGAGACGGTTCATGTAGCATTGTGATGACAATGGCATGCAGCAATGTGATGCCAAGGGTCATGGAGCTTTGTGATGACAAAGGTCATGGAGCATTTTGATGACAAGGGTGTGGTGCATTCTGTTGTGAAGGGCAGGGAGCACTGTGATGACAGGGTCATGGAGCAATTTGATGAAAAGTGTCATGGAACATTTTGATGACAGGGTTTATGGAACATTGAGATGTCATGGGTAATGGAACATTTTCATGACAGGGGCTATGGACCATTGTGATGACAGGGGAGTGGTTGTATTGTGATGACTAGTGAGGGAACATGTTGATATCAGTGGTGAGAGAGCATTTTGATAAGAAGTGCATGGAGCATTGTGATGACAAGGTTGTGGAGCATTGTGATGACAAGTGCATGGTGCATTGTGATGACAAGTGTCATGGAGCATTGTGTTGACAAAGGCATGGAGCATTGTCATGACAAGTGTCGCGGAGCATTGTGATGAAATGTTCATGGAGCATTGTGGTGACAAAGTTCACAGAGCCTTGTGATGATGAGGGCATGGACCATTGTGATGACACAGGTCATGAAGCCTTGTGATGACTGGAGTCACGGAACATTGTGATGACTGAGGTGATGGAGCATTGTGATGACAAGTGCATGGAGCTTTGTGATGACAGGGGCATGGAGCATTGGTCTGACAAGTTTCATGGATAATTGTGTTGACAGTGGGCATGGCACATTGTGATGACAAGGGCACGGAATACAGTGATACATGTGTCATGGAGGATTGCAATGACAAGGGCATGGAAAATTGTGATGAGAAGGGCATCGAGCATTATGAAGACAAGGTCACGGAGTATTGTGAAGACAGGTGTCAGTGATCATTGTGATGACATATTTCATGGTCCATTGTGATGACAATGGCATGGAGCATTGTGATGCCAAGTGTTATGGAGGATTGTGATGACAAAGGTAATGGAGCATTGTGATGACAAGGGCTTGGAGCATTGTGATGACAAGGGCATGGAGCATTGTGATGACAACGGGCATTGAGAATTTTGATGAAAAGGTCGTGAAGCACTGTGATCACAAAGGCATGGAGCTTGCTATGACAGGTGTCATGGGGCATTGCGATGACAAGTGCATGGAGAATTGTGATGACAAGAGCATGTAACATTGTGATGAGAACTTTCACATACCATTTTGATGACAAGGACGTGGAGAATTGTGATGACAAGGGACATGGAGCATTGTGATGAGCAGGGCATGGAGCATTGTGATGGCAATACCGTGGAGCACTGTGATGAGAAGACCATGGATAATTGTGAATACGAGCATCATGGAGCACAGTAATGACAAGGGGTATGGAGCATTGTAATGACAGGTGTCATGGAGCATTGTGATGACAGGGGTCATGGATCATTGTGATGACAAAGGTCACGGAGCATTCTGATGACAAGCTTGTGGAGTATTCTGATGACAATGGCATGGAGCATTGTGATGAAAAGGGCATGGATCATTGTGATGAAAAAGGCATGGAGACTTGTCATGACAGATTTCAATGAGCATACTGACGACAAGTGTCAGGGAGCATTGTGATGACAAGTGTATTGAGAATTGTGATGACAAAGGTCATGGAGCATTGTGATGAGAAGTCCATGGATAATTGTGATGACCAGCGTCATGGGGCATTGTGATGACAAGTGTTATGGAACATTGTGATCACAAGGGTTTGGAGCATTGTGATGACAGAGGTCATGGATAATTTTGATTTCATTGTGATGACAATAGCCTGAAGCATTATGATGATGGGCATGGTGCATTGTGATGACAGGGTTCATGGAGCATTGAGATGAAAAGGGGCATGGAGCATTGTGATTACAGGGGTCTTGGAGCATTGTGATGACAAGGGCATGGAGTATTGTGATGAGAAGGCCATGGAGCATTCTGATGACATGACTCAGGGAGCTCTGTGATGACATGGGCATGGAGCATTGTGATTACAGGGGTCTTGGAGCATTGTGATGACAAGGGTCATGGAGCCTTGTGATGACAAGGCCGTGGAACATTGTAATGGCAGGGGTCATGGAGCATTGTTATGACAGGTGTAATGGAGCATTGTGATGACAAGGGCATGGAGCATTGGTCTGAAAAGTTTCATGGATTATTGTGATGAGAGTGGGCATGGAGCATTGTGATGACCAGTGCGTGGAACACAGTGATACATGTGTCATGGAGGATTGCAATGAGAAGGGGATGGAACATTGTGATGAGAAGTGCATCGAGCATTGTGATGAAAAGCGTTATGGAGCTTTGTGATGACAACGGCATGGAGCAATGTGATGAGAGGTTTCATGGAGCTTTGAGATGACAATGGCATGGAGCATTGTGATGCCAAGGGTCATGGAGTTTCGTGATGACATAGGCCATGGAACATTTTGATGACAAGGACATGGTGCATTGTGATGAGAAGGGCAGAAAGCATTGTGATGACAGGGTCATGGAGCAATTGGATGAAAAGGGTCATGGAACATTTTGATGACAGTGTTTATGGAACAATGTGATATCAGGGGTCATGGAGCATTGTGATGAAAGGGTCATGGAGCACTGTGATGACAGGGGTTATGGAACATTGTGATGTCAGGGGCATGGAGCATTGTGATGATAAGGGCATGTAGCATTGTTGTGACAAGGGTCATGGAATATTTTGATGACACGGGTGAGGGAGTATTGTGATGACTAGTGATGGAACATTGTGATATCAGTGATGAGAGAGCATTGTGATGAGAAGTGCATGGAGCATTGTGATGACAAGGTTGTGGAGCATTGTGACGACAATCGCATGGTGCATTGTGATGATATGTGTTATGGAGCATTGTGCTGACAAAAGCATGGAGCATTGTGATGACAAGGTTTATGGAGCATTGTGATGACAACGATGTGAAGCATTGTGATGACATATGTCATGGTCCATTGCGATGACAATGGAATGGAGCATTGTGGTGCCAAGTGTCATGGAAGACTGTGATGACAAAGGTAGTGGAGCATTTTCATGACAAGGTCTTGGAGAATTGTGATGAAAAGGGTCATGGAGCATTGTGATGACAAGGGCATGGAGCATTGTGATGACAAGGGCCGTTGAGAATTTTGATGACAAAGCATGTAACACTGTGATGAGAAGTGTCATGAAGCATAGTGATGCCATGAACGTGGAAAATTGAATGACAGGGGACATGGAGCATTGTGATGACCAGGGCATGGAGCATTGTGATGGCATGACCGTGGAGCATTGTGATGAGGAGACCATGGATAATTGTGATGACGAGCGTCACGGAGCACTGTAATGACAAGGGGTATGGAGCATTGTGATGACAAGTGTCATGGAGCGTTGTGATGACAGTGGTCATGGAGCATTGTGATGACCAGGGCATGGAATATTGTGATGGCAAGACCGTGGAGCATTGTAATGAGAAGACCATGGATAATTTTGATGACGAGCATCATGGAGCACTGTAATGACAAGGGGTATAGCGTATTGTGATGACAGTGGTCATGGAGCATTGTGATGAATGGGGACATGGAGCATTGTGATGACCAGGGCATGGGGCATTGTGATGGCAAGACCGTGGAGCACTGTGATGAGAAGACCATGGATAATTTTGATGACGAGCATCATGGAGCACTGTAATGACAAGGGGCATGGAGCATTGTGATGACAGGTATCATGGAGCATTGAGGTGAAAAGTGGCATGGGGCATTGTGATGACAAGTGTCATGGAGAATTTTGAAGATAAGAGCGTGGAGCATTGTCATGAGAAGACCATGGATAACTGTGATGACGAGCGTCATGGAGCAATGTAATGACACGGGGTATGGAGAATTCTGATGACTGGGGACATGGAGCATTGTGAAGACCAGGGCATGGAGCACTGTGAAGGCAAGACCGTGGAGCATTGTGATGAGAAGACCATGGATAGTTGTGATGACGAGCGTCAGGGAGCACTGTAAGAACAATGGGTATGGAGCATTTTGATGACAGGTATCATGGAGCATTGAGATGAAAAGGGGCATGGAGCATTGTGATTACAGGGGTCTTGGAGTATTGTGATGACAAGGGTCATGGAGTCTTGTGATGACAAGGCCGTGGAACACTGTGATGGCAGGGGTCATGGAGCATTGTTATGACAGGTGTAATGGAGCATTGTGATGACAGGGGCATGGAGCATTGGTCTGAAAAGTTTCATGGATTATTGTGATGAGAGTGGGCATGGAGCATTGTGATGACCAGTGCACGGAACACAGTGATACATGTGTCATGGAGGATTGCAATGACAAGGGCATGGAGTATTGTGATGAGAAGGGCATCGAGCATTGTGATGACAAGCGTCATGGAGCTTTGTGATGACAATGGAATGGAGCAATGTGATGAGAGATTTCATGGAGCTTTGTGATGACAATGGCATGGAGCATTGTGATGCCAAGGGTCATGGAGGTTTGTGATGACATAGGCCATGGAGCATTTTGATGACAAGGGCGTGGTGCATTGTGATGAGAAGGGCAGTGAGCATTGTGATGACAGGGTCATGGAGCAATTGGATGAAAAGTGTCATGGAATATTTTGATGACAGCGTTTATGGAACATTGTGATGTCAGGGGTCATGGAGCATTGTGATGAAAAGGGTCATGGAACATTGTGATGTCAGGGATCATGGAGCATTGTGATGAAAAGGGCATGGAACATTGGATGAGAAGGCCATGGAACATTCTGAAGACATGCGTGATGGAGCATTGTGATGACAAGGGCATGGAGCATTGTGATTACAGGGGTCTTGGAGCATTGTGATGAGAAGGGTCATGGAGCCTTGTGATGACAAGGCCATGAAACATCGTGATGGCCGTGGTCATGGAGCATTGTTATGACAGGGTTCATGGAGTATTTTGATGGAAAGGGCATGGAGCATTGTGATGAGAAGGCCATGGAACATTCTGATGGCATGAGTCATGGAGCTTTGTGATGACAAGGGCATGGATCATTGTGATTACAGGGCTCTTGGAGCATTGTGATGACAAGGGTCATGGAGCCTTGTGATGACAAGGTCGTGGAACATTGTGATGGCAGGTGTCATGGAGCATTGTTATGACAGGGGTAATGGAGCATTGTGATGACAAGGGCATGGAGCATTGGTCTGAAAAGTTTCATGGATTACTGTGATGAGAGGGGGCAAGGAGCAGTGTGATGACAAGGGCACGGAACACTGTGATACATGGGTCATGGAGGATTGTAATGACAAGCGCATGGAGCATTGTGATAAGAATGGCATCGAACATTGTGATGAAAAGCAGCATGGAGCCTGTGATGACAAGCGCATGGAACAATGTGATGAGAGGATTCATGGAGCATTGTGATGACAATGGCATGCAACATTGTGATGCCAAGGGTCATGGAGCTTTGTGATGACAAAGGTCATGGAGCATTTTGATGACAAGGGTGTGGTGCATTCTGTTGTGAATGGTAGGGAGAATTGTGATGACAGGGTCATGGAACAATTTGATGAAAAGTGTCATGGAACATTTTGATGACAGGGGTTATGGAACACTGAGATATCAGGGGTCATGGAACATTTTCATGACAGGGGT
Source organism: Hyperoodon ampullatus (assembly GCF_949752795.1). Lineage (NCBI taxonomy): Eukaryota > Metazoa > Chordata > Mammalia > Artiodactyla > Ziphiidae > Hyperoodon > Hyperoodon ampullatus. The sequence goes on from NC_136914.1 coordinate 107,531,404, forward strand.
TATGGACCACTGTGATGACAGGGGAGTGGGTGTATTGTGATGACTAGTGAGGGAACATGTTGATATCAGTGGTGAGAGAGCATTTTGATAAGATGTGCATGGAGCATTGTGATGACAAGGTTTAGGGAGCATTGTGATGACAAGGTTGTGGAGCATTGTGATGACAAGCGCATGGTGCATTGTGATGACAAGGGTCATGGAGCATTGAGTTGACAAAGGCACGGAGCATTGTGATGACAAGTGTCACGGAGCATTGTGATGAAAAGTTCATGGAGCATTGTGGTGACAAAGTTCACAGAGCCTTGTGATGATGAGGGCATGGACCATTGTGATGACACAGGTCATGAAGCCTTGTGATGACTGGAGTCACGGAACATTGTGATGACTGAGGTCCTGAAGCACTGTGATGACAAGTGCATGGAGCTTTGTGATGACAAGGGCATGGAGCATTGGTCTGACAAGTTTCATGGATAATTGTGTTGACAGAGGGCATGGCACATTGTGATGACAAGGGCATGGAACACAGTGATACATGTGTCATGGTGGATTGCAATGACAAGGGCATGGAGCATTGTGATGAGAAGGGCATCGAGCATTATGAAGACAAGGTTATGGAGTATTGTGAAGACAGGTGTCAGGGAGCATTGTGATGACATATTTCATGGTCCATTGTGATGACAATGGCATGGAGCATTGTAATGCCAAGTGTTATGGAGGATTGTGATGACAAAGGTAATGGAGCATTGTGATGACAAGGGCTTGGAGCATTATGATGACAAAGGCATGGAGCATTGTGATGACAACGGACATTGAGAATTTTGATGAAAAGGTCGTGAAGCACTGTGATCACAAAGGCATGGAGCTTGTTATGACAGGGGTCATGGGGCATTGCGATGACAAGTGCATGGAGAATTGTGATGACAAGAGCATGTAACATTGTGATGAGAACTGTCACGGAGCATTTTGATGACAAGGACGTGGAGAATTGTGATGACAAGGGACATGGAGCATTGTGATGAGCAGGGCATGGAGCATTGTGATGGCAAGACCATGGAGCACTGTGATGAGAAGACCATGGATAATTGTGAATACGAGCATCATGGAGCACTGTAATGACAAGTGGCATGGAGCATTGTGATGACAGGGGTCATGGAGCATTGTGATGACAGGGGTCATGGATCATTGTGATGACTAGGGTCACGGAGCATTCTGATGACAAGCTTGTGGAGTATTGTGATGACAATGGCATGGAGCATTGTGATGAAAAGGGCATGGATCATTGTGATGAAAAAGGCATGGAGACTTGTCATGATAGGGTTCAATGAGCATACTGATGACAAGTGTCAGGGAGCATTGTGATGACAAGTGTATTGAGAATTGTGATGACAAAGGTCATGGAGCATTGTGATGAGAAGTCCATGGATAATTGTGATGACCAGCGTCATGGGGCATTGTGATGACAAGTGTTATGGAACATTGTGATCACAAAGTTTTGGAGCATTGTGATGACAGAGGTCATGGAGAATTTTCATTTCATTGTGATGAAAATAGCATGAAGCATTATGATGATGGGCATGGTGCATTGTGATGACAGGGTTCATGGAGCATGGAGATGAAAAGGGGCATGGAGCATTGTGATTACAGGTGTCTTGGAGCATTGTGATGACAAGGGCATGGAGTATTGTGATGAGAAGGCCATGGAGCATTCTGATGACATGACTCAGGAAGCTTTGTGATGACATGGGCATGGAGCATTGTGATTACAGGGGTCTTGGAGCATTGTGATGACAAGTGTCATGGAGCCTCGTGATGACAAGGCCGTTTAACATTGTGATGGCTGGGGTCATGGAGCTTTGTTATGACAGGGGTAATGGAGCATTGTGATGCCAAGGGCATGGAGCATTAGTCTGAAAAGCTTCATGGATTATTGTGATGAGAGTGGGCATGGAGCATTGTGATGACCAGTGCACGGAACACAGTGATACATGTGTCATGGAGGATTGTAATGAGAAGGGCATGGAGCATTGTCATGAGAAGTGCATCGAGCATTGTGATGAAAACCGTCATGGAGCTTTGTGATGACAACGGCATGGAGCAATGTGATGAGAGGTTTCATGGAGCTTTGAGATGACAATGGCATGGAGCATTGTGATGCCAAGGTTCATGGAGTTTTGAGATGACATAGGCCATGGAGCATTTTGATGACAAGGACGTGGTGCACTGTGATGAGAAGGGCAGTGAGCATTGTGATGACAGGGTCCTGGAGCAATTGGATGAAAAGTGTCATGGAACATTTTGATGACAGTGTTTATGGAACAATGTGATATCATGGGTCATGGAGCATTGTGCTGAAAGGGTCATGGAGCACAGTGATGACAGGGGTTATGGAATATTGTGATGGCAGGGGCATGGAGCACTGTGATGATAAGAGCATGTAGCATTGTTGTGACAAGAGTCATGGAATATTGTGATGACACGGGTGAGGGAGTATTGTGATGACTAGTGATGGAACATTGTGATATCAGTGGTGAGAGAGCATTTTGATGAGAAGTGCATGGAGCATTGTGATGACAAGATTGTGGAGCATTGTGATGACAAACGCATGGCGCATTTTGATGATATGTGTCATAGAGCATTGTGCTGACAAACGCATGGAGCATTTTGATGACAAGGTTTATGGAGCATTGTGATGGCAACGATGTGGAGCACTGTGATGACAAGCGCATGGTGCATTGTGATGCCATGGGTCATGGAGTATTGTGCTGACAAAGTCATGGAGCATTGTGATGACAAGGGTCACCGAGCATTGTGATGAAATGTTCATGGAGCACTGTGGTGACAATGGTCACAGAGCCTTTTGATGACGAGGGCATGGACCATTGTGATGAAAAAGGTCATGAAGCATTGTGATGACTGGAGTCATGGAGCATTGTGATGACAGTGGTCATAGAGCATTGTGATGAAAGGGCATGGAGCATTGTGATGACAGGGGATTGTTGCATTGGTCTGACATGTTTCATGGATTATTGTGATGACAGTGGGCATGGCGCATTGTGATGACAAGGGCATGGGGCATTGTGATGAGAAGGTCATGGAGTATTGTGAAGACATGCATCAGGGAGCATTGTGATGACATATGTCATGGTCCATTGCGATGACAATGGAATGGAGCATTGTGATGCCAAGTGTCATGGAGGATTGTGATGACAAAGGTAATGGAGCATTTTGATGACAAGGGCTTGGAGCATTGTGATGAAAAGTGTCATGGACCATTGTGATGACAACGGCATGGAGCATTGTGATGACAAGGGCCATTGAGAATTTTGATGACAAGTTCATGAAGCATTGTGCTGACAAGCACATGGAGCATGCTTTGACAGGGGTCATGGAGCATTGCGATAACAAGTGCATAGAGAATTGTGATGACAAAGCATGTAACACTGTGATGAGAAATGACATGGAGCATATTGATGCCAAGAACGTGGAGAATTTTGATGATAGGGGACATGGAGCATTGTGAAACCAGGGCATGGAGCATTGTGATGGCAAGACCGTGGAGCATTGTGATGAGAAGACCATGGATAATTGTGATGAAGAGCATGAAGGAGCACTGTAATGACAAAGGGTATGGAGCATTGTGATGACAGGTGTCATGGAGCATTGTGATGACAGTGGTCATGGAGCATTGTGATGACAAGGGTCATGGAGCATTGTGATGACAAGGGTCATGGAGCCTTGTGATGACAAGGCCATGGATCATCCTGATGGCAGGGGTCATGGAGCATTGTTATGACAGGGGTCATGGAGCATTGTGATTGCAAGGGCATTGAGCACTGTGATGAGAAGGCCATGGAACATTCTGATGGCATGCGTCATGGAGCTTTGTGATGACAAGGGCATGGAGCATTGTAATTACAGGGGTCTTGGAGCATTGTGATGACAAGGGTCATGGAGCCTTGTGATGACAAGGCCGTGGAACATTGTGATGGCAGGGGTCATGGAGCATTGTTATGACATGGGTAATGGAGCATTGTGATGACAAGGGCATGGAACACTGTGATACATGTGTCATGGAGGATTGTAATGACAAACGCATGGAGTATTGTGATAAGAATGGCATCGAGCATTGTGATGAAAAGCAGCATGGAGCCTGTGATGACAAGGGCATGGAACAATGTGATGACAGGTTTCATGGAGCATTGTGATGACAATGGCATGGAGCATTGTGATTATATGGGTTATGGGGCATTGTTCTGACAAACGCTTGGAGCATTGTGATGACAAGGTTTATGGAGCATTGTGATGACAACGATGTGAAGCATTGTGAATACATATGTCATGGTCCATTGCGATGACAATGTAATGGAGCATTGTGATGCCATGTGTCATGGAGGATTGTGATGAAAAAGGTAATGGAGCATTTTGATGACAAGGGCTTGCAGCATTGTGTTGACAAGGGCATGGAGCATTGTGATGACAAGGGACATTGAGAATTTTGATGACAATTTCATGAAGCATTGTGATGACAAGCACATGGAGCTTGCTATGATAGGGGTCATGGAGCATTGCAATGACAAATGCATAGAGAATTGTGATTACAAATCATGTAACACTGTGATGAGAAGTGTCATGGAGCATAGTGATGCCATGAACGTGGAGAATTGAATGACAGGGTACATGGAGCATTGTGATGACCAGGGCATGGAGCATTGTGATGGCATGACCATGGAGCATTGTGATGAGAAGACCATGGATAATTGTGATGACGAGCGTCATGGAGCACTGTAATGACAAGGGGTATGGAGCATTGTGATGACAGGTGTCATGGAGCGTTTTGATGACAGTGGTCATGGAGCATTGTGATGATCAGGGCATGGAGCATTGTGATGGCAAGACAGTGGAGCATTGTGATGAGAAGACCATGGATAATTGTGATGACGAGCGTCATGGAGCACTGTAATGACACGGGGTATGGAGCATTGTGATAACAGGGGTTGGTGCATTGTGATGAGAAGGGTCATGGAGCATTCTGATGACAAGCTTGTGGAGTATTTTGATGACAATGGCATGGAGCATTGTGAAGAAAACTGCGTGGGGCATTGTGATGAAAAAAGCCTGGAGCCTTTTCATGACAGGTTTCAAGGAGCATTCTGATGACAAGTGTCAGGGAGCATTGTGATGACAAATGTCATGGAGCATTGTGACGACAACAGCATGGAGTGTTGTGATGACAAGCACATGGAGCTCGCTATGACAGGGGTCATGGAGCATTGCGATGGGAAGTGCATTAAGAATTGTGATGACAAAGCATGTAACACTGTGAGAGAAGTGTCATGGAGCATAGTGATGCCAAGAACGTGGAGAATTGTGATTACAGGGGACATCAGGCGTTGTGAAGACCAGGGCATGGAGCACTGTGATGGCAAGACCATGGAGCATTGTGATGAGAAGCCCATGGATAATTGTGATGATGAGCGTCATGGAGCACTGAAATGACAAGGGGTATGGAGCATTGTGATGACAGGTGTCATGGAGCATTGTGATTACAGTGGTCATGGAGCATTGTGATGAATGGGGACATGGAGCATTGTGATGACCAGGGCACGGGGCATTGTGATGTCAAGACCGTGGAGCACTGTGATGAGAAGACCATGGATAATTGTGATGACGAGCATCATGGAGCACTGTAATGACAAGGGGCATGGAGCATTGTGATGACAGGTATCATGGAGCATTGAGATGAAAAGTGGCATGGAGCATTGTGATGACAATGGTCATGGAGCATTTTGATGACAAGGGCGTGGAGCATTGTCATGAGAAGACCATGGATAACTGTGATGATGAGCGTCATGGAGCAATGTAATGACACGGGGTATGGAGAATTCTGATGACTGGGGACATGGAGCATTGTGAGGACCAGGACATGGAGCACTGTGATGGCAAGACCGTGGAGCATTGTGAAGAGAAGACCATGAATAGTTGAGATGACGAGCGTCAGGGAGGACTGTATATGGAGCATTGTGATGACAGGTGTCATGGAGCATTGCAATGACAAGAGTCATGGAGCATTTTGATGACAAGGGCGTGGAGCACTGTGATGAGAAGACCATGGATAATTGTGATGACGAGCATCATGGAGCACTGTAATGACAATGGGTATGGAGCATTGTGATGGCAGGGGTCATGTAGCATTGTTATGACAGGGGTAATGGAGCATTGTGATGACAAGGGCATGGAGCATTGGTCTGAAAAGTTTCATGGATTATTGTGATGAGAGTGGACATGGAGCATTGTGATGACAAGGGCATGGAACACAGTGATACATGGGTCATGGAGGATTGTAATGACAAGAGCATGGAGCATTGTGATGAGAAGGGCATCGAGTAGTGTGATGATAAGGGTCATGTATCTTTTAGATGAGAATTGCATGGAACAATGTGATGAGAGGTTTCATGGAGCATTGTGATGCCAAGGGTCATGGAGCTTTGTGATGACAAGGTCATGGAGCATTTTGATGACAAGGGTGTGCTGCATTGTGATGAGAAGGGCAGGGAGCATTGTGATGACAGGGTCATGGAGCAATTTGATGAAAAGGGTCAAGGAACATTTTGATGGCAGTGTTTATGGAACATTGTGATATCAGGTGTCATGGAGCATTGTGATGAAAAGGGTCATGGAGCATTGTGATGACAGTGGTTATGGAACACTGTGATGTCAGGGGCATGGGGCATTGTGATGATAAGGGCATGTAGCATTGTTGTGACAAGGATCATAAAACATTGTGATGACAGGGGTGAGGGAGTATTGTGATGAATAGTGATGTAACATTGTGATATCTCTGGTGAGAGAGCATTTTGAAGAGAAGTGCATGGAGCATTGTGTTGACAAGGTTTATGTAGCATTGTGATGACAAGATTGTGGAGCACTGTGATGACAAGCGCATGGCGCATTTTGATGGCATGGGTCATGGAGCATTGTGCTGACAAGCGCATGGACAATTGTGATGACAAGGGTCATGGAGCATTGTGCTGAGAAAGGCATAGAGCATTGTGATGACAAGGGTCAAAAAGCATTGTGATGAAAATTTCATGGAGCATTGTGGTTAAAAATGTCACAGAGACTCTTGATGACGAGGGCATGGACCATTTTGATGAGACAAAGGTCATGAAGCATTTTGATGACTGGGGTCACGGAGCATTGTGATGAGAGGGGTCATCAAGCATTGTAATAACAAGGGCATGGAGCATTGGTCTAATAAGTTTCATGGTTTATTGCGATGACAGTTGGAATGGCGCATTGTGATGACTAGGGCATGGAGCATTGTGATGACCAGGTCATGCAGTATTGTGAAGACAGGTGTCAGGGAGCATTGTGATGACATATGTAATGCCCCATTGTGATGACAATGATATGGGTCATGGAGCATTGTGATGAGAAGGTCATCGAGCACTGGGCTGAAAATGTTCATGGAGTATTGTGATGACATGGAGCATTGTGATGCCAAGTGTCATGGAGGATTCTGATGACAAAGGTAATGGAGCATTGTGATGACAATGGCTTGGAGCATTGTGATAACAAGGGTCAGGGAGCATTGTGCTGACAAGTGCATGGAGAATTGTGATGACAAGGGTCATGGAGCACTCTGATGACAAGCTTGTGGAGTATTTTGATGACAATGGCATGGAGCATTGTGATGAAAACGGCATGGGGCATTGTGATGAAAAATTCATGGAGCCTTTTCGTGACAGGGTTCAAGGAGCATTCTGACGACAAGTGTCAGGGAGCATTGTGATGACCAGTGTATAGAGAATTGTGATGAAAAAGGTCATGGAGCATTGTGATGAAAAGGGCATAGAGTATTGTGATGACAGGCATCATGGAGCGTTGTGATGACAAGTGTTATGGAACATTGTGATCACAAGGGTTTGGAGCATTGTAATGACAGAGGTCATGGATCATTTTGATTTCAAGGAGCATGGAGCATTGTGATGACAAGGGCATGAAGCAATGTGATCCCAAGTTTCATGGAGGATTGTGATGACAATGGTAATGGAGTATTGTGATGAAAAGCACATAGAGCATTTTAATGACAAGGTCATGTAGCATTTTGCTGACAAAGGCATGGAGCAATGTGATGACAGGTGTCATGGAGCACTGTGATGACAAGCATCACGGAGCATTGTGAATACAGGGGTCATGGAGCATTGGGCTGAAAATGTTCATGGAGTATTGTGATGACAGGGGTCATGGAGCATTGGGCTGAAAATGTTCATGGAGTATTGTGATGACAGGGGTCATGGAGCATTATGATGACTAGGGAATGGAGAATTGTGATGACAAGAGTCCCGGAACATTGTGTTTTCAGGTGTCAAAGAGCGTTTTAATGACAGGGGTCATGGAGCATTGTGATGATATTGGTCATGGAGCATTGTGATGAGAAGGTCATGGAGCATTGGGCTGAAAATGTTCATGGAGTATTGTGATGACAGGGGTCATGGAGCATTGTGATGACAGAGGTCATGGATCATTTTGATTTCATTGTGATGACAATAGCCTGAAGCATTATGATGATGGGCATGGTGCATTGTGATGACAGGGTTCATGGAGCATTGAGATGAAAAGGGGCATGGAGCATTGTGATTACATGGGTCTTGGAGCATTGTGATGAGAAGGGCATGGAGCATTATGATGAGAAGGCCATGGATCATTCTGATGACATGCGTCATGGAGCTCTGTGATGACAAGGGCATGGAGCATTGTGATTACAGGGGTCTTGGAGCATTGTGATGACAAGTGTCATGGAGCCTTGTGATGACAAGGCCTTGGAACATTGTGATGGCAGGGGTCATGGAGCATTGTTATGACAGGTGTAATGGAGCATTGTGATGAGAAGGGCATGGAGCTTGTAATGAAAAGTTCATGAAGCATTGTGGTTACAAAGGTCACAGAGCCTTGTGATGATGCTGCCATGGACCATTGTGATGACAAACGTTATGAAGCATTGTGATGACTGGAGTCACGGAGCATTGTGATGACAGGGGTCATGGAGCATTGTGATGACGAGGGCATGGAGCATTGTGATGACAGGGGCATGGAGCATTGGTCTGACATGTTCCATAGATTATTGTGATGAGAGTGGGCATGGTGCATTGTGATCACAAGGGCATGGGGCATTGTGATGAGAAGGTCATGGAGTATTGTGAAGACAGGTGTCAGGGAGCGTTGTGATGACATATGTCATGGTCCATTGTGATGACAATGGCATGGAGCATTGTGATGCCAAATGTAATTGAGGATTGTGATGACAAATATAATGTAGCATTGTGATGACTAGGGCTTGGAGCATTTTGATGACAAGGGCCATTGAGAATTTTCATGACAAGGTCGTGAAGCATAGTGATGACAATGTCCTGGAACATTGTGATGATAAAACCAAGGAGCCTTTTGATGACAAAGCTCATGGAGCATACTGATGAAAAGGGGCATGGAGCATTGTGATTACAGGCGTCTTGGAGCATTGTGATGAAGCGGGCATGTATCATTGCGATGAAAAAGGCATGGAGCCTTGTCATGACAGGGTTCAAAGAGCATACAGACAACAAGTGTCAGGGAGCATTTTGAAGACAAGTGTATTGAGCATTGTGATGACAAAGGTCATGGAGCATTGTGAGGAGAAGACCATGGATAACTTTGATGACGAGCGTCATGGGGCATTGTGATAACAAGTGTTATGGAATATTGTGATCACAACGGTTTGGAACATTGTTATGACAGTGGTCATGGGGCATTTTGATTTCATTGTGATGAAAATAGCATGAAGCATTATGATGATGGGCATGGTGCATTGTGATGACAGGTTTCATGGAGCACTGAGATGAAAAGGGGCATGGAGCATTGTGATTACAGGGGTCTTGGAGCACTGTGATGACAAGGGCATGGAGTATTGTGATGAGAAGGCCATGGAGCATTCTGTTGACATGACTCAGGGAGCTTTGTGATGACAAGGGCATGGAGCATTATGATGACCAGGTCCTGCAGTATTGTGAAGACAGGTGTCAGGGAGCATTGTGATGACATATGTAATGGCACATTCTGATGACAATGGCATGGAGCATTGTGATGACAAGTTTCATGGAGGATTCTGATGACAAAAGTAATGGAGCATTGTGATCACAATGGCTTGGAGCTTGCTATGACAGGGGTCATGGAACACTGCAATGACAAGTGCATGGAGAATTGTGAAGAAAAGAGCATGGAACATTGTGATGAGAAGTGTCATGTAGCATTGTGATGACAAAGACATGGAGAATTGTGATGACAAGGGACATGGAGCATTGTGATGACAAGGGCCATTGAGAATTTTGATGACAAGGTCGTGAAGCATTGTGATGACAAACACATGGAGCTTGCTATGACAGGGGTCATGGAGCATTGCAATGATAAGTGAATAGAGAATTGTGATAACAAAGCATGCAACAATGTGATGAGAAGTGTCATGGAGGACAGTGATGCCAAGAACGTGGAGAATTGTGATGACAGGGGACGTGGAGAATTGTGATGACCAGGGCATGGAGCATTGTGATCAGAGGGATCATGGAGCAATATTATGACAAGGGCCATGGTGCATTCTGACATAAGATATCACTTATGAAGGGAATGAAAACATGGCTACATATGAACTGAATTAGGAAAGAGAACAGAGTCTCAGATTTAGAAAACACTCTTATGCTTGCTTAAGGGGAAAGGAGAGGTGGGGAGACACACAAAACCAGAGCTTGATATTAGCAAAGGTACCGTTCCATAATCCAAACACAGAAGAGACAAGCCCAACTCCTTCCTCAGTGAAAGCGATTCAAAATGCCATATTTCCCACAGAGGAATATATCTGATTAGTAAGAATCTGAAAACCTATGTATTAATATGTCTCCATAAGGGAATCAAGTGTGTCTAGAATGGCATAAACACGGCAGCGAGAATCAGCTCAAACCCACTATAAAAAGAATTACAAAAACAAAACCAGAACACACGGAAATTCTTTACAAAACCTTCAGGGTCTCTGATGAAAACATCACTGACCCTATCTACAATGACAGCTGGATGTGGCATAAGGCTGGACACTTGGGACTGAGAGGATTGGTGAGATTGGGTGAGCAAATGCAGACACTTTAAAGCAATACTGCATGGGACCCATTCCATGGTTCCCAACTGTCCACGTTGAAGGTAATACTACTACAGCTTAACACGTATGGGAAACGTAGAGAATGGACACACTGTGAATACGAAAGGTTTCTAAACTCAATGAATAGTCCCTTATCAGGTTCTCAGGTATGACTTTCCAACTGATTTACTATCAATCTCCCAACATAGAGAGACAGCTCCTTTAACCTCCTGGTTCGCACAGGTTGCCAATTTGGCAGAGGTTGAAAGGGAAGAGGGAGAACCAATGAGAGAGTAGCTGTTAGGCATTTGGACGGGCACATGTCACTCTAATTTCCCGGCAGGAAGAAGAATTAACCAAAGTCTCAGCCACCCACCGGGAACCAGTATAGTTCCTGAACCAAAGTTTTGGACTTGCGTTCAGCTCACAAATAACGAGTTGAAAAATGGAGCTCAGAGGCACAGCAATTCACAAACTAGCAGAGTAATAAATGTCTACTATCGTCCAAAAATCTGTTCAGGGAAGGCATCGAGGCGGACTTGAAAGCGAGGCAGAATAGCAGGAAACAGATTTCAAGAGGTACGTTGGAATCGCCTTTAAAACACAGGAAGAGGGCACAACTTCGACAATGATGCACTTGGCCAAAAAGGGCGTATGCATTTTCTCCAGAATATATTCAGGAGAAAACGCATACGCCCTTTTTGGCCAAGCAAGCAAGCGGGCAATGCAAATCTGCACTACAAAGAAGTATCACTTCCCACCGGTCAAAAGGGACATCCACAAAATGTGTAAAAACCAGAAAGGCAAGACAGGCCCTGGAGAACAGGGAGCCTTGTTATGCTGATGGGTGGGATGTAAATTGCCAACTGCCTCTCTGGAGGAGTGCATTGTGTTCCCTAAAACAAGTAAACAACAGAGCTACAGAGCCAAGGGCACTTCCAGTCTAAGGAATATACCTTGGGAAAAATGAAAATCAATAAGACACAGCCACAACAAAATTTAGGGCTGCACTGTTTACAAGAACCTCAACTTGGGTACACCTTAAATATCACAGGAAATAAAAAAATGGTTCAAAAAATTGTGGTACTTACGTACGATGGAATATCCCTCAGCCATGAAATCAATGTCATAAGACCAGTAGCAGCAAAATGAGTGGATTCAGGTACGATGATTCTAAGTGAAATAAGTCACACAGAAAAAGAAACTTATCTTAAGATATCACTTATGAAGATCCTGTAAACATGGCTACACTTGAACTGAGTTAGGAAAGAGAACAGAGTCTCACATTTAGAAAACACTCTTATGCCTGCTTAAGGGGGAAGGAGAGGTGGGGTGATGCATAAAACCAGAGTTTGATATAAGCACAGGTACCATTCCATAAACCAACTATGGAATAGACAATACCTACACCTTCCTCAGTGAAAGGGACTCAAAACCCCATATTTCCCATTGAGGAATATATCTGACTAGTAAGAATCTTAAAACCTATGTATTGATATGTCTCCATAAGGTAATCAAGTGTGTCCAGACTGGCATAAACATGGCAGCGAGAATCAGCTCAAACCCACTATAAAAATGAATTTTAAAGACAAAACAAAAAAACAGTGAAATTCTTTACCATTTTTCAGGTTCTCTGATGTAACCTGGGATGACCCTATCTATAATGACAGCTAGATTTTAAATAAGGCTGGACACTTGGGACTGAGAGGATTGGTGAGATTGGGTGAGCAAATGCAGATCATTTAAAGCAATAATGCATGGCACCCATTCCATAGGTCCCAACTCTGCATGTTGAAGGTAATATTACTACAGATATAACACGTACGGGAAAACTAGAGAATGGACACACTGTGAATACAAAAGGTTTCTAAAACTCAACGAATACTCTCTTTCCTGGTGCTCCGGTTTGACTTTCCAACTGCTTTACTATCAATCTCCCAACTTAGAGAGACAGCCCCTTTAACCTCCTGGTTCGCACATGTTGCCAATTTGGCAGAGGATGAAAGGGAAGAGGGAGAACCAATGAGAGAGTAGCTGTTAGGCATTTGGACGGGCATATGTCACTCTAATTTCCCTGGAGGAAGAAGAATTAACCAAAGTCTCAGCCACATACCGGGAACAAGTATAGGTCCTGAACCATAATTTTGGACTTGCGTTCAGCTCACAAATAACAAGTTGAAAAATGGAGCTCCGCGGCACAGCAATTCACAAACTGGCAGAGTAATAAAGGTCTACTATAGTCCAAAAATCTGTTGAGGGAAGGCATCGAGGCGGACTTGAAAGTGAGGCAGAATAGCAGGAAAGAGATTTGAAGAGGTACGTTGGAATCGACTTTAAAGCACAGGAAGAGGGGCACAACTTCCACAATGATGCACTTGGCCAAAAAGGGCATATGCGTTTTCTCCTGAATATATTCCGGAGAAAACGCATACGCCATTTTTGGCCAAGCAAGCAAGCTGGCAATGCAAACCTGCATTACAAAGAAGTATCACTTCTCATCAGTCAAAAGGGACATCCACAAAATGTGAAAAATCCAGAAAGGCAAGACAGGCCCTGGAGAACAGGGAGCCTTGTTATGCTGATGGGCGGGATGTAAATTGCCAACTGCCTCTCTGGAGGAGTGCATTGTGTTCCCTAAAACAAGTAAACAACAGAGCTACAGAGCCAAGGGCACTTCCAGTCTAGGGATTATACCTTGGGAAAACTGAAAGTCAATAAGACAGAGCCACCCCAAAATTTAGGGCTGCACTGCTTACAAGAACCTCAACTTCGGTACACCTTAAATATCCCAGGATATATAAAAATGGTTCAAAAAATTGTGGTCCTTACGTACGATGGAATATACCTCAGCCATGAAATCAATGTCATAAGACCAGTAGCAGCAAAATGAGTGGATTCAGGTACGATGATTCTAAATGAAATAAGTCACACAGAAAAAGAAACTTATCATAAGATATCACTTATGAAGATCCTGTAAACATGGCTACACTTGAACTGAGTTAGGAAAGAGAACAGGGTCTCACATTTGGAAAACACTCTTATGCCTGCTTAAGGGAGAAGGAGAGGTGGGGTGATGCATAAAACCAGAGTTTGATATAAGCACAGTTACCATTCCATAAACCAACAATGGAATAGACAAGAACTACACCTTCCTCAGTGAAAGGGACTCAAAATCCCATATTTCCCACAGAGGAATATATCTGACTAGCAAGAATCTTAAAACCTATGTATTGATATGTCTCCGTAAGGGAATCAAGTGTGTCTAGACTGGCATAAACATGGCAGCGAGAATCAGCTCAAACCCACTATACAAAGGAATTTCAAAAACAAAACAAAAAAACAGGGAAATTCTTTACAATTCCTTCAGGGTCTCTGATGAAACCTGGAATGACCCTATGTACAATGACAGCTAGATGTGGCATAAGGCTGGACACTTGGGACTGAGAGGATTGGTGAGATTGGGTGAGAAAATGCAGACCCTTTAAAGCAATAATGCATGGCACCCATTCCATGGGTCCCAACTCTCCAGGTTGAAGGGAATATTACTACAGCTATAACATGTACGGGAAACCAAGAAAAAGGACACATTGTTTATACGAAAGGTTTCTAAAACTGAACGAATAGTCCCTCTCCTGATGCTCCAGTTTGACTTTCCAAATGCTTTACTATCAATCTCCCAACCTGGACAGACAGAACCTTTAACCTCCTGCTTCGCACAGGTTGCCAATTTGGCAGAGGATGAAAGAGAAGAGGGAGAACCAATGAGAGAGTAGCTGTTAGGCATTTGGACGGGCAAATTTCACTCTAATTTCCCGGCAGGTAGAAGAATTAACCAAAGTCTCAGCCACCCACCGGGAACCAGTATAGGTCCTGAACCAAAATTTTGGACTTGCGGTCAGCTCACAAAAAACGAGTTGAAAAATGGAACTCAGGGGCACAGCAATTCACAAACTGGCAGAGTAATAAAGGTCTACTATTGTCCAAAAATCTGTTGAGGGAAGGCATCGAGGTGGACTTGAAAGCGAGGCAGAATAGCAGGACGCAGATTTCAAGTGGTACGTGGGAATCGCCTTTAAAGCACAGGAAGAGGGGCACAACTTCGACAATGATGCACTTGGCCAAAAAGGGCGTATGCGTTTTCTCCTGAATATATTCAGGAGAAAACGCACACGCACTTTTTCGTCAAGCAAGCAAGCGGGCAATGCAAATCTGCACTACAAAGAAGTATCACTTCCCACCGGTCAAAAGGGACATCCACAAAATGTGTAAAAACCAGAAAGGCAAGACAGGCCCTGGAGAACAGGGAGCCTTGTTATGCTGATGGGAGGGATGTAAATTGCCAACTGCCTCTCTGGAGGAGTGCATTGTTTTCCTTAAACAAGTAAACAACAGAGCTACAGAGCCAAGGGCACTTCCAGTCTAGGGAATATACCTTGGCAAAACTGAAAATCAATAAGACAGAGCCACCCCAAAATTTAGGGCTGCACTGCTTACAAGAACCTCAACTTGGGTACACCTGAAATATCCCAGGAAATATAAAAATGGTTCCAAAAATTGTGGTACTTACGTACGATGGAATATCCCTCAGCCATGAAATCAATGTCATAAGACCAGTAGCAGCAAACTGAGTGGATTCAGGTACGATGATTCTAAGTGAAATAAGTCACACAGAAAAAGAAACTTATCATAAGATATCACTTATGAAGATCCTGTAAACATGGCTACACTTGAACTGAGTTAGGAAAGAGAACACTGTCTCACATTTGGAAAACACTCTTATGCCTGCTTAAGGGGGAAGGAGAGGTGGGGTGATGCATAAAACCAGAGTTTGATATAAGCACAGGTACCGTTCCAAAAACCAACTATGGAATAGACAAACCTACACCTTCCTCAATGAAAGGGACTCAAAACCCCATATTTCCCACAGAGGAATATATCTGACTAGCAAGATTCTTAAAACTTATGTATTGATATGTCTCCATAAGGGAATCAAGTGTGTCTAGACTGTTATAAACATGGCAGCGAGAATCGGCTCAAACCCACTATAAAAAGGAATTTCAAATCAAAACAAAAAAACTGGGAAATTCTTTACAATTCCTTCAGGGTCTCTGATTGAAAGCAGGACTGACCATATCTACAATGACTGCTGTATGGGGCATAAGGCTGGACCCTTGGGACTGAGAGGATTGGTGAGATTGGGTGAGAAAATGCAGACCCTTTAAAGCAATAATGCCTGGCACCCATTCCATGGGTCCCAACTCTCCAGGTTGAAGGGAATATTACTACAGCTATAACATGTACGCGAAACCTAGAGATTGGACACACTGTGAATACGAAAGGTTTCTAAAACTCAACGAATAGTCCCTCTCCTGGTGCTCCGGTTTGACTTTCCAACTGCTTTACTATCAATCTCCCAACTTGGACAGACAGACACTTTAACCTCCTGGTTCTCACAGGTTGCCAATTTGGCAGAGGATGAAAGGGAAGAGGCAGAACCAATGAGAGAGTAGCTGTTAGGGGTTTGGACGGGCACATGTCACTCTAATTTCCGGGCAGGAAGAAGAATTAAACAAAGTCTCAGCCACCCAACGGGAACCAGTATAGTTCCTGAACAAAAATTTTGGACTTGCGGTCAGCTCACAAAAAACGAGTTGAAAAATGGAACTCAAGGTCACAGCAATTCACAAACTGGCAGAGTAATAAAGGTCTACTATCATCGAAAAATCTGTTGAGGGTAGGTATCGTGGCGGATTTGAAAGCGAGGCAGAAGAGCAGGAAACAGATTTCAAGAAGTACGTTGGAATCGCCTTTAAAGCACAGGAAGAGGGGCACAACTTCGACAATGATGCACTTGGCCAAAAAGGGCGTATGCGTTTTCTCCTGAATATATTCAGGAGAAAACGCATACGCCCTATTTGGCCAAGCAAGCAAGCGGGCAATGCAAATCTGCACTACAAAGAAGTATCACTTCCCACCGGTCAAAAGGGACATCCACAAAATGTGTAAAAACCAGAATGGCAAGAGAGGCCCTGGAGAACAGGGAGCCTTGTTATGCTGATGGGCGGGATGTAAATTGCCAACTGCCTCTCTGGAGGAGTGCATTGTGTTCCCTAAAACAAGTAAACAACAGAGATACAGAGCCAAGGGCACTTCCAGTCTAGGGAATATACCTTGGGAAAACTGAAAATCAATAAGACAGAGCCACGCCAAAATTTAGGGCTGCACTGCTTACAAGAACCTCAACTTGGGTACACCTGAAATATCCCAGGAAATATAAAAATGGTTCAAAAATGGTGGTACTTACGTACGATGGAATATCCCTCAGCCATGAAATCAATGTCATAAGACCAGTAGCAGCAAACTGAGTGGATTCAGGTACGATGATTCTAAGTGAAATAAGTCACACAGAAAAAGAAACTTATCATAAGATATCACTTATGAAAATCCTGTAAACATGGCTACACTTGAACTGAGTTAGGAAAGAGAACAGTGTCTCACATTTGGAAAACACTCTTATGCCTGCTTAAGGGGGAAGGAGAGGTGGGGTGATGCATAAAACCAGAGTTTGATATAAGCACAGGTACCATTCCAAAAACCAACTATGGAATAGACAAACCTACACCTTCCTCAGTGAAAGGGACTCAAAACCCCATATTTCCCACAGAGGAATATATCTGACTAGCAAGAATCTTAAAACCTATGTATTGATATGTCTCCATAAGGGAATCAAGTGTGTCTAGACTGTTATAAACATGGCAGCGAGAATCAGCTCAAACCCACTATAAAAAGGAATTTCAAATCAAAACAAAAAAACTGGGAAATTCTTTACAATTCCTTCAGGGTCTCTGATTGAAAGCAGGACTGACCATATCTACAATGACTGCTGTCTGTGGCATAAGGCTGGACCCTTGGGAGAGAGAGGATTGGTGAGATTGGGTGAGCAAATGCAGACCCTTTAAAGCAATAATGCATGGCACCCATTCCATGGGTCCCAACTCTCCAGGTTGAAGGGAATATTACAACAGCTATAACATGTACGCGAAACCTAGAGATTGGACACACTGTGAATACGAAAGGTTTCTAAAACTCAACGAATAGTCCCTCTCCTGGTGCTCCGGTTTGACTTTCCAACTGCTTTACTATCAATCCTCCAACTTGGACAGACAGACACTTTAACCTCCTGGTTCGCACAGGTTGCCAATTTGGCAGAGGGTGAAAGGGAAGAGGCAGAACCAATGAGAGAGTAGCTGTTAGGGGTGTGGACGGGCACATGTCACTCTAATTTGCAGGCAGGAAGAAGAATTAACCAAAGTCTCAGCCACCCACCGGGAACCAATATAGTTTCTGAACAAAAATTTTGGACTTGCGGTCAGCTCACAAAAAACGAGTTGAAAAATGGAACTCAAGGTCTCAGCAATTCACAAACTGGCAGAGTAATAAAGGTCTACTATCATCGAAAAATCTGTTGAGGGTAGGCATCGTGGCGGACTTGAAAGCGAGGCAGAAGAGCAGGAAACAGATTTCAAGAGGTACGTTGGAATCGCCTTTAGAGCACAGGAAGAGGGGCACAACTTCGACAATGATGCACTTGGCCAAAAAGGGCGTATGCGTTTTCTCCTGAATATATTCAGGAGAAAACGCATACGCCCTATTTGGCCAAGCAAGCAAGCGGGCAATGCAAATCTGCACTACAAAGAAGTATCACTTCCCACCGGTCAAAAGGGACATCCACAAAATGTGTAAAAACCAGAATGGCAAGACAGGCCCTGGAGAACAGGGAGCCTTGTTATGCTGATGGGCGGGATGTAAATTGCCAACTGCCTCTCTGGAGGAGTGCATTGTGTCCCCTAAAACAAGTAAACAACAGAGCTACAGAGCCAAGGGCACTTCCAGTCTAGGGAATATACCTTGGGAAAACTGAAAATCAATAAGACAGAGCCACCCCAAAATTTAGGGCTGCACTGCTTACAAGAACCTCAACTTGGGTACACCTGAAATATCCCAGGAAATATAAAAATGGTTCAAAAAATTGTGGTCCTTACGTACGATGGAATATCCCTCAGCCATGAAATCAATGTCATAAGACCAGTAGCAGCAAAATGAGTGGATTCAGGTACGATGATTCTAAGAGAAATAAGTCACACAGAAAAAGTAACTTATCATAAGATATCACTTATGAAGATCCTGTAAACATGGCTACACTTGAACTGAGTTAGGAAAGAGAACAGGGTCTCACATTTGGAAAACACTCTTATGCCTGCTTAAGGGGGAAGGAGAGGTGGGGTGATGCATAAAACCACAGTTTGATATAAGCACAGGTACCATTCCAACAACCAACTATGGAATAGACAAGACCTACACCTTCCTCAGTGAAAGGGACACAAAACCCCATATTTCCCACAGAAGAATATATCTGACTAGTAAGAATCTTAAAACCTATGTATTGATATGTGTCCATAAGGGATACAAGTGTGTCTAGACTGGCATAAACATGGCAGCGAGAATCGGCTCAAACCCACTATAAAAAGGAATTTCAAAACAAAACAAAAAAACACGGAAATTCTTTACAATTCCTTCAGGGTCTCTGATGAAAGCAGGACAGACCCTATCTACAATGACTGCTGTATGTGGCATAAGGCTGCACACTTGGGAGAGAGAGGATTGGTGAGATTGGGTGAGCAAATGCAGACCCTTTAAAGCAGTAATGCATGGCACCCATTACATGGGTCCCAACTCTCCAGGTTGAAGGGCATATTACTACAGCTATAACATGTACGTGAAACCTAGAGATTGGACACACTGTGAATAAGAAAGGTTTCTAAAAGTCAACGAATAGTCCCTCTCCTGGTGCTCCGGTTTGACTTTCCAATTGCTTTACTATCAATCTCCCAACTTGGACAGACAGCCCATTTAACCTCCTGGTTCACACAGGTTTCCAATTTGGCAGAGGATGAAAGGGAAGAGGGAGAACCAATGAGACAGTAGCTGTTAGGCATTTGGACGGGCACATGTCACTCTAATTTCCCAGGAGGAAGAAGAATTAACCAAAGTCTCAGCCACCCACCGGGAACCAGTATTGTTCCTGAACCAAAATTTTGGACTTGCGGTCAGCTCACAAAAAACGAGTTGAAAAATAGAGCTCAAGGGCACAGCAATTCACAAACTGGCAGAGTAATAAAGGACAACTATCATCCAAAAATATGTGGAGGGAAGGCAACGAGGCGGACTTGAAAGCGAGGCAGAATAGCAGGAAACAGATTTCAAGAGGTACGTAGGAATCGCCTTTAAAGGACAGGAAGAGGGGCACAACTTGGACAATGATGCACTTGGCCAAAAAGTGCGTATACGTTTTCTTCTGAATATATTCAGGAGAAAACGAATACGCCCTTTTTGGCCAAGCAAGCAAGCGGGCAATGCAAATCTGCACTACAAAGAAGTATCACTTCCCACCTGTCAAAAGGGACATCCACAAAATGTGTAAAAACCAGAATGGCAAGACAGGCCCTGGAGAACAGGGAGCCTTGTTATGCTGATGGGCGGGATGTAAATTGCCAACTGCCTCTCTGGAGCAGTGCATTGTGTTCCCTAAAACAAGTAAACAACAGAGCTACAGAGCCAAGGGCACTTCCAGTCTAGGGAATATACCTTGGGAAAACTGAAAATCAATAAGACAGAGCCACCACAAAATTTAGGGCTGCACTGCTTACAAGAACCTCAACTTGGGTACACCTGAAATATCCCAGGAAATATAAAAATGGTTCCAAAACTTGTGGTCCTTACGTACGATGGAATACCCCTCAGCCATGAAATCAATGTCATAAGACCAGTAGCAGCAAAATGAGTGGATTCAGGTACGATGATTCTAAGTGAAATAAGTCACACAGAAAAAGAAACTTATCATAAAATATCACTTATGAAGATCCTGTAAATATGGCTACACTAGAACTGAGTTAGGAAAGAGAACAGAGTCTCACCTTTAGAAAACTCTCTTATGCCTGCTTAAGGGGGAAGGAGAGGTGGGGTGATGCATAAAACCATAGTTCGATATAAGCACAGGTACCATTCCATAAACCAACTATGGAATAGACAAGACCTACACCTTCCTCAGTGAAAGGGGCACAAAACCCCATATTTCCCGCAGAGGAATATATCTGACTAGTAAGAATCTTAAAACCTATATATTGATATGCATCCATAAGGTAATCAAGAGTGTCTAGACTGGCATAAACATGGCAGCGAGAATCAGCTCAAACCCACTATACAAAGGAATTTCAAAAACAAAACAAAAAAACCAGGGAAATTCTTTACTATTCCTTCAGGGTCTCTGATGAAACCTGGAATGACCCTATCTACAATGACAGCTGGATGTGGCATAAGGCTGGACAGTTGGGACTGAGAGGATTGGTGAGATTGGGTGAGAAAATTCAGAGCCATTAAAGCAATAATGCATGGCACCCATTCCATGGGTCCCAACTCTGCAGGTTGAAAGGAATATTACTACAGCTATAACATGTACGGGAAACCTAGAGAATGTACACACAGTTAATACAAAAGGTTTCTAAAACTCAACGAATAGTCCCACTCCTGGTGCTTCAGTATGACTTTCCAACTGCTTTACTATCAATCTCCCAGCATGCAGAGACAGCCCCTTTAACCTCCTGGTTCGCACAGGTTGCCAATTGGGCAGAGGATGAAAGGGAAGAGGGAGAACCAATGAGAGAGTAGCTGTTAGGCATTTGGACGGGCACATGTCCCTCTAATTTCTCAGCAGGAAGAAGAATTAACCAAAGTCTCAGCCACCCACCGGGAACCAGTATAGTTCCTGAACCAAAATTTTGCACTTGCGATCAGCTCACAAAAAACGAGTTGAAAGTGGAGCTCAGGGGCACAACAATTCGCAAACTGGCAGAGTAATAAAGACAGCTATCATCCAAAAATCTGTTGAGGGAAGGCATCGAGGCAGACTTGAAAGCGAGGCAGAATAGCAGGAAACAGATTTCAACAGGTACGTTTGAATCACCTTTAAAGCACAGGAAGTGGGGCACAACTTCGACAATGATGCACTTGGTCATAAAGTGCGTATGTGTTTTATCCTGAAATTATTCAGGAGAAAACGCATAGGCCGTTTTTGGCCAAGCAAGCAAGCGGGTAATGCAAATCTGCACTACAAAGAATTATCACTTCCCACCGGTCAAAAGGGACATCCACAAAATGTGTAAAAACTAGAAAGGCAATACAGGCCCTGGAGTACAGGGAGCCTTGTTATGCTGATGGGCGGGATGTAAGTTGCAAACTACCTCTCTGAGGGAGTGCATTGTGTTCCCTAAAACAAGTAAACAACAGAGCTACAGAGCCAAGGGCACTTCCAGTCTAGGGAATATACCTTGGGAAAACTGAAAATCAATAAGACAGAGCCACCCCAATATTTAGGGCTGCACTGCTTACAAGAACCTCAACTTGGGTACACCTTAAATATCCCAGGAAATATAAAAATGGTTCAAAAAATTGAGGTACTTACGTACGATGGAATATTCCTCAGCCATGAAATCAATGTCTTAAGACCAGTTGCAGCAAAATGAGTGGATTTAGGTACGATGTTTCTAAGTGAAATAAGTCACACAGAAAAAGAAACTTATCATAAGATATCACTTATGAAGATCCTGTAAACATGGCTACACATGAACTGAATTAGGAAAGAGAACAGAGTCTCACATTTAGAAAACACTCTTATGCCTGCTTAAGGGGGAAGGAGAGATGGTGTGATACATAAATCCAGAGTTTGATATTAGCACAGTCACCATTCCAAAAACCAAATACAGAATAGACAAGACCTACACCTTCCTCAGTGAACGGGACTCAACACCCCATATTCCCCACAGAGGAATATATCTGACTAGTAAATATCTTATATCTTTTGTGTTGATATGACACCGTAAGGGAATCAAGGGTGTCTAGACAATCATAAACACGGCAGTGAGAATCAGCTGAAACGCACTATAAAAATGAATTTCAACAACAAAACAAAAAAAACAGGGAAATTCTTTACAATTCCTTCAGGATCTCTGATGAAACCTGGAATGACCCTATCTACAACGACAGCTGGATGTGGCATAAGGCTGGATACTTGGGACTGAGAGGATTGGTGAGATTGGGTGAGCAAATGCAGACCCTTTAAAGCAATAAGGCATGGCACCCACTCCATGGGTCCCAACTCTCCATGTTGAAGTTAATATTACTACAGCTATAACATTTACTGTAAACCTAGAGTATGGACACTCTGTGATGGCGAAAGGTTTCTAATACTCTCCTAATATTCCCTCTCCTGCTGCTCCGGTTTGACTTTCCAACTGCTTTAATAACTATCTCCCAACATGGAGAGATGGCCCCTTTAACCACCTGGTTCGCACAGTTTGTCAAATTTGCAGAAGATGAAAGGGATAAGAGTGAACCAATGAGATCTTAGCTGTTATGCATTTGAACAGGCATATGTCACTCTAATTTCCAGGCAGAAAGTAGAATTAACCAAAGTCTCAGCCACCCACCGGGAAGCAGTATAGGTCCTGAACCAAAATTTTGGACTTGCGGTCAGCTCACAAAAAACGAGTTGAAAAATGGAACTCAGGGGCACAGCAATTCACAAACTGGCAGAGTAATAAAGGTCTACTATCGTCCAAAAATCTGTTGAGGGAAGGCATCGAGGCGGACTTGAAAGCGAGGCAGAAGAGCAGGAAACAGATTTCAAGAGGTACGTTGGATTCGCCCTTTAAAGCACAGGAAGAGGGGCAAAACTTCGACAATGATGCACTTGGCCAAAAAGGGCGTATGCGTTTTCTCCTGAATATATTCAGGAGAAAACGCATACGCCCTTTTTGGCCAAGCAAGCAAGCGAGCAAGGCAAATCTGCACTACAAAGAAGTATCACTTCCCACCGGTTAAAAGGGACATCCACAAAATGTGTAAAAACCAGAATGGCAAGACAGGCCCTGGAGAACAGGGAGCCTTGTTATGCTGATGGGCGGGATGTAAATTGCAAACTGCCTCTCTGGAGGAGTGCATTGTGTTCCCTAAAACAAGTAAACAACAGAGCTACAGAGCCAAGGGCACTTCCAGTCTAGGGAATATACCTTGGCAAAACTGAAAATCAATAAGACAGAGCCACCCCAAAATTTAGGGCTGCACTGCTTACAAGAACCTCAACTTGGGTACACCTGAAATATCCCAGGAAATATAAAAATGGTTAAAAAAATGGTGGTATTTACGTACGATGGAATATCCCTCAGCCATGAAATCAATGTCATAAGACCAGTAGCAGCAAACTGAGTGGATTCAGGTACGATGATTCTAAGTGAAATAAGTCACACAGAAAAAGAAACTTATCATAAGATATCACTTATGAAGATCCTGTAAACATGGCTACACTTGAACTGAGTTAGGAAAGAGAACAGGGTCTCACATTTGGAAAACACTCTTATGCCTGCTTAAGGGGGAAGGAGAGGTGGGGTGATGCATAAAACCAGAGTTTGATATAAGCACAGGTACCATTCCAACAACCAACTATGGATTAGACAAACCTACACCTTCCTCAGTGAAAGGGACTCAAAACCCCATATTTCCCACAGTGGAATATATCTGACTAGCAAGAATCTTAAAACCTATGTATTGATATGTCTCCATAAGGGATACAAGTGTGTCTAGAGTGGCATAAACATGGCAGCCAGAATCGGCTCAAACCCACTATAAAAAGGAATTTCAAAACAAAACAAAAAAACAGGGAAATTCTTTACAATTCCTTCAGGGTCTCTGATGAAAGCAGGACTGACCCTATCTACAATGACTGCTGTATGTGGCATAAGGCTGGACACTTGGGAGTGAGAGCATTGGTGAGATTGGGTGAGCAAATGCAGACCCTTTAAAGCAATAATGCATGACACCCATTCCATGCGTCCCAACTCTCCAGGTTGAAGGGAATATTACTACAGCTATAACATGTACGGGAAACCTAGAGATTGGACACACTGTGAATATGAAAGGTTTCTAAAACTCAAAGAATAATCCCTCTCCTGGTGCTCCGGTTTGACTTTCCAACTGCTTTACTATCAATCTCCCAACTTGGACAGACAGACACTTTAAACACCTGGTTCGCACAGGTTGCCAATTTGGCAGAGGATGAAAGGGAAGAGGCAGAACCAATGAGAGAGTAGCTGTTAGGGGTTTGGACGGGCACATGTCACTCTAATTTCCCGGCAGGAAGAAGAATTAAGCAAAGCCTCAGCCACCCACCGGGAACCAGTATAGTTCCTGAACAAAAATTTTGGACTTGCGGTCAGCTCACAAAAAACGAGTTGAAAAATGGAACTCAAGGTCACAGCAATTCACAAACTGGCAGAGTAATAAAGGTCTACTATCATCGAAAAATCTGTTGAGGGTAGGCATCCTGGTGGACTTGAAAGCGAGGCAGAAGAGCAGGAAACAGATTTCAAGAGGTACGTTGGAATCACCTTTAAAGCACAGGAAGAGAGGCACAACTTCGACAATGATGCACTTGGCCAAAAAGGGCGTATGCGTTTTCTCCTGAATATATTCAGGAGAAAACGCATACGCCCTATTTGGCCAAGCAAGCAAGCGGGCAATGCAAATCTGCACTACACAGAAGTATCACTTCCCACCGGTCAAAAGGGACATCCACAAAATGTGTAAAAACCAGAATGGCAAGACAGGCCCTGGAGAACAGGGAGCCTTGTTATGCTGATGGGCGGGATGTAAATTGCCAACTGCCTCTCTGGAGGAGTGCATTGTGTTCCCTAAAACAAGTAAACAACAGAGCTACAGAGCCAAGGGCACTTCCAGTCTAGGGAATATACCTTGGGAAAACTGAAAATCAATAAGACAGAGCCACGCCAAAATTTAGGGCTGCACTGCTTACAAGAACCTCAACTTGGGTACACCTGAAATATCCCAGGAAATATAAAAATGGATCAATAAATTGTGGGCTTTACGTACGATGGAATATCCCTCAGCCATGAAATCAATGTCATAAGACCAGTAGCAACAAAATAAGTGGATTCAGGTACGATGATTCTAAGTGAAATAAGTCACACAGAAAAAGAAACTTATCATAAGATATCACTTATGAAGATCCTGTAAACATGGCTACACTTGAACTGAGTTAGGAAAGAGAACAGGGTCTCACATTTGGAAAACACTCTTATGCCTGCTTAAGGGGGAAGGAGAGGTGGGGTGATGCATAAAACCAGAGTTTGATATAAGCACAGGTACCATTCCAACAACCAACTATGGAATAGACAAGACCTACACCTTCCTCAGTGAAAGGGACTCAAAACCCCATATTTCCCACAGAGGAATATATCTGACTAGCAAGAATCTTAAAACCTATGTATTGATATGTCTCCATAAGGGATACAAGAGTGTCTAGAGTGGCATAAACATGGCAGCCAGAATCGGCTCAAACCCACTATAAAAAGGAATTTCAAAACAAAACAAAAAAACAGGGAAATTCTTTACAATTCCTTCAGGGTCTCTGATGAAAGCAGGACTGACCCTATCTACAATGACTGCTGTATGTGGCATAAGGCTGGACACTTGGGAGTGAGAGCATTGGTGAGATTGAGTGAGCAAATGCAGACCCTTTAAAGCAATAATGCATGACACCCATTCCATGCGTCCCAACTCTCCAGGTTGAAGGGAATATTACTACAGCTATAACATGTACGGGAAACCTAGAGATTGGACACACTGGGAATATGAAAGGTTTCTAAAACTCAAAGAATAATCCCTCTCCTGCTGCTCCGGTTTGACTTTCCAACTGCTTTACTATCAATCTCCCAACTTGGACAGACAGACACTTTAAACTCCTGGTTCGCACAGGTTGCCAATTTGGCAGAGGATGAAAGGGAAGAGGCAGAACCAATGAGAGAGTAGCTGTTAGGGCTTTGGACGGGCACATGTCACTCTAATTTCCCGGCAGGAAGAAGAATTAACCAAAGTCTCAGCCACCCACCGGGAAGCAGTATAGGTCCTGAACCAAAATTTTGGACTTGCGGTCAGCTCACAAAAAACGAGTTGAAAAATGGAACTCAGGGGCACAGCAATTCACAAACTGGCAGAGTAATAAAGGTCTACTATCGTCCAAAAATCTGTTGAGGGAAGGCATCGAGGCGGACTTGAAAGCGAGGCAGAAGAGCAGGAAACAGATTTCAAGAGATACGTTGGAATCGCCTTTAAAGCACAGGAAGAGGGGCACAACTTCAACAATGATGCACTTGGCCAAAAAGGGCGTATGCGTTTTCTCCTGAATATATTCAGGAGAAAACGCATACGCCCTTTTTGGCCAAGCAAGCAAGCGGGCAAGGCAAATCTGCACTACAAAGAAGTAACATTTCCCACCGGTCAAAAGGGACATCCACAAAATGTGTAAAACCAGAAAGGCAAGACAGGCCCTGGAGAACAGGGAGCCTTGTTATGCTGATGGGCGGGATGTAAATTGCCAACTGCCTCTCTGGAGGAGTGCATTGTGTTCCCTAAAACAAGTAAACAACAGAGCTACAGAGCCAAGGGCACTTCCAGTCTAGGGAATATACCTTGGGAAAACTGAAAATCAATAAGACAGAGCCACCACAAAATTTAGGGCTGCACTGCTTACAAGAACCTCAACTTGGGTACACCTGAAATATCCCAGGAAATATAAAAATGGTTCAAAAAATTGTGGTCCTTACGTACGATGGAATATCCCTCAGCCATGAAATCAATGTCATAAGACCAGTAGCAGCAAAATGAGTGGATTCAGGTACGATGATTCTAAGTGAAATAAGTCACACAGAAAAAGAAACTTATCATAAGATATCACTTATGAAGATCCTGTAAACATGGCTACACTTGAACTGAGTTAGGAAAGAGAACAGGGACTCACATTTGGAAAACACTCTTATGCCTGCTTAAGGGGGAAGGAGAGGTGGGGTGATGCATAAAACCAGAGTTTGATATAAGCACAGGTACCATTCCAACAACCAACTATGGAATAGACAAGACCTACACCTTCCTCAGTGAAAGGGACTCAAAACCCCATATTTCCCACAGAGGAATATATCTGACTAGTAAGAATCTTAAAACCTATGTATTGATATGTCTCCATAAGGGATACAAGTGTGTCTAGACTGGCATAAACATGGCAGCGAGAATCGGCTCAAACCCACTATAAAAAGGAACTTCAAAACAAAACAAAAAAACACGGAAATTATTTACAATTCCTTCAGGGTCTCTGATGAAAGCAGGACTGACCCTATCTACAATGACTGCTGTATGTGGCATAAGGCTGCACACTTGGGAGAGAGAGGATTGGTGAGATTGGGTGAGCAAATGCAGACCCTTTAAAGCAGTAATGCATGGCACCCATTCCATGGGTCCCAACTCTCCAGGTTGAAGGGCATATTACTACAGCTATAACATGTACGTGAAACCTAGAGATTGGACACACTGTGAATACGAAAGGTTTCTAAAACTCAACGAATAGTCCCTCTCCTGGTGCTCCGGTTTGACTTTCCAATTGCTTTACTATCAATCTCCCAACTTGTACAGACAGCCCATTTAACCTCCTGGTTCGCACAGGTTGCTAATTTGGCAGAGGATGAAAGGGAAGAGGGAGAACCAATGAGAGAGTAGCTGTTAGGCATTTGGACGGGCACATGTCACTCTAATTTCCCGGCAGGAAGAAGAATTAACCAAAGTCTCAGCCACCCACCGGGAACCAGTATAGGTCCTGAACCAAAATTTTGGACTTGCGGTCAGCTCACAAAAAACGAGTTGAAAAATAGAGCTCAGGGGCACAGCAATTCACAAACTGGCAGAGTAATAAAGGACAACTATCATCCAAAAATATGTGGAGGGAAGGCAACGAGGCGGACTTGAAAGCGAGGCAGAATAGCAGGAAACAGATTTCAAGAGGTACGTAGGAATCGCCTTTAAAGGACAGGAAGAGGGGCATAACCTCGACAATGATGCACTTGGCCAAAAAGTGCGTATACGTTTTCTTCTGAATATATTCAGGAGAAAACGGATACGCCGTTTTTGGCCAAGCAAGCAAGCGGGCAATGCAAATCTGCACTACAAAGAAGTATCACTTCCCACCTGTCAAAAGGGACATCCACAAAATGTGTAAAAACCAGAAAGGCAAGACAGGCCCTGGAGAACAGGCAGCCTTGTTATGCTGATGGGTGGGATATAAATTGCCAACTGCCTCTCTGGAGGAGTGCATTGTGTTCCCTAAAACAAGTAAACAACAGAGCTACAGAGCCAAGGGCACTTCCAGTCTAGGGAATATACCTTGGGAAAACTGAAAATCAATAAGACACAGCCACCCCAAAATTTAGGGCTGCACTGCTTACAAGAACCTCAACTTGGGTACACCTTACATATCCCAGGAAATATAAAAATGGTTCAAAAAATTGTGGTCCTTATGTACGATGGAATATCCCTCAGCCAAGAAATCAATGTCATAAGACCAGTAGCAGCAAAATGAGTGGATTCAGGTACGATGATTCTAAGTGAAATAAGCCACACAGAAAAAGAAACTTATCATAAGATATCACTTATGAAGATCCTGTAAACATGGCTACACTTGAACTGAGTTAGGAAAGAGAACAGTGTCTCACATTTGGAAAACACTCTTATGCCTGCTTAAGGGGGAAGGAGAGGTGGGGTGATGCATAAAACCAGAGTTTGATATAAGCACAGGTACTGTTCCATAAACCAACTATGGAATAGACAAGACCTACACCTTCCTCAGTGAAAGTGACTCAAAACCCCATATTTCCCACAGAGGAATATATCTGACTGGCAAGAATCTTAAAACCTATGTATTGATATGTTTCAATAAGGGAATCAAGAGTGTCTAGACTGGCATAAACATGGCAGCGACAATCAGCTCAAACCCACTATACAAAGGAATTTCAAATCAAAACAAAAAAACAGGGAAATTCTTTACAATTCCTTCAGCGTCACTGATGAAACCTGGAATGACCCTATCTACAATGACAGCTAGATGTGGCATAAGGCTGGACACTTGGGACTGAGAGGATTGGTGAGATTGGGTGAGCATATGCAGATCCTTTAGAGCAATAATGCATGGCACCCATTCCATGTGTCCCAACTCTCTACGATGAAGGTAATATTACTACAGCTCTAACACGTACGTGAAACCTAGAGAATGGACACACTGTGAATACGAAAGGTTTCTAAAACTCAACGAATAGTCCCTCTCCTGGTGCTCCGGTTTGACTTTCCAAATGCTTTACTATCAATCTCCCAATTTGGACAGACAGCCCCTTTAAAATCCTAGTTGGCACATGTTGCCAATTTGGCAGAGGATGAAAGGGAACAGGGAGAACCAATGAGAGAGTAGCTGTTAGGCATTTGGACGGGCACATGTCACTCTAATTTCCCGGCAGGAAGAAGAATTAACCAAAGTCTCAGCCACCCACGGCAACCAGTGTAGGTCCTGAAACAAAATTGTGGACTTGCAGCCTGCTCACAAAAAACGAGTTGAAAAATGGAGCTCAGGGGCACAGCAATTCACAAACTGGCAGAGTAATAAAGGTCTACTGTTGTCCAAAAATCTGTGGAGGGAAGGCAACGAGGCGGACCTGAAAGTGAGGCAGAATAGCAGGAAACACATTTCAAGAGGTGCGTCGGTATCGCATTTAAAGCACAGGAAGGGGGCACAACTTCGACAATGATGCACTTGGCCAAAAAGGGCGTATGCGTTTTCTCCTGAATATATTCAGGAGAAAACGCATACGCCCTTTTTGGCCAAGCAAGCAAGCGGGCAATGCAAATCTGCACTACAAAGAAGTATCACTTCCCACCGGTCAAAAGGGACATCCACAAAATGTGTAAAAACCAGAAAGGCAAGACAGGCCCTGGAGAACAGGGAGCCTTGATATGCTGATGGGCGGGATGTATATTGCCAACTGCCTCTCTGGAAGAGCGCATTGTGTTCCCTGAAACAAGTAAACAACAGAGCTAGAGAGCCAAGGGCAATTCCAGTCTAGGGAATATACCTTAGGAAACCTGAAAATCAATAAGACAGAGCCACCCCAAAATTTAGGGCTGCACCGCTTACAAGAACCTCAACTTGGGTACACCTTAAATATCCCAGGAAATATAAAAATGGTTCAAAAAATTGTGGTCCTTACATACGATGGAATATCCCTCAGCCATGAAATCAATGTCATAAGACCAGTAGCAGCAAAATGATTGGATTCAGGTACGATGATTCTAAGTGAAATAAGTCACACAGAAAAAGAAACTTATCATAAGATATCACTTATGAAGATCGTGTAAACATGGCTACACTTGAACATATTTAGGAAAGAGAACAGAGTCTCACATTTAGAAAACAATCTTATGCCTGCTTAAGGGGGAAGGAGAGGTGGGGTGATGCATAAAACCAGAGTTTGATATAAGCACATGTACCGTTCCATAAATCAACTATGGAATAGACAAGACAACACCTTTCTCAGCGAAAGGGACTCAAAACCCCATATTTCCCACAGAGGAATATATCTGACTAGCAAGAATCTTAAAACCTATGTATTCATATGTCTCCGTAAGGGAATCAAGTGTGTCTAGACTGGCATAAACATGGCAGCGAGAATCAGCTCAAACCCACTATAAAAAGGAATTTCAAAAAGAAAACAAAAAAACAGGGAAATTCTTTACTATTAATACAGGGTGTCTGATGAAACCAGGACTGACCCTATCTACAATGACAGCTGGATGTGGCATAAGTTTGGACACTTGGGACTGAGAGGATTGGTGAGATTGGGTGAGCAAATGCAGACCCTTTAAAGCAATAATGCATGGCAACCATTCCATGGGTCCCAACTCTCCATGTTGAATGGAATATTACTATAGCTATAACATGTACGGGTAACATAGAGAATGGACACACTGTGAATATGAAAGGTTTCTAAGACTCAATGAATAGTCCCTCTCCTGGTGCTCCGGTTTGACTTTACAAATGCTTTCCTATCAATCTCCCATCTTGGATATACAGCCCATTTAACCTCCTGGTACACACATGTTGCAAATTTGGCAGAGGATGAAAGGGAAGAGGGAGAACCAATGAGAGAGTAGCTGTTAGGCATTTTGACGGGCACATGTCACTCTAATTTCCCGGCAGGAAGAAGAATTAACCAAAGTCTCTTCCACCAACCGGGAACCAGTATAGGTCCTGAACCAAAATTTTGGACTTGCGGTCAGCTCACAAAAAACGAGTTGAAAAATGGAACTCAGGGGCACAGCAATTCACAAACTGGAGGAGTAATAAAGGTATACTACTAAACAAAAATCTGTTGAGGGAAGGCATCGAGGTGGACTTGAAAACGAGGTAGAATATCAGGAAACAGATTTCAAGAGGTACGTTGGAATCACTTTTAAAGCACAGGAAGAGGGGTACAACTTCGACAATGATGCACTTGGCCAAAAAGGGTGTATGTGTTTTCTCCTGAATATATTCAGGAGAAAACCCATACGCCCTTTTTCGCCAAGCAAGCAAGCGGGCAATGCAAATCTGCACTACAAAGAAGTATCACTTCCCACCGGTAGAAAGTGTCATCCACAAAATGTGTAAAAACCAGAAAGGCAAGACAGGCCCTGGAGAACAGGGCGCCTTGTTATGCTGATGGGCGGGATGTAAATTGCCAAGTGCCTCTCTGGAGGAGTGCATTGTGTTCCCTAAAACAAGTAAACAACAGAGCTACAGAGCCAAGGCCATTTCCAGTCTAGGGAATATACCTTGGGAAAACTGAAAATCAATAAGATAGAGCCACCCAAAAATTTAGGGCTGCACTGCTTACAAGAACCTCACCTTGGGTATACCTTAAATATCCCAGGAAATATTAAAATGGTGCAAAAAATTGTGGTACTTACGTACGATGGAATATCCCTCAGCCATGAAATCAATGTCATAAGACCAGTAGCAGCAAAATGAGTGGATTCAGGTACGATGATTCTAAGTGAAATAAGTCACACAGAAAATAAACTTATCATAAGATATCACTTATGAAGATCCTGTAAACATGGCTACACTTGAACTGAGTTAGGAAAGAGAAGAGTGTCTCACATTTGGAAAACACTCTTATGCCTGCTTAAGGGGGAAGGAGAGGTGGGGTAATGCATAAAACCAGAGTTTCATATAAGCACAGGTACCGTTCCATAAACCAACTATGGAATAGACAAGACGTACACCTTCCTAAGTGAAAGGGACTCAAAACCACATATTTCCCACAGAGGAATATATCTGACTAGTAAAAATCTTAAAACCTATGTATTGATATGTCTCCGTTAGGGAATCAAGTGTGTCTAGACTGGCATAAACATGGCAGCGATAATCAGCTCAAACCCACTATACAAAGGAATTTCAAAAACAAAACAAAAAAACAGGGAAATTTTTTACAATTCCTTCAGGGTCTCTGATGAAACCAGGACTGACCCTATCTACAAGGACAGCTGGATGTGGCATAAGGCTGGCCACTTGGGACTGAGAGGATTGGTAAGATTGGGTGAGCAAATGCAGACCCTTTAAAGCAATAATGCATGGCACCCATTCCATGGGTCCCAACTCTCCAGGTTGAAGGTAATATTACTACAGCTATAACATGTACAGGAAACCTAGAGAATGGACAAACTGTGAATACAAAATGTTTCTAAAACTCAACGAATAGTCCCTCTCCTGGTGCTCCGGTTTGACATTCCAAATGCTTTACTATCAATCTCCCAGCATGGACAGACAGACCCTTTAACCTCCTGGTTCGCACATGTTGCCAATTTGGCAGAGGATGAAAGGGAAGAGGGAGAACCAATGAGAGAGTAGCTGTTAGGCATTTGGACATGCACATGTCACTCTAATTTCCCGGCAGGTAGAAGAATTAACCAAAGCCTCAGCCACCCACCGGGAACCAGTATAGGTCCTGAACCAAAATTTTGGACTTGCGTTCAGCTCACAAATAACCAGTTGAAAAATGGAGCTCCGGGGCACAGGAATTCAGAAACTGGAAGAGTAATAAAGGTCTACTATCGTCCAAAAATCGGTTGAGGGAAGGCATCGAGGCGGACTTGAACGCGAGGCAGAATAGCAGGAAACAGATTTCAAGAGGTACATTGGAATCGGCTTTAAAGCACAGGAAGAAGGGCCCAACTTCGACAATGATGCACTTGGCCAAAAAGGGCGTATGCGTTTTCTCCTGAATATATTCAGGAGAAAACGCATACGCCCTTTTTGGCCAAGCAAGCAAGCGGGCAATGCAAATCTGCACTACAAAGAAGTATCACTTCCCACCGGTCAAAAGGGACATCCACAAAATGTGTAAAAACCAGAAAGGCAAGACAGGCCCTGGAGAACAGGGAGCCTTGTTATGCTGATGGGCGGGATGTAAATTGCCAACTGCCTCTCTGGAGGAGTGCATTGTGTTCCCTAAAACAAGAAAACAACAGAGATACAGAGCCAAGGGCACTTCCAGTCTAGGGAATATACCATGGGAAACCTGAAAATCAATAAGACAGAGCCACCCCAAAATTTAGGGCTACACTGCTTACAAGAACCTCAAATTGGGTACACCTGAAATATCCCAGGAAATATAAAAATGGTTCAAAAATTGTGGTACTTACGTACGATGGAATATCCCTCAGCCATGAAATCAATGTCATAAGACCAGTAGCAGCAAAATGAGTGGATTCAGGTACGATGATTCTAAGTGAAATAAGTCACACAGAAAAAGAAACTTATCATAAGATATCACTTATGAAGATCCTGTAAACATGGCTACACTTGAACTGAGTTAGGAAAGAGAACAGTGTCTCACATATGAAAAACACTCTTATGCCTGCTTCAGGGGGAAGGAGAGGTGGGGTGATGCATAAAACCAGAGTTTGATATAAGCACAGGTACCGTTCCAAAAACCAACTGTGGAATAGACAAGACCTACACCTTCCTCAGTGAAAGTGGCTCAAAACCACATATTTCCCACAGAGGAATATATCTGACTAGGAAGAATCTTAAAACCTATGTATTGATATGTCTCCGTAAGGAAATCAAGTGTGTCTAGACTGGCATAAACATGGCAGCGAGAATCAGCTCAAACCCACTATACAAAGGAATTTCAAAAACAAAACAAAAAAACAGGGAAATTCTTTACAATTGTTCAGGGTCTCTGATGAAACCTGGAATGACCCTATCTACAATGACAGTTAGATGTGGCATAAGGCTGGACACTTGGGACTGAGAGGATTGCTGAGATTGGGTGAGCAAATGCAGACACTTTAAAGCAATAATGCATGGCACCCATTCCATGGGTCCCAACTCTGCAGGTTGAAGGGAATATTACTACAGCTATAACATGTACGGGAAACCTAGAGAATGGACACACTGTGAATACGAAAGGTTTCTAAAACTCAACGAATACTCCCTCTCCTGGTGCTCCGGTTTGACTTTCTAAATGCTTTACTATCAATCTCCAAAGTTGGAGAGACAGCCCCTTTAACCTTCTGGTTCGCACAGGTGGCCAGTTTGGCAGAGGATGAAAGGGAAGAGGGAGAACCAATGAGAGAGTAGCTGTTAGGCATTTGGACGGGCACATGTCATTCTAATTTCCAAGCAGGAAGAAGTATTAACCAAAGTCTCAGCAACCCACCGGGAACCTGTATAGGTCCTGAACAAAAATTTTGGACTTGCGTTCAGCTCACAAAAAACGAGTTGAAAAATGGAGCTCAGGGTCACAGCAATTCACAAACTGGCAGAGTAATAAATGACAGCTATCATCCAAAAACCTGTTGCGGGAAGGCATCGACACAGACTTGAAAGCGAGCAGAATAGCAGGAAAGATATTTCAAGAGGTACGTTGGAATCACCATTAAAGCACAGGAAGAGGGGCACAGCTTCGCCAATGATGCACTTGGACATAAAGTGCGTATGCGTTTTCTCCTGAACATATTCAGGAGAAAACGCATAGGCCCATTTTGGCCAAGCAAGCTAGCGGGCAATGCAAATCTGCACTACAAAGAAGTATCACTTCCCACCGGTCAAAAGGGACATCCACAAAATGTGTAAAAACCAGAAAGCCAAGACAGGCCCTGGAGTACAGGGGTCCTTGTTATGCTGATGGGCGGGATGTAAGTTGCCAACTGCCTCTCTGGAGGAGTGCATTGTGTTCCCTAAAACAAGTAAACAACAGAGCTACAGAGCCAAGGGCACTTCCAGTCTAGGGAATATACCTTGGGATAACTGAAAATCAATAAGCCAGGGCCACCCCAGAATTTAGGAATGCACTGCTTACAAGAACCTCAACTTGGGTACACCTGAAATATTCCAGGAAATATAAAAATGGTTCAAAAAATTGTGGTACTTACATACGATGGAATATCCCTCAGCCATGAAATCAATGTCAGAAGACCAGTAGCAGCAAAATGAGTGGATTCATGTACGATGATTCTAAGTGAAATAAGTCACACAGAAAAAGAAACTTATCATAAGATATCACTTATGAAGATCCTGTAAACATGGCTACACATGAACTAAGTTAGGAAAGAGAACAGAGTCTCACATTTAGAAAACACTCTTATGCCTGCTTAACGGGGAAGAAGAGATGGTGTGATGCATAAATCCAGAGTTTGATATTAGCACAGGCACCATTCCAAAAACCAAATACGGAATAGACAAGACCTACACCTTCCTCAGTGAACGGGACTCAACACCCCATATTCCCCACAGAGGAATATATCTGACTAGTAAAATTCTTATACCTTTTGTGTTGATATGACACCATAAGGGAATCAAGGGTGTCTAGACAAGAATAAACACGGCAGTGAGAATCAGCTGAAACCCACTATAAAAATGAATTTCAAAAACAAAATATAAAAACAGGGAAATTCTTTACAATTCCTTCAGGTTCTCTGATGAAACCTGGAATGACCATATCTACAAAGACAGCTGGATATGGCATAAGGCTGGACACTTGGGACTGAGAGGATTGGTGAGATTGGGTGAGCAAATGCAGACCCTATAAAGCAATATTGTGTGCCACCCATTCCATTGGTCCCAACTCTCCAGGTTGAAGTTAATATTACTACAGCTATAACATGTACTGTAAACCTAGAGAATGGACACACTGCGATGGTGAAAGGTTTCTAATACTCTCCTAATATTCCCTCTCCGGTGCTCCGGTTTGACTTTCCAACTGCTTTAATAACTATCTCCCAACATGGAGAGATGGCCCCTTTAACCTCCTGGTTCGCATAGTTTGTCAAATTTGCAGAAGATGAAAGGGAAGAGAGTGAACCAATGAGATAGTAGCTGTTATCCATTTGAACGGGCACATATCACTCTAATTTCCAGTCAGGAAGAATAATTCACCAAAGTCTCAGCCTGCCTGGCAGGAACGAGTATAAGCCCTGAACCAAAATTTTGGATTTGCCGTCCACTCACACAAAAGCGAGTTGAAAATTGGAGCTCAGGGGCAAAGCATTTCCCAAACTGCCAGAGTAATGAAGTTTAACTATCGTCCAAAAATATTTTGAGGGTAGGCAACATGGCAGACCTGAAAGTGAGGCAGAATAGCAGGAAACAGATTTCAAGTGGTACATTGGAATTGCTTTTAAAGCACAGGAAGAGGGCCACAAGTTCAACAATGATGCACTTGGCCAAAAAGGGCATATGCATTTTCTCCTGAATATATTCAGGAAAAAATGCATACGCCATTTTTGTCCAAGCAAGCAAGCGGGCAATGCAAATCTGCACTACAGAGAACAATCACTTCCCACCGATCAAAAGGGACATCCACAAAATGTGTAAAAACAAGAAAGGCAAGACAGGCCCTGGAGAACAGGGAGCCTTTTTAGGCTAATTGGCAGGATGTAAATTGCCAACTGCCTATCTGGAGGAGTGCAATGTGTTCCCTAAAACAAATAAACAACAGAATTACAGAGCCAAGGGCACTTCCAGTCTAGGGAATATACCTTTGGAAAACTGAAATTCAATAAGACACAGCCATGCCAAAATTTAGGGCTGCACTGCTTACAAGAACCTCAACTTGGGTACACCTTAAATATCTCAGGAAAGACAAAAATGGTTCAAGAAATTGTGGTACTTACATACAATGGAATATCCCTCAGCCATGAAATCAATGTCAAAAGGCCAGTAGCAGCAAAATGAGTGGATTCAGGTACGATGATTCTAAGTGAAATAAGTCACACAGAAAAAGAAACTTATCATAAGATATCACTTATGAAGGTCCTGTAAACATGGCTACAGATGAACTGAGTTAGGAAAGATAACAGAGTAACGAATGTTATCATAAGATATCTCTCATAGCGGGAATGTACACATGGCTTCACATGAACTGAATTACAAACACAACAGCGTCACACATTTAGAAAACAATCTTCTGCCTGCTTAAGGGGAAAGGCGAGGTGTGGTGATGCATAAAACCACAGTTTTAAATTAGCACAGATACCGTTACATAAACCAAGTATGTAATAGGCAACACCTACTCCCGGCACAATGAACTGGACTCAACACCCCCTATTCATTGCAGAGGAATATATCTGACTCTAAGAAATTTAAAACATATGTATTCTCATGTCTCCATAAAGGAATCATGTGTGTGTATAACGGCATGAACACAGCACTGAAATTCAGCTAAACCCCCTTATACAAATAAATTTCAAAAGCAAAATGCAAAAACAGCGAAACAGAGAGAAAGTCTTAAAAATTACATTCAGGACCTGTGATGCAACCTGGATTGACCACCTTTACACCCACAGCTGGATGAGACATAAGATTGGACACTTGGGGCTGACAAGATTGCTGAGGTTGTGTGAGCAAAAGAACACCACTTAGAGCAATACTGTGTGCTACCCCTTCTAGTGGTGCCAACTCTACAGGTTTAAGGGAATCGTCCTACAGTTAAAACATGCATGGGAAACCCAGTGGATGGTACACTGTGTAATTGGGAAAGTTTTCTAAAAGGTACCTCATTTTTCATTTCATCGTGCTAGGCTTCGCCATTCCATCTGCATTACTAAAAATCGCCCCACTTGGAGTTTCAGTGCCTTTACCCTCCTGTTATGCACAGTTTGCAAATTGTGCACAGAAGGTACAGGAAGAGGGGAAACAAATGAGAGAGTAGCTGTAGGTGTTTGGATGGGCACATGTCACACTAGTTTCCCATCAGGAAGAAGAATTAACCAAAGGCTCAGCCTGAAGCCCCGGAACCAGACTAGGGCCTAAAGCCATCCTGCGGTATTGCAGCCAGCTCACAAATAGGTGAGTTGAAAAATGGAAAGCAGGGGCACAGCAATTCACAAACTTGCAGAGTTATAAAGGACAACTATCATCCAGAAATATATTGAGGTAAAGCAGTGAAGAGGATTTGAATGCAAGGCAGAATTGAAGGAAACAGATTTCAAGAGGTACATTGGAGTCGTCTTTAAAGCACATGAAAAGCGATAGAACTTCGAAAATGTTGCCCTTGGCCGAAAAGGGAGTGTGTGTATTTTCTTGAATATATTCGGGAAAAAATGCATACGCACTTTTTGCCCAAGCAAGCCCTCTGGCATTGCAAATCCACACTACATAGAAGTGTCCCTTACCTCCAGTCAAAAGGGCCATCCACAAATAGTGTACAAACCACAAATGCAGGAGAGGCCATGGAGAAAAGGGAGCCTGGTTACGCCGATGGACAGGATGTAAATTGCCAACAGCCTCTCTGGAGAACTGTATGTTGTTTTCTAAAACAGAGCTACAGAGCATAGCACACTTCCACTCATGGGCGTGTATTTTGGGAAAACTAAAAATCCACAACTCACAGCCAGCCCAAAGTTTAGGGCTGCTCTGTTTACAAGAACCTCGACTTCGGTACACTTTAAATATCACAGGAAAGGAAAAAAATGGATATAGATATTGTGGTACTTATATACAATGGAATGTCACTCAGACATAAAATCAATGTCATAAGACCAATAGCAGCATAATGAGTGGCTTTAGGTACGATGATGCTAAGTGAAATGAGCCACAAGGGAAAAGAAACTTATTGTAATATATCACTTATAGAGGGAATGTAAACATGGCTACACGTGAGCTGAATTTCAAAAGAGAACAGAGTCTCACATTTAGAAAACACACTTATGCCTCCTTAAGGGGAAAGGTGATGTGTAAAAGCAGAGTTTGAAATTAGCACAGATACCATTCCATATACCAAATATGTAATCGACAAGACCTACTCCTTTCTCAATGAACTGGACACAAAACACCCTATTCACTGAAGAGGAATATATCTGACTGGTAATAATCTTGAAACCTATGTATTTACATGTCTCCATAATGGAATCAAGTGTATGTAGAATGGCATAAACAGAGATCAATGGAACAGGACAGAAAGCCCAGAGATAAACCTACATACCTATGGCTATCTCATCTATGACAAAGGAGCTAAGGATATAGAATGGAGAAAAGACAGTCTCTTCAGTAATTGGTGCTGGGAAAACTGGACCCCTACACATAAAAGAATGAAGTTAGAACACTCCATAACACCATACACAAAAATAAACTCTAAATTGATTAGAGATCTAAATATAAGACCATTCACTATAAAACACTTAGAGGAAACCATAGGCAGAACACTCTATGACATAAATCACAGCAAGATCCTTTTTGACCCACCTCCTAGAGAAATGGAAATAAAAACAGAAATCAACAAATGGAACCTAAGGAAACTTAAAAGCTTTTACACAGAACAGGAAAACATAAACAAGATGCAAACACAACCCTCAGAATGGGAGAAAATATTTTCAAATGAAGCAATTGACAAAGGATTAATCTCCAAACTTTACAAGCACCTCATGTAGCTCAATATCACAAAAGCAAACAACCCAATCCAAAAACGGGCAGAAGACCTAAATAGACATTTCTCCAAAGAAGATATATAGATTACCAGGAAACACATGAAAGGATGCTGAACATCACTAATCATTAGAGAAATGCAAATCAAAACTACTGTGGGGTATCACCTCACAGCAGTCAGAGTGGCAATCATCAAAAAAATCTACAAAACAATAAATGCTGGAGAGGCCTTTATTGGAGAAAAGGGAACACACTTGCACTGTGGGTGGGAATGTAAATCGATATGGGCACTAGGGAGAACATTACGGAGGTTCCTTTAAATAACTAACAATAGAAGTACCATACGACACAACAATCCAACTACTGGGCATTTGCCTTGCGAAAACCATAATTCAAAAAGAGTTATGTACGAAAGTGTCCATTGCAGCTCTATTTACAATAGCCAGGACATGGAAGCAACCTAAGTGTTCATCGACAGATGAAAGGATAAAGAAGATCTGGCACATATATAAAATGGAATATTACCCAGCCATAAAAAGAAGCAAAACTGAGTTATTTGTACTGAGGTGGATGGACTTAGAATCTGTCCTACACAGTGAAGTAAGTCAGAAAGGGAAAAACAAATACTGTATGTTAACAGAGATATACAGAATCTAATGAAGGAAAAAAAAAAAGATTTTGAAGAACCTAGTGGTGGGACAGGATTAAGGACACAGACGTAGAGAAAGGACTTGAGGACACTGGAAGGGGGATGGGTAAGCTGGGACGAAGTGAGAGAGTGGCATGGACATAAATACATTACCAAATGTAACACCGATTGCTACTGAGAAGCAGCCAATAGAACAGGGAGATCAGCTCGGTGCTTTGTGACCACATAAAGGGGTGGGATATGGAGTGTGGGAGGGAGATGCAAGAGGGAGGGGATCTGGTGATATTTGTATATGTATAGCTGATTCACTTTGTTATACAGCAGAAACTAACACTCCCATTGTAAAACAATTATACTCAAATAAACGTGTAAAAGAAAAAAAAAAAAAGAAAAAGAAAGTCCAGGGATAAACCTACACACCTATGGTCAACTAATCTATGACAAAGGAGGCAAGACTATACTACGGAGATAAGACAGTCTCTTCAATCATTGGTGCTGGGAAATATGGACAGCTACATGTAAAAGAATGATATTAGAACATTCCCCAACACCATACATAAAAATATATTCAAAATGGATTAGAGACCTTAACGTAAGACCGGACAGTATAAAACTCAGAGAGGAAAACTTACGAAGGATACTCTGACGTAAATCACAGCAAGATCTTTTTTTTTTTTTTTTTTTTTTTTTGCTATACGCTGACCTCTCACTCTTGTGGCCCCTCCCGTTGAAGAGCACAGGCTCCGTATGCGCAGGCTCAGCGGCCATGGCTCACGGGCCCAGCCGCTCCGCGGCATGTGGGATCTTCCCGGACTGTGGCACGAACCCGTTTCCCCTGCATCGGCAGGCGGACTCTCAACCACTGTGCCACCAGGGAAGCCCAGCAAGATCTTCTTTGATCCACCTCCTATAGTAATGAAATAAAAAAGAAAACTATACAGATGGGACCTAATGAAATGTAAAAGCTTTTGCAAAGCAAAGGAAACTAAAAACAAGACGAAAAGACAACCCTCAGAATGGCAGAAAATATTTGCAAATGAATCAATGGACAAATGATTAATCTCCAATATATATAAACAGCTCATGCAGCTCAATATTAATAAAACAAACAACCCAATACAAAAATGGAAGAAGATCTAAATAGACATTTCTTCCAAGAAGACATAGAGATGGCCAGTACGCACATGAAAATCTGCTCAACATCACTAATTATTAGAGAAATGGAAATCAAAACTACAATGAGGTATCACGTCACACCTGTTAGAATGGGCATCATCAGAAAATCTACAAACAACAAATGCTGGAGAGGGTGTGGAGAAAAGGAACCTTCTTCCACTATTGTTGGGAATGTAAATCGATATAGTCTCTATGGAAAACAGTATGGAGGTTCCTTAAAAAACTAAAAAGAGAATTACCATATAATCCCGCAATCCCATTACTGGGCATATACCCAGAGAAAACCATAAATCAAAAAGACACATTCACCACAATGTTCATTGCAGCACTATTTACAATAGCCAGGTAATGAAAGCAATCCAAGTGCCCACAGACAGACGAATGGATAAAGATGTGGTACATATATACAATGGAATATTACTCAGCCATACATAGGAATGAAATTGGGTCATTTGTAGAGACCTTGATGGATCTAGAGACTGTCATACAGAGTGAAGTAAGTCAGAAAGAGAAAAACAAATATTGTATATTAAT
The DNA here is from genome assembly GCF_949752795.1 of Hyperoodon ampullatus. Taxonomy (NCBI): domain Eukaryota; kingdom Metazoa; phylum Chordata; class Mammalia; order Artiodactyla; family Ziphiidae; genus Hyperoodon; species Hyperoodon ampullatus. Next base: position 107,574,829 of record NC_136914.1, read on the forward strand.
GCATATATGTGGAACCTAGAAAAATGGTACAGATGAACCGGTTTGCAGGGCAGACATAGAGACACAGATGTAGAGAACAAACATATGGACACCAAGGGGGGAACGCCATGTGAGGGTGGTGGTGGGATGAATTGGGAGACTGGGATTCACATGTGCACACTTATATGTACAAAATAGATATCCAATAAGAACCTGCTGTATAAAAGAAATAAATAAATTTTAAAAAAATTAAAAATAAATACATAGCATTTAATAAAATAAAACAAAAAGTTTTTCCCTTCACATAGATGTCTTTATATTAATGCAGTATTTCCATGTTTATATCTCCAAATTAAAAATAAAAGAGGAAGAAATAAAATCTACCTTGAACCAAAAAGAAAAAAAGAAAAAAAAAAAACAGACCCACCAGTTATACAGAGGAAAATCGTATCAGGGCACTTGCTCCAGTGGTAAAAATTTCTTAAGTTGGTCAGAGGTGGGAAATCGTCTCCCATGCAGTCAGCAGCACTCCCCCCCACAAGGAGCATCCTCATTGCAAAGCTGGGGGACTGTGTCGAGGCGTCTGTGAGTAAATGTGAGCTGAGCCCCAGTCCTGCTGCAGCTGAACTCTTCCCACCCTTTCCAGGTAAAACACCTGAATATGTACAAGAACTTGCAAGCCTAGAGGAAGGGCTGTGGAGCCACACCAGTGAGAGCACGCAGGCCAACTTGGTGCCTTCAGGACAACCAGGATGGTCCTGGCGCCAGATGCTCTTCTGGAAGCTTTCCATTTCCCTGCCTGAGATACCCCTCCTGCCACGGCCCCCACTGCTTTTTTACTTCCTCACCTCTGCCTGGGGAGAAATTCCAGCGGCAGGTATGGGTGACACATCCTCTTCTTTAGCAGATGGCAGCCTGGCAACTCCTGCAGAAAGTCCAGCAGAGCCCCACTCACACTGGGCCACCCACAAAGCCATGGCCCCTCACTCCCTCCCACCACCCCAGCCCCGACACTGCTGACGGGGCAGAGAATATGGCGTCAGGCACAGCTACAGGGGCTCTTGCTGACTGGAGAGGTGTTTATATTGACCTCAACCCAGGCACACCTGGGGAGGGCTGGCAGGCAGTGTCAGGCTGCCCAAATCAGCCAATCCTCACCCCTCAGGGGCTCACAGTTGCAGAAAATGAACCTTGCTAAATGGGCCAGGGCCAAGGAACAGGTGTGGGCTCTTGAGAGTCAGGATAGACAAGGGGCTGCAGCTGCGGCTTGTTTTCTTACCATTTAATCTGGTCCATGAGTGGAAAACAACTTCAAGAAGACCCTATCCTAATGAGAGGAACCCAGGAGTCAGGGAGAGGAGTGATGGTGGGTGGAGACAGAGGCCTGGTGCCCTGGCTGCAGTGGAAGTGTCTGGAAGACCAGGCAGAGAGAGGCTGCACAGAGTGATAGCCAGGGTCACAGACCTGTCAGAGCTGCTGTTTGTTAGTTCAAGTCCTGCTCTGAGGTGTTCTGTGTCAGCTGTGAGCGACAGGTGAGCTGGGGGTTCTCTGCAAGGTGGGCTATGTGCACAGATCCTGTGTGTCCAGCCCTGCTGGGGTACCTGCCCAGGGGAGCTCCGTATCCTGGGAAGGGCCTGACTAGGAGAGCCCCATGGGCTGCTGGGTAGCTGCACAGGTGAGCTCCATACCCTGGGAGGGACTTGACCACGAGAGCCCCGTGGGCTGTGAGGTGGGGGGTGCAGCCCAGGTGAGCTCCATATCCTGGGATTGGCCTGACCACGAGAGCCCCATGGGCTGCTGGAGACCTGGTAAAGGATATCAGGACAGTCAGTGAAGCCACCGAGGATGTACATCCAGTAGCTCCTATTTCCTACACCCTGCTGGTCATTCTACCATCCACCAGGCCATGACATTCTGTATTAGGCTTCAATGATGCCTTCTTCTGTATTCCATTCATCTCAGAGTCACAAGAATTTTTGGATTGTGAGTGGCAGGACACAACATGCATCAAAAGCAATAATGCTGGGCCGTCCTGCCCCAGTGATTGAAAAATCCCCACACCATCATTGGGGAAATGTCCTCTAAAGACCTAAAAGTTCTACCTCTGTAAAAGGGAACCCTCCTTCAATATGCAGATGACATTCTGATCGCCAGGCCTACTAAAGACGCCTCTGAACTGCCTAGCCAAGAAAGGATAGAAGGTGTCCAAGAAAAAGGCTCAAATATCCCAGGCTAAGGTGACATGCTTGGGCTTCATTCTCACAGATATTCGGAGAAATGCATCCCAGGATAGGGAAGAAGCCATTTGCAGCCTTACCTCTTCTAAGACTAGAAGACAGCTTAGGGGTTCCTGGGGAGGCCAAGGTTTTCTGCATCTGGATCCCTAACTACAGTCTAATAGCTGGGCCTCTACATGAAACACTGAAACGAAAAGATGATGATCCTTTTGAATAGAATCCAGTAGCAGCCTTTCAAGAATGGAAAGAGCAGTCAATTCAGACCCTTGCCCAGGAACTCCCTAATTTAGCTAAACCCTTTGACCTTTACATGCCCGGTCAAAGGTTAATCGCCCTTGGAGCCTTAGTGCAAAAACTGGGACCACTTGAAATGGAGCAACACAAGAATGCCCTTCAGGTATGATAAACTATGGTCACCAAGGGCTTTGCCCACCGACTCATCAGGCCAGGATACTGGGGTATCTAAAAAGCTGGAAATCAGCAGCCCGCAAGGCCAGCTCCCTCCTAAGGGAAAAGGACACCACGTGGTGATCCTAACCACCCATCATGCACTGAACTTGCACGGGTCGCTCTGTGGACACACTGACCTCGAGTGAGGAGGCCCTCCAACTCCAACCTCCAGAGAGACAAACGGGGGCAACGGGCCCCCAAGATGACTCGTGTGACCATCACTTGACCTGGAGTTTCTCTCAGAAAACGACAAGACTGTGCCCCGAAAGAGCAGACTACTGCTTGCAGGGCTTACTGCACCCAGAGGGGAGTTAATAAGCTTGGCGGGAGAAACGTATATCATGCTTTCACCATAGAAATTCCTACAGACACTGCGGTGATGGTGGCCAATATGACCGGCTGGGCTGCTGGCTACTTCTAAAGGCCGTTGACTCAGTGGACGTCATGGTCCTAGATCACCACTGACCCTGGACTGTCTGGGAGTTGCACGGGCAGGGCTCTGACACATGGTGCTGTTTGTACATTAATTCAGGGACCTAATTAAAGAAAGCACAGACTACTGGTCAGAGCATCTAGGCTGGCAAAAACCGTCAGCCTAAGGTCGACGAACAAATGTGGGGTGGGTTGAAACCTGCCACCGCAGTATCTCTGTGCATCTCTTTCCTGGACCCTTAAAGGTCATTAGAATCTATAACACTTCCAATGCTGGTGCTCAGGCGGACGAGAAGTGAGGCAGGAGGCCTTGGGACAATCAACCTCACCTGGAGGCTGGTGGGGAGACGTTTTGCCCCTCCCCCCATGTATCAGGGCTCCCACCACAGCATGAAGCAGTTACAAAAGAGGGGTCTGCACCCTCAACACCCCAAGAATGAGGAACGGAACAAAAAGCAGAGGAGGTGTTCATCTCCGGCAACATTCATTAAAAATTCCTGGGAGATAAAAAGAGAATCTGGGCAATAAAATAAAGTCTAACCTGTTTTTCCTTTGTGCTTTGTCTAATTTCACGTGCTCCTAGGGTTCCGCATGCAATGGTACCACACCCGGCACTTCAGAACCGATTTCCTAGTGCAGAATGGCTGGGTTGACACCTCAGCTAGCGGGGTCCCATGCAGACTCCGCGGCATAGAGCCTGAGCTGCAGCCAACCCAGCCCTCGAGAGCTCCATCCCCTCCCTCCCACTGACGCTGCCTGGATCTCTACACAGCAGCCCAGCCCACAGCCCGTGGGGGAGTGCACGCTCTCACCTCTCCATTCTGATTTCAAAATAATGTTTCCTTTGCTTCTGAACCAAACTCAGTCTTGATCTGTTGACTCCAATGACACTGGGCATGGGGACTCCTGTTGGGGTCCACTCCGGAGGATCAGTAACAGAAATTGAGAACACTGTAACTTCAATGAACAGATGTGTGAGCCAAACTGTAGTTAACATAGAGCAGTGTATAATGCTCGGGTAAAATAAGATGTTTCTAAGACTTACATTTGATATTTCCATCACTTTCCTATAAGCAAGTTCAGTGAAGACGTCTGTCTTATTTGTCAGGTCAACATTAGAGAAATGAAGTGATTTATTTCCATGGATGTACATCGAATACTCTTGGCTGAAGCTTCAATCTTGTTTTGAATGCTTTTCCATTGAAAATGATACCTCTCTTTCAGCTCCCCCATTTCTGAGAAGTATAAAATCTTATAATTTATTATTACCAAAGGGGAAAGGTAGGAGAAGGGATAAATTAACAGTTTGGATTAACACATACACACTGCTATGTATAAAATAGATCATCAACAAGGAACTACTGTATAGCACAGGGAACTACACTGAATATTTTGCAATAACCTATAAGGGGAAATAATCTGAAAAAGAATAGATATTTTTATTGACATCATCTATCAATGACAGATAAAATGTAACCTAAGCAAGGCTGATGGTGAGCGCTTCCAACCCTGAAGATTTCAGTCATCTAAAGTTTGGGCTCTGCCTATTTACCAAGGCCCTTAAAGGACATACGTGTAGCCGTAGCTTAAAAATTCCCCAGTTTGGGGTTCGGGGAGGCACTGATTTGGAAAAATCCCTGGTGTTCTCCTTACATGCATGGGACCCTTCCTACAGCTAAAACATGCCTGTCACACCTAGAGGATGGTACACCGTTTGATCGGAAAGAGTTTGGAAAAGGCACCACATCTCCTCATCGCCTGGTGCTCGGGTTCACCCCTCCAGCATCTTTCCTAACAATCTCCTCACTTGGGGATATCAGCACCGTCAACATCCTGTTGCACACAGTTTGGAATTGGTCCAGAGGATGAAGCGGAAGGATGAGAAAAATTTAGAGACAAGCCTTAAGTGTTCAGACAGGCACATGCCACTCTAATTTCCAATCCGGAAGACAAATTCATCAAAGGCTAGAATTGCCCATGGAAACCGAATAGGGCTAGAGGAAATCCTGCTGTTTTGTGTCCAGTTTCCAAAAACACAAGTTGAAAAATGGAACTCAGGGGCACTAAAATTCATGAAACTGCAGAGTTGAAAATATCTATCGTCGAAAAATGTCTGAGGTAAGTCACAGAAAAGGACTTGTAAGCAAGGGAGAGTGGCAGGAAACAGATTTGAAGAGGTAGAAAGGACTCCCCATTAAAGCACAAGAAAAGGGGCTGAACATCGCCAATGATGCAGTTGGCCAAAAAGGGCGTATGCAATTTCTCTGAATATATTCAAGTAAAGGCCATGCACACTTTTTATCCAACCAAACAGGTGGGCACTGGAAATCAATACTACAAAATGTATCACTTCACATCAGTCAGAAGGGCCATCCACAATAAGTGTAAACACCAGAAATGCAGGACAGGGCGAGGAGAAAAGGGAGCCCTGTGAGGTTGATAGTGGAAATGTAATTTGCCAACGGTCACTCTGGAGAAGTGTATTGTGTTTGCTAAAACATCTAAACAATGAGCTACAGAGCAGAGGGCACTTGCACTCATGGGCGTATACCTTGGGAAAAACAAAAATCGACAGAAAACAGGCACCCCAACGTTTACCACCTCTCTGTTAAAAAGGGCCTCAACTTGGATATAACCTAAATGTCCCTGGAAGGATAAAATGGATAAAAGAGATGGGTTACTTATGTAGAGTGGAATATTACTCATCAGGAAATCAATGAAATAAGGCCAGTTGTAACAACTCTGGAGGAGTTACATACGATCACTCTAAGTGACATATGTCAGAAAGAAAAAGACACATATCATAAGATGTCACTTAAAGGTGGAATCAAAAATGGCTACACATGAAATAAATTACAAAACAGAAACATAGTCAAATATGTAGAAAATAGACATAAGGCTGCTAAATGGGAAAGGTGGGGAATGGTGAGGTATTATTCAGGAGGTTGAAATTAGCAAAGATACCATTCCAAGTACCAAATTGAATAACTGACAAGGCCTACACTGTACCTCAAAGAACTGCACTCAGCCCACTCAAGTCACTGGAAAATAATACATATGACTGGTAAGCATCTGAAAAAGAATTTATTGTTGTCTCACAGTACATGAATCAAGTGGATGTACAGCATCAAAAAACAGAGCTTTGAAAATCAGCTGTAACCAATATAAAAATAAATTAAAAAATATTTATAAAAACAGTGAGACAGACAAAAATTCTTACAACTTTTGTTGAAGGGCTACGATGTAACATGGATTGAACACATGTAGACCCACAGCAGGATGATTATATAAGGCTGGAAGCTATGAACGCTAAGAGATGTTAGAGAGGCTGAGTGAGGAAATGCAGACCTTTAAAAGTAATACTGCCTGGTACCCATTCCATGGGTCCAAAATCTGCAGGTTCAAGGGAATCTTCTGACAGCGAAAACATGCCTGGGAAAGCGAGATGAATGTACACCGTGTGCTCAGGAAAGGTGTCTAAAATGCACCTCATTTTTGATCTCCTGGTGCTGGGGTTCGCCATTCCAGCCACATTACTAACAATCTCCCCACTTGGAGGATCAGCACCTTTAAACTCCTGTTTCACACCGTTTGCAATTTGCGCAGAGGATAAATGGGAAGAGGGGGAACCAATGAGAGATTAGCTGTAGGAGTTTTGACAGGCACATGTCACTCTAATTTCCCATTAGGAAGAAGAATTAACCAAAGGCTCAGCCTGCCTCCCCAGAACCAGAATAGGGCCGGAAGCAATCCAATGGTTTGGCGGCCAGCTCACAAAAAATGCGAGTTTCAACATGGAGCTCAGGAGCAGACAATTCAAAGACCTGCAGAGATATAAATGATAACCAACGTCCAAAAATATATTCAGGTAAGGCAACGAAGAGGATCTGAATGAGAGGCAGAATTGCAGGAAACAGATTTCAAAAGGTAGATTGTACTCACATTTAAAGCATATGAAAAGAAGCAGAATTTCTAAAATGATGCAGTTGGGCAAAAAGGTGTATGCGTTTTTTTCGTGAATATCTTCAGGAAAAAAACACATACAGAGTTTTTGGCCAACCAAGCAAGAGGAAAATGCAAATCCGCACAACAAAGAAGTCTCAATTTCCACTGCTCAGAAAGGCCATCCAAAAAATGTGTACAAACCAGAAATGCAGGAGAGGACATGGAAAAAGGGAGCCTAGTCACGCTGATGGGTGGGGTATAAATATCCAAGAGCCACTCTGAAGAAGTGTATGCTGTTTCCTAAAACCTCTAAAATACAGAGCCCCGGAGCAAAGGGGACTTCAACTCATGGACATAGAACTTGGGAAGACTATATGTCAATAAGACACAGGCACCCCAAAGTTTAGGGCTGCTCTGAATACAAGAACCTCAACTTTGGTACACCTAAAATATCCCAGGAAAAAGAGAAATGCATAAAGAACTTGTGGTAATTTTGTACAACGGAATATCACTCAGACGTGAAATCAATGAATATAAGGCCAGTAGCAGCATAATGAGTGGATTTAGGTATGATGATTTTAAGGGAAATTAGTCACACAGAAAAAGAATCTTATCATAAGATATCACTTATAGAGGGAATGTCAATATCACAACACATGAACTGAATTAGGAAAGAGAACAGAGTCTCACATTTAGCAAAAAAACTCTTAAGCCTGCTTCAGGGGAAAGTAGAGGTGGGGTGATGCATAAAACCAGAGTTTGATATTAGCACAGGTACCATTCCATAAACCAAATACAGAATAGACAAGACCTACACCTTCCTCAGTGAACAGGACTCAACACCCCTATTCCCCGCAGAGGAATATATCTGACTAGTAAGAATCTTAAAACCTATGTATTGATATGTCTCTGTAAGGGAATCAATTGTGTCTAGACCGGCATAAACACGTCAGTGAATATCAGCTCAACCCCACTATAAAAATGAATTTCAAAAACAAAACCAAAAAACAGCGAAACTCTTACACAATTCCTTCAGGGGTCCTGATGAAACCTGGAATGACCCTATCTGCAAAGACAGCTGGATGAGACATAAGGCTGGACACTTGGGACTGAGAAGACTGTTGAGATTTGGAGAGAAAATGCAGTCCCTTTAAAGTAGTAATGCATGCCACCATTCCATGGGTACCAAATCTCCAGGTAGAAGGGAATACCACTACAGTTATAACATGTATGGGAAAGCTAGAGAATGGACACCCTGTGATGTCGAAAGGTTTCTAAAACTCTCCTAATTATTCCTCTCCTTGTGCTCCAGTTTGGCATTCCAACTGCTTTACTATCAATCTCCCAACTTAGGAGAGTCAGCCCCTATAACCTCCTGGTTCTCACAGTTTGCTAATTGTGCAGAGGATGAAAGGGAAGAGGGAGAACCAATCAGAGAGTAGATGTAGGCATTTGGACGGGCACATGTCACTCTAATTTCCTGTCAGGAAGAAAAATTAACCAAAGCCTCAGCCTCCCACAGGGAACCAATATAGCCAGCCCTGGAACCAGTATAGTTCCTGAAGCAAATTTGTGGATTTGCGGCCAGCTCACAAAAATGGGATTTGAAAATTGGAGCTCAGGGGCACAGCAATTCACAAACCTGCAGAGTTATAAAGGACTACTCTCTTCCAAAAATCTGTTGAGGGAAGGCAATGAAGCGGACTTGAAAATGAGGCAGAATTGCACAAAACATATTTCAAGCGGTAAATTGGAATCGCCTTTAAGGCACAGGGAAAGCATCACAACTTGGACAGTGATGCACTTGGCCAAAAAGGGCGTTTGCCTTTTCTCCTGAATATATTCAGGAGAAAACTCATACGCCCTTCTTGACCAATCAAGCAAGTGTGCAATGCAAATCCACACTACAAAGAATTGTCACTTCCCACCGGTCAAAAGGGGCATCCGAATATCTGTAAAACCAGAAAGGCAAGAGAGAGATGACAAGGGCATGAAGCAATGTGATCCCAAGGGTCATGGAGGATTGTGATGACAAGCACATGCAGCATTGTGATGACAAGATTATGTAGCATTTTGCTGACAAAGGCAAGGAGCATTGTGATGACAAGTTTCATGGAGCACTGTGATGACAAGCCTCACGGAGCATTGTGATTACAGGGGTAAAGGAACATTGGGATGACACGGGCATGTATCATTGTGATGACAAGTGTCATGGAGCATTTTGATGACAAGAGTCCCGGACCATTGTGTTGTCAAGGGTTATGGAGCGTTGTGATGACAGTGGTCATGGAGCATTTTGATGACAGGGGTCATGGAGCATTGTGATGAGAAGGTCATGGAGCATTGGGCTGAAAATGTTCATGGAGTATTGTGATGACAGGGTTCATGGAGCATTGTGATGACATGGTACTGGAGCACTGTGATGAGAAGACCATGCAGCCTTGTGATGACAAGTCTCATGGAGCATTCTGATGAAAAGGGGCATGGAGCATTGGGACTACAGGGATCTTGGAGCATTGTGATGACAAGGGCATGGAGCATTTTGATGACAAAGCCATGGAGCGTTAGGATGACATGCGTCATGGAGCATTGTGATGACAAGTGCATGGAGGATGGTGATTGCAGTGGTCTTGGAGCACTGTGATGAAAAGGGCATGGATGATTGTGATGAAAAAGGCATGGAGCCTGGTCAAGACAGGGTTCAAGGAGCATACTGACGACAAGTGTCAGGGAGCATTGTGATGACAAGTGTAATGAGAATTGTGATGACAAAGGTCATGGAGAATTGTGATGAGAAAACCATGGATAATTGTGATGAGCAGCGTTATGGGGCGTTATGATGATAAGTGTTATGGTCATTTTTATCACAAGGATTTGGAGCATTGTGATTACAGAGGTCATGGAGCATTTTGATTTCATTGTGATGACAATAGCCTGAAGCATTATGATGATGGGCATGCTGCATTGTGATGAGAGGGTTCAAGGTGCATTGAGATGAAAAGTGGCATGGAGCATTGTGATTACAGGAGTCTTGGAGCATTGTGATGACAAGGGAATGGAGCATCATGAATGAGAAGGCCATGGAGCATTCTGATGGCATGCGTCATGGAGCTTTGTGATGACAAGGGCATGGAGCATTGTGATTACAGGGGTCTTGGAGCATTGTGATGACAAGAGTCATGGAGCCTTGTGATGACAAGGCCGTGGAACATTGTGATGGCAGGGGTCATGGAGCATTGTTATGACAGGGATAATGGAGCATTGTGATGACAAGGGCATGGAGCATTGGTCTGGAAAGTTTCATGGATTACTGTGATGAGAGGGGGCAAGGAGCAGTGTGATGACAAGGGTACGGAACACTGTGATACATGGGTCATGGAGGATTGTAATGACAAGCGCATGGAGCATTGTGATAAGAATGGTATCGAGCATTGGGATGAAAAGCAGCATGGAGCCTGTGATGACAAGGGCATGGAACAATGTGATGAGAGGGTTCATGGAGCATTGTGATGACAATGGCATGCAGCATTGTGATGCCAAGGTTCATGGAGCTTTGTGATGACAAAGGTCATGGAGCATTTTGATGACAAGGGTGTGGTGCATTCTGTTGTGAAGGGCAGGGAGCATTGTGATGACAGGGTCATGGAGCAATTTGATGAAAAGTGTCATGGAACATTTTGATGACAGGGGTTATGGAACATTGAGATATCAGGGGTCATGGAACATTTTCATGACAGGGATTATGGACCACTGTGATGAAAGGGGAGTGGGTGTATTGTGATGACTAGTGAGGGAACATGTTGATATCAGTGGTGAGAGAGCATTTTGATAAGGAGTGCATGGAGCATTGTGATGACAAGGTTGTGGAGCATTGTGATGACAAGCGCATGGTGCATTGTGATGACAAGTGTCATGGAGCATTGAGTTGACAAAGGCACGGAGCATTGTGATGAAAAGTTCATGGGGCATTGTGGTGACAAAGTTCACAGAGCCTTGTTATGATGAGGTCATGGACCATTGTGATGACACAGGTCATGAAGCCTTGTGATGACTGGAGTCACGGAACATGGTGATGACTGAGGTCATGGAGCATTGTGATGACAAGTGCATGGAGCTTTGTGATGACAGGGGCATGGAGCATTGGTCTGACAAGTTTCATGGATAATTGTGTTGACAGTGGGCATGGCACATTGTGATGACAAGGGCACGGAACACAGTGATACATGTGTCATGGAGCATTGCAATGACTAGGGCATCGAAGATTGTGATGAGAAGGGCATCAAGCATTATGAAGACAAGATCATGGCGTATTGTGAAGACAGGTATCAGGGAGCATTGTGATGACATATTTCATGGTCCATTGTGATGACAATGGCATGGAGCATTGTGATGCCAAGTGTTATGGAGGATTGTGATGACAAAGGTAATGGAGAATTGTGATGACAAGGGCTTGGAGCATTGTGATGACAAGGGCATGGAGCATTGTGATGACAACGGGCATTAAGAATTTTAATGAAATGGTCGTGAAGCACTGTGAGCACAAAGGCATGGAGCTTGCTATGACAGGGGTCATGTGGCATTGCGATGACAAGTGCATGGAGAATTGTGATGACAAGAGCATGTAACATTGTGATGAGAACTGTCACGGAGCATTTTGATGCCAAAGACGTGGAGAATTGTGATGACAAAGTACATGGAGCATTGTGATGAGCAGGGCATGGAGCATTGTGATGGCAAGACCGTGTAGCACTGTGATGAGAAGACCATGGATAATTGTGAATACGAGCATCATGGAGCACTGTAATGACAAGGGGCATGGAGCATTGTGATGACAAGTGCATGGAGCATTGGTCTGAAAAGTTTCATGGATTATTGTGATGAGAGTGGGCATGGAGCATTGTGATGACAAGGGCACGGAACACAGTGATACATGTGTCATGGAGGATTGCAATGACAAGGGCATGGAGCATTGTTATGAAAAGTGCATCGAGCATTGTGTTGAAAAGCGTCATGGAGCTTTGTGATGAATATGGCATGGAGCAATGTGATGAGAGGTTTCATGGAGCTTTGAGATGACAATGGCATGGAGCGTTGTGATGATAAGGGTCATGGAGTTTTGTGATGACATAGGCCATGGAGCATTTTGATGACAAGGACGTGGTGCATTGTGATGAGAAGGGCAGTGAGCATTGTGATGACAGGGTCATGGTGCAATTGGATGAAAAGGGTCATGGAACATTTTGATGACAGTGTTTATGGAACAATGTGATATCAGGGGACATGGAGCATTGTGATGAAAGGCTCATGGAGCACTGTGATGGCAGGTGTTATGGAACATTGTGATGGCAGGAACATGGAGCATTGTGATGATAAGGGCATGTAGCATTGTTGTGACAAGGGTCATGGAATATTGTGATGACACGGGTGAGGGAGTATTGTGATGACTAGTGATGGAACATTGTGATATCAGTGGTGAGAGAGCATTTTGATGAGAAGTGCATGGAGCATTGTGATGACAAGGTTGTGGAGCATTGTGACTACAATCGCATGGCGCATTGTGATGATATGGGTCATGGAGCATTGTGCGGACAAACGCATGGAGCATTGTGATGACAAGATTTATGGACCATTGTGATGACAACGATGTGGAGCATTGTGATGACAAGCGCATGGCGCATTGTGATGCCATGGGTCATGGAGTATTGTGCTGACAAAGGCATGGAGCATTGTGATGACAAGGGTCACCGAGCATTGTGATGAAATGTTCATGGCGCAATGTGGTGACAATGGTCACAGAGCCTGTTGATGACGAGGACATGGACCATTGTGATGATAAAGGTCATGAAGCATTGTGATGACAGGAGTCACGGAGCATTTTGATGACAGGGGTCATAGAGCATTGTGATGAAAGGGCATGGGGTATTGTGATTACAGGGGCATGGTGCACTGGTCTGATATGTTTCATTGAGTATTGTGATGACAGTGGGCCTTGTGCATTGTGATGACAAGGGCATGGAGCATTGTGATGAGAAGGTCATGGAGTATTGTGAAGACAGGTGTCATGGAGCATTGTGATGACATATGTCATGGTCCATTGCGATGACAATGGAATGGAGCATTGCGATGCCAAGAGTCATGGAGGATTGTGATGACAAAGGTAAAGGAGCATTTTGATGACAAGGGCTTGGAGCATTGTGATGACAAGGGTCATGGAGCATTGTGATGACAAGGGCATGGAGCATTGTGATGATAAGGGCCATTGAGAATTTTGATGACAAGTTCATGAAGCATTGTGATGACAAGCACATGGAGCTTGCTGTGACAGGGGACATGGAGCATTGCGATGACAAGTGCATAGAGAATTGTGATGACAAAGCATGTAACACTGTGATGAGAAGTGACATGGTGCATAGTGATGCCAAGAACGTGGAGAATTGTGATGATAGGGTACATGGAGCATTGTGATGACCAGGGCATGGAGCATTGTGATGGCAAGACCGTGGAGCATTGTGATGAGAAGACCATGAATAATTGTGATGACTAGCGTCAAGGAGCACTGTAATGACAAAGGGTATGGAGCATTGTGATGACAGGTGTCATGGAGCATTGTGATGACAGTGGTCATGGAGCACTATGATGACAAGTGTCATGGAGCGTTTTGATGACAAGGGCGTGGAGCATTGTGATGAGAAGACCATGGATAATTGTGATGACGAGCGTCAGGGAGCAGTGTAATGAAAAAGGGTATGGAGCATTGTGATGACAGGTGTCATGGAGCATTGTGATGACAGTGGTCATGGAGCACTGTGATGACAAGGGTCATGGAGCATTTTGATGACAAGGGCGTGGAGCATTGTGATGAGAAGACCATGGATAATTGTGATGATGATCATCATGGAGCACTGTAATGACAAGGGGAATGGAGCATTGTGATGACAGTGGTCATGGAGCATTGTGATGACTGGGGACATGGAGCATTGCGATGACCAAGGCATGGAACATTGTGATGGCAAGACAGTGGAGAATTGTGATGAGAAGACCATGGATAATTGTGATGACGAGCGTCATGGAACACTGTAATGACAAGGGGTATGGAGCATTGTGATGACAGGGGTCATGGAGCATTGTGATGACAAGGGTCATGGAGCATTCTGATGACAAGATTGTGGAGTATTGTTATGACAATAACATGGAGCATTGTGATGAAAAGGGCATGGAGCATTCTGATGAAAAATGCATGGATCCTTTTCATGACAAGGTTCAAGGAGCATTCTGATGACAAGTATCAGGGAGCATTGTGATGACAGGTGAAATGAGAATTGTGATGACAAAGGTCATGGAGCATTGTGAAGACAAGGGCATGGAGTGTTGTCATGACAGGCATCATGGAGCGTTGTGGTGACAAGTGTTATTGAACATTGTGATCACAAGTGTTTGGAGCATTGTGATGACAGAGGTCATGGACCATTTTGATTTCAAGGAGCATGGAGCATTGTGATGACAAGGGCATGAAGCAATGTGATCCCAAGGTTCATGGAGGATTGTGAAGACAATCGTAATGGAGTATTGTGATGACAAGTGCATGGAGATTGTGATGACAAGGTGATGTAGCATTTTGCTGACACAGGCATGGAGAATTGGAAGATAAGGGTCATGGAGAACTGTGATGATAAGCGTCATAGAGCATTGTGATTACAGGGGTCATGGAGCATTGGGATGACAAGGGCATGGATCATTGTGATGACAAGTGTCATGGAGCATTGGGCTGAAAATATTCATGGAGCATTGTGATGACAAGGGAATGGAGCATTGTGATGACAAGAGTCCTGGATCATTGTGTTGTCAGGAGTCATGGAGCGTTGTGATGACAGTGGTCATGGAGCATTGTGATGATATGGGTCATGGAGCATTGTGATGAGAAGGCCATCGAGCACTGGGCTGAAAATGTTCATGGAGTATTGTGATGACAGGGTTCATGGAGCATTGTGATGTCAAGGGAATGGAGCATTGTGATGAGAAGAACATGGAGCCTTGTGATGACAAGTCTCGTGGAGCATTCTGATGAACAGGGGCATGGAGCATTGTGATTACAGGGGTCTTGGAGCATTGTGATGACAAGGGCATGGAGCATTGTGATGAGAAGGCCATGGAGCATTCTGATGACATGCGTCATGGAGTTTTGTGATGACAAGGGCATGGAGCATTGTGATTACAGGGGTCTTGGAGCTTTGTGATGAAAAGGGCATGGATCATTGTTATGAAAAAGGAATGGAGCCTTGTCATGACAGGGTTCAAGGAGCATACTGATGACAAAAGTCATGGAGCATTGTGGTGAGAAGACCATGTATAATTCTGATGATGAGCATCATGGGGTGCTGTGATGATAAGTGTTATGGAACATTGTGATCACAAGGGTTTGGAGCATTGTGATGACAAAGGTCATGGAGCATTTTGATGACAAGGGTGTGGCGCATTCTATTGTGAAGAGCAGGGAGCATTGTGATGACAGGGTCATGGAGCAATTTGATGAAAAGTGTCATGGAACATTTTGATGACAAGGGTTATGGAACATTGAGATGTCAGGAATCATGGAACATTTTCATGAAAGAGGTTATGGACCATTGTGATGACAGGGGAGTAGGTGTATTGTGATGACTAGTGAGGGAACATGTTGCAATCAGTGGTGAGAGAGCATTTTGATAAGAAGTGCATGGAGCATTGTGATGACAAGGTTTATGGAGCATTGTGGTGACAAAGTTCACAGAGCCTTGTGATGATGAGGGCATGGACCACTGGGATGACACAGGTCATGAATCCTTGTGATGACTGGAATCATGGAACATTGTGATGACTGAGGTCATGGAGCATTGTGATGACAAGTGCATGGAGCTTTGTGATGACAGGGGCATGGAGCATTGGTCTGACATGTTTCATGGATAATTGTGTTGACAGTGGGCATGGCACATTGTGATGACAAGGGCACGGAACACAGTGATACATGTGTCATGGAAGATTGCAATGACAAGGGCATGGAGCATTGTGATGAGAAGGTCATCGAGCATTATGAAGACAAGGTCACGGATTATTGTGAAGACAGGTGTCAGGGAGAATTTTGATGACATATTTCATGGTTCATTGTGATGACAATGGCATGGAGCATTGTGATGCCAAGTGTTATGGAGGATTGTGATGACAAAGGTAATGGAGCATTGTGATGACAAGGGTTTGGAGCATTGTGATGGCAAGGGCATGGAGTGTTGTCATGACAGGCATCATGGAGCGTTGTGGTGACAAGTGTTATTGAACATTGTGATCACAAGTGTTTGGAGCATTGTGATGACAGAGGTCATGGACCATTTTGATTTCAAGGAGCATGGAGCATTGTGATGACAAGGGCATGAAGCAATGTGATCCCAAGGTTCATGGAGGATTGTGAAGACAATCGTAATGGAGTATTGTGATGACAAGTGCATGGAGATTGTGATGACAAGGTGATGTAGCATTTTGCTGACACAGGCATGGAGAATTGGAAGATAAGGGTCATGGAGAACTGTGATGATAAGCGTCATAGAGCATTGTGATTACAGGGGTCATGGAGCATTGGGATGACAAGGGCATGGATCATTGTGATGACAAGTGTCATGGAGCATTGGGCTGAAAATATTCATGGAGCATTGTGATGACAAGGGAATGGAGCATTGTGATGACAAGAGTCCTGGATCATTGTGTTGTCAGGAGTCATGGAGCGTTGTGATGACAGTGGTCATGGAGCATTGTGATGATATGGGTCATGGAGCATTGTGATGAGAAGGCCATCGAGCACTGGGCTGAAAATGTTCATGGAGTATTGTGATGACAGGGTTCATGGAGCATTGTGATGTCAAGGGAATGGAGCATTGTGATGAGAAGAACATGGAGCCTTGTGATGACAAGTCTCGTGGAGCATTCTGATGAACAGGGGCATGGAGCATTGTGATTACAGGGGTCTTGGAGCATTGTGATGACAAGGGCATGGAGCATTGTGATGAGAAGGCCATGGAGCATTCTGATGACATGCGTCATGGAGTTTTGTGATGACAAGGGCATGGAGCATTGTGATTACAGGGGTTTTGGAGCTTTGTGATGAAAAGGGCATGGATCATTGTTATGAAAAAGGAATGGAGCCTTGTCATGACAGGGTTCAAGGAGCATACTGATGACAAAAGTCATGGAGCATTGTGGTGAGAAGACCATGTATAATTCTGATGATGAGCATCATGGGGTGCTGTGATGATAAGTGTTATGGAACATTGTGATCACAAGGGTTTGGAGCATTGTGATGACAAAGGTCATGGAGCATTTTGATGACAAGGGTGTGGCGCATTCTATTGTGAAGAGCAGGGAGCATTGTGATGACAGGGTCATGGAGCAATTTGATGAAAAGTGTCATGGAACATTTTGATGACAAGGGTTATGGAACACTGAGATGTCAGGAATCATGGAACATTTTCATGAAAGAGGTTATGGACCATTGTGATGACAGGGGAGTAGGTGTATTGTGATGACTAGTGAGGGAACATGTTGCAATCAGTGGTGAGAGAGCATTTTGATAAGAAGTGCATGGAGCATTGTGATGACAAGGTTTATGGAGCATTGTGGTGACAAAGTTCACAGAGCCTTGTGATGATGAGGGCATGGACCATTGGGATGACACAGGTCATGAATCCTTGTGATGACTGGAATCATGGAACATTGTGATGACTGAGGTCATGGAGCATTGTGATGACAAGTGCATGGAGCTTTGTGATGACAGGGGCATGGAGCATTGGTCTGACATGTTTCATGGATAATTGTGTTGACAGTGGGCATGGCACATTGTGATGACAAGGGCACGGAACACAGTGATACATGTGTCATGGAAGATTGCAATGACAAGGGCATGGAGCATTGTGATGAGAAGGTCATCGAGCATTATGAAGACAAGGTCACGGATTATTGTGAAGACAGGTGTCAGGGAGAATTTTGATGACATATTTCATGGTTCATTGTGATGACAATGGCATGGAGCATTGTGATGCCAAGTGTTATGGAGGATTGTGATGACAAAGGTAATGGAGCATTGTGATGACAAGGGTTTGGAGCATTGTGATGGCAAGGGCATGGAGCATTGTGATGACAACCGGCATTGAGAATTTTGATGAAAAGGTCGTGGAGTACTGTGATCACAAAGGCATGGAGCTTGCTAAGACAGGGGTCATGGGGCTTTGCGATGACAAGTGCATGGAGAATTGTGATGACAAGAGCATGTAACATTGTGATGAGAACTGTCACGGAGCATTTTGATGAAAAGGACGTGGAGAATTGTGATGACAAGGGATATGGAGCATTGTGATGAGCAGGGCATGGAGCATTGTGATGGCAAGACAGTGGATCACTGTGATGAGAAGACCATGTATACTTGTGAATACGAGCATCACGGAGCACTGTAATGACAAGGGGCATGGAGCATTGTGATGACAGGTGTCATGGAGCATTGTGATGACAGGGGTCATGGATCATTGTGATGACAAGGGTCATGGAGCATACTGATGACAAGCTTGTGGAGTATTGTGATGACAATGGCATGGAGCATTGTGATGAAAAGGGCATGGAGACTTGTCATGACAGGGTTCAATGAGCATACTGACGACAAGTGTCAGGGAGTATTGTGATGACAAGTGTATTGAGAATTGTGATGACAAAGTTCATGGAGCATTGTGATGAGAAGTCCATGGAAAATTGTGATGACCAGCGTCATGGGGGGTTGTGATGACAAGTGTTATGGAACATTGTGATCACAAGGGTTGGAGCATTGTGATGACAGAGGTCATGGAGAATTTTGATTTCATTGTGATGTCAATAGCATGAAGCATTATGATGATGGGCATGGAGCATTGTGATGACAGGTGTCATGGAGCATTGTGATGACAGTGGTCATGGAGCATTGTGATGACCAGGGCATGGAGCATTGTGATGGCAAGACCGTGGAGCATTGTGATGAGAAGACCATGGATAATTGTGATGACGAGTGTCATGGAGCACTGTAATGACACGGGGTATGGAGCATTATGATAACAAGGGTCATGGAGCATTGTGATGAGAAGGTCACGGAGCATTGTGATGAGAAGGTCACGGAGCATTCTGATGACAAGATTGTGGAGTATTTTGATGACAATGGCATGGAGCATTGTGAAGAAAACTGCATGGGGCATTGTGATGAAAAAGGCCTGGAGCCTTTTCATGACAGGTTTCAAGGAGCATTCTGATGACAAGTGTCAGGGTGCATTGTGATGACAAATGTCATGGAGCATTGTGACGAAAACAGCATGGAGTGTTGTGATGACAAGCACATGGAACTCGCTATGAGAGGGGTCATGGAGCATTGCGATGAGAAGTGCATTGAGAATTGTGATGACAATGCATGTAACACTGTGAGAGAAGTGTCATGGAGCATAGTGATGCCAAGAACGTGGATAATTGTGATTACAGGGGACATGGGGCATTGTGATGACCAGGGCATGGAGCACTGTGATGGCAAGACCGTGGAGCATTGTGATGAGAAGACCATGGATAATTGTGATGACGAGCGTCATGGAGCACTGAAATGACAAGGGGTATGGAGCATTGTGATGACAGTGGTCATGGAGAATTGTGATGACAGTGGTCATGGATCATTCTGATGACATGTGTCATGGAGCATTTTGATGACAAGGGCGTGGAGCATTGTGATGAGAAGACCATGGATAATTGTGATGCCAAGCGTCATGGAGCACTGTAATGACACGGGGTATGGAGCATTGTGATGACAGTGGTCATAGAGCATTGTGATGACTGGGGAAATGGAGCATTGTGATGAGCAGGGCATGGGGCATTGTGATGGCAAGACCATGGAGCACTGTGATGAGAAGACCATGGATAATTGTGATGACGAGCATCATGGAGCACTGTAATGACAAGGGGCATGGAGCATTGTGATGACAGGTATCATGGAGCATTGAGATGAAAAGGGGCATGGAGCATTGTGATGAAAACGGTCATGGAGCATTTTGATGACAAGGGCGTTGAGCATTGTCATGAGAAGACCATGGACACCTGTGATG
The DNA here is from genome assembly GCF_949752795.1 of Hyperoodon ampullatus. NCBI lineage: Eukaryota > Metazoa > Chordata > Mammalia > Artiodactyla > Ziphiidae > Hyperoodon > Hyperoodon ampullatus. The sequence goes on from NC_136914.1 coordinate 107,594,990, forward strand.
ACGAGCGTCATGGAGCAATGTAATGACAAGGGGTATGGAGAATTGTGATGACTGGGGACATGGAGCATTGTGATGAACAGGGCATGGAGCACTGTGATGCAAGATCGTGGAGCATTGTCATGAGAAGACCATGGATAATTGTGATGACGAGCGTCATGGAGCACTGAAATGACAAGGGGTATGGAGCATTGTGATGACAGGGGTCAGGGAGCATTGTGATGACAAGGGTCATGGAGCATTTTGATGACAAGGGCGTGGAGCATTGTGATGAGAAGACCATGGATAATTGTGATTACGAGCATCATGGAGCACTGTAATGACAAGCGGTATGGAGCATTGTGATGACAGTGGTCATGGAGCATTCTGATGACTGGGGACATGGAGCATTGTGATGACCAGGGCATGGAGCATTTTGATGACAAGGGCGTGGAGCACTGTGATGAGAAGACCATGGATAATTGTGATGACGAGCATCATGGAGCACTGTAATGACAAGGGGCATGGAGCTTTGTGATGACAGGTATCATGGAGCATTGAGATGAAAAGGGGAATGGATAATTGTGATTACAGGGGTCTTGGAGCATTGTGATGACAAGGGCATGGAGTATTGTGATGAGAAGGCCATGTAGCATTCTGATGACATGCGTCAGAGAGCTTTGTGATGACATGGGCATGGAGCATTGTAATTACAGGGGTCTTGGAGCATTGTGATGACAAGGGTCATGGAGTCTTGTGATGAAAAGGCCGTGGAACATTGTGATGGCAGGGGTCATGGAGCATTGTTATGAGAGGGGTAATGGAGCATTGTGATGACAAGGGCATGGAGCATTGGTCTGAAAGGTTTCATGGATTATTGTGATGAGAGTGGTCATGGAGTATTGTGATGACCAGTGCACGGAACACAGTGATACATGTGTCATGGAGTATTGCAATGAAAAGGGCATGGAGTATTGTGATGAGAAGTGCATTGAGCATTGTGATGACAAGCGTCATGGAGATTTGTGATGACAACGGCATAGAGCAATGTGATGAGAGATTTCATGGAGCTTTGTGATGACAATGGCATGGAGCATTGTGATGCCAGGGGTCATGGAGCTTTGTGATGACATAGGCCATGGAGCATTTTGATGACAAGGGTGTGGTGCATTGTGATGAGAAGGGCAGTGAGCATTGTGATGACAGGGTCATGGAGCAATTGGATGAAAAGGGTCATGGAACATATTGATGACAGCGTTTATGGAACATTGTGATGTCAGGGGTCATGGAGCATTGTGATGATAAGGGCATGTAGCATTGTTGTGACAAGGGTCATGGAACATTGTGATGACAGGGGTGAGGGAGTATTGTGATGACTAGTGATGGAACATTGTGATATCTGTGGTGAGAGAGCATTTTGATGAGTAGTGCATGGAGCATTGTGATGACAAGGTTGTGGAGCATTGTGATGACAAACGCATGCCACATTGTGATGACATGGGTCATGGAGCATTGTGCTGAGAAACGCATGGAGCATTGTAATGACAAGGTTTATGGAGCATTGTGATGACAATGATGGGGACCATTTTGATGACTAGCCCATGGCACATTGTGATGCCATGGGTCATGGAGTATTGGCTGACAAAGTCATGGAGCATTGTGATGACAAGTGCCACCGAGCATTTTGATGAAATGTTCATGGAGCATTGTGGTGACAAATGTCACAGAGCCTTGTGATGACGAGGGCATGGACCATTGTGATGACAAAGGTCATGAAGCATTGTGATGACTGGAGTCACGGAGCATTGTAATGAGAGGGATCATAGAGCATTGTGATGAAAGGGCATGGAGCATTGTGATGACAGAGGCATGTTGCATTGGTCTGAGAAGTTTCATGCATTATAGTGATGACAGTAGGCATGGCGCATTGTGATGACAAGGGCATGCAGCATTGTGATGAGAAGGTCATGGAGTATTGTGAAGACAGGTGTCAGGGAGCATTGTGATGACATATGTCATGGTCCATTGCGATGAGAATGGAACGGAGCATTGTGATGCCAAGTGTCATGGAGGATTGTGATGACAAAGGTAATGGAGCATTTTGATGGCAAGGGCTTGGAGCATTGTGATGACAAGGGTCACCGAGCATTGTGATGACATATGTCATGGTCCATTGCGATGACAATGCAATGGAGCATTGTAATGTCAAGTGTAATGGAGGATTGTGATGACAAAGGTAATAGAGCATTTTGATGACAAGGGCTTGGAGCATTGTGATGACAAGGGTCATGAAGCATTGTGATGACAAGGGCATGGAGCATTGTGATGACCATGGCCATTGAGAATTTTGATGACAAGTTCATGAATCATTGTGATGACAAGCAAATGGAGCTTGCTGTGACAGGGGTCATGGAGCATTGCGATGACAAATGCATAGAGAAGTGTGATGACAAAGCATGTAACACAGTGATGAGAAGTGACATGGAGCACTGTGATGACTGGGGACATGGAGCATTGTGATGACCAAGGCATGGAGCATTGTGATGGCAAGACAGTGGAGCATTGTGATGAGAAGACCATGGATAATTGTGATGACGAGCGTCATTGAACACTGTAATGCAAGGGGTATGGAGCTTTGTGATGACAGGGGTCATGGAGCATTGTGATGACAAGGGTCATGGAGCATTCTGATGACAAGCTTGTGGAGTATTGTTATGACAATGACATGGAGCGTTGTGATGAAAAGGGCATGGAGCATTCTGATGAAAAATGCATGGAGCCTTTTCATGACAAGGTTCAAGGAGCATTCTGACGACAAGTGTCAGGGAGCACTGTGATGACAAGTGAACTGAGAATTGTGATGACAAAGGTCATGGAGCATTGTGAAGACAAGGGCATGGAGTATTGTCATGACAGGCATCATGGAGCGTTGTGATGACAAGTGTTATTGAACATTGTGATCACAAGTGTTTGGAGCATTGTGATGACAGAGGTCATGGACCATTTTGATTTCAAGGAGCATGGAGCATTGTGATGACAAGGGCATGAAGCAATGTGATCCGAAGGTTCATGGAGGATTGTGAAGACAATGGTAATGGAGTATTGTGATGACAAGTGCATGGAGCATTGTGATGACAAGGTGATGTAGCATTTTGCTGACACAGGCACGGAGAATTGTGAAGAAAAGGTCATGGAGAACTGTGATGATAAGCGTCATGGAGCATTGTGATTACAGGGGTCATGGAGCATTGGGATGACAAGTGTCATGGAGCATTGGGCTGAAAATATTCATGGAGCATTGTGATGACAAGGGAATGGAGCATTGTGATGACAAGAGTCCCGAATCATTGTGTTGTCAGGAGTCATGGAGCGTTGGGATGACAGTGGTCATGGAGCATTGTGATGATATGGGTCATGGAGCATTGTGATGAGAATGCCATCGAGCACTGTGCTGAAAATGTTCATGGAGTATTGTGATGACAGGGTTCATGGAGCATTGTGATGACAAGGGAATGGAGCATTGTGATGAGAAGAACATGGAGCCTTGTGATGACAAGTCTCATGGAGCATTCTGATGAACAGGGGCATGGAGCATTGTGATTACAGGGGTCTTGGAGCATTGTGATGAAAAGAGCATGGATCATTGTTATGAAAAAGGCATGGAGCCTTGTCATGACAGGGTTCAAGGAGCATACTGACGACCAGTGTCAGGGAGCATTGTGATGACAAGTATATTGAGCATTGTGATGACAAAGGTCATGGAGCATTGTGATGAGAAGACCATGGATAATTGTGATGATGAACATCATGGTGTGCTGTGATGATAAGTGTTATGGAACATTGTGATCACAAGTGTTTGGAGCATTGTGATGACAGAGGTCATGGAGCATTTTGATTTCATTGTGGTGACAATAGCCTGAAGCATTATGATGATGGGCATGGTGCATTGTGATGACAGGGTTCATGGAGCATTGAGATGAAAAGGGGCGTGGAACTTTGTGATTACAGGGGTCTTGGAGCATTGTGATGACAAGGGCACGGAGCATTGGATGAGAAGGCCATGGAATATTCTGATGACATGCGTCATGGAGCATTGTGATGACAAGGGCATGGAGCATTGTGATTACAGGGGTCTTGGAGCATTGTGATGAGAAGGCTCATGGAGCCTTGTGATGACAAGGCCATGGAACATCGTGATGGCAGTGGTCATGGAGCATTGTTATGACAGGGGTCATGGAGCATTGTGATGGCAAGGGCATGGAGCATTGTCATGAGAAGGCCATGGAGCATTCTGATGGCATGCGTCATGGAGCTTTGTGATAACAAGGGCATGGAGCATTGTGATTGCAGGGGTCTTGGAGCATTGTGATGACAAGGGTCATGGAGCATTGTGAAGACAAGGCCGTGGAATATTGTAATGGCAGGTGTCATGTAGCATTGTTATGACAGGGGTAATGGAGCATTGTGATGACAAGGGCATGGAGCATTGGTCTGAAAATTTTCATGGATTAATGTGATGTGAGGGTGCAAGGAGCAGTGTGAAGACAAGGACACGGAACACTGTGATACATGCATCATGGAGGATTGTAATGACAAGAGCATGGAGCATTGTGATAAGAATGGCATCGAGCATTGTGATGAAAAGCAGCATGGAGCCTGTGATGACAAGAGCATGGAACAATGTGATGAGAGGTTTCATGCAGCATTGTGATGACAATGGCATGCAGCATTGTGATGCCAAGGGTCATGGAGCTTTGTGATGACAAAAGTCATGGAGCATTTTGATGACAAGGGTGTGGTGCATTCTGTTGTGAAGGGCAGGTAGCATTGTGATGACAGGGTCATGGAGCAATTTGATGAAAAGTGTCATGGAACAATTTGATGACAGGGTTTATTGACCATTGTGATGACAGGGGAGTGGGTGTATTGTGATGACTAGTGAGGGAACATGTTGATATCAGTGGTGAGAGAGCATTTTGACAAGAATTGCATGGAGCATTGTGATGACAAGGTTTATGGAGCATTGTGATGACAAGGTTGTGGAGCATTGTGATGACAACCGCATGGTGCATTGTGATGACAAGGGTCATGGAGCATTGAGTTGACAAAGGCACGGAGCATTGTGATGACAAGTGTCACGGAGCATTGTGATGAAAAGTACATGGAGCATTGTGGTGACAAAGTTCACAGATCCTTGTGATGATGAGGGCATGGACCATTGTGATGACACAGGTCATGAAGCCTTGTGATGACTGGAGTCACGGAGCATTGTGATGACTGAGGTCATGGAGCATTGTGATGACAAGTGCATGGAGCTTTGTGATGACAGGGGCATGGAGCATTGGTCTGACAAGTTTCATGGATAATTGTGTTGACAGTGGGCATGGCACATTGTGATGACAAGGGCACGGAACACAGTGATACATGTGTCATGGAGGATTGCAATGACAAGGGCATGGAGCATTGTGATGAGAAGGGCATTGAGCATTATGAAGACAAGTTCATGGAGTATTGTGAAGACAGGTGTCAGGGAGCATTGTAATGACATATTTCATGGTCCATTGTGATGACAAGGGCTTGGAGCATTGTGATGACAAGGGCATGGAGCATTGTGATGACAACGGGCATTGAGAATTTTGATGAAAAGGTCGTGAAGCACTGTGATCACAAAGGCATGGAGCTTGCTATGACAGGGGTCATGGGGCATTGCGATGACAAGTGCATGGAGAATTGTGATGATAATAGCATGTAACATTGTGATGAGAACTGTCACGGAGCATTTTGATGACAAGGACGTGGATAATTGTGATGACAAGGGACATGGAGCATTGTGATGAGCAGGACATGGAGCATTGTGATGGCAAGACCGTGGAGCACTGTGATGAGAAGACCATGTATACTTGTGAATACGAGCATCACGGAGCACTGTAATGACAAGGGGCATGGAGCATTGTGATGACAGGTGTCATGGAGCATTGTGATGACAAGGGTCATGGATCATTTTGATGACAAAGGTCACGGAGCATTCTGATGACAATCTTGTGGAGTATTGTGATGACAATGGCATGGAGCATTGTGATGAAAAGGGCATGGATCATTGTGATGAAAAAGGCATGGAGACTTGTCATGACAGGGTTCAATGAGCATATTGACGACAAGCGTCAGGGAGCATTGTGATGACAAGTGTATTCAGAATTGTGATGACAAAGGTCATGGAGAATTGTGATGAGAAGTCCATGGCTAATTGTGATGACCAGCGTCATGGGGCGTTGTGATGACAAATGTTATGGAACATTGTGATCACAAGGGTTTGGAGCATTGTGATGACAGAGGTCATGGAGAATTTTGATTTCATTGTGATGACAATAGCATGAAGCATTATGATGATGGGCATGGTGCATTGGGTTGATAGGGTTCATGGAGCATTGAGATTAAAAGGGGCATGGAGCATTGTGATTACAGGGGTCTTGGAGCATTGTGATGACAAGGGCATGGAGTATTGTGATGAGAAGGCCCTGGAGCAATCTGATGACATGACTCAGGGAGCTTTGTGATGACATGGGATTGGAGCATTTTGATTACAGGGGTCTTGGAGCATTGTGATGACAATTGTCATGGAGCCTTGTGATGACAAGGCCGTGGAACATTGTGATGGCAGGGGTCATTGAGCATTGTTATGAGAGGGGTAATGGAGCATTGTGATGACAAGGGAATGGAACACAGTGATACATGTGTCATGGAGGATTGAAATGACAAGGGCATGGAGCATTGTGATGAGAAGTGCATCGAGCATTGTGATGAAAAGCGTCATGGAGCTTTGTGATGACAACTGCATGGAGCAATGTGATGAGAGGTTTCATGGAGCTTTGAGATGACAATGGCATGGAGCATTGTGAAGAAAACTGCATGGGGCATTGTGATGAAAAAGGCCTGGAGCCTTTTCATGACAGGTTTCAAGGAGCATTCTGATGACAAGTGTCAGGGAGCATTGTGATGACAAATGTCATGGAGCATTGTGACGACAACAGCATGGAGTGTTGTGATGACAAGCACATGGAGCTCGCTATGACAGGGGTCATGGAGCATTGCGATGAGAACTGCATTGAGAATTGTGATGACAAAGCATGTAACACTGTGAGAGTAATGTCATGGAGCATAGTGATGCAAAGAACGTGGAGAATTGTGATTACAGGGGACATGGGGCATTGTGATGACCAGGGCATGGAGCATTGTGATGACAAGGGTCATGGAGCATTCTGATGACAAGCTTGTGGAGTATTGTTATGACAATGACATGGAGCGTTGTGATGAAAAGGGCATGCAGCATTCTGATGAAAAATGCATGGAGCCTTTTCATGACAAGGTTCAAGGAGCATTCTGACGACAAGTGTCAGGGAGCACTGTGATGACAAGTGAACTGAGAATTGTGATGACAAAGGTCATGGAGCATTGTGAAGACAAGGGCATGGAGTATTGTCATGACAGGCATCATGGAGCGTTGTGATGACAAGTGTTATTGAACATTGTGATCACAAGTGTTTGGAGCATTGTGATGACAGAGGTCATGGACCATTTTGATTTCAAGGAGCATGGAGCATTGTGATGACAAGGGCATGAAGCAATGTGATCCGAAGGTTCATGGAGGATTGTGAAGACAATGGTAATGGAGTATTGTGATGACAAGTGCATGGAGCATTGTGATGACAAGGTGATGTAGCATTTTGCTGACACAGGCACGGAGAATTGTGAAGAAAAGGTCATGGAGAACTGTGATGATAAGCGTCATGGAGCATTGTGATTACAGGGGTCATGGAGCATTGGGATGACAAGTGTCATGGAGCATTGGGCTGAAAATGTTCATGGAGCATTGTGATGACAAGGGAATGGAGCATTGTGATGACAAGAGTCCCGGATCATTGTGTTGTCAGGAGTCATGGAGCGTTGTGATGACAGTGGTTATGGAAGATTTTGATGTCATGGGTCATGGAGCATTGTGATGATAAGGGCATGTAGCATTTTTGTGACAAGGGTCATGGAACATTGTGATGACACGGGTGAGGGAGTATTGTGATGACTAGTGATGGAACATTGTGATATCTGTGGTGAGAGAGCATTTTGATGAGTAGTGCATGGAGCATTGTGATGACAAGGTTGTGGAGCATTGTGATGACAAACGCATGTCACATTGTGATGACATGGGTCATGGAGCATCGTGCTGAAAAACGCATGGAGCACTGTAATGACAAAATTTATGGAGCATTGTGATGACAACGATGTGGAGCATTTTGATGACAAGGGCAAGGCACATTGTGATGCCATGGGTCATGGAGTATTGTGCTGACAAAGTCATGGAGCATTGTGATGACAAGGGTCACCGAGCATTGTGATGAAATGTTCATGGACCATTGTGATGACAAAGGTCATGAAGCATTGTGATGACTGGAGTCACGGAGCATTGTGAAGACAGGGGTCATAGAGCATTGTGATGAAAGGGCATGGCGCATTGTGATGACAGGGGCATGTTGCATTGGTCTGACAATTTTCATGCATTATTGTGATGACCATAGGCATGGCGCATTGTGATGACAAGGGCATGGAGCATTGTGATGAGAAGGTCATGGAGTATTGTGAAGACAGGTGTCAGGGAGCATTGTGTTGACATATGTCATGGTCCATTACGATGACAATGGAATGGAGCATTGTGATGCCAAGTGTCGTGGAGGATTGTGATGCCAAAGGTAATGGAGCATTTTGATGACAAGGGCTTGGAGCATTGTGATGACAAGGTCATGGAGCATTGTGATGACAAGGGCCATTGAGTATTTTGATGACAAGTTCATGAAGCATTGTGATGACAAGCACATGGAGCTTGCTGTGACACGGGTCATGGAGCATTTCGATGACAAGAGCATAGAAATTGTGATGACAAAGCATGTAACACTGTGATGAGAAGTGACATGGAGCATAGTGATGCCAAGATCGTGGAGAATTGTTATGATAGGGGACATGGAGCATTGTGATGACCAGGGCATGGAGCATTCTGATGGCAAGACCGTGGAGCATGGTGATGAGAAGACCATGGATAATTGTGATGACGAGCGTCAGGGAGCACTCTAATGACAAAGGTATGGAGCATTGTGATGACAGGTGTCATGGAGCATTGTGATGACAGTGGTCATGGAGCATTGTGATGACAATTGTCATGGAGCATTTTGATGACAAGGGGGTGGAGCATTGTGATGAGAAGACCATGGATAATTTTGATGACGAGCATCATGGAGCACTGTAATGACAAGGGGTATGGAGCATTGTGATGACAGTGGTCATGGAGCATTGTGATGACTGGGGACATGGAGCATTGTGATGACCAAGGCATGGAGCATTGTGATGGCAAGACAGTGGAGCATTGTGATGAGAAGACCATGGATAACTGTGATGACGAGCATCATGGAACACTGTAATGACAAGGGGTATGGAGCATTGTGATGCCATGGGTCATGAGGTATTGTGCTGACAAATTCATGGAGCATTGTGATGACAAGGGTCACCGAGCATTGTGATGAAATGTTCATGGACCATTGTGATGACAAAGGTCATGAAGCATTGTGATGACTGGAGTCACGGAGCATTGTGATGGCAGGGGTCATAGAGCATTGTGATGAAAGGGCATGGAGCATTGTGATGACAGGGGCATGTTGCATTGGTCTGACAATTTTCATGCATTATTGTGATGACCGTAGGCATGGTGCATTGTGATGACAAGTGCATGGAGCATTGTGATGAGAAGACCATGGATAATTGTGATGACGAGCATCATGGAGCACTGTAATGACAAGGGGTATCGAGCATTGTGATGACAGTGGTCATGGAGCATTGTGATGACTGGGGACATGGAGCATTGTGATGACCAAGGCATGGAGCATTGTGATGGCAAGACAGTGGAGCATTGTGATGAGAAGACCTTGGATAATTCTGATGACGAGCATCATGGAACACTGTAATGACAAGGGGTATGGAGCATTGTGATTACAGGGGTCATGGAGCATTGTGATGACAAAGGTCATGGAGAATTCTGATGACAAGCTTGTGGAGTATTGTTATGACAATGACATGGAGCGTTGTGATGAAAAGGGCATGGAGCATTGTGATGAAAAATGCATGTAGTCTTTTCATGACAAGGTTCAAGGAGCATTCTGACGACAAGTGTCAGGGAGCATTGTGATGACAAGTGAACTGAGAATTGTGATGACAAAGGTCATGGAGCATTGTGAAGACAAGGGCATGGAGTATTGTCATGACAGGCATCATGGATCGTTGTGATGACAAGTGTTATTGAACATTGTGATCACAAGGGTTTGGAGCATTGTGATGACAGAGGTCATGGACCATTTTGATTTCAAGGAGCATGGAGCATTGGGATGACAGGGCATGGATCATTGTGATGACAAGTGTCATGGAGCATTGGGCTGAAAATGTTCATGGAGCATTGTGATGACAAGGGAATGGAGCACTGTGATGACAAGAGTCCTGGATCATTGTGTTCTCAGGAGTCATGGAGTGTGGTGAAGACAGTGGTCATGGAGCATTGTGATGATATGGGTCATGGAGCATTTTGATGAGAAGGTCATCGAGCACTGGGCTGAAAATGTTCATGGAATATTGTGATGACAGGGTTCATGGAGCATTGTGATGTCAAGGGAATGGAGCATTGTGATGAGAAGAACATGGAGCCTTGTGATGGCAAGTCTCATGGAGCATTCTGATGAACAGGGGCATGGAGCTTTGTGATTACAGGGGTCTTGGAGCATTGTGATGACAAGGGCATGGAGCATTGTGATGAGAAGGCCATGGAGCTTTCTGATGACTTGCGTCATGGAGTTTTGTGATGAAAAGGGCATGGAGCATTGTGATTAGAGGGGTTTTGGAGCATTGTGATGAAAAGGGCATGGATCATTGTTATGAAAAAGGCATGGAGCCTTGTCATGACAGGGTTCAAGGAGCATACTGACTACAAGAGTCAGGGAACATTGTGATGACAAAGGTCATGGAGCATTGTGATGAGAAGTCCATGGATAATTGTGATGAGGAGCATCAAGGGGTGTTGTGGTGATAAGTGTTATGGAACATTGTGATCACAAGGGTTTGGAGCATTGTGATGACAGAGGTCATGGAGCATTTTGATTTCATTGTGATGACAATAGCCTGAAGCATTATGATGATGGGCATGGTGCATTGTGATGACAGGGTTCATGGAGCATTGAGATGAAAAGGGGCGTGGAACATTGTGATTACAGGGGTCTTGGAGCATTATGATGACAATGGCACGGAGCATTGGATGAGAAGGCCATGGAAAATTCTGATGACATGCGTCAAGGAGCATTGTGATGACAAGGGCATGGAACATTGTGTTGACAAGGCCATGGAACATCGTGATGGCAGGGGCCATGGAGCATTGTTATGACAGGGGTAATGGAGCATTGTGATGACAAGGGCATGGAGCATTGGTCTGAAAACTTTCATGGATTACTGTGATGAGAGGGGGTAGGAGCAGTGTGATGACAAGGGCACGGAACACTGTGATACATGGGTCATGGAGGATTGTAATGACAAGCGCATGGATAATTGTGATAAGAATGGCATCGAGCATTGTGATTAAAAGCAGCATGGATCCTGTGATGACAAGAGCATGGAACAATGTGATGAGAGGGTTCATGGAGCATTGTGATGACAATGGCATGCAGCAATGTGATGCTAAGGTTCATGGAGCTTTGTGATGACAAAGGTCATGGAGCATTTTGATGACAAGGGTGTGGTGCATTCTGTTGTGAAGGGCAGGGAGCATTGTGATGACAGGGTCATGGAGCAATTTGATGAAAAGTGTCATGGATCATTTTGATGACAGGGGTTATGGAACATTGAGATGTCAGGTGTCATGGAACATTTTCATGACAGGGGTTATGGACCATTGTGATGACAGGGGAGTGGGTTTATTGTGATGACTAGTGAGGGAACATGTTGATATCAGTGGTGAGAGAGCATTTTGATAAGAAGTGCATGGAGCATTGTGATGACAAGGTTTATGGAGCATTTTGGTGACAAAGTTCACAGAGCCTTGTGATGATGAGGGCATGGACCATTGTGATGACACAGGTCATGAAACCTTGTGATGACTGGAGTCACGGAGCATTGTGATGACTGAGGTCATGGAGCATTGTGATGACAAGTGCATGGAGCTTTGTGATGACAGGGGCATGGAGCATTGGTCTGACAAGTTTCATGGATAATTGTGTTGACAGTGGGCATGGCACATTGTGATGACAAGGGCATGGAACACAGTGATACATGTGTCATGGAGGATTGCAATGACAAGGGCATGGAGCATTGTGATGAGAAGGGCATTGAGCATTATGAAGACAAGTTCATGGAGTATGGTGAAGACAGGTGTCAGGGAGCATTGTAATGACATATTTCATGGTCCATTGTGATGACAATGGCATGGAGAATTGTGATGCCAAGTGTTATGGAGGATTGTGATGACAAAGGTAATGGAGCATTGTGATGACAAGGGCTTGGAGCATTGTGATGACAAGGGCATGGAGCATTGTGATGACAACGGGCATTGAGAATTTTGATGAAAAGTTCGTGAAGCACTGTGATCACAAAGGCATGGAGCTTGCTATGACAGGGGTCATGTGGCATTGCGATGACAAGTGCATGGAGAATTGTTATGACAAGAGCATATAACATTGTGATGAGAACTGTCACGGAGCATTTTGATGACAAGGACGTTGAGATTTGTTATGACAAGGGACATGGAGCATTGTGATGAGCAGGGCATGGAGCATTGTGATGGCAAGACCGTGGAGCACTGTGATGAGAAGACCATGGATAATTGTGAATACGAGCATCATGGAGCACTGTAATGACAAGGGGCATGGAGCATTGTGATGACAGGTGTCATGGAGCATTGTGATGACAGGGGTCATGGATCATTCTGATGACAAGGGTCACGGAGCATTCTGAAGACAAGCTTGTGGAGTATTGTGATGACAATGGCATGGAGCATTGTGATGAAAAGGGCATGGATCATTGTGATGAAAAAGGCATGGAGACTTGTCATGACAGGGTTCAATGAGCATAATGACGACAAGTGTCAGGGAGCATTGTGATGACAAGTGTATTGAGAATTGTGATGAAAAAGGTCATGGAGCATTGTGATGAGAAGTCCATGGATAATTGTGATGACCAGCCTCATGGGGCGTTGTGATGACAAGTGTTATGGAACATTGTGATCACAAGGGTTTGGAGCATTGTGATGACAGAGGTCATGGAGATTTTGATTTCATTGTGATGACAATAGCATGAAGCATTATGATGATGGGCATGGTGCATTGTGATGACAGCGTTCATGGAGCATTGAGATGAAAAGGGGCATGGAGCATTGTGATTACATGGGTCTTGGAGCATTGTGATGACAAGGGCATGGAGTATTGTGATGAGTAGGCCATGGAGCATTCTGATGACATGACTCAGGGAGATTTGTGACGACATGGGCATGGAGCATTGTGATTACTGGGGTCTTGGAGCATTGTGATGACAAGGGTCATGGAGCCTTGTGATGACAAGGCCGTGGAACATTGTGATGGCAGGGGTCATGGAGCATTGTTATGACAGATGTAATGGAGAATTGTGATGACAAGGGCATGGAGCATTGGTCTGAAAATTTTCATGGATTATTGTGATGAGAGTGGGCATGGAGCATTGTGATGACCAGTGCACGGAACACAGTGATACATGTGTCATGGAGGATTGCAATGATAAGGGCATGGAGTATTGTGATGAGAAGGGCATCGAGCATTGTGATGACAAGCGTCATGGAGCTTTGTGATGACAACTGCATGGAGCAATGTGATGAGAGATTTCATGGAGCTTTGCGATGACAATGGCACGGAGCATTGTGATGCCAAGGGTCATGGAGCTTTGTGATGACATAGGCCATGGAGCATTTTGATGACAAGGGCGTGGTGCATTGTGATGAGAAGGGCAGTGAGCATTGTGATGACAGGGTCATGGAGCAATTGGATGAAAAGGGTCATGGAACATTTTGATGACAGTGTTTATGGAATATTGTGATGTCAGGGGTCATGGAGCATTGTGATGAAAAGTGTCATGGAGCATTGTGATAACAGGGGTTATGGAATATTGTGATGTCATGGGTCATGGAGCATTGTGATGATAAGGGCATGTAGCAATGTTGTGACAAGGGTCATGGAACATTGTGATGACACGGGTGAGGGAGTATTGTGATGACTAGTGATGGAACATTGTGATATCTGTGGTGAGAGAGCATTTTGATGAGTAGTGCAGGGAGCATTGTGATGACAAGGTTGTGGAGCATTGTGATGACAAACGCATGGCACATTGTGATGACATGGGTCATGGAGCATTGTGCTGAAAAACTCAAGGAGCATTGTAATGACAAGGTTTATGGACCCTTGTGATGACAACGATGTGGAGCATTTTGATGACAAGCGCATGGCACATTGTGATGCCATGGGTCATGGAGTATTGTGCTGACAAGGTCATGGAGCATTGTGATGAAAAGGGTCACCAAGAATTGTGATGAAAGGTTCATGGAGCATTGTGATGACAGGGGCATGTTGCATTGGTCTGACAAGTTTCATGGATTAATTTGATGACAGTGGGCATGGCACATTGTGATGACAAGGGCATCGAGCATTGTGATGAGAAGTTCATAGAGTATTGTGAAGACAGGTGTCAGGGAGCATTGTGATGACATATGTCATGGGCCATTGCGATGACAATGTAATGGAGCATTGTGATGCCAAGTGTCATGGAGGATTTTGATGACAAAGGTAATAGAGCATTTTGATGACAAGGGCTTGGAGCATTGTGATGACAATGGTCATGGAGCATTGTGATGACAAGGGCATGGAGCATTGTGATGACAAGGGCCATTGAGAATTTTGATGACAAGTTCATGAAGCATTGTGATGACAAGCACATGGAGCTTGCTGTGACAGGGGTCATGGAGCATTGCGATGACAAGTGCATAGAGAGTTGTGATGACAAAGCATGTAACACTGTGATGAGAAGTCACATGGAGCATAGTGATGCCAAGAACGTGGAAAATTGTGATGATAGGAGACATGGAGCATTGTGATGACCAGGGCATGGAGCATTGTGATGGCAAGACCGTGGAGCATTGTGATGAGAAGACCATGGATAATTGTGATGACGAGCGTCAGGGAGCACTGTAATGACAAAGGGTATGGAGCATTGTGATGACAGGTGTAATGGAGCATTGCGATGACAGTGGTCATGTAGCACTGTGATGACAAGGGTCATGGAGCATTTGATGACAAGGGCGTGGAGCATTGTGAGGAGAAGACCATGGATAATTATGATGACGAGCATCATGGAGCACTGTAATGACAAGGGGTATGGAGCATTGTGATGACAGTGGTCATGGAGCATTGTGATGACCAGGGCATGGAGCATTGTGATGGCAAGACCGTGGAGCATTGTGATGAGAAGACCATGGATAATTGTGATGACAAGCGGCATGGAGCACTGTAATGACACGGGGTATGAGGCATTTTGATAACAGGGGTCAAGGAGCATTGTGATGACAGTGGCCCTGGAGCATTCTGATGACAAGCTTTTGGAGTATTGTTATGACAATGACAAGGAACGTTGTGATGAAAAGGACATGGAGCATTCTGATGAAAAATGCATGGAGCCTTTTCATGACAAAGTTCAAGGAGCATTCTGACGATAAGTGTCAAGGAGCATTGTGATGACAAGTGAACTGAGAATTGTGATGACAAATGTCATGGAGCATTGTGAAGACAAGGGCATGGAGTATTGTCATGACAGGCATCATGGAGCGTTGTGATGACAAGTGTTATTGAACATTTTGATCACAAGGGTTTGGAGCATTGTGATGACAGAGGTCACGGACCATTTTGATTTCAAGGAGCCTGGAGCATTGTGATGACAAGGGCATGAAGCAATGTGATCCCAAGGTTCATGGAGGATTGTGAAGACAATGGTAATGGAGTATTGTGGTGACAAGAGCATGGAGCATTGTGATGACAAGGTGATGTAGCATTTTGCTGACACAGGCATGGAGAATTGTGAAGATAAGGGTCATGGAGAACTGTGATGATAAGCGTCATGGAGCATTGTGATTACAGGGGTCATGGAGCATTGGGATGACAAGGGCATGGATCATTGGGATGACAAGTGTCATGGAGCATTGGGCTGAAAATATTCATGGAGCATTGTGATGACAAGAGTCCCGGATCATTGTGTTGTCAGGAGTCATGGAGCGTTGTGATGACAGTGGTCATGGAGCATTGTGATGATATGGGTCATGGAGCATTTTAATGAGAAGGTCATCGAGCACTGGGCTGAAAATGTTCATGGAGTATTGTGATGACAGGGTTCATGGAGCATTGTGATTACAGGGGTCTTGGAGCATTGTGACGAAAAGGGCATGGATCATTGTTATGAAAAAGCTATGGAACCTTGTCATGACAGGGTTCAAGAAGCATACTGACGACAAGTGTCAGGGAGCATTGTGATGACAAAGGTATTGAGCATTGTGATGACAAAGGTCATGGAGCATTGTGATGAGAAGACCATGGATAATTGTGATGATGAGCATCATGGGGTTTTGTGATGATAAGTGTTATGGAACATTGTGATCACAAGGGTTTGGAGCATTGTGATGACAGAGGTCATGGAGCATTTTGATTTCATTGTGATGACAATAGCCTGAAGCATTATGATGATGGGCATGGTGCATTGTGATGACAAGGGCACGGAGCATTGGAAGAGAAGCCCATGGAACATTCTGATGACATGCGTCATGGAGCATTGTGATGACAAGGGCATGGAGCATTGTGATTACAGGGGTCTTGGAGCATTGTGATGAGAAGGGTCATGGAGCCTTGTGATGACAAGGCCGTGGAACATTGTGATGGCAGGTGTCAGGGAGCATTGTTATGACAGGGGTAATGGAGCATTCTGATGACAAGGCCATGGAACATCGTGATGGCAGGGGTCATGGATCATTGTTATCACAGGGGTCATGGAGCATTGTGATGGCAAGGGCATGGAGCATTGTGATGAGAAGGCGATGGAACATTCTGATGGCATGCGTCATGGAGCTTTGTGATGACAAGGGCATGGAACCTTGTGATTACAGGGGTCTTGGAGCATTGTGATGACAAGGGTCATGGAGCCTTGTGATGACAGGCCGTGGAACATTGTGATGGCAGGTGTCATGGAACATTGTTATGACAGGGGTAATGGAGCATTGTGATGACAAGGGCATGGAGCATTGGTCTGAGAAATTTCATGGATTACTGTGATGAGAGGGGGCAAGGAGCAGTGTGATGACCAGGGCACGGAACACTGTGATACATGGGTCAGGGAGGATTGTAATGACAAGTGCATGGAGCATTGTGATAAGAATGGCATCGAGCACTGTGATGAAAAGCAGCATGGAGCCTGTGATGACAAGGGCATGGAACAATGTGATGAGAGGGTTCATGGAGCATTGTGATGACAATGACATGCAGCATTGTGATGCCAAGGGTCATGGAGATTTGTGATGACAAAGGTCATGGAGCATTTTGATGACAAGGGTGTGGTGCATTCTGTTGTGAACGGCAGGGAGCAGTGTGATGACAGGGTCATGGATCAATTTGATGAAAAGTGTCATGGAACATTTTGATGACAGGGGTTATGGAACTTTGAGATGTCAGGGGTCATGGAACATTTTCATGACAGGGGTTATGCACCATTGTGATGACAGGGGAGTGGGTGTATTGTGATGACTAGTGAGGGAACATGTTGATATCAGTGGTGAGAGAGCATTTTGATAAGAAGTGCATGGAGCATTGTGATGACAAGGTTTATGGAGCATTGTGATGACAAGGTTGTGGAGCATTGTGATGACAAGTGCATGGAGCTTTGTGATGACAGGGACATGGAGCATTTGTCTGACAAGTTTCATGGATAATTGTGTTGAAAGTGGGCATGGCACATTGTGATGACAAGGGCACGGAACACAGTGATACATGTGTCATGGAGCATTGCAATGACAAGGGCATGGAACATTGTGATGACACGGGCATTGAGCATTGTGATGACAAGGGCCATTGAGAATTTTGATGAGAAGTTCATGAAGCATTGTGATGACAAGCACATGGAGCTTGCTGTGACAGGGGTCATGGAGCATTGCGATGACAAGTGCATAGAGAATTGTGATGACAAAACATGTAACACTGTGATGAGAAGTCACATGGAGCATAGTGATGCCAAGAACGTGGAGAATTGTGATGATAGGAGACATGGAGCATTGTGATGACCAGGGCATGGAGCATTGTGATGGCAAGACCGTGGAGCATTGTGATGAGAAGACCATGGATAATTGTGATGACGAGCGTCAGGGAGCACTGTAATGACAAAGGGTATGGAGCATTGTGATGACAGGTGTCATGGAGCATTGTGATGACAGTGGTCATGTAACATTGTGATGACAAGAGTCATGGAGCATTTTGATGACAAGGGCGTGGAGCATTGTGAGGAGAAGACCATGGATAATTGTGATGACGAGCATCATGGAGCACTGTAATGACAAGGGGTATGGAGCATTGTGATGACAGGGGTCATGGAGCATTGTGATGACCAGGGCATGGAGCATTGTGATGGCAAGACCGTGGAGCATTGTGATGAGAAGACAATGGATACTTGTGGTGACGAGCGGCATGGAGCACTATAATGAAACGGGGTATGAGGCATTGTGATAACAGTGGTCATGGAGCATTGTGATGACAGTGGTCCTGGAGCATTCTGATGACAAGCTTGTGGAGTATTGTTATGACAATGACGTGGAACGTTGTGATGAAAAGGGCATGGAGCATTCTGATGAAAAATGCATGGAGCCTTTTCATGACAATGTTCAAGGAGCAGTCTGACGATAAGTGTCAGGGAGCATTGCGATGACAAGTGAACTGAGAATTGTGATGACAAAGGTCATGGAGCATTGTGAAGACAAGGGCATGGAGTACTGTCATGACAGGCATCATGGAGCGTTGTGATGACAAGTGTTATTGAACATTGTGATCACAAGTGTTTGGAGCATTGTGATGACAGAGGTCACGGACCATTTTGATTTCAAGGAGCATGGAGCATTGTGATGACAAGGGCATGAAGCAATGTGATCCCAAGGTTCATGGAGGATTGTGAAGACAATGGTAATGGAGTATTGTGGTGACAAGAGCATGGAGCATTGTGATGACAAGGTGATGTAGCATTTTGCTGACACAGGCATGGAGAATTGTGAAGATAAGGGTCATGGAGAACTGTGATGATAAGCGTCATGGAGCATTGTGATTACAGGGGTCATGGAGCATTGGGATGACAAGGGCATGGATCATTGGGATGACAAGTGTCATGGAGCATTGGGCTGAAAATGTTCATGGAGCATTGTGATGACAAGAGTCCCGGATCATTGTGTTGTCAGGAGTCATGGAGCGTTGTGGTGACAGTGGTCATGGAGCATTGTGATGATATGGGTCATGGAGCATTGTAATGAGAAGGTCATCGAGCACTGGGCTGAAAATGTTCATGGAGTATTGTGATGACAGGGTTCATGGAGCATTGTGATGACAAGGGAATGGAGCATTGTGATGAGAAGAACATGGAGCCTTGTGATGACAAGTCTCATGGAGCATTCTGATGAACAGGGGCATGGAGCATTGTGATTACAGGGGTCTTGGAGCATTGTGATGACCAGGGCATGGAGCATTGTGATGAGAAGGCCATGGAGCATTCTGATGACATGCGTCATGGAGTTTTGTGATGACAAGGGCATGGAGCATTGTGATTACAGGGGTCTTGGAGCATTGTGACGAAAAGGGCATGGATCATTGTTATGAAAAAGCTATGGAACCTTGTCATGACAGGGTTCAAGAAGCATACTGACGACAAGTGTCAGGGAGCATTGTGATGACAAAGGTATTGAGCATTGTGATGACAAAGGTCATGGAGCATTGTGATGAGAAGACCATGGATAATTGTGATGATGAGCATCATGGGGTTTTGTGATGATAAGTGTTATGGAACATTGTGATCACAAGGGTTTGGAGCATTGTGATGACAGAGGTCATGGAGCATTTTGATTTCATTGTGATGACAATAGCCTGAAACATTATGATGATGGGCATGGTGCATTGTGATGACAAGGGCACGGAGCATTGGAAGAGAAGGCCATGGAACATTCTGATGACATGCGTCATGGAGCATTGTGATGACAAGGGCATGGAGCATTGTGATTACAGGGGTCTTGGAGCATTGTGATGACAAGGGCATGGAGCATTGTGATTACAGGGGTCTTGGAGCATTGTGATGAGAAGGGTCATGGAGCCTTGTGATGACAAGGCCGTGGAACATTGTGATGGCAGGTGTCAGGGAGCATTGTTATGACAGGGGTAATGGAGCATTCTGATGACAAGGCCATGGAACATCGTGATGGCAGGGGTCATGGATCATTGTTATCACAGGGGTCATGGAGCATTGTGATGGCAAGGGCATGGAGCATTGTGATGAGAAGGCGATGGAACATTCTGATGGCATGCGTCATGGAGCTTTGTGATGACAAGGGCATGGAACCTTGTGATTACAGGGGTCTTGGAGCATTGTGATGACAAGGGTCATGGAGCCTTGTGATGACAGGCCGTGGAACATTGTGATGGCAGGTGTCATGGAACATTGTTATGACAGGGGTAATGGAGCATTGTGATGACAAGGGCATGGAGCATTGGTCTGAGAAATTTCATGGATTACTGTGATGAGAGGGGGCAAGGAGCAGTGTGATGACCAGGGCACGGAACACTGTGATACATGGGTCAGGGAGGATTGTAATGACAAGTGCATGGAGCATTGTGATAAGAATGGCATCGAGCATTGTGATGAAAAGCAGCATGGAGCCTGTGATGACAAGGGCATGGAACAATGTGATGAGAGGGTTCATGGAGCATTGTGATGACAATGACATGCAGCATTGTGATGCCAAGGGTCATGGAGCTTTGTGATGACAAAGGTCATGGAGCATTTTGATGACAAGGGTGTGGTGCATTCTGTTGTGAACGGCAGGGAGCAGTGTGATGACAGGGTCATGGATCAATTTGATGAAAAGTGTCATGGAACATTTTGATGACAGGGGTTACGGAACTTTGAGATGTAAGGGGTCATGGAACATTTTCATGACAGGGGTTATGCACCATTGTGATGACAGGGGAGTGGGTGTATTGTGATGACTAGTGAGGGAACATGTTGATATCAGTGGTGAGAGAGCATTTTGATAAGAAGTGCATGGAGCATTGTGATGACAAGGTTTATGGAGCATTGTGATGACAAGGTTGTGGAGCATTGTGATGACAAGTGCATGGAGCTTTGTGATGACAGGGACATGGAGCATTTGTCTGACAAGTTTCATGGATAATTGTGTTGACAGTGGGCATGGCACATTGTGATGACAAGGGCACGGAACACAGTGATACATGTGTCATGGAGCATTGCAATGACAAGGGCATGGAACATTGTGATGACAAGGGCATGGAGCATTGTGATGACAAGGGCCATTGAGAATTTTGATGACAAGTTCATGAAGCATTGTGATGACAAGCACATGGAGCTTGCTGTGACATGGGTCATGGAGCATTGCGATGACAAGTGCATAGAGAATTGTGATGACAAAACATGTAACACTGTGATGAGAAGTCACATGGAGCATAGTGATGCCAAGAACGTGGAGAATTGTGATGATAGGAGACATGGAGCATTGTGATGACCAGGGCATGGAGCGTTGTGATGGCAAGACCGTGGAGCATTGTGATGAGAAGACCATGGATAATTGTGATGATGAGCGTCAGGGAGCACTGTAATGACAAAGGGTATGGAGCATTGTGATGACAGGTGTCATGGAGCATTGCGATGACAGTGGTCATGTAGCATTGTGATGACAAGGGTCATGGAGCATTTTGATGACAAGGGCGTGGAGCATTGTGAGGAGAAGACCATGGATAATTGTGATGATGAGCATCATGGAGCACTGTAATGACAAGGGGTATGGAGCATTGTGATGACAGGGGTCATGGAGCATTGTGATGACCAGGGCATGGAGTATTGTGCTGACAAAGGCATGGAGCATTGTGATGACAAGGGTCACCGAGCATTGTGATGAAATGTTCATGGAGCATTGTGGTGACAATGGTCACAGAACCTTTTGATGACGAGGGCATGGACCATTGTGATGAGAAAGGTCATGAAGCACTGTGATGACTGGAGTCACGGAGCATTGTGATGACAGGGGTCATAGAGCATTGTGATGAAATGGCATTGGGCATTGTGATGACAGGGGCATGTTGCATTGGTCTGACATGTTTCATGGATTATTGTGATGACAGTGGGCATGGCGCATTGTGATGACAAGGGCATGGAGCATTGTGATGAGAAGGTCATGGAGTATTGTGAAGACAGGTGTCAGGGAGCATTGTGATGACATATGTCATGGTCCATTGCGATGACAATGGAATGGAGCACTGTGATTACAAGTGTCATGGAGGATTGTGATGAAAAAGGTAATGGAGCATTTTGATGACAAGGGCTTGGAGCATTGTGATAACAAGGGTCATGGAGCATTGTGATGACAACGGCATGGAGCACTGTGATGACAAATGTCATGGAGCATTGTGACGACAACAGCATGGAGTGTTGTGATTACAAGCACATGGAGCTCGCTATGACAGGGGTCATGGAGCATTGCGATGACAAGTGCATAGCGAATTGTGATGACAAAGCATGTAACACTGTGATGAGAAGTATCATGGAGCATAGTGATGCCATGAACGTGGAGAATTGTGATGACAGGGGAAATGGGGCATTGTGATGACCAGGGCATGGAGCACTGTGATGGCAAGACCGTGGAGCAATTTGATGAGAAGACCATGGATAATTTTGATGACGAGCTTCATGGAGCACTGAAATGACAACGGGTATGGAGCATTGTGATGACAGGGGTCATGGAGAATTGTGATGACAGTGGTCATGGAGCATTGTGATGACAAGGGTCATGGAGCATTTTGATGACAGGGGCATGGAGCATTGTGATGAGAAGACAATGGATAATTGTGATGACAAGCATCATGGAGCATTGTAATGAAAAGGGGTATGGAGCATTGTGATGACAGTGGTCATGGAGCATTTTGATAACAAGGGCATGGAGCATTGTGATGACAAGGGCATGGAGCATTTGTCTAATAAGTTTCATGGATTATTGCGATGACAGTTGGAATGGCGCATTGTGATGACAAGGGCATGGAGCATTGTGATGACCAGGTCATGCAGTATTGTGAAGACAGTTGTCAGGTAGCATTGTGATGACATATGTAATGGCCCTTTGTGATGACAATGATATGGGTCATGGAGCATTGTGATTAGAATGTCATCGAACACTGGGCTGAAAATGTTCATGGAGTATTGTGATGACATGGAGCATTGTGATGCCAAGTGTCATGGAGGATTCTGATGACAAAAGTAATGGAGCACTGTGATGACAATGGCTTGGAGCATTGTGATAACAAGGGTCAGGGAGCATTGTGCTGACAAGTGCATGGATAATTGTGATGACAAGGGTCATGGAGCACTCATTTGACAAGCTTGTGGAGTATTGTGATGACAATGGCATGGAGCATTGTGATGAAAACGGCATGGGGCATTGTGATGAAAAAGTCATGGAGCCTTTTCGTGACAGGGTTCAAGGAGCATTCTGACGACAAGTGTCATGGAGCATTGTGATGAAAAGGGCATAGAGTATTGTGATGACAGGCATCATGGAGCGTTGTGATGACAAGTGTTATGGAACATTGTGATCACAATGGTTTGGATCATCGTAATAACAGAGGTCATGGATCATTTTGATTTCAAGGAGCATGGAGCATTGTGATGACAAGGGCATGAAGCAATGTGATCCCAAGGTTCATGGAGGATTGTGATGACAATGGTAATGGAGTATTGTGATGACAAGCGCATAGAGCATTGTAATGACAAGTTCATGTAGCATTTTGCTGACAAAGGCATGGAGCAATGTGATGGCAGGTGTCATGGGGCACTGTGATGACAAGCGTCACGGAGCATTGTGTATACAGGGGTCATGGAGCATTGGGATGACAAGGGCAAGGATCATTGTGATGACAAGGGTCATGGAGCATTGGGCTGAAAATGTTCATGGAGTATTGTGATGACAGGGGACATGGAGCATTATGATGACTAGGGAATGGAGAATTGTGATGACAAGAGTCCCGAATCATTGTGTTGTCAGGCCTCAAAGAGCGTTGTAATGACAGGGGTCATGGAGCATTGTGATGATATTGGTCATGAAGCATTGTGATGATAAGTTCAAGGAGCATTGGGCTGAAAATGTTCATGGAGTATTGTGATGACAGGGGTCATGGAGCATTGTGATGACAGAGGTCATGGATCATTTTGATTTCATTGTGATGACAATAGCCTGAAGCATTATGATGATGGGCATGGTGCATTGTGATGACAGGGTTCATGGAGCATTGAGATGAAAAGGGGCATGGAGCATTGTGGTTACAGGGGTCTTGGAGCATTGTGATGAGAAGGGCATGGAGCATTATGATGAGAAGGCCATGGATCATTCTGATGATATGCGTCATGGAGCTCTGTGATGACAAGGGCATGGAGCATTGTGATTACAGGGGTCTTGGAGCATTGTGATGACAAGTGTCATGGAGCCTTGTGATGACAAGGCCGTGGAACATTGTGATGGCAGGGGTCATGGAGCATTGTGATGACAAGGGCATGGAGCATTGTGATGACAAGGGCATGGAGCATTGTGATGACAGGGGCATGGAGCATTGGTCTGACATGTTCCATAGATTATTGTGATGAGAGTGGGCATGGTGCATTGTGATCACAAGGGCATGGGGCATGGTGATGAGAAGGTCATGGAGTATTGTGAGGACAGGTGTCAGGGAGCGTTGTGATGACATATGTCATGGTCCATTGTGATGACAATGTAATGGAGCATTGTGATGCCAAATGTAATTGAGGATTGTGATGACAAATATAATGGAGCATTGTGATGACTAGGGCTTGGAGCATTATGATGACAAGGGCCATTGAGAATTTTCATGACAAGGTCGTGAAGCATAGTGATGACAAGGTCCTGGAGCATTGTGATGAGAAAACCATGGAGCCTTGTGATGACAAGGCTCATGGAGCATACTGATGAAAATGGGCATGGAGCATTGTGATTACTGGGGTCTTGGAGCATTGTGATGAAGAGGGCATGTATCATTGTGATGAAAAAGGCATGGAGCCTTGTCATGACAGTGTTCAAAGAGCATACAGACAACAAGTGTCAGGGAGCATTTTGATGACAAGTGTATTGAGCATTGTGATGACAAAGCTCATGGAGCATTGTGAGGAGAAGACCATGGATAACTCTGATGACGAGCATCATGGGGCATTGTGATGACAAGTGTTATGGAATATTGTGATCACAAGGGTTTGGAACATTGTTTTGACTGAGGTCATGGGGAATTTTGATTTCATTGTGATTAAAATAGCATGAAGCATTATGATGATGGGCATGGTGCATTGTGATGACAGGGTTCACGGATCATTGAGATGAAAAGGGGCATGGAGTATTGTGATTACAGGGGTCTTGGAGCATTGTGATGAGAAAGGTCATGGAGCCTTGTGATGACAAGGCCATGGAACCTAGTGATGGCAGGGGTCATGGAGCATTGTTATGACAGGGGTAATGGAGCATTGTGATGGCAAGTGCATGGAGCATTGTGATGAGAATGCCATGGAGCATTCTGATGGCATGTGTCAGGGAGCTTTGTGATGACAAGGGCATGGAGCAATGTGATGAGAGCATTCATGGAGCATTGTGATGACAATGACATAGGGCATTGTGATGCCAAGGGTCATGGATCTTAGTGATGACAAATGTCATGCAGCATTTTGATGACAAGTGCATTATGCATTGTGATGAGAAGGGCAGGGAGCATTGTGATGACAGGGTCTTGGACCAATTTGATGAAAATTGTCATGGAACATTTTGATGAAAGTGTTATGGAACATTGTGATGTCAGGGATCATCGAACATTGTGATGATAAGTGCATGTAGCATTGTGATGACAGGAGTCATGGAACATTGTGATGACAGGGGTGAGGGAGTATTGTGATGAATAGTGATGTAATATTGTGATATCAATGGTGAGAGAGAATTTTGATGAGAAGTGCATGGAGCATTGTGATGACAAGGTTTATGGAGCATTGTGATGACAAGATTGTGGAGCACTGTGATGACAAGAGCATGGCGCATTGTGATGACAAGGGTCATGCAACATTGTGCTGAGAAAGCCTTAGAGCATTGTGATGACAAGGGTCAAAGAGCATTGTAATGAAAAGTTCATGGAGCATTGTGGTTGAAAATGTCACAGAGACTGTTGATGACAAGGGCATGGACCATTGTGATGACAAAGGTCATGAAGCATTGTGATGACTGGAGTCACGGAGCATTGTGATGACAGGGGTCATGGAGCATTGTCATAACAAGGGCATGAGCACTGGTCTAATAAGTTTCATGGATTATGGCGATGACAGTTGGAATGGCAAATTGTGAGGACAAGGGCATGGCAGATTGTGATGACAAGGGCATGGAGCATTATGATGACCAGGTCATGCAGTATTGTGAAGACAGGTGTCAGGGAGCATTGTGATGACATATTCAATGGCCCATTGTGATGACAATGGCATGGAGCATTGTGATGACAAGTGTCATGGAGGATTCTGATGACAAAGGTAATGGAGCATTGTGATGACAATGGCTTGGAGCTTGCTATGGCAGGGGTCATGGAACACTGCAATGACAAGTGCATGGAGAATTGTGAAGACAAGAGCATGGAACATTGTGATGAGAAGTGTCATGTAGCATTGTGATGACAAGGACTTGGAGAATTGTGATGACAAGGGACATGGAGCATTGTGATGACAAGGGCCATTGAGAATTTTGATGACAAGGTCTTGAAGCATTGTGATGACAAACACATGGAGCTTGCTATGACAGGGGTCATAGAGAATTGCAATGACAAGTGCATAGAGAATTGTGATGACAAAGCATGCAACACTGTGATGAGAAGTGACATGGAGCATAGTGATGCCAAGAAGGTAGAGAATTGTGATGACAGGGGACAAGGAGAATTGTTATGACCAGGTCATGGAGCACTGTGATGACAGGGGTCATGGAGCAATATTATGACAAGTGCCATGGTGCATTCTAACATAAGATATCACTTATGAAGGGAATGAAAACATGGGTACATATGAACTGAATTAGGAAAGAGAACAGAGTCTCAGATTTAGAAAACACACTTATGCTTGCTTAAGGGGAAAGGAGAGGTGGGGAGACACACAAAACCAGAGTTTGATATTAGCACAGGTACCGTTCCATAATCCAAATACAGAAGAGATAAGCCCGACTCCTTCCTCAGTCAATGGGACTCAACACCCCTATACCCCGCAGAGAAATATATCTGACTAGTAAGAATTTGAAAACCTATGTATTGATATGTCTCCATAAGGGAACCAAGTGTGTCTAGAATGGCATAAACACGGAAGTGAGAATCAGCTCAAACCCACTATAAAAAGGAATTTCAAAACAAAACAAAACGACTGTGAAATTCTTACACAACACCTTCAGGGGTTCTGATGAAACTTGGAATGACCGTATCTACAACGACAGCTGGATGTGGCATAAGGCTGGACACTTGGGACTGAGAGGATTCTAGAGATTGGGTGAGCAAATGCAGACCCTTTAAAGCAATAATGCAAGGCACACATTCCATGGGTCCCAACTCTCCACGTTGAAAGGAATATTACTACAGCTGTAACATGTACGGGAAACCTAGAGATTGAACACACTGTGAATACGAAAGGTTTCTAAAACTCTACGAATAGACCCTTTCCTGGTGCTCCGGTTTGATTTTCCCTAATGCTTTACTATCAATCTCCCAACTTGGACACACAGACCCTTTAACCACCTGGTTCGCAGAGGTTGCCAATTTGGCAGAGGATGAAAGGGAAGAGGGAGAAACAATGAGAGAGTAGCTGTTACACATTTGGAAAGGCACATGTCACTGTAATTTCCCGGGAGGAAGAAGAATTAACATAAGTCTCAGCCATCCATAGGGAACCAGTATAGGTCCTGAACCAAAATTTTGGACTTGCGGTCAGCTCACAAAAAACGAGTTGAAAAATGGAGCTCAGGGGCAGAGCAATTCACATCTGGCAGAGAAATAAAGGACAACTATCGTCCAAAAATCTGTAGAGGGAAGGCAACGAGGTGGACTTGAAAGCGAGGCAGAATAGAAGGAAACAGATTTCAAGAGGTACATTGGAATCGCCTTTAAAGCACAGGAAGAGGGGCACAACTTCGACAATGATGCACTTGGCCAAAAAGGGCGTATGCGTTTTCTCCTGAATATATTCAGGAGAAAACGCAAACGCCCTTTTTGGCCAAGCAAGCAAGCGGGCAATGCAAATCTGCACTACAAAGAAGTATCACTTCCCACCGGTCAAAAGGGACATCCACAAAATGTGTAAAAACCAGAAAGGCAAGACAGGCCCTGGAGAACAGGAAGCCTTGTTATGCTGATGGGTGGGATGTAAATTGCCAACTGCCTCTCTGGAGGAGTGCACTGTGTTCCCTAAAACAAGGAAACCACAGAGCTACAGAGCCAAGGGCACTTCCAGTCTAGGGAATATACCTTGGGAAAACTGAAAATCAATAAGACAGAGCCACCCCAAAATTTAGGGCTGCACTACTTACAAGAACCTCAACTTGGGTACACCTTAAATATCCCAGAAATATAAAAATGGTTCAAAAAATTGTGGTCCTTACGTACGATGGAATATCCCTCAGCCATGAAATCAATGTCATAAGACCAGTAGCAGCAAAATGAGTGGATTCAGGTACGATGATTCTAAGTGAAATAAGTCACACAGAAAAAGAAACTTATCATAAGATATCACTTATGAAGATCCTGTAAACATGGCTACACTTGAACTGAGTTAGGAAAGAGAACAGTGTCTCACATTTGGAAAACACTCTTATGCGTGCTTAAGGGGGAAGGAGAGGTTCGGTGATGCGTAAAACCAGAGCTTGATATAAACACAGGTACCATTCCAAAAACCAACTATGGAATAGACAAGACCTACACCTTCCTCAGTGAAAGGGACTCAAAACCCCATATTTCCCACAGAGGAATATATCTGACTAGCAAGAATCTTAAAACCTATGTATTGATATGTCTCCATAAGGGAATCAAGTGTGTCTAGACTGGCATAAACATGGAAGCGAGAATCAGCTCAAACCCACTATACAAAGGAATTTCAAAAACAAAACAAAAAAAACACGGATATTCTTTACAATTCCTACAGGGTCTCTGATGAAACCTGGAATGACCCTATCTACAATGACAGCTAGATGTGGCAAAAGGCTGGACACTTGGTACTGAGAGGATTGGTGAGATTGGGTGAGCAAATGCAGACCCTTTATAGCAATAATGCATGGCACCCATTCCATGGGTCCCAACTCTCCACGTTGAAGGTAATATTACTACAGCTATAACACGTACGGGAAACCTAGAGAATGGACACACTGTGAATACGAAAGGTTTCTAAAACTCAACGAATAGTCCCTCTCCTCGTGCTCCGGTTTGACTTTCCAAATGCTTTACTATCAATCTCCCAAATTAGAAAGACAGCCCCTTTAAACTCCTGGTTTGCACAGGTTGCCAATTTGGCAGAGGATGAAAGGGAAGAGGGAGGACCACTGAGAGAGTAGATGTTAGGCATTTGGACTGGCATATGTCACTCTAATTTCCCGGAAGGAAGAAGAATTAACCAAAGTCTCAGCCACCCACCGGGACCCAGTATAGGTCCTGAACCAAAATTTTGTACTTGCGTTCAACTCAGAAACAAAGAGTTGAAAAAGGGAACTCAGGGGCACAGCAATTCACAAACTGGCAGATTAATAAAGGTCTACTATCATCCAAAAATCTGTGGAGGGAAGGCATCGAGGCGGAATTGAAAGCGAGGCAGAATAGCAGGAAACAGATTTCAAGTGGTACGATGGAATCACCTTTAAAGCACAGGAAAAGGGGCACAACTTCGACAATGATGCATTTGGCCAAAAAGGGCTTATGCGTTTTCTCCAGAATATATTCAGGAGAAAACGCATACGCCCTTTTTGGCCATGGAAGCAAGCAGGCAATGCAAATCTGCACTAGAAAGAAGTATCAATTCGCACTGGTCAAAAGGGACATCCACAAAATGTGTAAAAACCAGAAAGGCAAGACAGGCCCTGGAGAACAGGGAGCCTTGTTATGCTGATGGGCGGGATGTAAATTGCCAACTGCCTCTCTGGAGGAATGCATTGTGTTCCTTAAAACAATTAAACAACAGAGCTACAGAGCCAAGGGCACTTCCAGTCTAGGGAATATACCTTGGGAAAACTGAAAATCAATAAGACAGAGCCACCACATAATTTAGTGCTGCACTGCTTACAAGAACCTCAACTTGGGTACACCGTAAATATCCCAGGAAATATATAACTGGTTCAAAAAATTGTGGTACTTACGTACGATGCAATATCCCTCAGCCATGAAATCAATGTCATAAGACCAGTAGCAGCAAAATGATTGGATTCAGGTTCGATGATTCTAATTAAATAAGTCACACAGAAAAAGAAACTTATCATAAGATATCACTTATGAAGATCCTGTAAAAATGGCTACACTTGAACTGAGTTAGGAAAGAGAACAGAGGCTGACATTTAGAAAACACACTTATGCCTGCTTAAGGGGGAAGGAGAGGTGGGGTGATGCATAAAACCAGAGTTTGTTATAAGCACAGGTACCGTTCCATAAACCAACTATGGAATAGAATAGACCTACACCTTCCTCAGTGAAAGGGACTCAAAACCCCATATTTCCCACAGAAGAATATATCTGACTAGCAAGAATCTTAAAACCTATGTATTGATATGTCTCCGTAAGGGAATCAAGTGTTTCTAGACTGGCATAAACATGGCAGCGAGAATCAGCTCAAACCCACTATAAAAAGGAATTTCAAAAACAAAACAAAAAAACGGAAATTCTTTACAATTCCTTCAGGGTCTCTGATGAAACCTGGAATGACCCTATCTACAATGACAGCTGGATGTGTCAAAAGGCTGGACACTTGGGACTGAGAGGATTGGTGAGTTTGGGTGAGCAAATGCAGACCCTTTAAAGCAATAATACATGGCACACATTCCATGGGTCCAAACTCTCCAGGTTGAAAGGAATATTACTACAGCTATAACATGTACGGGAAACCTAGAGAATGCACACACTGTGAATACAAAAGGTTTCTAAAACTCAACGAATAGTCCCTCTCCTGGTGCTCCGGTTTCACTTTCCAACTGCTTTACTATCAATCTCCCAACTTTGAGAGACAGCCCGTTTAAACTCCTGGTTCGCATAGGTTGCCTATTTGACAGAGGATGAAAGGGAATAGGGAGAACCAATGAGAGAGTAGCTGTTAGGCATTTGGACGGGTACATGTCACTCTAATTTCCTGTCAGGAAGAAGAATTAACAAAAGTCTCAGCCACCCAACGGGAACCACTATAGGTCCTGAACCAAAATTTTGGACTTGCGGTCAGCTCACAAAAAAGGAGTTGAATAATGGAGCTCGGGGGCACAGCAATTCACAAACAGGCAGAGTAATAAATGACAACTAACGTCCATAAATCTGTTGAGGGAAGGCAACGAGGCAGACTTAAAAGCAAGCCAGAATAGCAGTAAACAGATTTCAAGAGGTACGTTAGAATCGCTTTTAAAGCACATGAAGAGGGGCACAACTTCGACAATGATGCAGTTGGCCAAAAAGGGCGTATGCGTTTTCTCCTGAATATATTCAGGAGAAAACGCATACGCCCATTTTTGCCAAGGAAGCAAGCGGGAAATGCAAATCTGCACTACAAAGAAGTATCACTTCCCACCGGTCAAAAGGGACATCCACCAAATGTGTAAAAACCAGAAAGGCAAGACAGGCCCTGGAGAACAGGGAGCTTTGTTATGCTGATTGGCGGGATATAAATTGCCAACTGCCTCTCTGGAGGAGAGCATTGTGTTCCCTAAAACAAGTAAACAACAGAGCTACAGAGCCAAGGGCACTTCCAGTCTAGGGAATATACCTAGGGAAAACTGAAAATCAATAAGACAGAGCCATCCCCAAATTTAGGGCTGCACTGCTTACAAGAACCTCAACTTGGGTACACCTTAAATATCCCAGGAAATATAAAAATGGTTCAAAAAATTGTGGTACTTATGTACGATGGAATATCCCTCAGCCATGAAAACAATGTCCTAAGACCAGTAGCAACAAAATGAGTGGATTCAGGTACAATGCTGCTAAGTGAAATATGTCAAACAGAAAAAGAAACTTATCATAAGATATCATTTATGAAGATCCTGTAAACATGGCTACACTTGAACTGAGTTAGGAAAGAGAACAGAGTCTCACATTTAGAAAACACTCTTATGCCTGCTTAAGGGGGAAGGAGAGGTGGGATAATGCATAAAACCAGAGTTTGATATAAGCACAGGTACCATTGCAAAAATCAACTATGGAATAGACAAGACCTACACCTTCCTCAGTGAAAGGGACTCAAAACCCCATATTTCCCGCAGAGGAATATATCTGACTAGAAAGAATCTTAAAACCTATGTATTGATATGTCTCCGTAAGGGAATCAAGTGTGTCTAGACTGGCATAAATATGGCAGCGTGAATCAGGTCAAACCCACTATGCAAAGGGATTTCAAAAACAAACCAAAAAAACAGGGAAATTCTTTACAATTCCTTCACGGTCTCTGATGAAACCTGGAATGACCCTATATACAATAAGAGCTAGATGTGGCATAAGGCTGGACACTTGGGACTGAGAGGATTGGTGAGATTGGGTGAGCAAAAGCAGACCCTTTAAAGCAATAATGCATGGCACCCATTCCATGGGTCCCAACTCTCCACGTTGAAGGTAATATTACTACAGCTATCAAACGTACGGGAAACCTAGAGAATGGACACACTGTGAATACGAAAGGTTTCTAAAACTCAATGAATAGTCACTGCCCTTGTGCTCCGGTTTTACTTTCCAACTGCTTTACTACCAATCTCCCAACTTGCAGAGACAGACCCTTTAACCTCCTGGTTTGCACAGGTTGCCAATTTGGCAGAGGATGAAAGGGAAGAGGGAGAACCAATGAGAGAGTAGCTGTTAGGCATTTGGATGGGCACATGTCACTCTAATTTCCCGGCAGGAAGAAAAATTAACCAAAGTCTCAGCCACCCACCGGCAATCAGTGTAGGTCCTGAACCAAAATTTTCGACTTGCAGCCAGCTCACAAAAAACGAGTTGAAAAATGGAGCTCAGGGGCACAGCAATTCACAAACTGGCAGAGTAATAATGGTCTACTATCGTCCAAAAATCTGTGGAGGGAAGGCAACGTGGTGGACTTGAAAGCGAGGCAGAATAGCAGGAAACAGATTTAAAGAGGTGCGTCGGAATCGCCTTTAAAGCACAGGAAGTGGGGCACAACTTCGACAATGATGCACTTGGCCAAAAAGGGCGTATGCGTTTTCACCTGAATATATTCAAGAGAAAAAGCATACACCGTTTTTGGCCAAGCAAGCAAGCGGGAAATGCAAATCTGCACTACAAAGAAGTATCACATCCCACCGGTCAAAAGGGACCTCCACAAAATGTGTAAAAACCAGAAAGGCAAGACAGGCCCTGGAGAACACGGAGCCTTGTTATGCTGATGGGCGGGATGTAAATTGCCAACTGCTTCTCTGGAGGAGTGCATTGTGTTCCCTAAAACAAGTAAACAACAGAGCTACAGAGCCAAG
The DNA here is from genome assembly GCF_949752795.1 of Hyperoodon ampullatus. Classification (NCBI taxonomy): domain Eukaryota; kingdom Metazoa; phylum Chordata; class Mammalia; order Artiodactyla; family Ziphiidae; genus Hyperoodon; species Hyperoodon ampullatus. The sequence continues at coordinate 107,629,059 of NC_136914.1, forward strand.
GGCACTTCCAGTCTAGGGAATATACCTTGGGAAAACTGAAAATCAATAAGACTGAGCCACACCAAAATTTAGGGCTGCACAGATTACAAGAACCTCAACTTGGGTACACCTTAAATATCCCAGGAAATATGAAAATGGTTCAAAAAATTGTGGTACTTACGTACGATGGAATATCCCTCAGCCATGAAATCAATGTCATAAGAACAGTAGCAGCAAAATGAGTGGATTCAGGTACGATGCTTCTAAGTGAAATAAGTCACACAGAAAAACAAACTTATCATAAGATATCACCTATGAAGATCCTGTAAACATGGCTACACTTGACCTGAGTTAGGAAAGAGAACAGTGTCTCACATTTGGAAAACACTCTTATGCCTGCTTAAGGTGGAAGGAGAGGTGGGGTGATGCATAAAACCAGAGTTTGATATAAGCACAGGTACCGTCCCAAAAACCAGCTATGGAATAGACTAGACCTACACCTTCCTCAGTGAAAGTGACTCAAAACCCCATATTTCCCAAATAGGAATATATCTGACTAGCAAGAATCTTAATACCTATGTATTGATATGTCTCCGTAAGGGAATCATGTGTGTCTAGACTGGCATAAACATGGCAGCGAGAATCAGCTCAAACCCACTATAAAAAGGAATTTCAAAACAAAACAAAAAAACAGGGAAATTATTTACAATTCTTTCAGGGTCTCTGATGAAACCAGGACTGACTCTATCTACAATGACAGCTGGATGTGCCATAAGGCTGGACACTTGGGACTGAGAGGATTGGTGAGATTGGGTGAGCAAATGCAGACCCTTTAAAGCAATAATGCATGGCACCCATTCCATGGGTCCCAACTCTCCAGGTTGAAGGGAATATTACTCCAGCTATAACATGTACTGGAAACCTAGAGAATGGACACACTGTGAGTACGAAAGGTTTCTAAAACTCAACGAATAGTCCCTCTCCTGGTGCTCCGGTTTGACTATCCAACTGCTTTACTATCAATCTCCCAACTTGCAGAGACAGACCCTTTAACCTCCTGGTTGGCATAGGTTGCCAATTTGGCTGAGAATGAAATGGAAGAGGGAGAGCCAATGAGAGAGTAGCCATTAGGCATTTGGACGGGCACATGTCACTCTAATTTCCCGGCAGGAAGAAGAATTAACCAAAGTCTCAGCCACCCACCGGGAACCAGTATAGGTCCTGAACCAAAATTTTGGACTTGTGGTCAGCTCACAAAGAAACGAGTTGAAAAATGGAACTCAGGGGCACAGCAATTCACAAACTGGCAGAGTAATAAAGGTCTACTATCGTCCAAAAATCTGTTGAGGGAAGGCATCGAGGCGGACTTGAAAGCGATGCAGAATAGCAGGAAACAGATTTCAAGATGTACGTTGGAATCGCCTTTAAAGCACAGGAAGAGGGGCACAACTTCGACAATGATGCACTTGGCCAAAAAGGGCGTATGCGATTTCTCCTGAATATATTCAGGAGAAAACGCATACGCCCTTATTTGCCAAGCAAGGAAGCGGGCAATGCAAATCTGCACTACAAAGAAGTATCACTTCCCACCGGTCAAAAGGGACATCCACAAAATGTGTAAAATCCAGAAAGGCAAGACAGGCCCTGGAGAACAGGGAGCTTTGTTATGCTGATGGGCGGGATGTAAATTGCCACCTGCCTCTCTGGAGGAGTGCATTGTGTTCCCTAAAACAAGTAAACAACAGAGCTACACAGCCAAGAGCACTTACAGTCTAGGGAATATACCTTGGGAAAATTGAAAATCAATAAGACAGAGCCACCCCAAAATTAAGGGCTGCACTGCTTACAAGAACCTCAACTTGGGTACACCTTAAATATCCCAGGAAATATAAAAATGGTTCAAAAATTGTGGGACTTACGTACGATTGAATATCCCTCAGCCTTGAAATCAATGTCATAAGACCAGTAACAGCAAAATGAGTGGATTCAGGTACTATGATTTTAAGTGAAATAAGTCACAAAGAAAAAGAAACTTATCATAAGATATCACTTATGAAGATCCTGTAAACATGGCTACACTTGAACTGAGTTACGAAAGAGAACAGTGTCTCATATTTGAAAAACACTCTTATGCCTGCTTAAGGGGGAAGGAGAGGTGGGGTGATGCATAAATCCAGAGTTTGATATAAGCACAGGTACCGTTCCAAAAACCAACTATGGAATAGACAAGACCTACACCTTCCTCAGTGAAAGGGACTCAAAACCCAATATTTCCCACACAGGAGTATATCTGACTAGTAAGAATCTTAAAACTTATGTATTGATATGTCTCCGTAAGGGATTCAAGTCAGTCTACACTGGCATAAACATGGCAGTGAGAATCAGCTCAAACCCACTGTAAAAAGGAATTTCAAAAACAAAACAAAAAAACAGGGAAATTCTTTACAATTCCTTCTGGGTCTCTGATGAAACCAGGACTGACCCTATCTACAATGACAGATAGATGTGGCATAAGGCTGGACACTTGGGACTGAGAGGATTGGTGAGATTGGGTGAGCAAATGCAGACCCTTTAAAGAAATAATGCATGGCACCCATTCCATGGGTCCCAACTCTCCAGGTTAAAGGGAATATTACTACAGCTATAATATGTATGGGAAACCTAGAGAATGGACACACTGTGAATACGAAAGGTTTCTAAAACTCAACGAATAATCCCTCTCCTGGTGCTCCATATTGACTTTCCAACTGCTTTACTATCAATCTCCCAACTTAGAGAGACAGTCCCTTTAACCCCCTGGTTCGCACAGGTTGCCAATTTGGCAGAGGATGAAAGGAAGAGGGAGATCCAATGAGAGAGTAGCTGTTAGGCATTAGGACGGACATATGTCTCTCTAATTTCCAGGCAGGAAGATGAATTAACCAAAGTCTCAGCCACCCGCTGGGAACAAGTATAGGTCCTGAACCAAAATATTGGACTTGCGTTCAACTCACAAATAACGAGTTGAAAAACGGAGCTCAGTAGCACAGCAATTCACAAACTGGCAGAGTAATAAAGGTCTACTATCGTCCAAACATCTGTTGAGGGAAGGCATCGAGGCGGACTTGAAAGCGAGGCAGAATAGCAGGAAACACATTTCAAGAGGTACGCTGGAATCGCCTTTAAAGCACAGGAAGAGGGGCACATCTTCGACAATGATGCACTTGGCCAAAAAGGGCGTATGCGTTTTCTCCTGAATATATTCAGGGGAAAACGCATACGCCCTTTTTGGCCAAGCAACCAAGCGGGCAATGCAAATCTGCACTACAAAGAAGTATCACTTCCCACCGGTCAAAAGGGACATCCACAAAATGTGTAAACCCAGAAAGGCAAAACAGGCCCTGGAGAACAGGGAGCCTTGTTATGCTGATGGGCGGGATGTAAATTGCCAACTGCCTCTCTGGAGGAGTGCATTGTGTTCCCTAAAACAAGTAAACAACAGAGCTACAGAGCCAAGGGCACATCCTGTCTAGGGAATATACCTTGGGAAAACTGAAAATCAATAAGACAGAGCCACCCCAATATTTAGGGCTGCACTGCTTACAAGAACCTCAACTTGGGTACACCTTAAATATCCCAGGAAATATAAAAATGGTTCAAAAAATTGTGGTACTTATGTACGATGGAATATCCCTTAGCCATGAAATCAATGTCATAAGACCAGTAGCAGCAAAATGAGTGGATTCAGTTACGATGATTCTAAGTGAAATAAGTCACGCAGAAAAAGAAACTTATCATAAGATATTACTTATGAAGATCCTGTAAACATGGCTACACTTGAACTGAGTTAGGAAAGAGAACAGTGCCTCACATTTGGAAAACACTCTTATGCCTGCTAAAGTGGGAAGGAGAGGTGGGGTGATGCATAAAACCAGAGTTTAATATAAGCACAGGTACCGTTCCAAAAACCAACTATGGAATAGACAAGACCTACACCTTCCTCAGTGAAAGGGACTCAAAACCACATATTTCCTACAGTGGAATATATCTGACTAGTAAGAATCTTTAAACCTATGTATTGATATGTCTCCGTAAGGGAATCAAGTGTGTCTAGACTGGTATAAACATGGCAGCGAGAATCAGCACAAACCCAATATAAAAAGGAATTTCAAAAACAAAACAAATAAACAGGGAAATTCTTTACAATTCCTTCAGGGCCGCTGATGAAACCAGGACTGATCCTGTCTACAATGACAGCTGGATGTGGCATAAGGCTGGACACTTGGGACAGAGAGGATTGGTGAGATTGGGTGAGCAAATGCAGACCCTTTAAACCAATAATGCATGGAACCCTTTCCTTGGGTTCCAACTCTCCACGTTGAAGGTAATATTACTACAGCTATAACACGTACGGGAAACTTAGAGAATGGACACTCTGTGAATACGAAAGGTTTCTAAAAGTCAACAAATAGTCCCTCTCCTGGTGCTCCGGTTTGACTTTCCATCTGCTTTACTATCAATCTCCCAACTTGGACAGACAGAACCTTTAACCTCCTGGTTCGCACAGGTTGCTAATTTGGCAGAGGATGAAAGGGAAGAGGTAGAACCAATGAGAGAGTAGCTGTTAGGCATTTGGACGGGCACATGTCACTCTAATTTCCCAGCAGGAAGAAGAATTAACCAAAGTTTCAGCCACCCACCGGGAACCAGTATAGGTCCTGAACCAAAATTTTGCACTTGCGGTCAGCTCACAAAAAACGAGTTGAAAAAATTGAGCTCAGGGGCACAGCAATTCACAAACTGGCAGAGAAATATAGGACAACTATCGTCCAAAAATCTTTGGAGGGAAGGAAACGAGACGGACTTGAAAGCGAGGCAGAATAGTAGGAAACAGATTTAAAGAGGTACGTTGGAATTGCCTTTAAGGCACAGGAAGAGGGGCACCACTTCGACAATGATGCACTTGGCCAAACAGGGCGTATGTGTTTTGTCCTGAATATATTCAGGAGAAAACGCATACGCCCTGTTTGGCCAAGCTAGCAAGGGGACAAGGCAAATCGGCACTACTAAGGAGTATCACTTCCCACCAGTCAAAAGGGACATACACAAAATGTGTAAAAACCAGAAAGGCAAGACAGGCCTTGGAGAACAGGGAGCCTTGTTATGCTGATGGGCGGGATGTAAATTGCCAACTGCGTCTCTGGAGGAGTGCATTGTGTTCCCTAAAACAAGTAAGCAACAGAGCTACAGAGCCAAGGGCACTTCCACTCTAGGGAATATACCTTGGGAAAACTGAAAATCAATAAGACAGAGCCACCTCAAAACTTAGGGCAGCACTGCTTACAAGAACCTCAACATGGGTACACCTTAAATATCCCAGGAAATATAAAAATGGTTCAAAAAATTGAGGGACTTACGTACGATGGAATATCCCTCAGCCATGAAATCAATGTCATAAGACCAGTGGCAGTAAAATGAGTGGATTCAGGTAGGATGATTCTAAGCGAAATAAGTCACACAGAAAAAGAAACTTATCATAAGATATCACTTATGAAGATCCTGTAAACATGGCTACACTTGAACTGAGTTAGGAAAGAGAACAGTGTCTCACATTTGGAAAAAACTCTTATGCCTGCTTAAGGGGGAAGGAGAGGTGGGGTGATGCATAAAACCAGAGTTTGATATAAGCACACGTACCGTTCCAAAAACCAACTATGGAATAGACAAGACCTACACCTTCCTCAGTGAAATGGACTCAAAACCCCATATTTCCCACAGAGGAATATATATGACTAGTAAGAATCTTAAAACCAATGTATTGATATGTCTCCGTAAGGGTATCAAGTGTGTCTAGAGTGGCATAAACATGGCAGCGAGAATCAGCTCAAACCCACTATAAAAAGGAATTTCAAATCAAAACAAAAGAACAGGAAAATTCTTTACAATTCCTTCAGGGTCTCTGATGAATCAAGAACTGACCCTATATAAAATGACAGCTGGATGTGGCATAAGGCTGGACACTTGGGACTGAGAGGATTGGTGAGATTGGGTGAGCAAACGCAGACCCTTTAAAAAACTAATGCATGACACCCATTCCATGGGTCCCAACTCTCCAGGTTGAAGGGAATATTACTACAGCTATAACATGTACGGGAAACCTAGAGAATGGACACACTGTGAATACGAAAGGTTTCTATAACTCAACGAATAGTCCCTATCCTGGTGCTGCGGTTTCACTTTCAAACTGCTTTACTATCAATCTCCCAACTTGGAGAGACAGCCCCTTTAACCTCCTGGTTCGCACTGGTTGCCAATTTGGCAGAGGATGAAAGAGAAGAGGGAGAACCAATGAGACAGTAGCTGTTAGGCATTTGGACCCGCACATGTCACTCTTATTTCCCGGCAGAACGAAGAATTAACCAAAGACACAGCCACCCACCGGGAAACAGTATAGGTCCTGAAGCAAAATTTTGGACTTGCGGTCAGCTCACAAAAAACGATTTGAAAAATGGAGCTCAGGGACACAGCAAATCACAAACTGGCAGAGTAATAAAGGACAACTATCGTCCAAAAATCTGTGGAGAGAAGGCATCGAGGCGGACTTGAACGCGAGGCTGAATAGCAGGAAAGAGATTTCAAGAGGTACGTTGGAATCGCCTTTAAAGCACAGGAAGAAGGGCCCAACTTCGACAATGATGCACTTGGCCAAAAAGGGCATATGCGTTTTCTCCTGAATATATTCAGGAGAAAACGCATACGCCCTTTTTGGCCAAGCAAGCAAGCGGGCAATGCAAATCTGCACTACAAAGAAGTTTCACTTCCCACCAGTCAAAAGGGACATCCACAAAATGTGTAAAAACCAGAAAGGCAAGACAGGCCCTGGAGAACAGGGAGGCTTGTTATGCTGATGGGCGGGATGTAAGTTGCCAACTGCCTCTCTGGAGGAGTGCATTGTGTTCCCTAAAACAAGTAAACAACAGAGCTACAGAGCCAAGGGCACTTCCAGTCTAGGGAATATACCTTGGGATAACTGAAAATCAATAAGCCAGGGCCACCCCAGAATTTAGGACTGCACTGCTTACAAAAACCTCAACTTGGGTACACCTTAAATATCCCAGGAAATATAAAAATGGTTCAAAAAATTGTGGTACTTACATACGATGGAATATCCCTCAGCCTTGAAATCAATGTCAGAAGACCAGTAGCAGCAAAATGAGTGGATTCAGGTACGATGATTCTAAGTGAAATAAGTCACACAGAAAAAGAAACTTATCATAAGATATCACTTATGAAGATCCTGTAAACATGGCTATACATGAACTAAGTTAGGAAAGAGAACAGAGTCTCACATTTAGAAAACACTCTTATGCCTGCTTAAGGGGGAAGGAGAGATGGTGTGATGCATAAATCCAGAGTTTGATATTAGCACAGGAACCATTCCAAAAACCAAATACTGAATAGACAAGACCTACACCTTCCTCAGTGAACAGGACTCAACACCCCATATTCCCCACAGAGGAATATATCTGACTAGTAAAATTCTTATACCTTTTGTGTTGATATGACACCATAAGGGAATCAAGGGTGTCTAGACAAGAATAAACACGGCAGTGAGAATCAGCTGAAACCCACTATAAAAATGAATTTCAAAAACAAAATAAAAAAACAGGGAAATTCTTTACAATTCCTTCAGGATCTCTGATGAAACCTGGAATGACCATATCTACAACGACAGCTGGATATGGCATAAGGCTGGACACTTGGGACAGAGAGGATTGGTGAGATTGGGTGAGCAAATGCAGACTCTATAAAGCAATATTGTGTGCCACCCATTCCATTGGTCCCAACTCTCCAGGTTGAAGTTAATATTACTATAGCTATAACATGTACTGTAAACCTAGAGAATGGACACACTGCGATGGTGAAAGGTTTCTAATACTCTCCTAATATTCCCTCTCCGGTGCTCCGGTTTGACTTTCCAACTGCTTTAATAACTATCTCCCAACATGGAGAGATGGCCCCTTTAACCTCCTGGTTCGCATAGTTTGTCAAATTTGCAGAAGATGAAAGGGAAGAGAGTGAACCAATGAGATAGTAGCTGTTATCCATTTGAACGGGCACATATCACTCTAATTTCCAGTCAGGAAGAATAATTCACCAAAGTCTCATCCTGCCTGGCAGGAACGAGTATAAGCCCTGAACCAAAATTTTGGATTTGCCGTCCACTCACAAAAAAGCGAGTTGAAAAATGGAGCTCAGGGGCACAGCATTTCCCAAACTGACAGAGTAATGAAGTTTAACTATCGTCCAAATATATTTTGAGGGTAGGCAACAAGGTAGACTTGAAAGCGAGGCAGAATAGCAGGAAACAGATTTCAAGTGGTACATTGGAATTCCTTTTAAAGCACAGGAAGAGGGGCACAACTTCAACAATGATGCACTTGGCCAAAAAGGGCATATGCATTTTCTCCTGAATATATTCAGGAAGAAACGCATACCCCCTTTTTGTCCAAGCAAGCAAGCGGGCAATGCAAATCTGCACTACAGAGAGCAATCACTTACCACAGGTCAAAAGGGACATCCACAAAATGTGTAAAAACCAGAAAGGCAAGACAGGCCCTGGAGAACAGGGAGCCTTTTTAGGCTAATTGGCAGGATGTAAATTGCCAACTGCCTATCTGGAGGAGTGCAATGTGTTCCCTAAAACAAATAAACAACAGAATTACAGAGCCAAGGGCACTTCCAGTCTAGGGAATATACCTTTGGAAAACTGAAATTCAATAAGACACAGCCATGCCAAAATTTAGGGCTGCACTGCTTACAAGAACCTCAACTTGGGTACACCTTAAATATCTCAGGAATGACAAAAATGGTTCAAGAAATTGTGGTACTTACATACAATGGAATATCCCTCAGCCATGAAATCAATGTCATAAGGCCAGTAGCAGCAAAATGAGTGGATTCAGGTACGATGATTCTAAGTGAAATAAGTCACACAGAAAAAGAAACTTATCATAAGATATCACTTATGAAGGTCCTGTAAACATGGCTACAGATGAACTGAGTTAGGAAAGATAACAGAGTAACGAATGTTATCATAAGATATCACTCATAGCGGGAATGTACACATGGTTACACATGAACTGAATTACAAACACAACAGAGTCACACATTTAGAAAACAATCTTCTGCCTGCTTAAGGGGAAAGGCGAGGTGTGTTGATGCATAAAACCACAGTTTTAAATTAGCACAGATACCGTTACATAAACCAAGTATGTAATAGGCAACACCTACTCCCAGCTCAATGAACTGGACTCAACACCACCTAAACACTGCAGAGGAATATATCTGACTCTAAGAAATTTAAAACATATGTATTCTCATGTCTCGATAAAGGAATCATGTGTGTGTATAACGGCATGAACACAGCACTGAAATTCAGCTAAACCCCCTTATACAAATAAATTTCAAAAGCAAAATGAAAAAACAGCGAAACAGAGAGAAAGTCTTAAAAATTACGTTCAGGGCCTGTGATGCAACCTGGATTGACCACCTTTACACCCACAGCTGGATGAGACATAAGACTGGACACATGGGGCTGACAAGATTGCTGAGGTTGTGTGAGCAAAAGAACACCACTTAGAGCAATACTGTGTGCTACCCCTTCTAGTGGTCCCAACTCTACAGGTTTAAGGGAATCTTCCTACAGTTAAAACATGCATGGGAAACCCAGTGGATGGTACACTGTGTAATTGGGAAAGTTTTCTAAAAGGTACCTCATTTTTCCTTTCGTCATGCTCGGCTTCGCCATTCCATCTGCATTACTAAAAATCTCCCCAATTGGAGTGTCAGCGCCTTTACCCTCCTGTTATGCACAGTTTGCAAATTGTGCAGAGGAGGTACAGGAAGAGGGGAAACAAATGAGAGAGTAGCTGTAGGTGTTTGGATGGGCACATGTCACACTAGTTTCCCATCAGGAAGAAGAATTAAACAAAGGCTCAGCCTGAAGCCCCAGAACCAGACTAGGGCCTAAAGCCATCCTGCGGTATTGCAGCCAGCTCACAAATAAAGCGAGTTGAAAAATGGAAATCAGGGGCACAGCAATTCACAAACTTGCAGAGTTATAAAGGACAACTATCATCCAGAAATATATTGAGGTAAGGCAGTGTAGAGGATTTGAATGCAAGGCAGAATTGAAGGAAACAGATTTCAAGAGGTACATTGGAGTCGTCTTTAAAGCACATGAAAAGCGACAGAACTTCGACAATGTTGCCCTTGGCCGAAAAGGGAGTGTGTGTATTTTCTTGAATATATTCGGGAAAAAATGCATACGCCCTTTTTGGCCAAGCAAGCCATCAGGCATTGCAAATCCACACTACATAGAAGTGTCCCTTACCTCCAGTCAAAAGGGCCATCCACAAATAGTGTAAAAACCACAAATGCAGGAGAGGCCATGGAGAAAAGGGAGCCTGGTTACGCCGATGGACAGGATGTAAATTGCCAACAGCCTCTCTGGAGAACTGTATGTTGTTTTCTAAAACAGAGCTACAGAGCATAGCACACTTCCACTCATGGGCGTGTATTTTGGGAAAACTAAAAATCCACAACACACAGCCAGCCCAAAGTTTAGGGCTGCTCTGTTTACAAGAACCTCGACTTCGGTACACTTTAAATATCACAGGAAAGGAAAAAAATAGATATAGATATTGTGGTACTTATATACAATGGAATGTCACTCAGACATAAAATCAATGTCATAAGACCAATAGCAGCATAATGAGTGGCTTTAGGTACGATGATGCTAAGTGAAATGAGCCACAAAGAAAAAGAAACTTATTGTAATATATCACTTATAGAGGGAATGTAAACATGGCTACACATGAGCTGAATTTCAAAAGAGAACAGAGTCTCACATTTAGAAAACACACTTATGCCTCCTTAAGGGGAAAGGTGATGTGTAAAAGCAGAGTTTGAAATTAGCACAGATACCATTCCATATACCAAATATGTAATAGACAAGACCTACTCCTTTCTCAATGAACTGGACACAAAACACCCTATTCACTGAAGAGGAATATATCTGACTGGTAATAATCTTGAAACCTATGTATTTACATGTCTCCATAATGGAATCAAGTGTATGTAGATTGGCATAAACACAAATCAATGGAACAGGACAGAAAGCCCAGAGATAAACGGACATACCTATGGCTATCTCATCTATGACAAAGGAGCTAAGGATATACAATGGAGAAAAGACAGTCTCTTCAGTAATTGGTGCTGGGAAAACTGGACCCCTACACATAAAAGAATGAAGTTAGAACACTCCATAACACCATACACAAAAATGAACTCTAAATTGATTAGAGATCTAAATATAAGACCAGACACTATAAAACACTTAGAGGAAACCATAGGCAGAACACTCTATGACATAAATCACAGCAAGATCCTTTCTGACCCACCTCCTAGAGAAATGGAAATAAAAAGAGAAATCAACAAATGGAACCTAAGTAAACTTAAAAGCTTTTACACAGTACAGGAAAACATAAACAAGATGCAAAAACAACCCTCAGAATGGGAGAAAATATTTTCAAATGAAGCAATTGACAAAGGATTAATCTCCAAACTTTACAAGCACCTCATGTAGCTCAATATCACAAAAACAAACAACCCAATCCAAAAACGGGCAGAAGACCTAAATAGACATTTCTCCAAAGAAGATATATAGATTACCAGGAAACACATGAAAGGATGCTGAACATCACTAATCATTAGAGAAATGCAAATCAAAACTACTGTGAGGTATCACCTCACAGCAGTCAGAGTGGCAATCATCATAAAAATCTACAAAACAATAAATGCTGGAGAGGCCTTTATTGGAGAAAAGGGAACACACTTGCACTGTGGGTGGGAATGTAAATCGATATGGGCACTAGGGAGAACAGTACGGAGGTTCCTTTAAATAACTAACAATAGAAGTACCATACAACACAACAATCAAACTACTGGGCATTTGCCTTGCGAAAACCATAATTCAAAAAGAGTTATGTACGAAAGTGTTCATTGCAGCTCTATGTACAATAGCCAGGACATGGAAGCAACCTAAGTGTTCATCGACAGATGAATGGATAAAGAAGTTCTGGCACATATATACAATGGAATATTACCCAGCCATAAAAAGAAGCAAAACTCAGTTATTTGTACTGAGGTGGATGGACTTAGAATCTGTCCTACACAATGAAGTAAGTCAGAAAGGGAAAAACAAATACTGTATGTTAACAGAGATATACAGAATCTAATGAAGAAAAAAAAAAGATTTTGAAGAACCTAGTGGCAGGACAGGATTAAGGACACAGACATAGAGAAAGGACTTGAGGACACTGGAAGGGGGATGGGTAAGCTGGGACGAAGTGAGAGAGTGGCATGGACATAAATACATTACCAAATGTAACACCAATCGCTACTGGGAAGCAGCCACATAGAACAGGGAGATCAGCTCGTTGCTTTGTGACCACATAAAGGGGTGGGATATGGAGTTTGGGAGGGAGATGCAAGAGGGAGGGGATCTGGTGATATTTGTATATGTATAGCTGATTCACCTTGTTATACAGCAGAAACTAACACTCCATTGTAAAACAATTATACTCCAATTAACGTGTAAAAGGAAAAAAAAAAAAAAAGAAAGTCCAGGGATAAACCTACACACCTATGGTCAACTAATCTATGACAAAGGAGGCAAGACTATACAATGGAGATAAGACAGTCTCTTCAATCATTGGTGCTGGGAAATATGGACAGCTACATGTAAAAGAATGATATTAGAACACTCCCCAACACAATACATAAAAATATATTCAAAATGGATTAGAGACCTTAACGTAAGACCGGACAGTATAAAACTCGGAGAGAAAAACTTACGAAGGATACTCTGACGTAAATCACAGCAAGATCTTTTTTTGTTGTTGTTGTTTTTGCTATACGCGGGCCTCTCTCTGTTGTGGGCCCTCCCGTTGCAGAGCACAGGCTCCGTATGCGCAGGCTCAGCGGCCATGGCTCACGGGCCCAGCCACTCCGCGGCATGTCGGATCTTCCCGGACTGTGGCACGAATCCGTTTCCCCTGCATCGGCAGGTGGACTCTCAACCACTGTGCCACCAGGGAAGCCCAGCAAGATCTTTTTTGATCCACCTCCTATAGTAATGAAATAAAAAAGAAAACTATACAGATGGGACCTAATGAAATGTAAAAGCTTTTGCAAAGCAAAGGAAACTACAAACAAGACGAAAAGACAACCCTCAGGATGGCAGAAAATATTTGCAAACGAATCAATGGACAAATGATTAATCTCCAATATATATAAACAGCTCATGCAGCTCAATATTAATAAAACAAACAACCCAATACAAAAATGGAAGAAGATCTAAATAGACATTTCTTCCAAGAAGACATAGAGATGGACAGTACGCACATGAAAATCTGCTCAACATCACTAATTATTAGAGAAATGGAAATCAAAACTACAATGAGGTATCACGTCACACCTGTTAGAATGGGCATCATCAGAAAATCTACAAACAACAAATGCTGGAGAGGGTGTGGAGAAAAGGAACCTTCTTCCACTATTGTTGGGAATGTAAATCGATATAGTCTCTATGGAAAACAGTATGGAGGTTCCTTAAAAAACTAAAAATGGAATTACCATATAATCCAGCAATCCCACTACTGGGCACATACCCAGAGAAAACCATAAATCAAAAACACACATTCACCACAATGTTCATTGCAGCACTATTTACAATAGCCAGGTAATGAAAGCAATCCAAGTGCCCACAGACAGACGAATGGATAAAGATGTGGTACATATATACAATGGAATATTACTCAGCTATACATAGGAATGAAATTGGGTCATTTGTAGAGACCTTGATGGATCTAGAGACTGTCATACAGAGTGAAGTAAGTCAGAAAGAGAAAAACAAATATTGTATATTAAAGCATATATGTGGAACCTAGAAAAATGGTACAGATGAACCGGTTTGCAGGGCAGACATAGAGACACAGATGTAGAGAACAAACATATGGACACCAAGGGGGGAACGCCATGTGAGCGTGGTGGTGGGATGAATTGGGAGACTGGGATTCACATGTGCACACTTATATGTATAAAATTGATATCCAATAAGAACCTGCTCTATAAAATAAATAAATAAATTTAAAAAAATTAAAAATAAATACATAACATTTAATAAAATAAAACAAAAAGTTTTTCCCTTCACATAGACGTCTTTATATTAATGCAGTATTTCCATGGTTATATCTCCAAATTAAAAAAAAAATGGAATAAATAAAATCTACCTTGAACCAAAAAGAAAAAAAAAAAAAAACAGAACCCACCAGTTATACAGAGGAAAATCGTATCAGGGCACTTGCTCCAGTGGTAAAAAATTCTTAAGTTGGTCAGAGGTGGGAAATCGTCTCCCATGCAGTAAGCAGCACTCCCCCCCCACAAGGAGCATCCTCATTGCAAAGCTGGGGGACTGTGTCAAGGCGTCTGTGAGTAAATGTGAGCTGAGCCCCAGTCCTGCTGCAGCTGAACTCTTCCCACCCTTTCCAGGTAAAACACCTGAATATGTACAAGAACTTGCAAGCCTAGAGGAAGGGCTGTGGAGCCACACCAGCGACAGCACGCAGTCCGACTTGGTGCCTTCAGGCCAACCAGGATGGTCCTGGCCCCAGATGCTCTTCTGGAAGCTTTCCATTTCCCTGCCTGAGATACCCCTCCTGCCACGGCCCCCACTGCTTTTTTACTTCCTCACCTCTGCCTGGGGAGAAATCCCAGCGGCAGGTATGGGTGACACATCCTCTTCTTTAGCAGGTGGCAGCCTGGCAACTCCTGCAGAAAGTCCAGCAGAGCCCCACTCACACTGAGCCACCCACAAAGCCACGGCACCTCACTCCCTCCCACCACCCCAGCCCCGACACTGCTGACGGGGCAGAGAATATGGCGTCAGGCACAGCTACAGGGGCTCTTGCTGACTGTGGAGGTGTTTATATTGACCTCAACCCAGGCACACCTGGGGAGGGCTGGCAGGCAGTGTCAGGCTGCCCAAATCAGCCAATCCTCACCCCTCAGGGGCTCACAGTTGCAGAAAATGAACCTTGCTAAATGGGCCAGGCCCAAGGAACAGGTGTGGGCTCTTGAGAGTCAGGATAGACAAGGGGCTGCACCTGCGTCTTGTTTTCTTACCATTTTATCTGGTCCATGAGTGGAAAACAACTTCAAGAAGACCCTATCCTAATGAGAGGAACCCAGGAGTCAGGGAGAGGAGTGATGGTGGGTGGAGACAGAGGCCTGGTGCCCTGGCTGCAGTGGATGTGTCTGGAAGACCAGGCAGAGAGAGTCTGCACAAGTGATAGCCAGGGTGACAGACCTGTCAGAGCTGCTGTTTGTTAGTTCAAGTCCTGCTCTGAGGTGTTCTGTGTCAGCTGTGAGCGACAGGTGAGCTGGGGGTTCTCTGCAAGGTGGGCTATGTGCACAGATCCTGTGTGCCCAGCCCTGCTGGGGTACCTGCCCAGGGTAGCTCTGTATCCTGGGAAGGGCCTGACTAGGAGAGCCCCATGGGCTGCTGGGTAGCTGCACAGGTGAGCTCCATACCCTGGGAGGGACTTGACCACGAGAGCCCCGTGGGCTGTTGGGTGGTGGGTGCAGCCCAGGTGAGCTCCATATCCTGGGATTGGCCTGACCACGAGAGCCCCATGAGCTGCTGGAGACCTGGTAAAGGATATCAGGAGAGTCAGTGAAGCCACCGAGGATATACATCCAGTAGCTCCTATTTCCTACACCCTGCTAGTCATTCTACCATCCACCAGGCCATGGCATTCTGTATTAGACTTCAATGATGCCTTCTTCTGTATTCCATTCATCTCAGAGTCACAAGAATTTTTGGATTGTGAGTGGCAGGACACAACATGCAACAAAAGCAATAATGCTGGGCCGTCCTGCCCCAATGGTTCAAAAATCCCCACACCATCATTGGGGAAATGTCCTCTAAAGACCTAAAAGTTCTACCTCTGTAAAAGGGAACCCGCCTTCAATATGAAGATGACAATCTGATCGCCAGGCCTACTAAAGACGCCTCTGAACTACCTAGCCAAGAAAGGATAGAAGGTGTCCAAGAAAAAGGCTCAAATATCCCAGGCTAAGGTGACATGCTTGGGCTTCATTCTCACAGATATTCGGAGAAACGCATCCCAGGATAGGGAAGAAGCCATTTGCAGCCTTACCTCTTCTAAGACTAGAAGACAGCTTAGGGGTTCCTGGGGAGGCCAAGGTTTTCTGCATCTGGATCCCTAACTACCGTCTAATAGCTGGGCCTCTACATGAAACACTGACACGAAAAGATGATGATCCTTTTGAATAGAATCCAGAAGCAGCCTTTCAATAATGGAAAGAGCAGTCAATTCAGACCCTTGCCCAGGAACTCCCTAATTTAGCTAAACCCTTTGACCTTTACATACCCGGTCAAAGGTTAATCGCCCTTGGAGCCTTAGTGCAAAAACTGGGACCACTTGAAATGGAGCAACACAAGAATGCCCTTCAGGTATGATAAACTATGGTCACCAAGGGCTTTGCCCACCGACTCATCAGGCCAGGATACTGGGGAATCTAAAAAGCTGGAAATCAGCAGCCCGCAAGGCCAGCTCCCTCCTAAGGGAAAAGGACCCCACGTGGTGATCCTAACCTCCCATCATGCCCTGAAATTGCAGGGGTCGCTCTGTGGACACACTGACCTCGAGTGAGGAGGCCCTCCAACTCCAACCTCCAGAGAGACAAACGGGGGCAACGGGCCCCCAAGATGACTCGTGTGACCATCACTTGACCTGGAGTTTCTCTCAGAAAACGACAAGACTGTGCCCCGAAAGAGCAGACAACTGCTTGCAGGACTTACTGCACCCAGAGGGGAGCTAATAAGCTTGGCGGGGGAAACGTATATCATGCTTTCACCATAGAAAATCCTACAGACACCTTGGTGAAGGTGGGCAATATGACCGGGTGGACTGCTGGCTACTTCTAAAGGCCGTTGACTCAGTGGACGTCATGGTCCTGGATCACCACTGACCCTGGACTGTCTGGGAGTTGAACGGGCAGGGCTCTGACCCATGGTGCAGTTTGTACATTAATTCAGGGACCTAATTAAAGAAAGCAAAGACTACTGGTCAGAGCATCTAGGCTGGCAAAATCCATCAGCCTAAGGTCGCCGAACAAATGTGGGGTGGGTTGAAACCTGCCACCGCAGCATCTCTGTGCATCTCTTTCCTGGACCCTTAAAGGTCATTAGAATCTATAACACTTCAAATGCTGGTGCTCAGGCGGACGAGAAGTGAGGCAGGAGGCATTTGGACAATCAACCTCACCTGGAGGCTTGTGGGGAGACGTTTTGCCCCTCCCCCCATGTATCAGGGCTCCCACCACAGCATGAAGCAGTTACAAAAGAGGGGTCTGCACCCTCAACACCCCAAGAATGAGGAACGGAACAAAAAGCAGAGGAGGTGTTCGTCTCCGGCAACATTCATTAAAAATTCCTGGGAGATAAAGAGAGAATCTGGGTAATAAAATAAAGTCTAACTTGATTTTCCTTTGTGCTTTGTCTAATTTCACGTGCTCCTAGGGTTCCGCATGCAGAGGTCCCACACCCGGCACTTCAGACCCGATTTCCTAGTGCAGAATGGCCGGGTCGACAACTCAGCTAGTGGGGTCCCATGCAGACTCTGCGGCATAGAGCCTGAGCTGCAGCCAACCCAGCCCTCGAGACCTCCATCCCCTCCCTCCCACTGACGCTGCCGGGATCCCTACACAGCAGCCCAGCCCACAGCCCGTGGGGGAGTGCACACTCTCACCTCTCCATTCTGCTTTCAAAATAATGTTTCCTTTGCTTCTGAACCAAAGTCTTGATGTGTTGACTCCAATGACACTGGGCATGGGTACTCCTGTTGGAGTCCACTCTGGAGGATCAGTAACCGAAATTGAGAACACTGTAACTTCAATGAACAGATGTGTGAGCCAAACTGTAGTTAACATAGAGCAGTGTATAATGCTCGGGTAAAATAAGATGTTTCTAAGACTTACATTTGATATTTCCATCACTTTCCTATAAGCAAGTTCAGTGAAGACGTCTGTCTTATTTGTCAGGTCAACATTAGAGAAATGAAGTGATTTATTTCCATGGATGTACATCGAATACTCTTGGCTGAAGCTTCAATCTTGTTTTGAATGCTTTTCCATTGAAAATGATACCTCTCTTTCAGCTCCCCCATTTCTGAGAAGTATAAAATCTTATAATTTATTATTACCAAAGGGGAAAGGTAGAAGGGATAAATTAACAGTTTGGGATTAACACATACACACTGCTATGTATAAAATAGATCATCAACAAGGAACTACTGTATAGCACAGGGAACTACACTGAATATTTTGCAATAACCTATAAGGGGAAATAATCTGAAAAAGAATAGATATTTTTATTGACATCATCTATCAATGACAGATAAAATGTAACCTAAGCAAGGCTGATGGTGAGCGCTTCTGACCCTGAAGATTTCAATCGTCTAAAGTTTGGGCTCTGCCTATTTCACAAGGCCCTTAATGGACATACGTTTATCCGTAGCTTAAAAATTCCCCAGTTTGGGGTTCGGGGAGGCACTGATTTGGAAAAATCCCTGGTGTTCTCCTTACATGCACGGGACCCTTCCTACAGCTAAAACATGCCTGTCACACCCTTTGATCAGAAAGAGTTTGGAAAAGGCACCTCATCTCCTCATCGCCTGGTGCTCGGGTTCATCCCTCCAGCATCTTTCCTAACAATCTCCTCACTTGGGGATATCAGCACCGTCAACATCCTGTTGCACACAGTTTGGAATTGGTCCAGAGGATGAAGCGGAAGGATGAGAAAAATTTAGAGACAAGCCTTAGGTGTTCGGACAGGCACATGCCACTCTAATTTCAAATCTGGAAGACAAATTCATCAAAGGCTAGAATTGCCCACGGAAACAGAAAAGGGCTAGAGGAAATCCCGCTGTTTTGTGTCCAGTTTCCAAAAATACAAGTTGAAAAATGGAACTCAGGGGCACTAAAATTCATGAAACTGCAGAGTTGAAAATATCTATCGTCGAAATATGTCTGAGGTAAGTCACAGAAAAGGACTTGTAAGCAAGGGAGAGTGGCAGGAAACAGATTTGAAGAGGTAGAAAGGACTCCCCATTAAAGCACAAGAAAAGGGGCTGAACATCGCCAATGATGCAGTTGGCCAAAAAGGGCGTATGCAATTTCTCTGAATATATTCAAGTAAAGGCCATGCACACTTTTTATCCAACCAAACAGGTGGGCACTGGAAATCAATACTACAAAATGTATCACTTCACATCAGTCAGAAGGGCCATCCACATAAAGTGTAAACACCAGAAATGCAGGACAAGGCGAGGAGAAAAGGGAGCCCTGTGAGGCTGATAGTGGAAATGTAATTTGCCAACGGTCACTCTGGAGAAGTGTATTGTGTTTGCTAAAACATCTAAAAAATGAGCTACAGAGCAGAGGGCACTTGCACTCATGGGCGTATACCTTGGGAAAAACAAAAATCGAGAGAAAACAGGCACCCCAACGTTTACCACCTCTCTGTTAAAAAGGGCCTCAACTTGGATATAACCTAAATGTCCCTGGAAGGATAAAATGGATAAAAGAGATGGGGTACTTATGTAGAGTGGAATATTACTCATCCAGAAATCAATGAAATAAGGCGAGTTGTAACAACTCTGGAGGAGTTACATACGATCACTCTAAGTGACATATGTCAGAAAGAAAAAGACACATATCATAAGATGTCACTTAAAGGTGGAATCAAAAATGGCTACACATGAAATAAATTACAAAACAGAAACATAGTCAAATATGTAGAAAATAGACATAAGGCTGCTAAATGGGAAAGGTGGGGAATGGTGAGGTATTATTCAGGAGGTTGAAATTAGCAAAGATACCATTCCAAGTACCAAATTGAATAACTGGCAAGGCCTACACTGTACCTCAAAGAACTGCACTCAGCCCACTCAAGTCACTGGAAAATAATACATATGACTGGTAAGCATCTGAAAAAGAATTTATTGTTGTCTCACAGTACATGAATCAAGTGGATGTACAGCAGCAAAAAACAGAGTTTTGAAAATCAGCTGTAACCAATATAAAAATAAATTTAAAAATATTTATAAAAACAGTGAGACAGACAAAAATTCTTACAACTTTTGTTGATGGGCTATGATGTAACATGGATTGAACACATGTAGACCCACAGCAGGATGATTATATAAGGCTGTGAGCTATGAACGCTACGAGATGTTATAGAGGCTGGGTGAGGAAATGCAGACCTTTTAAAGTAATACTGCCTGGTACCCATTCCATGGGTCCCAAATCTGCAGGTTCAAGGGAATCTTCTGACAGCGAAAACATGCCTGGGAAACCGAGATGAATGTACACCGTGTGCTCAGGAAAGGTGTCTAAAATGCACCTCATTTTTGATCTCCTGGTGCTGGGGTTCGCCATTCCAGCCACATTACTAACAATCTCCCCACTTGGAGAATCAGCACCTTTAACCTCCTGTTTCACACAGTTTGCAATTTGTGCAGAGGATAAATGGGAAGAGGGGGAACCAATGAGAGATTAGCTGTAGGAGTTTTGACAGGCACATGTCACTCTAATTTCCCATTAGGAAGAAGAATTAACCAAAAGCTCAGCCGACCTCCCCAGAACCAGAATAGGGCCAGAAGCAATCCAATGGTTTGGCGGCCAGCTCACAAAAAATGCGAGTTGCAAAATGGAGCTCAGGAGCAGACAATTCAAAGAACTGCAAAGATATAAATGATAACCAACGTCCAAAAATATATTCAGGTAAGGCAACGAAGAGGATCTGAATGAGAGGCAGAATTGCAGGAAACAGATTTCAAAAGGTAGATTGTACTCACATTTAAAGCATATGAAAAGCAGCAGAATTTCTAAAATGATGCAGTTGGGCAAAAGGGTGTATGCCTTTTTTTCGTGAATATCTTCAGGAAAAAAACACATACAGAGTTTTTGGCCAACCAAGCAAGAGGGAAATGCAAATCCGCACAACAAAGGAGGCTCAATTTCCACTGCTCAGAAAGGCCATCCAAAAAATGTGTACAAACCAGAAATGCAGGAGAGGCCATGGAAAAAGGGAGCCTAGTCACGCTGATGGGTGGGGTATAAATATCCAAGAGCCACTCTGAAGAAGTGTATGCTGTTTCCTAAAACCTCTAAAATACAAAGCCCCGGAGCAAAGGGGACTTCAACTCATGGACATAGAACTTGGGAAGACTATATGTCAATAAGACACAGGCACCCCAAAATTTAGGGCTGCTCTGAATACAAGAACCTCAACTTTGGTACACCGAAAATATCCCAGGAAAAAGAGAAATGCATAAAGAACTTGTGGTAATTTTGTACAGCGGAATATCACTCAGACGTGAAATCAATGTATATAAGGCCAGTAGCAGCATAATGAGTGGATTTAGGTATGATGATTTTAAGGGAAATTAGTCACACAGAAAAAGAATCTTATCATAAGATATCACTTATAGAGGGAATGTCAATATCACAACACATGAACTGAATTAGGAAAGAGAACAGAGTCTCACATTTAGCAAAAAACTCTTATGCCTGCTTCAGGGGAAAGGAGAGGTGGGGTGATGCATAAAACCAGAGTTTGATATTAGCACAGGTACCGTTCCATAATCCAAATACGGAAGAGACAAGACCTACACCTTCCTCAGTGAACGGCACTCAACACCCCTAGCCCCGCAGAGGAATATATCTGACTAGTAAGAATCTTAAAACCTATGTATTGATATGTCTCTGTAAGGGAATCAATTGTGTCTAGACCGGCATAAACACGTCAGTGAAAATCAGCTCAACCCCACTATAAAAATGACTTTCAAAAACAAAACCAAAAAACAGTGAAACTCTTACACAATTCCTTCAGGGGTCCTGATGAAACCTGGAATGACCCTATCTGCAAAGCCAGCTGGATGAGACATAAGGCTGGACACTTGGGACTGAGAGGACTGTTGAGATTGGGAGAGAAAATGCAGTCCCTTTAAAGTAGTAATGCATGCCACCATTCCATGGGTCCCAAATCTCCAGGTAGAAGGGAATATCACTACAGTTATAACATGTATGGGAAAGCTAGAGAATGGACACCCTGTGATGTCGAAAGGTTTCTAAAACTCTCCTAATTTTTCCTCTCCTTGTGCTCCAGTTTGGCATTCCAACTGCTTTACTATCAATCTCCCAACTTAGGAGAGTCAGCCCCTAGAACCTCCTGGTTCGCACAGTTTGCTAATTGTGCAGAGGATGAAAGGGAAGAGGGAGAACCAATCAGAGAGTAGATGTAGGCATTTGGACGGGCACATGTCACTCTAATTTCCCGTCAGGAAGAAGAATTAACCAAAGCCTCAGCCACCCACAGGGAACCAATATAGCCAGCCCTGGAACCAGTATAGTTCCTGAAGCAAATTTGTGGATTTGCGGCCAGCTCACAAAAATGGGATTTGAAAATTGGAGCTCAGGGGCACAGCAATTCACAAACCTGCAGAGTTATAAAGGACTACTCTCTTCCAAAAATCTGTTGAGGGAAGGCAATGAAGCGGACTTGAAAATGAGGCAGAATTGCACAAAACATATTTCAAAAGGTAAATTGGAATCACCTTTAAAGCACAGGAAAAGCATCACAACTTGGACAGTGATGCACTTGGCTAAAAAAAGCGTATGCCTTTTCTCCTGAATATATTCAGGAGAAAACGCATACTCCCTTTTTGGCCAATCAAGCAAGTGCTCAATGCAAATCCACACTACAAAGAATTGTCACTTCCCACCGGTCAAAAGGGGCATCCGAATATCTGTAAAACCAGAAAGGCAAGAGAGAGATGACAAGGGCATGAAGCAGTGTGATCCCTATGGCCATGGGGGATTGTGATGACAAGCACATGGAGCATTGTGATGACAAGATTATGTAGCATTTTGCTGACAAAGGCAAAGAGGATTGTGATGACAGGGTTCATGGAGCACTGTGATGACAAGCGTCAAGGAGCATTGTGATTACAGGGGTCAAGGAGCATTGGGATGACACGGGGATGTATCATTGTGATGACAAGTGTCATGGAGCATTTTGATGACAAGAGTCCCGGATCATTGTGTTGTCAGGGGTCCTGGAGCGTTGTGATGACAGTGGTCATGGAGAATTGTGATGACAGGGGTCATGGAGCATTGTGATGAGAAGTTCATGGAGCATTGGCCTGAAAATGTTTATGGAATATTGTGATGACAGGGATCATGGAGCATTGTGATGACATGGTACTGGAGCATTGTGATGAGAAGAACATGCAGCCTTGTGATGACAAGTCTCATGGAGCATTCTAATGAAAACGGGCAGGGAGCATTGGGACTACAGGGGTCTTGGAGCATTGTGATGACAAGGGCATGGAGCATTTTGATGACAAAGCCATGGAGGGTTCTGATGACATGCGTCATGGAACTTTGTGATGACAAGGGCATGGAACATTGTGATTGCAGGGGTCTTGGAGCACTGTGATGAAAAGGGCATGGATCATTGTTATGAAAAAGCATGGAGCCTGTTCATGACAGGGATCAAGGAGCATACTGACGACAAGTGTCAGGGAGCATTGTGATGACAATTGTATTGAGCACTGTGATGACAAAGGTCATGGAGCATTGTGATGAGAAGACCATGGATAATTGTGATGACCAGCGTTATGGGTCGTTGTGATGATAAGCGTTATGGTCATTTTGATCACAAGGATTTGGAGCATTGGGATGACAGAGGCCATGGAGCATTTTGATTTCATTGTGATGACAAGAGCCTGAAGCATTATGATGATGGGCATGCTGCATTGTGATGACAGGTTTCATGGAGCATTGAGATGAAAAGGGGCATGGAGCATTGTGATTACAGGAGTCTTGGAGCATTGTGATGACAAGGGAATGGAGCATCGTGAATGAGAAGGCCATGGAGCATTCTGATGGCATTCGTCATGGAGCTTTGTGATGACAAGGGCATGGAGCATTGTGATTACAGGGGTCTTGGAGCATTGTGATGACAAGGGTCATGGAGCCTTGTGATGACAAGGCCATGGAACATTGTGATGACAGGGGTCATGGAGCATTGTTATGACAGGGGTAATGGAGCATTGTGATGACAAGGGCATGGAACATTGGTCTGAAAAGTTTCATGGATAACTGTGATGAGAAGGGGCAAGGAGCAGTGTGATGACAAGGGCACGGAACACTGTGATACATGGGTCATGGAGGATTGTAATGACAAGCGCATGGAGCATTGTGATAAGAATTGCATCGAGCATTGTGATGAAAAGCAGTATGGAGCCTGTGATGGCAAGGGCATGGAACAAGGTGATGAGAGGGTTCATGGAGCATAGTGATGACAAGGGGATGGAGCATTGTGATGACAAGAGTCCCGGATCATTGTGTTGTCAGGAGTCATGGAGCGTTGTGATGACAGTGGTCATGGAGCATTGTGATGATATGGGTCATGGAGCATTGTGATGAGAAGGCCATTGAGCACTGGGCTGAAAATGTTCATGGAGTATTGTGATGACAGGGTTCATGGAGCTTTGTGATGACAAGGGAATGGAGCACTGTGATGAAAAGAACATGGAGCCTTGTGATGACAAGTCTCATGGAGCATTCTGATGAACAGGGTTCACGGAGCATTGTTATGACAAGGGCATGGAGCATTGTGATGAGAAGGCCATGGAGCATTCTGATGACATGCGTCATGGAGTTTTCTGATGACAAGGCCATGGAGCATTGTGATTACAGGGGTCTTGGAGCACTGTGATGAAAAGGGCATGGATCATTGTTATGAAAAAGGCATGGAGCCTTGTCATGACAGGGTTCAAGGAGCATACTGATGACAAGTGTCAGGGAGCATTGTGATGACAAAGGTCATGGAGCATTGTGATGAGAAGACCATGGAAAATTGTGATGATGAGCATCATGGGGTGTTGTGATGATAAGTGTTTTGGAACATTGTGATCACAAGGGTTTGGAGCATTGTGATGACAGAGGTCATGGAGCATTTTGATTTCATTGTGATGACAATAGCCTGAAGCATTATGATGATGGGCATGGTGCATTGTGATGACAGGGTTCATGGAGCATTGAGATGAAAAGGGGCGTGGAACATTGTGATTACAGGGGTCTTGGAGCATTGTGATGACGAGGGCACGGAGCATTGGATGAGAAGGCCGTGGAACATTCTGATGACATGAGTCATGGAGCATTGTGATGACAAGGGCATGGAGCATTGTGATTACAGGTGTCTTGGAGCATTGTGATGACAAGGGTCATGGAGCCTTGAGATGACAAAGCCATGGAACATTGTCAGAGCAGGGGTCATGGAGCATTGTTATGACAGGTGTAATGGAGCATTGTGATGACAAGGGCATGGAGCATTGGTCTGAAATGTTTCATGGATTACTGTGATGAGAGGGGGCAAGGAGCAGTGTGATGACAAGGGCACGGAACACTGTGATACAGGGGTCATGGAGGATTGTAATGACAAGCGCATGGAGCATTGTGATAAGAATGGCATCGAGCATTTTGATGAAAAGCAGCATGGAGAATGTGATGA
The DNA here is from genome assembly GCF_949752795.1 of Hyperoodon ampullatus. Taxonomy (NCBI): domain Eukaryota; kingdom Metazoa; phylum Chordata; class Mammalia; order Artiodactyla; family Ziphiidae; genus Hyperoodon; species Hyperoodon ampullatus. The sequence continues at coordinate 107,654,749 of NC_136914.1, forward strand.
CAAGGGCATGGAACAATGTGATGACAGGGTTCATGGAGCAATGTGATGACAATGGCATGCTGCATTGTGATGCCAAGGGTCATGGAGCTTTGTGATGACAAAGGTCATGGAGCATTTTGATGACAAGGGTGTGGTGCATTCTGTTGTGAAGGACAGGGAGCATTGTGATGACAGGGTCATGGAGTAATTTGATGAAAAGTGTCATGGAACATTTTGATGACAGGGGTTATGGAACATTGAGATGTCAGGGGTCATGGAACATTTTCATGACAGGGGTTATGGACCGTTGTGATGACACGGGAGTGGGTGTATTGTGATGACTAGTGAGGGAACATGTTGATATCAGTGGTGAGAGAGCATTTTGATAAGAAATGCATGGAGCATTGTGATGACAAGGTTTATGGAACATTGCGATGACAAGGTTGTGGAGCATTGTGATGACAAGCGCATGGTGCATTGTGATGACAAGGGTCATGGAGCATTCAGATGACAAAGGCACGGAGCATTGTGATGACAAGTGTCATGGAGCATTGTGATGAAAAGTTCATGGAGCATTGTGGTGACAAAGTTCACAGAGCCTTGTGATGATGAGGGCATGGACCATTGTGATGACACAGGTCATGAAGCCTTGTGATGACTGGAGTCACGGAACACTGTGATGACTGAGGTCATGGAGCATTGTGATGACAAGTGCATGGAGCTTTGTGATGACAGGGGCATGGAGCATAAGTCTGACAAGTTTCATGGACAATTGTGTTGACAGTGGGCATGGCACATTGTGATGACAAGGGCACGGAACACAGTGATACATGTGTCATGGAGCATTGCAATGACAAGGGCATGGAGCATTGTGATGAGAAGGGCATCGAGCATTATGAAGACAAGGTCATGGAGTATTGTGAAGACAGGTGTCAGGGAGCATTGTAATGACATATTTCATGGTCCATTGTGATGACAATGGCATGGAGCATTGTGATGCCAAGTGTTATGGAGGATTGTGATGACAAAGGTAATGGAGCATTGTGATGACAAGGGCTTGGAGCATTGTCATGACAAGGGCATGGAGCATTGTGATGACAACGGGCATTGAGAATTTTGATGAAAAGGACGTGAAGCACTGTGAACACAAAGGCATGGAGCTTGCTATGACAGGGGTCATGGGGCATTGCGATGACAAGTGCATGGAGAATTGTGATGACAAGAGCATGTAACATTATGAAGAGAACTGTCACAGAGCATTTTGATGACAAGGACATGGAGAATTGTGATGACAAGGGACATGGAGCATTGTGATGATCAGGGCATGGAGCATTGTGATGGCAAGACCATGGAGCACTGTGATGAGAAGACCATGGATAATTGTGAATACGAGCATCATGGAGCACTGTAATGACAAGGGGCATGGAGCATTGTGATGACAGGTGTCATGGAGCACTGTGATGACAGGGGTCATGGATCATTGTGATGACAAGGGTCACGGAGCATTCTGATGACAAGCTTGTGGAGTATTGTGATGACAATGGCATGGAGCATTGTGATGAAAAGGGCATGGATTATTGTGATGAAAAAGGCATGGAGACTTGTCATGACAAGGTTCAATGAGCATACTGATGACAAGTGTCAGGGAGCATTGTGATGACAAGTGTATTGAGAATTGTGATGACAAAGGTCATGGAGCATTGTGATGAGAAGTCCATGGATAATTGTGATGACCAGCGTCATGGGGCGTTGTGATGATAAGTGTTATGGAACATTGGGATCACAAGGGTTTGGAGCATTGTGATGACAGAGGTCATGGAGAATTTTGATTTCATTGTGATGACAATAGCATGAAGCATTATGATGATCGGCATGGTGCATTGTGATGACAGGGTTCATGGAGCGTTGAGATGAAATGGGGCATGGAGCATTGTGATTACAGGGGTCTTGGAGCATTGTGATGACAAGGGCATGGAGTATTGTGATGAGAAGGCCATGGAGCATTCTGATGACTTCACTCAGGGAGCTTTGTGATGACATGGGCATGGAGCATTGTAAATAGAGGGGTCTAGAAGCATTGTGATGACAAGGGTCATGGAGTCTGGTGATGACAAGGCCGTGGAACATTGTGATGGCAGGGGTCATGGAGCATTGTTATGACAGGGGTAATGGAGCATTGTGATGACAAGGGCATGGAGCATTGGTCTGAAAAATTTCATGGATTATTGTGATGCGAGTGGTCATGGAACATTGTGATGAACAGTGCACGGAACACAGTGATACATGTGTCATGGAGGATTGCAATGACAAGGGCATGGAGTATTGTGATGAGAAGGGCATTGAGAATTGTGATGACAAGCATCATGGAGCTTTGTGATGACAACGGCATGGAGCAATGTGATGAGAGATTTCATGGAGCTTTGTGATGACAACGGCATGGAACATTGTGATGCCATGGGTCATAGAGCTTTGTGATGACATTGGCCATGGAGCATTTTGATGACAAGGGCGTGGTGCATTGTGATGAGAAGGACAGTGAGCATTGTGATGACAGGGTCATGGAGCAATTGGATGAAAAGGGTCATAGTACATTATGATGACAGCATTTATGGAACATTGTGATGTCAGGGGTAATGGAGCATTGTGATGAAAAGGGTCATGGAGCATTGTGATGATAGGGGTTATGGAACATTGTGGTGTCATGGGTCATGGAGCATTGTGATGATAAGGGCATCTAGCATTGTTGTGACAAGGGTCATGGAACATTGTGATGACAGGGGTGAGGGAGTACTGTGATGACTAGTGATGGAACATTGTGATATCTGTGGTGAGAGAGCATTTTGATGAGTAGTGCATGGAACATTGTGATGACAAGGTTGTGGAGCATTGTGATGACAAACGCATGGAACATTGTGATGATATGGGTCATGGAGCATTGTGCTGAAAAACGCATGGAGCATTGTGATGACAAGGTTTATGGAGCATTGTGATGACAACGATGTGGAGCATTTTGATGACAAGCGCATGTCACATTGTGATGCCATGGGTCATGGAGTATTGTGCTGACAAAGTCATGGAGCATTGTGATGACAAGGGTCACCGAGCATTGTGATGAAATGTTCATGGAGCATTGTGGTGACAAAGGTCACAGAGCCTTGTGATGACGAGGGCATGGACCATTGTGATGACAAAGGTCATGAAGCATTGTGATGACTGGAGTCACGGAGCATTGTGATGACATGGGTCATAGAGCATTGTGATGAAATGGCATGGAGCATTGTGATGACAGGGTCATGTTGCATTGGTCTGACAAGTTTCATGGATTATTGTGATGACAGTGGGCATGGCGCATTGTGATGACAAGGGCATGGAGCATTGTGATGACAAGGGCCATTGAGAATTTTGATGACAAGTTCATGAAGCATTGTGATGACAAGCACATGGAGCTTGCTGTGACAGGGGTCATGGAGCATTGCGATGACAAGTGCATAGAGAATTGTGATGACAAATCATGTAACACTGTGATGGGAAATGACATGGAGCACAGTGATGCAAAGAACGTGGAGAATTTTGATGATAGGGGATATGGAGCACTGTGATGACCAGGGCATGGAGCATTGGGTTGGAAAGACCGGGGAGCATTGTGATGAGAAGACCATGGATAATTGTGATGACGAGCATCATGGAGCACTGTAATGACAAGGGGTATGGAGCATTATGATGACAGTGGTCATGGAGCATTGTGATGACTGGGGACATGGAGCATTGTGATGACCAAGGCATGGAGCATTGTGATGGCAAGACAGTGGAGCATTGTGATGAGAAGACCATGGATAATTGTGATGACGAGCGTCATGGAACACAGTAATGACAAGGGTTATGGAGCATTGTGATGACAGGGGTCATGGAGCATTGTGATGACAAGGGTCATGGAGCATTCTGATGACAAGCTTGTGGAGTATTGTTATGACAATGACATGGAGCATTGTGATGAAAAGGGCATGGAGCATTCTGATGAAAAATGCATGGAGCCTTTTCATGACAAGGTTCAAGGAGCATTCTGACGACAAGTGTCAGGGAGCATTGTGATGACACGTGAACTGAGAATTGTGATAACAAAAGTCATGGAGCATTGTGAAGACAAGGGCATGGAGTATTAACATGACAGGCATCATGGAGCGTTGTGATGACAAGTGTTATTGAACATTGTGATCACAAGTGTTTGGAGCATTGTGATGACAGAGTTCGTGGACCATTTTGATTTCAAGGAGCATGGAGCATTGTGATGACAAGGGCATGAAGCAATGTGATCCCAAGGCTCATGGAGGATTGTGAAGGCAATGGTAATGGAGTATTGTGATGACAAGTGCATGGAGCATTGTGATGACAAGGTGATGTAGCATTTTGCTGACACAGGCATGGAGAATCGTGAAGATAAGGGTCATGGAGAACTGTGATGATAAGCGTCATGGAGCATTGTGATTACAGGGCTCATGGAGCATTGGGATGACAAGGGCATGGATCATTGTGATGACAAGTGTCATGGAGCATTGGGCTGAAAATGTTCATGGAGCATTGTGATGACAAGGGAATGGAGCATTGTGATGACAAGAGTCCCGGATCATTGTGTTGTCAGGAGTCATGGAGCGTTGTGATGACAGTGGTCATGGAGCATTCTGATGATATGGGTCATGGAGCATTGTGATGAGAAGGCCATCGAGCACTGGGCTGAAAATGTTCATGGAGTATTGTGATGACAGGGTTCATGGAGCATTGTGATGACAAGGGAATGGAGCATTGTGATGAGAAGAACATGGAGCCTTGTGATGACAAGTCTCATGGAGCATTCTGATGAACAGGGGCATGGAGCTTTGTGATTACAGGGGTCTTGGAGCATTGTGATGACAAGGGCATGGAGCATTGTGATGAGAAGGCCATGGAGCATACTGATGACATGCGTCATGGAGTTTTGTGATGCCAAGGCCATGGAGCATTGTGATTACAGGGGTCTTGGAGCATTGTGATGAAAAGGGCATGGATCATTGTTATGAAAAAGGCATGGAGCCTTGTCATGACAGGGTTCAAGGAGCATACTGACGACAAGTGTCAGGGACCATTGTGATGACAAGTGTATTGAGCATTGTGATGACAAAGTTCATGGAGCATTGTGATGAGAAGACCATGGATAATTGTGATGATAAGCATCATGGGGTGTTGTGTTGATAAATGTGATGGAACATCGTGATCACAAGGGTTTGGAGCATTGTGATGACAGAGGTCATGGAGCATTTTGATTTCATTGTGATGACAATAGCCTGAAGCATTATGATGATGGGCATGGTGCATTTTGATGACAGGGTTCATGGAGCATTGAGATGAAAAGGGGCGTGGAACATTGTGATTACAGGTGTCTTGGAGCATTGTAATCACAAGGGCACGGAGCATTGGATGAGAAGGCCATGGAACATTCTGATGGCATGCGTCATGGAACTTTGTGATGACAAGGCCATGGAACATTGTGATGGCAGGGGTCATGGAGCATTGTTATGACAGGGGTCATGGAGCATTGTGATGGCAAGGGCATGGAGCATTTTGATGAGAAGGCCATGGAGCATTCTGATGGCATGCGTCATGGAGCTTTGTGATGACAAGGGCATGGAGCATTTTGATTACAGGGGTCTTGGAGCATTGTGATGACAAGGGTCATGAAGCCTTGTGATGACAAGGCCGTGGAACACTGTGATGGCAGGGGTCATTGAGCATTGTTATGAGAGGGGTAATGGAGCATTGTGATGACAAGGGCATAGAGCATTGGTCTGAAAATTTTCATGGATTATTGTGATGAGAGTGGGCATGGAGCCTTGTGATGACAAGGGCATGGAACACAGTGATACATGGGTCATAGAGGATTGTAATGACAAGAGCATGGAGCATTGTGATGAGAAGGGCATCGAGTAGTGTGACGATAAGCGTCATGTAGCTTTTTGATGAGAATTGCATGGAACAATGTGATGATTGTGTTCATGGGGCACTGTGATGCCAAGGGTCATGGAGCTTTGTGATGACAAGGTCATGGAGCATTTTGATGAGAAGGGCGTGGTGCATTGTGATGAGAAGGTCATCGAGCACTGGGCTGAAAATGTTCATGGAGTATTGTGATGACATGGAGCATTGTGATGCCAAGTGTCATGGAGGATTCTGATGACAAAGGTAATGGAGCATTGGGATGACAATGGCTTGGAGCATTGTGATAACAAGGGTCAGGGAGCATTGTGCTGACAAGTGCATGGAAAATTGTGATAACAAGGGTCATGGAGCACTCTGATGACAAGCTTGTGGAGTATTTTGAAGACAATGGCATGGAGCATTGTGATGAAAAAGTCATGGGGCCTTTTCGTGACAGGGTTCAAGGAGCATTCTGACGACAAGTGTCAGGGAGCATTGTGATGACCAGTGTATAGAGAATTGTGTTGAAAAAGGTCATGGAGCATTGTGATGAAAAGGGCATAGGGTATTATGATGACAGTCATCATGGAGCGTTGTGAGGACAAGTGTTATGGAACATTGTGATCACAAGGGTTTGCAGCATTGTAATGACAGAGGTCATGGATCATTTTGATTTCAAGGAGCATGGAGCATTGTGATGACAAGGGCATGAAGCAATGTGATCCCAAGATTCATGGAGGATTGTGAAGACAATGGTAATGGAGTATTGTGATGACAAGCGCATAGAGCATTGTAATGACAATGTCATGTAGCATTTTGCTGACAAAGGCATGGAGCAATGTGATGACAGGTGTCATGGAGCACTGTGATGACAAGCGTCACGGAGCATTGTGAATACAGGGGTCATGGAGCATTGGGATGACAAGGGCAAGGATCATTGTGATGACAAGGGTCATGGAGCTTTGGGCTGAAAATGTTCATGGAGTATTGTGATGACAGCGTCAGGGAGCATTATGATGACTAGGGAATGGAGAATTGTGATGACAAGAGTCCCGGATAATTGTGTTGTCAGGCGTCAAAGAGCGTTGTAATGACAGGGGTCATGGAGCATTGTGATGATATTGGTCATGGAGCATTTTGATGAGAAGGTCATGGAGCATTGGGCTGAAAATGTTCATGGAGTATTGTGATGACAGGGGTCATGGAGCATTTTGATGACAGATGTCATGGATCATTTTGATTTCATTGTGATGACAATAGCCTGAAGCATTATGATGATGGTCATGGTGCATTGTGATGACACGGTTCATGGAGCATTGAGATGAAAAGAGGTATGGAGCATGTGATTGCAGGCGTCTTTGGGCATTGTGATGAGAAGGGCATGGAGCATTATGATGAGAAGGCCATGGATCATTGTGATGACATGCATCATGGAGCTCTGTGATGACAAGGGCATGGAGCATTGTGATTACAGGGGTCTTGGAGCTCTGTGATGACAAGGGCATGGAGCATTGTGATTACAGTGGTCTTCGAGCATTGTGATGATAAGTGTCATGGAGCCTTGTGATGACAAGGCCGTGGAACATTCTGATGACAGGGGTCATGGAGCATTGTTATGACAGGGGTAATGGAGCATTGTGATGACAAGGGCATGGAGCATTGTAATGAAAAGTGCATGGAGCATTGTGGTTACAAAGGTCACAGAGCCTTGTGATGATGTGGCCATGGATCATTGTGATGACAAACGTTATGAAGCATTGTGATGACTGGAGTCACGGAGCATTGTGATGACAGGGGTCATGGAGCATTGTGATGACAAGGGCATGGAGCATTGTGATGACAGGGGCATGGAGCATTGGTCTGACATGTTCCATAGATTATTGTGATGAGAGTGGGCATGGTGCATTGTGATCACAAGGGCATGGGGCATTGTGATGAGAAGGTCATGGTGTATTGTGAAGACAGGTGTCAGGGAGCGTTGTGATGACATATGTCATGGTCCATTGTGATGACAATGGCATGGAGCATTGTGATGCCAAATGTAATTGAGGATTGTGATGACAAATATAATGGAGCATTGTGATGACTAGGGCTTGGAGAATTATGATGACAAGGGCCATTGAGAATTTTCATGACAAGGTCGTGAAGCATAGTGATGACAAGGTCCTGGAGCATTGTGATGAGAAAACCATGGAGCCTTGTGATGACAAGGCTCATGGAGCATACTGATGAAAATGGGCATGGAGCATTGTGATTACAGGGGTCTTGGAGCATTGTGATGAAGAGGGAATGTATCATTGTGATGAAAAAGGCATGGAGCCTTGTCATGACAGAGTTCAAAGAGCATACAGACAACAAGTGTCAGGGAGCATTTTGATGACAAGTGTATTGAGCATTGTGATGACAAAGGTCATGGAGCATTGTGAGGAGAAGACCATGGATAACTGTGATGACGAGTGTCATGGGGCATTGTGATGACAAGTGTTATGGAATATTGTGATCACAAGGTTTTGGAACATTGTTATGACAGAGGTCATGGGGCATTTTGATTTCCTTGTGATGAAAATAGCATGAAGCATTATGATGCTGAGCATGGTGCATTGTGATGACAGGGTTCATGGATCATTGAGATGAAAAGGGGCATGGTGCATTGTGATTACAGTGGTCTTGGAGCATTGTGATGAGAAAGGTCATGGAGCCTTGTGATGACAAGGCCATGGAACCTCGTGATGGCAGGGGTCATGGAGCATTGTTATGACAGGGGTAATGGAGCATTGTGATGGCAAGGGCATGGAGCATTGTGATGAGAAGGCCATAGAGCATTCTGATGACATGTGTCAGGGAGCTTTGTGATGTCAAGGGCATGGAGCAATGTGATGAGAGCATTCATGGAACATTGTGATGACATACAGCATTGTGATGCCAAGGGTCATGGATCTTTGTGAAGACAAATGTCATGGAGCATTTTGATGACAAGTGCATTATGCATTGTGATGAGAAGGGCAGGGAGCATTGTGATGACAGGGTCATGGACCAATTTGATGAAAATTGTCATGGAACATTTTGATGAAATTGTTTTGGAACATTGTGATGTCATGTGTCATGGAGCATTTTGATGAAAAGTGTCATGGAGCATTTTGATGACAGGGGTTATGGAACATTGTGATGTCAGGGATCATCGAACATTGTGATGATAAGTGCATGTAGCATTGTGATGACAGGAGTCATGGAACATTGTGATGACAGGGGTGAGGGAGTATTGTGATGAATAGTGATGTAATATTGTGATATCAATAGTGAGAGAGCATTTTGATGAGAAGTGCATGGAGCATTGTGATGACAAGGTTTATGGAGCATTGTGATGACAAGATTGTGGAGCACTGTGATGACAAGCACATGGCACATTGTGATGACATGGGTCATGGAGCATTGTGCTGTCAAGCACATGGAGCATTGTGATGACAAGGGTCATGGAACATTGTGCTGAGAAAGGCATAGAGCATTGTGATGACAAGGTTCAAAGAGCACTGTGATGAAAAGTTCATGGAACATTGTGGTTCAAAATGTCACAGAGACTGTTGATAACAAGGGCATGGACCATTGTGATGACAAAGGTCATGAAGCATTGTGATGACTGGAGTCACGGAGCATTGTTATGACAGGGGTCATGGAGCATTGTGATAACAAGGGCATGGAGCATTGGTCTAATAAGTTTCATGGATTATGGCGATGACAGTTGGAATGGCACATTGTGAGGACAAGGGCATGGCAGATTGTGATGACAAGGGCATGGAGCATTATGATGACCAGGTCATGCAGTATTGTGAAGACAGGTGTCAGGGAGCATTGTGATGACATATGTAATGGCTCATTGTGATGACAATGGCATGGAGCACTCTGATGACAAGTGTCATGGAGGATTCTGATGACAAAGGTAATGGAGCATTGTGATGACAATGGCTTGGAGCTTGCTATGACACGGGTCATGGAACACTGCAATGACAAGTGCATGGACAATTGTGAAGACAAGAGCATGGAACACTGTGATGAGAAGTGCCATGTAGCATTGTGATGACAAGGACGTGGAGAATTGTGATGACAAGGGACATGGAGCATTGTGATGACAAGGGCCATTGAGAATTTTGATGACAAGGTCGTGAAGCATTGTGATGACAAACACATGGAGCTTGCTATGACAGGGGTCATGGAGCATTGCGATGACAAGTGCATAGAGAATTCTGATGACAAAGCATGCAACACTGTGATGAGAAGTGTCATGGAGCATAGTGATGCCAAGAACGTGGAGAATTGTGATGACAGGGGACATGGAGAATTGTGATGAGCAGGGCATGGAGCATTGGATGACAGGGGTCATGGAGCAATATTATGACAAGGGCCATGGTGCATTCTGACATAAGATATCACTTATGAAGGGAATGAAAACATGGCTACATATGAACTGAATTAGGAAAGAGAACAGAGTCTCAGGTTTAGAAAACACTCTTATGCTTGCTTAAGGGGAAAGGAGAGGTGTGGAGACACACAAAACCAGAGTTTGATATTAGCACAGGTACCTTTCCATAATCCAAATACAGAAGAGACAAGCCCGACTCCTCTTCAGTGAACGGGACTCAACACCCCTATTCCCCGCAGAGAAATATATCTGACTAGAAAGAATTTGAAAACCGATGTATTAATATGTCTCCATAAGGGAACCAAGTGTGTCTAGAACGGCATAAACACGGCAGTGAGAATCAGCTCAAACCCACTATAAAAAGGAATTTCAAAACAAAACAAAAAAAACAGTGAAATTCTTACACAATACATTCAGGGGTTCTGATGGAACTTGGAATGACCCTATCTGCAATGACAGCTGGATGTGGCATAAGGCTGGACACTTGGGACTGAGAGGATTGGTGAGATTGGCTGAGCAAATGCAGACCCTTTAAAGCAATAATGCATGGCACCCATTCCATGGGTCACAACTCTCAAGGTTGAAAGGAATATTACTACAGCTATAACATGTACGTGAAACCTAGAGAATGGATACACAGTGAATACGAAAGGTTTCTAAAACTCAAAGAATAGTCCCTCTCCTGGTGCTCCGGTTTGACTTTCAAAATGCTTTACTATCAATCTCCCAAGTTGGACAGACAGCCCATTTCACCTCCTGGTTCACACAGGTTGCCAATTTGGCAGAGGATGAAAAGGAAGAGGCAGAACCAATGAGAGAGTAGCTGTTAGTGCTTTGGACGGGCACATGTCACTCTAATTTCCCAGCAGGAAGAAGAATTAACCAAAGTCTCAGCCACCCACCGGGAACCAGTATAGGTCCTGAACCAAAATTTTGGACTTGCGGTCAGCTCACAAAAAACGAATTGAAAAATGGAACTCAGGGGCACAGCAATTCACAAACTGGCAGAGTAATAAAGGTCTATTATAGTCCAAAAATCTGTTGAAGGAAGGCATCGAGGCAGACTTCAAAGTGAGGCAGAAGAGCAGGAAACAGATTTCAAGAGGTACATTGGAATCGCCTTTAAAGCACAGGAAGAGGGGCACAACATCGACAATAATGCACTTGGCCAAAAAGGGCGTATGCGTTTTCTCCTGAATATATTCAGGAGAAAACGCATACACCCCTTTTGGCCAAGCAACCAAGCGGCCAATGCAAATCTGCACTACAAAGAAGTATCACTTCCCACCGGTCAAAAGGGACATCCACAAAATGTGTAAAAACCAGAATGGCAAGACAGGCCCTGGAGAACAGGGAGCCTTGTTATGCAGATGGGCAGGATGTAAATTGGCAACTGCCTCTCTGGAGGAGTGCATTGTGTTCCCAAAAACAAGTAAACAACAGAGCAACAGAGCCAAGGGCACTTCAGGTCTAGGGAATATACGTTGGGAAAACTGAAAATCAATAAGACAGAGCCACCCCAAAATTTAGGGCTGCACTGCTTACAAGAACCTCAACTTGGGTACACCTTACATATCCCAGGAAATATAAAAATGGTTCAAAAAATTGTGGTCCTTACGTACGATGGAATATCCCTCAGCCAAGAAATCAATGTCATAAGACCAGTAGCAGCAAAATGAGTGGATTCAGGTACGATGATTCTAAGTGAAATAAGTCACACAGAAAAAGAAACTTATCATATGATATCACTTAGGAAGATCCTGTAACATGGCTACACTTGAACTGAGTTAGGAAAGAGAACAGGGTCTCACATTTGGAAAACACTCTTATGCCTGCTTAAGGGGGAAGGAGAGGTGGGGTGATGCATAAAACCAGAGTTTGATATAAGCACAGGTACTATTCCAAAAACAAACTATGGAAAGAACAAGACCTACACCTTCCTCAGTGAAAGGGACTCAAAACCCCATATTTCCCACAGAGGAATATATCTGACTAGTAACAATCTTAAAACCTATGTATTGATATGTCTTCATAAGGGAATCAAGTGTGTCTAGACTGGCATAAACATGGCAGCGAGAATTATCTCAAACCCACTATAAAAAGGAATTTCAAAACAAAACAAAAAAACAGGGAAATTCTTTACAATTCCTTCAGGGTCTCTGATGAAAGCAGGACTGACCCTATCTACAATGACTGCTGTATGTGGCATAAGGCTGGACACTTGAGAGTGAGAGGATTGGTGAGATTGGGTGAGCAAATGCAGACCCTTTAAAGCAATAATGCATGGCACCCATTCCATGGGTCCCAACTCTCCAGGTTGAAGGGAATATTACAACAGCTATAACATGTACGGGAAACCTAGAGATTGGACACACTGTGAATACGAAAGGTTTCTAAAACTCAACGAATACTCCCTCTCCTGATGCTGCGGTTTGACTTTCCAACTGCTTTACTATCAATCTCCCATCTTGGACAGACAGCCCCTTTAACCTCCTGGTTCGCACAGGTTGCCAATTTGGCAGAGGATGAAATGGAAGAGGCAGAACCAATGAGAGAGTAGCTGTTAGGGGTTTGGACGGGCACATGTCATTCTAATTTCCCGGCAGGAAGAAGAATTAACCAAAGTCTCAGCCACCCACCGGGAACCAGTATAGGTCCTGAACCAAAATTTTGGACTTGCGGTCAGCTCACAAAAAACGAGTTGATAAATGGAACTCAGGGGCACAGCAATTCACAAACTGGCAGAGTAATAAAGGTCTACTATCGTCCAAAAATCTGTTGAGGGAAGGCATCGAGGCGGACTTGAAAGCGAGGCAGAAGAGCAGGAAACAGATTTCAAGAGGTACGTTGGAATCGCCTTTAAAGCACAGGAAGAGGGGCACAACTTCGACAATGATGCACTTGGCCAAAAAGGGCGTATGTGTTTTCACCTGAATATATTCAGGAGAAAACGCATATGACCTTTTTGGCCAAGGAAGCAAGCGGGCAATGCAAATCTGCACTACAAAGAAGTATCACTTCCCACCAGTCAAAAGGGACATCCACAAAATGTGTAAAAACCAGAATGGCAAGACAGGCCCTGGAGAACAGGGAGCCTTGTTATGGTGATGGGTGGGATGTAAATTGCCAACTGCCTGTCTGGAGGAGTGCATTGTGTTCCCTAAAACAACTAAACAACAGAGCTACAGAGCCAAGGGCACTTCCAGTCTAGGGAATATACCTTGGGAAAACTGAAAATCAATAAGACAGGGCCACCCCAAAATTTAGGGCTGCACTGCTTGCAAGAACCTCAACTTGGGTACACCTTAAATATCCCAGGAAATATAAAAATGGTTCAAAACATTGTGGTCCTTACGTACGATGGAATATCCCTCAGCCATGAAATCAATGTCATAAGACCAGTAGCAGCAAAATGAGTGGATTCAGGTACGATGATTCTAAGTGAAATAAGTCACACAGAAAAAGAAACTTATCATAAGATATCACTTATGAAGATCCTGTAAACATGGTTACACTTGAACTGAGTTAGGAAAGAGAACAGGGTCTCACATTTGGAAAACACTCTTATGCCTGCTTAAGGGGGAAGGAGAGGTGGGATGATGCATAAAACCAGAGATTGATATAAGCACATGTACCATTCCAACAACCAACTATGGAATAGACAAGACCTACACCTTCCTCAGTGAAAGGGACTCAAAACCCCATATTTCCCACAGAGGAATATATCTGACTAGTAAGAATCTTAAAACCTATGTATTGATATGTCTCCATAAGGGATACAAGTGTGTCTAGACTGGCATAAACATGGCAGCGAGAATCGGCTCAAACCCACTATAAAAAGGAATTTCAAAACAAAACAAAAAAACACGGAAATTCTTTACAATTCCTTCAGGGTCTCTGATGAAACCAGGACTGACCCTATCTACAATGACTGCTGTATGTGGCATAAGGCTGGACACTTGGGAGTGAGAGGATTGGTGAGATTGGGTGAGCAAATGCAGACCCTTTAAATCAATAATGCATGGCACCAATTCCATGGGTCCCAACTCTCCAGGTTTAAGGGAATATTACTACAGCTATAACATGTATGGGAAACATAGAGATTGGACACACTGTGAATACGAATGGTTTCTAAAACTCAATGAATAGTCCCTCTCCTGGTGCTCCAGTTTGACTTTCCAACTGTTTTACTATCAATCTCCCAACTTGGACAGACAGACACTTTAACCTCCTTGTTCGCACAGGTTGCCAATTTGGCAGAGTATGAAAGGGAAGAGGCAGAACCAATGAGAGAGTAGCTGTTAGGGGTTTGGACGGGCACATGTCACTCTAATTTCCCGGCAGGAAGAAGAATTAACCAAAGTCTCAGCCACCCACCGGGAACCAGTATAGGTCCTGAACCAAAATTTTGGACTTGCGGTCAGCTCAAAAAAAACAGGTTGAAAAATGGAACTCAGGAGCACAGCAATTCACAAACTGGCAGAGTAATAAAGGTCTACTATCGTCCAAAAATCTGTTGAAGGAAGGCTTCGAGGCCGACTTGAAAGTGAGGCAGAAGAGCAGGAAACAGATTTCAAGAGGTATGTTGGAATCGCCTTTAAAGCACAGGAAGAGGGGCACAACTTCGACAATGATGCACTTGGCCAAAAAGGGCGTATGCGTTTTCTCCTGAATATATTCAGGAGAAAACGCATACGCCCCTTTTGGCCAAGCAAGCAAACGGGCAATGCAAATCTGCACTACAAAGAAGGAACACTTCCCACCGGTCAAAAGGGACATCCACAAAATGTGTAAAAACCAGAATGGCAAGACAGGCCCTGGAGAACAGGGAGCCTTGTTATGCTGATGGGCGGGATGTAAATTGGCAACTGCCTCTCTGGAGGAGTGCATTGTGTTCCCTAAAACAAGTAAACAACAGAGCTACAGAGCCAAGGGCACTTCAGGTCTAGGGAATATACCTTGGGAAAACTGAAAATCAATAAGACAGAGCCACTCCAAAATTTAGGGTTGCACTGCTTACAAGAACCTCAACTTGTGTACACCTTACATATCCCAGGAAATATAAAAATGGTTCAAAAAATTGTGGTCCTTACGTACGATGGAATATCCCTCAGCCATGAAATCAATGTCATAAGACCAGTAGCAGCAAAATGAGTGGATTCAGGTACGATGATTCTAAGTGAAATAAGTCACACAGAAAAAGAAACTTATCATAAGATATCACTTATGAAGATCCTGTAAACATGGCTACACTTGAACTGAGTTAGGAAAGAGAACAGGGTCTCACATTTGAAAACACTCTTATGCCTGCTTAAGGGGGAAGGAGGGGTGGGGTGATGCATAAAACCAGAGTTTGATATAAGCACAGGTACCATTCCAACAACCAACTATGGAATAGACAAGACCTACACCTTCCTCAGTGAAAGCGACTCAAAACCCCATATTTCCCACAGAGGAATATATCTGACTAGTAACAATCTTAAAACCTATGTATTGATATGTCTCCATAAGGGAATCAAGTGTGTCTAGACTGGCATAAACATGGCAGTGAGAATCATGTCAAACCCACTAAAAAAAGGAATTTCAAAACAAAACAAAAATACAGGGATATTCTTTACAATTCCTTCAGGGTCTCTGATGAAAGCAGGACTGACCCTATCTACAATGACTGCTGTATGTGGCATAAGGCTGGACACTTGTGAGTGAGAGGATTGGTGTGATTGAGTGAGCAAATGCAGACACTTTAAAGCAATAATGCATGGCACCCATTCCATGGGTCCCAACTCTCCAGGTTGAAGGGAATTTTACTACAGCTATAACATGTACGGGAAACCTTGAGATTGGACACACTGTGAATACGAAAGTTTTCTAAAACTCAACGAATAATCCCTCTCCTGGTGCTCCGGTTTGACTTTCCAATTGATTTACTATCAATCTTCCAACTTGGACAGACTGACACTTTAACCTCCTGGTTCGCACCGGTTGCCAATTTGGCAGAGGATGAAAAGGAAGAGGCAGAACCAATGAGAGAGTAGCTGTTAGGGGTTTGGACGGGCACATGTCACTCTAATTTCCTGGCAGGAAGAAGAATTAACCAAAGTCTCAGCCACCCACCGGGAACCAGTATATGTCCTGAACCAAAATTTTGGACTTGCGGTCAGCTCACAAAAAACGAGTTGATAAATGGAACTCAGGGGCACAGCAATTCACAAACTTGCAGAGTAATAAAGGTCTATTATCGTCCAAAAATCTGTTGAAGGAAGGCATCGAGGCGGACTTGAAAGTGAGGCAGAAGAGCAGGAAACAGATTTCAAGAGGTACATTGGAATCGCCTTTAAAGCACAGGAAGAGGGGCACAACTTCGACAATGATGCACTTGGCCAAAAGGGGCGTATGCGTTTTCTCCTGAATATATTCAGGAGAAAACGCATACGCCCCTTTTGGCCAAGCAAGCAAGCGGGCAATGCAAATCTGCACTACAAAGAAGTATCACTTCCCACCGGTCAAAAGGGACATCCACAAAATGTGTAAAAACCAGAATGGCAAGACAGGCCCTGGAGAACAGGGAGCCTTGTTATGCTGATGGGCGGGATGTAAATTGGCAACTGCCTCTCTGGAGGAGTGCATTGTGTTCCCTAAAACAAGTAAACAACAGAGCTACAGAGCCAAGGGCACTTCCAGTCTAGGGAATATACCTTGGGAAAACTGAAAATCAATAAGACATAGCCACCCCAAAATTTAGGGCTGCACTGCTTACAAGAACCTCAACTTGGGTACACCTGAAATATCCCAGGAAATATAAAAATTGTTCAAAAAATTGTGGTCCTTACGTACGATGGAATATCCCTCAGCCATGAAATCAATGTCATAAGACCAGTAGCAGCAAAATGAGTGGATTCAGGTACGATGATTCTAAGTGAAATAAGTCACACAGAAAAAGAATCTTATCATAAGATATCATTTATAGAGGGAATGTCAATATCACAACACATGAACTGAATTAAGAAAGAGAAGAGAGTCTCACATTTAGCAAAAAACTCTTATGCCTGCCTCAGGGGAAAGGAGAGGTGGGGTGATGCATAAAACCAGAGTTTGATATTAGCACAGGTACCATTCCATAAACCAAATACAGAATAGACAAGACCTACACATTCCTCAGTGAACGGGACTCAACACCCCTATTCCCCGCAGAGGAATATATCTGACTAGTAAGAATCTTAAAACGTATGTATTGATATGTCTCTGTAAGGGAATCAATTGTGTCTAGACCGGCATAAACACGTCAGTGAAAATCAGCTCAACCTCACTATAAAAATGAATTTCAAAACAAAACCAAAAAACAGTGAAACTCTTACACAATTCCTTCAGGGGTCCTGATGAAACCTGGAATGACCCTATCTGCAAAGACAGCTGGATGAGACATAAGGCTGGACACTTGGGACTGAGAGGACTGGTGAGATTGGGAGAGAAAATGCAGTCCCTTTAAAGTAGTAATGCATGCCACCATTCCATGGGTCCCAAATCTCCAGGTAGAAGGGAATATCACTACAGTTATAACATGTATGGGAAAGCTAGAGAATGGACACCCTGTGATGTCGAAAGGTTTCTAAAACTCTCCTAATTATTCCTCTCCTTGTGCTCCAGTTTGGCATTCCAACTGCTTTACTATCAATCTCCCAACTTAGGAGAGTCAGCCCCTATAGCCTCCTGGTTCGCACAGTTTGCTAATTGTGCAGAGGATGAAAGGGAAGAGGGAGAACCAATCAGAGAGTAGATGTAGGCATTTGGACGGGCACATGTCACTCTAATTTCCCGTCAGGAAGAAGAATTAACCAAAGCCTCAGCCACCCACAGGGAACCAATATAGCCACCCCTGGAACCAGTATAGTTCCTGAAGCAAATTTGTGGATTTGCGGCCAGCTCACAAAAATGGGATTTGAAAATTGGAGCTCAGGGGCACAGCAATTCACAAACCTGCAGAGTTATAAAGGACTACTCTCTTCCAAAAATCTGTAGAGGGAAGGCAATGAAGCGGACTTGAAAATGAGGCAGAATTGCACAAAACATATTTTAAGAGGTAAATTGGAATCATCTTTAAAGCACAGGAAAAGCATCACAACTTGGACAGTGATGCACTTGGCCAAAAAGGGCGTATGCGTTTTCTCCTGAATATATTCAGGAGAAAACGCATACGCCCTTTTTGGCCATACAAGCAGGTGCTCAATGCAATTCCACACTACAAAAATTGTCACTTCCCACCGGTCAAAAGGGGCATCCGAATATCTGTAAAACCAGAAAGGCAAGAGAGAGATGACAAGGTCATGGAGGATTGTGATGACAAGCACATGGAACATTGTGATGACAAGATTATGTAGCATTTTGCTGACAAAAGCAAGGAGCATTGTGATGACAGGGTTCATGGAGCACTGTGATGACAAGCGTCACGGAGCATTGTGATTACATGGGTCAAGGAGCATTGGGATGACACGGGCATGTATCATTGTGATGACAAGTGTCATGGAGCATTTTGATGACAAGTGTCCTGGATCATTGTGTTGTCAGGGGTCATGGAGCGTAGTGATGACAGTGGTCATGGAGCATTGTGATGACAGGGGTCATGGAGCATTGTGATGAGAAGGTCATGGAGCATTGGGCTGAAAATGTTCATGGAGTATTGTGATGACAGGGATCATGGAGCATTCTAATGACATGCTACTAGAGCATTGTGATGAGAAGACCATGCAGCCTTGTGATGACAAGTCTCATGGAGCATTCTGATGAAAAGGGGCATGGAGCATGGGGACTACAGGGGTCTAGGAGCATTGTGATGACAAGGGCATGGAGCATTGTGATTGCAGGGGCCTTGGAGCACTGTGATGAAAAGGGCATGGATCATTGTGATGAAAAAGGCATGGAGCCTGGTCATGACAGGGATCAAGGAGCACACTGACGACAAGTGACAGGGAGCATTGTGATGACAAGTGTATTGAGCATTGTGATGACAAAGGTCATGGAGCATTGTGATGAGAAGTCCATGGATAATTGTGATGAGCAGTGTTATGGGTCGTTGTGATGATAAGCATTATGGTCATTTTGATCACAATGATTTGGAGCATTGTGATGACAGAGGCCATGGAGCATTTTGATTTCATTGTGATGACAATAGCCTGAAGCATTATGATGATGGGCATGCTGCATTGTGATGACAGGGTTCATGGAGCATTGAGATGAAAAGCGGCATGGAGCATTGTGATTACAGGAGTCTTGGAGCATTGTGATGAAAAGGGAATGGAGCATCGTGAATGAGAAGGCCATGGAGCATTCTGATGGCATGCGTCATGGAGCTTTGTGATGACAAGGGCATGGAGCATTGTGATTACAGGGGTCTTGGAGCTTTGTGATGAAAAGGGCATGGATCATTGTTATGAAAAAGGCATGGAGCCTTGTCATGACAGGGTTCAAGGAGCATACTGACGACAAGTGTCAGGGAGCATTGTGATGACAAGTGTATTGAGCATTGTGATGACAAAGGTCATGGAGCATTGTGATGAGAAGACCATGGATAACTGTGATGATGAGCATCATGGGGTGTTGTGATGATAAGTGTTATGGAACATTGTGATCACAAGGGTTTGGACCATTGTGATGACAGAGGTCATGGAGCATTTTGATTTCATTGAGATGACAATAGCCTGAAGCATTATGATGATGGGCATGGTGCATTGTGATGACAGGGTTCATGGAGCATTGAGATGAAAAGGGGCGTGGAACATTGTGATTACAGGGGTCTTGGAGCATTGTGATGACAAGGGCACGGAGCATTGGATGAGAAGGCCATGGAACATTCTGATGACATGCGTCATGGAGCATTGTGATGACAAGGGCATGGAGCATTGTGATTACAGGGGTCTTGGAGCATTGTGATTAGAAGGGTCATGGAGCCTTGTGATGACAAGGCCATGGAACATCGTGATGGCAGGGGTCATGAAGCATTGTTATGACAGGTGTCATGGAGCATTGTGATGGCAAGGGCATGGAGCATTGTGATGAGAAGGCCATGGAGCATTCTGATGGCATGCGTCATGGAGATTTGTGATGACAAGGGCATGGAGCATTGTGATTACAGGGGTCTTGGAGCATTGTGATGACAAGAGTCATGGAGCCTTGTGATGACAAGGCCATGGAACATTGTGATGGCAGGGGTCATGGAGCATTGTTATGACAGGGGTAATGGAGCATTGTGATGACAAAGGCATGGAGCATTGGTCTGAAAAGTTTCATGGATTACTGTGATGAGAGGGGGCAAGGAGCAGTGTGATGACAAGGGCACGGAACACTGTGATACATGGGTCATGGAGGTTTGTAATGACAAGGGCATGGAGCATTGTGATAAGAATGGCATCGAGCATTGTGATGAAAAGCAGCATGGAGCCTGTGATGACAAGCAAATGGAACAATGGGCTGAGAGGGTTCATGGAGCATTGTGATGACAATGGCATGCAGCATTGTGATGCAAAGGGTCATGGAGCTTTGTGATGACAAAGGTCATGGAGCATTTTCATGACAAGGGTGTGGTTCATTCTGTTGTGAAGGGCAGGGAGCATTGTGATGACAGGGTCATGGAGCAATTTGATGAAAAGTGTCACGGAACATTTTGATGACAAGGGTTATGGAACATTGAGATATCAGGAATCATGGAACATTTTCATGACAGGGCTTATGGACCATTGTGATGACAGGGGAGTGGGTGTATTGTGATGACTAGTGAGGGAACATGTTGATATCAGTGGTGAGAGAGCATTTTGATAAGAAGTGCATGGAGCATTGTGATGACAAGTTTTATGGAGCATTGTGATGACAAGTTTGAGGGGCATTGTGATGACAAGCGCATGGTGCATTTTGATGACAAGGGTCATGGAGCATTGAGTTGACAAAGGCACGGAGCATTGTGATGACAAGTGTCGCGGAGCATTGTGCTGAAAAGTTCATGGAGCATTGCGGTGACAAAGTTCACAGAGCCTTGTGATGATGAGGGCATGGACCATTGTGATGACACAGGCCATGAAGCCTTGTGATGACTGGAGTCACGGAACATTGTGATGACTGAGGTCATGGAGCATTGTGATGACAAGTGCATGGAGCTTTGTGATGACAGGGACATGGAGCATTGGTCTGACAAGTTTCATGGATAATTGTGTTGACAGTGGGCATGGCACATTGTGATGACAAGGGCACGGAACACAGTGATACATGTGTCATGGAGCATTGCAATGGCAAGGGCATGGAACATTGTGTTGAGAAGGGCATCGAGCATTATGAAGACAAGGGCATGGAGCATTGTGATGACAACGGGCATTGAGAATTTTGATGAAAAGGTCGTGAAGCACTGTGATCACAAAGGCATGGAGCTTGCTATGACAGGGGTCATGGGGCATTGCGATGAGAAGTTCATGGAGAATTGTGATGACAAGGGACATGGAGCATTGTGATGAGCAGGGCATGGAGCATTGTGATGGCAAGACCGTGGAGCACTGTGATGAGAAGACCATGGATAATTGTGAATACGATCATCATGGAGCACTGTATTGACAAGGGGCATGGAGCATTGTGGTGACAGGTGTCATGGAGCATTGTGCTGACAGGTGTCATGGATCATTGTGATGACAAGGGTCACGGAGCATTCTGATGACAAGCTTGTGGAGTATTGTGATGACAATGGCATGGAGCATTGTGATGAAAAGGGCATGGATCATTGTGATGAAAAAGGCATGGAGACTTGTCATGACAGGGTTCAATGAGCATACTGACGACAAGTGTCAGGGAGCATTGTGATGACAAGTGTATTGAGAATTGTGATGACAAAGGTCATGGAGCATTGTGATGAGAAGTCCATGGATAACTGTGATGACCAGCGTCATGGGGCATTGTGATGACAAGTGTTACGGAACATTGTGATGACAAGGGTTTGGAGCATTGTGATGACAGAGGTCATGGAGAATTTTGATTTCATTGTGATGACAATAGCATGAATCATTATGATGATGGGCATGGTGCATTGTGATGCCAGGGTTCATGGAGCGTTGAGATGAAAAGGGGCATGGAGCATTGTGATTACAGGGGTCTTGCAGCATTGTGATGACAAGGGCATGGAGCATTGTGATGAGAAGGTCATGGAGTATTGTGAAGACAGCTGTCAGGGAGAATTGTGATAACATATGTCATGGTCCATGGCGATGACAATGGAATGGAGCATTGTGATGACAAGGGTCATGGAGCATTGTGATGACAACGGCATGGAGCATTGTGATGACAAGGCCATTGAGAATTTTGATGACAAATTCATGAAGGATTGTGATGACAAGCACATGCAGCTTGCTGTGACAGGGGTCATGGAGCATTGCGATGACAAGTGCATAGAGAATTGTGATAACAAAGCATGTAACACAGTGATGAGAAGTGACATGGAGCATAGTGATGCCAAGAACGTGGAGAATTGTGATGATAGGGGACATGGAGCATTGTGATGACCAGGGCATGGAGAATTGTGATGGCAAGACCGTGGAGCATTGTGATGAGAAGACCATGGATAATTGTGATGACGAGCGTCAGGGAGCACTGTAATGACAAAGGGTATGGAGCATTGTGATGACAGGGGTCATGGAGCATTGTGATGACAGTGGTCATGGAGCATTGTGATGACAAGGGTCATGGAGCATTTTGAAGACAAGGACGTGGAACATTGTGATGAGAAGACCATGGATAATTGTGATGATGAACATCATGGAGCACTGTAATGACAAGGGGTATGCAGCATTGTGATGACAGTGGTCATGGAGCATTGTGATGACTGGGGACATGGAGCATTGTGATGACCAAGGCATGGAGCATTGTGATGGCAAGACAGTGGAGCATTGTGATGAGAAGACCATGGATAATTGTGATAACGAGCGTCATGGAGCACTGTAATGACAAGGGGTATGGAGCATTGTGATGACAAGCTTGTGGAGTATTGTGATGACAGTGACATCGAGCATTGTGATGAAAAGGGCATGGATCATTGTGATGAAAAAGGCATGGAGACTTGTCATGACAGGGTTCAATGAGCATACTGACGACAAGTGTCAGGGAGCATTGTGATGACAACTGTATTGAGAATTGTGATGACAAAGGTCTTGGAGCATTGTGATGAGAAGTCCATGGATAACTGTAATGACCAGCGTCATGGGGCGTTGTGATTACAAGTGTTATGGAACATTGTGATCGCAAGGGTTTGGAGCATTATGATGACAGAGGTCATGGAGAATTTTAATTTCATTGTGATGACAATAGCATGAAGCATTATGATGATGGGCATGGTGCATTGTGATGCCAGGGTTCATGGAGCGTTGAGATGAAAAGGGGCATGGAGCATTTTGATTACAGGGGTCTTGCAGCATTGTGATGACAAGGGCATGGAGTATTGTGATGAGAAGGCCATGGAGCATTATGATGACATGACTCAGGAAGCTTTGTGATGACATGGGCATGGAGCATTGTGATTACAGGGGTCTTGGAGCATTGTGATGACAAGGGTCATGGAGCCTTGTGATGACAAGGCCGTGGAACATTGTGATGGCAGGGGTCATGGAGCATTGTTATGACAGGGGTAATGGAGCATTGTGATGAGAGTGGGCATGGAGCATTGTGATGACAAGGGCACGGAACACAGTGATACATGTGTCATGTAGGATTGCCATGAGAATGGCATGGAGCATTGTGATGAGAAGTGCATCGAGCATTGTGATGAAAAGCGTCATGGAGCTTTTTCATGACAACGGCATGGAGCAATGTGATGAGAGGTTTCATGGAGATTTGAGATGACAATGGCATGGAGCACTGTGATGCCAAGGGTCATGGAGTATTGTGATGACATAGGCCATGGAGCATTTTGATGACAAGGACATGGTGCATTGTGAAGAGAAGGGCAGTGAGCATTCTGATGACAGGGTCATGGAGCAATTGGATGAAAAGTATCATGGAACATTTTGACGACAGTGTTTATGGAACAATGTGATATCAGGGGTCATGGAGCATTGTGATGAAAGGGTCATGGAGCACTGTGATGACAGGGGTTATGGAACATTGTGATGGCAGGGGCATGGAGCATTGTGATGATAAGGGCATGTAGCATTGTTGTGACAAGGGTCATGGAATATTGTGATGACACGGGTGAGTGAGTATTGTGATGACTAGTGATGGAACATTGTGATATCAGTGGTGAGAAAGAATTTTGATGAGAAGTGCATGGAGCATTGTGATGACAAGGTTGTGGAGCATTGTGACGACAACTGCATGGAGCATTGTGATGACAAGGTTTATGGAGCATTGTGATGACAATGATGTGGAGCATTGTGATGACAGGCGCATGGCGCATTGTGATGACATGGGTCATGGAGTATTCTGCTGACAAAGGCATGGAGCATTGTGATGACAAGGGTCAGCGAGCATTTTGATGAAATGTTCATGGAGCATTGTGGTGACAAAGGTCACAGAGCCTTTTGATGACGAGGGCATGGACCATTGTGATGACAAAGGTCATGAAGCATTGTGATGACTGGAGTCACAGAGCATTGTGATGACAGGGGTCATAGAGCATTGTGATGAAAGGGCATGGAGCATTGTGATGACAGGGGTATGTTGCATTGGTCTGACATGTTTCATGGATTATTGTGATGACAGTGGGCATGGCGCATTGTGATGACAAGGGCATGGAGCATTGTGATGAGAAGGTCATGGAGTATTGTGAAGACAGGTGTCAGGGAGCATTGTGATGACATATGTCATGGTCCATTGCGATGACAATGGAATGGATCATTGTGATGCAAAGTGTCATGGAGGATTCTGATGACAAAGGTAATGGAGCATTTTGATGACAAGGGCTTGGAGCATTGTGATGACAAGGGTCATGGGGCATTGTGATGACAACGGCATGGAGCATTGTGATGACAAGGGCCATTGAGAATTTTGATGACAAGTTCATGAAGCATTGTGATGACAAGCACATGGAGCTTGCTATGACAGGGGTCATGGAGCATTGCGATGACAAGTGCATAGAGAATTGTGATGACAAAGCATGTAACACTGTGATGAGAAGTGTCATGGAGCATAGTGATACCATGAATGAGGAGAATTGTGATGACAATGGTCATGGAGCATTGTGATGACCATGGCATGGAGCATTGTGATGGCAAGACCATGGAGCATTGTGATGAGAAGACCATGGATAATTGTGAGGACGAGAGGCATGGAGCACTGTAATGACACGGGGTATGGAGCATTGTGATAACAGGGTTCATGTAGCATTGTGATGACAGTGGTCATGGTGCATTCTGATGACAAGCTTGTGGAGTATTTTGATGACAATGGCATGGAGCGTTCTGAAGAATACTGCATGGGGAATTGTGATGAAAAAGGCCTGGAGCCTTTTCATGACAGGTTTCAAGGAGCATTCTGATGACAAGTGTCAGGGAGCATTGTGATGACAAATGTCATGGAGCATTGTGATGACAAGAGCAAGGAGTGTTGTGATGACAATCACATGGAGCTCACTATGACAGGGGTCATGGAGCATTGCGATGAGAAGTGCATTGAGAATTGTGATGACAAAGCATGTAACACTGTGAGAGAAGTGTCATGGAGCATAGTGATGCCAAGAACGTGGAGAATTGTGATTACAGGTGACATGGGGAATTGTGATGACCAGGGCATGGAGCACTGTGATGGCAAGACCGCCAGGCATTGTGATGAGAAGACCATGGATAATTGTGATGACGAGCGTCATGGAGCACTGAAATGACAAGGGGTATGGAGCATTGTGATGACAGGGGTCATGGAGAATTGTGATGACAGTGGTCATGGAGCATTGTTATGCCAAGGGTCACGGAGCCTTTTGATGACAAGGGTGTGGAGCATTGTGATGAGAAGACCATGGATAATTGTGATGACGAAAATAATGGAGCACTGTAATGACAAGGGGTATGGAGCATTGTGATGACAGTGGTCATGGAGCATTGTGAAGACTGGGGACATGGAGCATTGTGATGACCAGGGCATGGGACATTGTGATGGCCAGACCTTGGAGCACTGTGATGAGAAGACCATGGATAATTGTGATGACGAGCATCATGGAGCACTGTAATGACAAGGGGCATGGAGCATTGTGATGACAGGTATCATGGAGCACTGAGATGAAAAGGGGCATGGAGCATTGTGATGACAAGTGTCATGGAGCATTTTGATGACAAGCGCTTGGAGCATTGTCATGATAAGACCATGGATAATTGTGATGACGAGCGTCATGGAGCAATGTAATGACAAGTTCTATGGAGCATTGTGATGACTGGGGACATGGAGCATTGTGATGAGCAGGGCATGGAGCACTGTGATGGCAAGACCGTGGAGCATTTTGATGAGAAGACCATGGATAGTTGTGATGACGAGCATCAGCGAGCACTGTAATGACAATGGGTATGGAACATTGTGATGACAGGTGTCATGGAGCATTGTGATTACAGGTGTCATGGAGCATTGTGATGACAGTGGTCATGGAGCACTGTGATGAAAAGTGTCATGGAGCATTTCGAGGACAAGGGCGTGGAGCATTGTGATGAGAAGACAATGGATAATTGTGATTACGAGCATCATGGAGCACTGTAATGATAAGGGGTATGGAGCATTGTGATGACAGTGGTCATGGAGCATTGTGATGACTGGGGACATGAAGCATTGTGATGACCAGGGCATGGAGCATTTTGATGACAAGGGCGTGGAGCACTGTGATGAGAAGACCATGGATAATTGTGATGATGAGCATCATGGAGCACTGTAATGACAAGGGGCATGGAGCATTGTGATGACAGGTATCATGGAGCATTGAGATGAAAAGGGGCATGGAGCATTGTGATTACAGGGGTCTTGGAGCATTGTGATGACAAGGGCGTGGAGTATTGTGATGAGAATGCCATGGAGCATTCTGATGACATGTGTCAGGGAGCTCTGTGATGACATGGGCATGGAGCATTGTAATTAAAGGGGTCTTGGAGCATTGTGATGACAAGGGTCATGGAGTCTTGTGATGACAAGGCCGTGGAACATTGTGATGGCATGGGTCATGGAGCATTGTTATGACAGGGGTAATGGAGCATTGTGATGACAAGGGCATGGAGCATTGGTCTGAAAAGATTCATGGATTATTGTGATGAGAGTGGGCATGGAGCATTGTGATGACCAGTGCACGGAACACAGTGATACATGTGTCATGGAGGATTGCAATGACAAGGGCATGGAGTACTGTGATGAGAAGGGCATCGAGCATTGTGATGACAAGCGTCATGGAGATTTGTGATGACATAGTCCATGGAGCATTTTGATGACAAGGGCGTGGTGCATTGTGATAAGAAGGGCAGTGAGCACTGTGATGACAGGGTCTTGGAGCAATTGGATGAAAAGGGTCATGGAACATTTTGATGACAGCGTTTATGGAACATTGTGATGTCAGGGGTCATTGAGCATTGTGATGAAAAGGGTCATGGAGCATTGTGATGACAGGGGTTATGGAACATTGTGATGTCATGGGTCATGGAGCATTGTGATGATAAGGGCATGTAGCATTGTTGTGACAAGGGTCATGGAACATTGTGATGACAGGGGTGAGGGAGTATTGTGATGACTAGTGATGGAACATTGTGATATCTGTGGTGAGAGAGCATTTTGATGAGTAGTGCATGGAGCATTGTGATGACAAGGTTGTGGAGCATTGTGACGACAAACACATGGCACATTGTG
This sequence comes from Hyperoodon ampullatus, assembly GCF_949752795.1. Taxonomy (NCBI): domain Eukaryota; kingdom Metazoa; phylum Chordata; class Mammalia; order Artiodactyla; family Ziphiidae; genus Hyperoodon; species Hyperoodon ampullatus. Next base: position 107,682,911 of record NC_136914.1, read on the forward strand.
ATGACATGGGTCATGGAGCATGGTGCTGAAAAACGCATGGAGCATTGTAATGACAAGGTTTATGGAGCATTGTGATGACAACGATGTGGAGCATTTTGAGGACAAGCGCATGGCACATTGTGATGCCATGGGTCATGGAGTATTGTGCTGACAAAGTCATGGAGCATTGTGATGACAAGGGTCTCCGAGCATTGTGATGAAATGTTCATGGAGCATTGTGGTGACAAAGGTCACAGAGCCTTGTGATGACGAGGGCATGCACCATTGTGATGACAAAGGTCATGAAGCATTGTGATGACTGGAGACACGGAGCATTGTGATGACAGGGGTCATAGAGCATTGTGATGAAAGGGCATGGAGCATTGTGATGACAGGGGCATGTTGCATTGGTCTGAAAACTTTCATGGATTATTGTGATGACAGTGGGCATGGCGCATTGTGATGACAAGGGCATGGAGCATTGCGATGAGAAGGTCATGGAGTATTGTGAAGACAGGTGTCAGGGAGCATTGTGATGACATATGTCATGGTCCATGGCGATGACAATGGAATGGAGCATTGTGATGCCAAGTGGCTTGGAGGATACTGATGACAAAGGCAATAGAGCATTTTGATGACAAGGGCTTGGAGCATTGTGATGACAAGGGTCATGGGCATTGTGATGAAAAGGGCATGGAGCATTTTGATGACAAGGGCCATTGAGAATTTTGATGACATGTTCATGAAGCATTGTGATGACAAGCACATGGAGCTTGCTGTGACAGGGGTCATGGAGCATTGCGATGACAAGGGCATAGAGAATTGTGATGACAAAGCATGTAACACTGTGATGAGAAGTCACAAGGAGCATAGTGATGCCAAGAACGTGGAGAATTGTGATGACAGGGGACATGGAGCATTGTGATGACCAGGGCATGGAGCATTGTGATGGCAATACCGTGGAGCACTGTGATGAGAAGACCATGGATAATTGTGATGACGAGCGTCAGGGAGCACTGTAATGACAAAGGGTATGGAGCATTGTGATGACACGGGTCATGGAGCATTGTGATGACAGTGGTCATGGAGCATTGTGATGACAAGGGTTATGGAGAATTTTGATGACAAGGGCGTGGAGCAGTGTGATGAGAAGACCATGGATAATTTTGATGACGAGCATCATGGAGCACTGTAATGACAAGGGGTATGGAGCATTGTGATGACAGTGGTCATGGAGCATTTTGATGACTGGGGACATGGAGCATTGTGATGAGAAGGCCATGGAGCATACTGATGACATGCGTCATGGAGTTTTGTGATGACAAGGGCATGGAGCATTGTGATTACAGGGGTCTTGGAGCATTGTGATGAAAAGGGCATGGATCATTGTCATGAAAAAGGCATGGAGCCTTGTCATGACAGGGTTCAAGGAGCATACTGACGACAAGTGTCAGGGAGCTTTGTGATGACAAGTGTATTAAGCATTGTGATGACAAAGGTCATGGAGCATTGTGATGAGAAGACCATGGATAATTGTGATGATGAGCATCATGGGGTGTTGTGATGATAAGTGTTATGAAACATTGTGATCACAAGGGTTAGGAGCATTGTGATGACAGAGGTCATGGAGCATTTTGATTTCATTGTGATGACAATAGCCTGAAGCATTATGATGATGGGCATGGTGCTTTGTGATGACAGGGTTCATGGAGCATTGAGATGAAAAGGGGCGTGCAACATTGTGATTACAGGGGTCTTGGAGCATTGTGATGACAAGGGCATGGAGCATTGGATGAGAAGGCCATGGAACATTCTGATGACATGCGTCATGGAGCTTTGTGATGACAAGGGCATGGAGCATTGTGATTACAGGGGTCTTGGAGCATTGTGATGAGAAGGGTCATGGAGCCTTGTGATGACAAGGCCATGGAACATCGTGATGGCAGGGGTCATGAAGCATTGTTATGACAGGTGTCATGGAGCATTGTGATGGCAAGGGCATGGAGCATTGTGATGAGAAGGCCATGGAGCATTCTGATGGCATGTGTCATGGAGATTTGTGATGACAAGGGCATGGAGCATTGTGATTAAAGGGGTCTTGGAGCATTGTGATGACAAGGGTCATCGAGCCTTGTGATGACAAGGCCGTGGAACATTGTGATGGCAGGGGTCATGGAGCATTGTTATGACAGTGGTAATGGAGCATTGTGATGACAAGGGCATGGAGCATTGGTCTGAAAAGTTTCATGGATTACTGTGATGAGAGGGGGCAAGGAGCAGTGTGATGACAAGGGCACGGAACACTGTGATACATGGGTCATGGAGGATTGTAATGACAAGCGCATGGAGCATTGTGATAAGAATGGCATCGAGCATTGTGATGAAAAGCAGCATGGAGCCTGTGATGACAAGCGCATGGAACAATGTGATGAGAGGGTTCATGGAGCATTGTGATGACAATGGCATGCAGCATTGTTATGCCAAGGGTCATGGAGCTTTGTGATGACAAAGGTCATGGAGCATTTTGATGACAAGGGTGTGGTGCATTCTGCTGTGAAGGGCAGGGAGCATTGTGATGACAGGGATATGGAGCAATTTGATGAAAAGTATCATGGAACATTTTGATGAGAGGGGTTATGGAACATTGAGATGTCAGGGGTCATGGAACATTTTCATGACAGGGGTTATGCACCATTGTGATGACAGGGCAGTGGGTGTATTGTGATGACTAGTGAGGGAACATGTTGATATCAGTGGTGAGAGAGCATTTTGATAAGAAGTGCATGGAGCATTGTGATGACAAGGTTTATGGAGCATTGTGATGACAAGGTTGTGGAGCATTGTGATGACAAGCGCATGGTGCATTGTGATGACAAGGGTCATGGAGCATTGAGTTGACAAAGGCACGGAGCATTGTGATGACAAGTGTCATGGAGCATTGTGATGAAAAGTTCATGGAGCATTGTGGTGACAAAGTTCACAGAGCCTTGTGATGATGAGGGCATGGACCATTGTGATGACACAGGTCATGAAGCCTTGTGATGAATGGAGTCACAGAACATTGTGATGACTGAGGTCATGGAGCATTGTGATGACAAGTGCATGGACCTTTGTGATGACAGGGGCATGGAGCATTGGTCTGACAAGTTTCATGAATAATTGTGTTGACAGTGGGCATGGCACATTGTGATGACAAGGGCACGGAACACAGTGATACATGTGTCATGGAGGATTGCAATGATAAGGGCATGGAGCATTGTGATGAGAAGGGCATCGAGCATTATGAAGACAAGGTCATGGATTATTGTGAAGACAGGTGTCAGGGAGCATTGTGATGACATATTTCATGGTCCATTTTGATGACAATGGCATGGAGCATTGTGATGCCAAGTGTTATGGAGGATTGTGATGACAAAGGTAATGGAGCATTGTGATGACAAGGGCTTGGAGCATTGTGATGACAAGGGCATGGAGCATTGTGATGACAACGGGCATTGAGAATTTTGATGAAAAGGTCGTGAAGCACTGTGATCACAAAGGCATGGAGCTTGCTATGACAGAGGTCATGGGGCATTGCGATGACAAGTGCATGGAGAATTGTGATGACAAGGGACATGGAGCATTGTGATGAGCATGGCATGGAGCATTGTGATGGCAAGACCGTGGAGCACTGTGATGAGAAGACCATGGATAATTGTGATGACGAGCATCATGGAGCATAGTTATGACAAGGGGTATGGAGCATTGTGATGACAGTGGTAATGGAGCATTGTGAAAACTGGGGACATGGAGCATTGTGATGACCAGGGCATGGGACATTGTGATGGCCAGACCGTGGAGCACTGTGATGAGAAGACCATGGATAATTGTGATGAAGAGCATAATGGAGCACTGTAATGACAAGGGGCATGGAGCATTGTGATGACAGGTATCATGGAGCATTGAGATGAAAAGGGGCATGGAGCATTGTGATGACAAGGGTCATGGAGCATTTTGATGACAAGCGCGTGGAGCATTGTCATGAGAAGACCATGGATAACGAGCGTCATGGAGCAATGTAATGACAAGGTGTATGGAGCATTGTGATGACTGGGGATATGGAGCATTGTGATGACCAGGGCATGGAGCACTGTGATGGCAAGACCATGGAGCATTTTGATGAGAAGACCATGGGTAGTTGTGATGACGAGCGTCAGCGAGCACTGTAATGACAATGGGTATGGAACATTGTGATGACAGGTGTCATGGAGCATTGTGATGACAGGTGTCCTGGAGCATTGTGATGACAGTGGTCATGGCGAATTGTGATGACCAGGGACATGGAGCATTTTGATGACAAGGGCGTGGAGCATTGTGATGAGAAGACCATGGATAATTGTGATTACGTGCATCATGGAGCACTGTAATGATAAGGGGTATGGAGCATTGTGATGACAGTGGTCATGGAGCATTGTGATGACTGGGGACATGGAGCATTGTGATGACCAGGGCATGGAGCATTTTGAAGACAAGGGCGTGGAGCACTGTGATGAGAAGGCCATGGATGATTGTGATGACGAGCATCATGGAGCACTGTAATGACAAGGGGCATAGAGCATTGTGATGACAGGTATCATGGAGCATTGAGATGAAAAGGGGCATGGAGCATTGTGATTACAGGGGTCTTGGAGCATTGTGATGACAAGGGCGTGGAGTATTGTGATAAGAAGGCCATGGAGCATTCTGATGACATGTGTCAGGGAGCTTTGTGATGACATGGGCATGGAGCACTGTAACTACAGGGGTCTTGGAGCATTGTGATGACAAGGGTCATGGAGTCTTGTGATGACAAGGCCGTGGAACATTGTGATGGCATGGGTCATGGAGCACTGTTATGACAGGTGTAATGGAGCATTGTGATGACAAGGGCATGGAGCATTGGTCTGAAAAGTTTCATGGATTATTGTGATGAGAGTGGGCATGGTGCATTGTGATGACCAGTGCAAGGAACACAGTGATACATGTGTCATGGCGGATTGCAATGACAAGGGCATGGAGTATTGTGATGAGAAGGGCATCGAGCATTGTGATGACAAGCGTCATGGAGCTTTGTGATGACATAAGCCATGGAGCATTTTGATGACAAGGGCGTGGTGCATTGTTATAAGAAGGGCAGTGAGCATTGTGATGACAGGGTCATGGAGCAATTGGATGAAAAGGGTCATGGAACATTTTGATGACAGCGTTTATGGAACATTGTGAGGTCAGGGGTCATGGAGCATTGTGACGAAAAGGGTCATGGAGCATTGTGACGACAGGTGTTATGGAACATTGAGATGTCATGGGTCATGGAGCATTGTGATAATAAGGGCATGTAGCATTGTTGTGACAAGGGTCATGGAACATTGTGATGACAGGGGTGAGGGAGTATTGTGATGACTAGTGATGGAACATTGTGATATCTGTGGTGAGAGAGCATTTTGATGAGTAGTGCACGGAGCATTGTGATGACAATGTTGTGGAGCATTGTGACGACAAACGCATGGCACATTGTGATGACATGGGTCATGGAGCATGGTGCAGAAAAATGCATGGAGCATTGTAATGACAAGGTTTATGGAGCATTGTGATGACAACGATGTGGAGCATTTTGATGACAAGCGCATGGCACATTGTGATGCCATGGGTCATGGAGTATTGTGCTGACAAAGTCATGGAGCATTGTGATGACAAGGGTCACTGAGCATTGTGATGAAATGTTCATGGAGCATTATGGTGACAAAGGTCACAGAGCCTTGTGATGACGAGGGCATGGACCATTGTGATGACAAAGGTCATGAAGCATTGTGATGACTGGAGACACGGAGCATTGTGATGACAGGGGTCATAGAGCATTATGATGAAAGGGCATGGAGCATTGTGATGACAGGGGCATGTTGCATTGGTCTGACAAGTTTCATGGATTATTGTGATGACAAGGGCATGGAGCATTGTGATGAGAAGGTCATGGAGTATTGTGAAGACAGGTGTCAGGGAGCATTGTGATGACATATGTCATGGTCCATTGCGATGACAATGGAATGGATCATTGTGATGCCAAGTGTCATGGAGGATTGTGATGACAAAGGCAATAGAGCATTTTGATGACAAGGGCTTGGAGCATTGAGATGACAAGGGTCATGGAGCATTGTGATGACAAGGGCATGTAGCATTGTGATGACAAGGGCCATTGAGAATTTTGATGACAAGTTCATGAAGCATTGTGATGACAAGCACATGGAGCTTGCTGTGACAGGGATCATGGAGCATTGCGATGACAAGTGCATAGAGAATTGTGATGACAAAGCATTTAACACTGTGATGAGAAGTGACATGGAGCATAGTGATGCCAAGAACGTGGAGAATTGTGATGACAGGGGACATGGAGCATTGTGATGACCAGGGCATGGAGCATTGTGATGGCAAGACCGTGGAGCATTGTGATGAGAAGACCATGGATAATTGTGATGACGAGCGTCAGGTAGCACTGTAATTAAAAAGAGTATGGAGCATTGTGATGACAGGGGTCATGGAGCATTGTGATGACAGTGGTCATGGAGCATTGTGATGACAAGGGTTATGGAGCATTTTGATGACAAGGGCGTGGAGAATTGTGATGAGAAGACCATGGATAATTTTGATGACGAGCATCATGGAGCACTGTAATGACAAGGGGTATGGAGCGTTGTGATGACAGTGGTCATGGAGCATTGTGATGACTGGGGACACGGAGCATTGTGATGACCAAGGCATGGAGCATTGTGATGGCAAGACAGTGGAGCATTGTGATGAGAAGACCATGGATAATTGTGATGACGAGCATCATGGAACACTGTAATGACAAGGGGTATGGAGAATTGTGTTGACAGGGGTCATGGAGCATTGTGATGACAAGGGTCATGGAGCATTCTGATGACAAGCTTGTGGAGTATTGTTATGACAATGACATGGAACGTTGTGATGAAAAGGGCATGGAACATTCTGATGAAAAATGCATGGAGCCTTTTCATGACAAGGTTCAAGGAGCATTCTGACGACAAGTGTCAGGGAGCATTGTGATGACAAGTGAACTGAGAATTGTGATGACAAAGGTCATGGAGCACTGTGAAGACAACGGCATGGGGTATTGTCATGAGAGGCATCGTGGAGCGTTGTGATGACATGTGTTATTGAACATTGTGATCACAAGGTTTTGGAGCATTGTGATGAGAGAGGTCACGGACAATTTTGATTTCAAGGAGCATGGAACATTGTGATGACAAGGGCATGAAGCAATGTGATCCCAAGGTTCATGGAGGATTGTGAAGGCAATGGTAATGGAGTATTGTGCTGACAAGCGCATGGAGCATTGTGATGACAAGTTGATGTAGCATTTTGCTGACACAGGCATGGAGAATTGTGAAGATAAGGGTCATGGAGAACTGTGATGATAAGCGTCATGGAGCATTGTGATTACAGGGGTCATGGAGCATTGTGATGACAAGGGCATGGATCATTGTGATGACAAGTGTCATGGAGCATTGGGCTGAAAATGTTCATGGAGCATTGTGATGACAAGGGAATGGAGCATTGTGATGACAAGAGTCCCGGTTCATTGAGTTGTCAGGAGTCATGGAGCGTTGTGATGACATTGGTCATGGAGAATTGTGATGATATGGGTCATGGAGCATTGTGATGAGAAGGTCATCGAGCACTGGGCTGAAAATGTTCAAGGAGTATTGTGATGACAGGGTTCATGGAGCATTGTGATGACAAGGGCATGGAGCATTGTGATGAGAAGAACATGGAGCCTTGTGAGGACAAGTCTCATGGAGCATTCTGATGAACAGGGGCATGGAGCATTGTGATTACAGGGGTCTTGGAGCATTGTGATGACAAGGGAATGGAGCATTGTGATGAGAATGCCATGGGGCATTCTGATGACATGCGTCATGGAGTTTTGTGATGACAAGGGCATGGAGCATTTTGATTACAGGGGTCTTGGAGCATTGTGATGAAAAGGGCATGGATCATTGTTATGAAAAAGGAATGGAGCCTTGTCATGACAGGGTTCAAGGAGCATACTGATGACAAGTGTTAGGGAGCATTGTGATGACAAGTGTATTGAGCATTGTGATGACAAAGGTCATGGAGCATTGTGATGAGAAGACCATGGATAATTCTAATGATGAGCATCATGGGGTGTTGTGATGATAAGTATTATGGAACATTGTGATCACAAGGGTTTGGAGCATTGTGATGACAGAGGTCATGGAGCATTTTGATTTCATTGTGATGACAATAGACTGAAGCATTATGATGATGGGCATGGTGCATTGTGATGACAGGGTTCATGGAGCATTGAGATGAAAAGGGGTGTGGAACATTGTGATTACAGGGGTCTTGGGGCATTGTGATGACAGGGGCATGGAGCATTGTGATTACAGGTGTCTTGGAGCATTGTGATGAGAAGGGTCATTTAGCCTTGTGATGACAAGGCCATGGAACATCGTGATGACAGTGGTCATGGAGTATTGTTATGACAGGGGTCATGGAGCATTGTGATGTGAAGGGCATGGAGAATTGTGATGTGAAGGCCATGGAGCATTCTGATGGCATGTGTCATGGAGTTTTGTGATGACAAGGGCATGGAGCATTGTGATTACAGGGGTCTTGGAGCATTGTGATGACAAGGGTCATGGAGCCTTGTGATGAGAAGTCCGTGGAACATTGTGATGGCAGGTGTCATGGAGCATTGTTATGACAGGGGTAATGGAGCATTGTGATGACAAGAGCATGGAGCATTGGTCTGAAAAGTTTCATGGATTAATGTGATGAGAGGGGGCAAGGAGCAGTGTGATGACAAGGGCACGGAACACTGTGATACATGGGTCATGGAGGATTGTAATTACAAGCGCATGGAGCATTGTGATAAGAATGGCATCGAGCATTGTGATGAAAAGCAGCATGGAACCTGTGATGACAAGCACATGGAAAAACGTGATGAGAGGTTTCATGGAGCATTGTGATGACAATGGCATGCAGCATTGGGACGCCAAGGGTCATGGAGCTTTGTGATGACAAAGTTCATGGAGCATTTTGATGACAAGGGTGTGGTGCATTCTGTTGTGAAGGGCAGGGGGCATTGTGATGACAGGGTCATGGAGCAATTTGATGAAAAGTGTCATGGAACATTTTGATGACAGGGGTTATGGAACATTGAGATGTCAGGGGTCATGGAACATTTTCATGACAGGGGTTATGCACCATTGTGATGACAGGGGAGTGGGTGTATTGTGATGACTAGTGAGAGAACATGTTGATATCAGTGGTGAGAGAACATTTTGATAAGAAGTGCATGGAGCATTGTGATGACAAGGTTTATGGAGCATTGTGATGACAAGGTTGTGGAGCATTGTGATGACAACCGCATGGTGCATTGTGATGACAAGGGTCATGGAGCATTGAGTTGACAAAGGCACGGAGCATTGTGATGACAAGTGTCGCGGAGCATTGTGATGAAAAGTTCATGGAGCATTGTGGTGACAAAGTTCACAGAGCCTTGTGATGATGAGGGCATGGACCATTGTGATGACACTGGTCATGATGCCTTGTGATGACTGGAGTCACGGAACATTGTGATGACTGAGGTCATGGAGCATTGTGATGACAAGTGCATGGAGCTTTGTGATGACAGGGACATGGAGCATTGGTCTGACAAGTTTCATGGATAATTGTGTTGACATTGGGCATGGCACATTGTGATGACAAGGGCACGGAATACAGTGATACATGTGTCAAGGAGCATTGCAAAGATAAGGGCATGGAACATTGTGATGAGAAGGGCATCGAGCATTATGAAGACAAGGTCATGGAGTATTGTGAAGACAGGTGTCAGGGAGCATTGTGATGACATATTTCATGGTCCATTGTGATGACAATGGCATGGAGCATTGTGATGCCAAGTGTTATGGAGGATTGTGATGACAAAGGTAAAGGAGCATTGTGATGACAAGGGCTTGGAGCATTGTGATGACAACGGGCATTGAGAATTTTGATGAAAAGGTCGTGAAGCACTGTGATCATAAAGGCATGGAGCTTGCTATGACAGGGGTCATGGGGCATTGCGATGAAAAGTGCATGGAGAATTGTGATGACAATAGCATGTAACATTGTGATGAGAACTGTCACGGAGCATTTTGATGACAAGGACGTGGAGAATTGTGATGACAAGGGACATGGAGCATTGTGATGAGCAGGGTATGGAGCATTGTGATGGCAAGACCGTGGAGCACTGTGATGAGATGACCATGGATAATTGTGAATATGAGCATCATGGAGCACTGTAATGACAAGGGGCATAGAGCACTGTGATGACAGGTGTCATGGAGCATTGTGATGACAGGGGTCATGGATCATTGTGATGACAAGGGTCACGGAGCATTCTGATGACAAGCTTGTGGAGTATTGTGATGACAATGGCATGGAGCATTGTGATGAAAGGGGCATGGATCATTGTGATGAAAAAGGCATGGAGACTTGTCATGACAGGGTTCAATAAGCATACTGACGACAAATGTCAGGGAGCATTGTGATGACAAGTGTATTGAGAATTGTGATGACAAAGGTCATGGAGCATTGTGATGAGAAGTCCATGGATAATTGTGATGATCAGCGTCATGGGGCGTTGTGATGATAAGTGTTATGGAACATTGTGATCACAAGGGTTTGGAACATTGTGATGACAGAGGTCATGGAGAATTTTGATTTCATTGTGATGACAATAGCATGAAGCATTATGATGATCGGCATGGTGCATTGTGATGACAGGGTTCATGGAGCGTTGAGATGAAATGGGGCATGGAGCATTGTGATTACAGGGGTCTTGGAGCATTGTGATGACAAGGGCATGGAGTATTGTGATGAGAAGGCCATGGAGCATTCTGATGACTTGACTCAGGGAGCTTTGTGATGACATGGGCATGGAGCATTGTGATTACAGGGGTCTTGGAGCATTGTGATGACAAGGGTCATGGAGCCTTGTGATGACAAGGCCGTGGAACATTGTGATGGCAGGGGTCATGGAGCATTGTTATGACAGGGGTAATGAAGCATTGTGATGACAAGGGCATGGAGCTTTGGTCTGAAAATTTTTATGGATTATTGTGATGAGAGTGGGCATGGAGCATTGTGATGACCAGTGCACGGAACACAGTGATACATGTGTCATGGAGGATTGCAATGACAAGGGCATGGAGTATTGTGATGAGAAGGTCATCGAGCATTGTGATGACAAGCGTCATGGAGCTTTGTGATGACAACGGCATGGAGCAATGTGATGAGAGATTTCATGGAGCTGTGTGATGACAATGGCATGGAGCATTGTGATGCCAAGGGTCATGGAGCTTTGTGATGACATAGGCCATGGAGCATTTTGATTACAAGGGCGTGGTGCATTGTGATGAGAAGGGCAGTGAGCATTGTGATCACAGGGTCATGGAGCAATTGGATGAAAAGGGTCATGGAACATTTTGATGACAGCGTTTATGGAACATTGTGATGTCAGGGTCATGGAGCATTGTGATGAAAAGGGTCATGGAGCATTGTGATGACAGGTGTTATGGAACATCGTGATGTCATCTGTCATGGAGCATTGTGATGATAAGGGCATGTAGCATTTTTGTGACAAGGGTCATGGAACATTGTGATGACAGGGGTGAGGGAGTATTGTGATGACTAGTGATGGAACATTGTGATATCTGTGGTGAGAGAGCATTTTGATGAGTAGTGCATGGAGCATTGTGATGACAATGTTGTGGAGCATTGTGATGACAAACGCATGGCACATTGTGATGACATGGGTCATGGAGCATGGTGCTGAAAAAAGCATGGAGCATTGTAATGACAAGTTTTATGGAGCATTGTGATTTCAACGATGTGGAGCATTTTGATGACAAGTGCATGGCACATTGTGATGCCATGGGTCATGGAGTATTGTGCTGTCAAAGTCATGGAGCATTGTGATGACAAGGGTCACCGAGCATTGTGATGAAATATCCATGGAGCATTGTGCTGACAAAGGTCACAGAGCCTTGTGATGACGAGGGCATGGACCATTGTGATGACAAAGCTCATGAAGCATTGTGATGACTGGAGTCATGGAGCATTGTGATGACAGCGGTCATAGGGCATTGTGATGAAAGGGCATGGAGCATTGTGATGACAGGGGCATGTTGCATTGGTCTGACAAGTTTCATGGATTATTGTGATGACAGTGGGCATGGCGCAATGTGATGACAAGGGCATGGAGCATTGTGATGAGAAGGTCATAGAGTATTGTGAAGACAGGTGTCAGGGAGCATTGTGATGACATATGTCATGGTCCATTGCGATGACAGTGGAATGGAGCATTGTGATGCCAAGTGTCATGGAGAATTGTGATGACAAAGGTAATAGAGCATTTTGATGACAAGGGCTTGGAGCATTGTGATGAAAATGATCATGGAGCATTGTGATGACAAGGGCATGGAGCATTGTGATGACAAGGGCCATTGAGAATTTTGATGAAAAGTTCATGAAGCATTGTGATGACAAGCACATGGAGCTTGCTGTGACATGGGTCATGGATCATTGCGATGACAAGTGCATAGAGAATTGTGATGACAAAGCATGTAACACTGTGATGAGAAGTCACATGGAGCATAGAGATGCCAAGAACGTGGAGAACTGTGATGATAGGAGACATGGAGCATTGTGATGACCAGGGCATGGAGCATTGTGATGGCAAGACCGTGGAGCATTGTGATGAGAAGACCATGGATAATTGTGATGACAAGCATCAGGGAGCACTGTAATGACAAAGGGTATGGAGCATTGTGATGACAGGGGTCATGGAGCATTGTGATGACAGTGGTCATGGAGCATTGTGATGACAAGGGTCATGGAGCATTTTGATGACAAGGGCGTGGAGCATTGTGAGGAGAAGACCATGGATAATTGTGATGACGAGCATCATGGAGAACTGTAATGACAAGCGGTATGGAGCATTGTGATGACAGGGGTCATGGAGCATTGTGATGACAAGGGTCATGGAGCATTCTGATGACAAGCTTGTGCAGTATTGTTATGACAATTACATGGAACGTAGTGATGAAAAGGGCATGGAGCATTCTGATGAAAAATGCATGGAACCTTTTCATGACAAGGTTCAAGGATCATTCTGACAATAAGTGTCAGGGAGCATTGTGATGACAAGTGAACTGATAATTGTGATGACAAAGGTCATGGAGCATTGTGAAGACAAGGGCATGGAGTGTTGTCATGACAGGCATCATGGAGCGTTGTGATGACAAGTGTTATTGAACATTGTGATCACAAGTGTTTGGAGCCTTGTGATGACAGAGGTCATGGACCATTTTGATTTCAAGGAGCATGGAGCATTGTGATGACAAGGGCATGAAGCAATGTGATCCCAAGGTTCATGGAGGATTGTGAAGACAATGGTAATGGAGTACTGGTATGACAAGTGCATGGAGCATTGTGATGACAAGGTGATGTAGCATTTTGCTGACACAGGCATGGAGAATTGTGAAGATAAGGGTCATGGAGAACTGTGATGTTAAGCGTCATGGAGCATTGTGATTACAGGGGTCACGGAGCATTGGGATGACAAGGGCATGGAGCATTGGGATGACAAGTGTTATGGAACATTGGGCTGAAAATGTTCATGGAGCATTGTGATGACAAGGGAATGGAGCATTGTGATGACAAGAGTCCTGGATCATTGTGTTGTCAGGGGTCATGGAGCGTTGTGATGACAGTGGTCATGGAGCATTGTGATGATATGGGTCATGGAGCATTGTGATGAGAAGGTCATCGTGCACTGGGCTGAAAATGTTCATGGAGTATTGTGATGACAGGGTTCATGGAGCATTGTGATGACAAGGGAATGGAGCATTGTGATGAGAAGAACATGGAGTCTTGTGATGACAAGTCTCATGGAGCATTCTGATGAACAGGGGCCTGGAGCATTGTGATTACAGGGGTCTTGGAGCATTGTGATGACAAGGGCATGGAGCATTGTGATGAGAAGGCCATGGAGCATTCTGATGACATGCGTCATGGAGTTTTGTGATGACAAGGGCATGGAGCATTGTGATTACACTGGTCTTGGAGCATTGTGATGAAAAGGGCATGGATCATTGTTATGAAAAAGGCATGGAACCTTGTCATGACAGGGTTCAAGGAGCATACTGACGACAAGTGTCAGGGAGCATTGTGATGACAAGTGTATTGAGCATTGTGATGACAAAGTTCATGGAGCATTGTGATGAGAAGACCATGTATAATTGTGATGATGAGCATCATGGGGTGTTGTGATGATAAGTGTTATGGAACATTGTGATCACAAGGGTTTGGAGCATTGTGATGACAGAGGTCATGGAGCATTTTGATTTCATTGTGATGACAATAGCCTGAAGCATTATGATGATGGGCATGGTGCATTGTGATGACAGGGTTCATGGAGCATTGAGATGAAAAGTGGCGTGGAACATTGTGATTACAGGTGTCTTGGAGCATTGTGATGACAAGGGCACGGAGCATTGGATGAGAAAGCCATGGAACATTCTGATGACATGTGTCATGGAGCATTGTGATGACAAGGGCATGGAGCATTGTGATTACAGGTGTCTTGGAGAATTGTGATGAGAAGGGTCATGGAGCCTTGTGATGACAAGGCCGTGGAACATTGTGATGGCAGTTGTCATGGAGCATTGTTATGACACGGGTAATGGAGCATTCTGATGACAAGGCCATGGAACATCGTGATGGCAGGGGTCATGGAGCATTGTTAGGACAGTGGTCATGGAGCATTTTGATGGCAAGGGCATGGAGCATTGTGATGAGAAGGCCATGGAACATTCTGATGGCATGCGTCAAGGAGCTTTGTGTTGACAAGGGCATGGAGCCTTGTGATTACAGTGGTCTTGGAGATTTGTGATGACAAGGGTCATGGAGCCTTGTGATGTCAAGGCCGTGGAACATTGTGATGGCAGGTGTCATGGAACATTGTTATGACAGTGGTAATGGAGCATTGTGATGACAAGGGCATGGAGCATTTGTCTGAGAAATTTCTTGGATTACTGTGATGAGAGGGGGCAAGGAGCAGTGTGATGACCAGGGCACGGAACACTGTGATACATGTGTCATGGAGGATTGCAATGACAAGGGCATGGAGCATTTTGATGAGAATTGCATCGACCATTGTTATGACAAGCGTCATGGAGCTTTGTGATGAAAACGGCATGGAACAATGTGATGAGAGGTTTCATGTAGATTTGAGATGACAATGGCATGGAGCATTGTGATGCCAAGGGTCATGGAGTATTGTGATGACATAGGCCATGGAGCATTTTGATGACAAGAACATGGTGCATTGTGATGAGAGGGGCAGTGAGCATTGTGATGACTGGGTCATGGAGCATTGAGTTGACAAAGGCACGGAGCATTGTGATGACAAGTGTCATGGAGCATTGTGATGAAAAGTTCATGGGGCATTGCTGTGACAAGGTTCACAAAGCCTTGTGATGATGAGGGCATGGACCATTGTGATGACACAAGTCAGGAAGCCTTGTGATGACTGGAGTCACGGAACATTGTGATGACTGAGGTCATGGAGCATTGTGATGACAAGTGCATGGAGCTTTGTGATGACAGGGGCATGGAGCATTGGTCTGACAAGTTTCATGGATAATTGTATTGACAGTGGGCATGGCACATTGTGATGACAAGGGTACGGAACACAGTGATACATGTGTCATGGAGGATTGCAATGATAAGGGCATGGAGCATTGTGATGAGAAGGGCATCGAGCATTATGAAGACAAGGTCATGGAGTATTGTGAAGACAGGTGTCAGGGAGCATTGTGATGACATATTTCATGGTCCATTGTGATCACAATGGCATGGAGCATTGTGATGCCAAGTGTTATGGAGGATTGTGATGACAAAGGTAATGGAGCATTGTGATGACAAGGGCTTGGAGCATTGTGATGACAACGGGCATTGAGAATTTTGATGAAAAGTTCGTGAAGCACTGTGATCACAAAGGCATGGAGCTTGCTATGACAGGGGTCATGGGTCATTGCGATGACAAGTACATGGAGAATTGTGATGACAAGGGACATGGAGCATTGTAACGAGCAGGGCATGGAGCATTATGATGGCAAGACCGTGGAGCACTGTGATGAGGAGACCATGGATAATGTGAATACGAGCATCATGGAGCACTGTAATGACAAGGGGCATGGAGCATTGTGGTGACAGGTGTCATGGAGCATTGTGATGACAGGGGTCATGGATCATTGTGATGACAAAGGTCACGGAGCATTCTGATGACAAGCTTGTGGCGTACTGTGATGACAATGGCATGGAGCATTGTGATGAAAAGGGCATGGATCATTGTGATGAAAAATGCATGGAGACTTGTCATGACAGATTTCAATGAGCATACTGACGACAAGTGTCAGGGAGCATTGTGATGACAAGTGTATTGAGAATTGTGATGACAAAGGTCATGGAGCATTGTGATAAGAAGTCCATGGATAACTGTGATGACCAGCGTCATGGGGCGTTGTGATGACAAGTGTTATGGATCATTGTGATCACAAGGGTTTGGAGCATTGTGATAACAAAGGTCATGGAGAATTTTGATTTCATTGTGATGACAATAGCATGAAGCATTATGATGATGGGCATGGTGCATTGTGATGCCAGGGTTCATGGAGCGTTGAGATGAAAAGGGGCATGGAGCATTGTGATTACAGGGGTCTTGCAGCATTGTGAGGACAAGGGCATGGAGCATTCTGATGAGAAGGTCATGGAGCATTCTGATGACATGACTCAGGGAGCTTTGTGATGACATAGGCATGGAGCATTGTGATTACAGGGGTCTTGGAGCATTGTGATGACAAGGGTCATGGAGCCTTGTGATGACAAGGCCGTGGAACATTGTGATGGCAGGGGTCATGGAGCATTGTTATGACAGGGGTAATGGAGCATTGTGATGACAAGGGCATGGAGCATTGGTCTGAAAAGTTTCATGGATTATTGTGGTGACAGTGGGCATGGAGCATTGTGATGACAAGGGCACAGAACACAGTGATACATGTGTCATGGAGGATTGCAATGACAAGGGCATGGAGAATTGTGATGAGAAGTGCATCGAGCATTGTTATGACAAGCGTCACGGAGCCTTGTGATGACAACGGCATGGAGCAATGTGATGCCAAGGGTCATGGGGTATTGTGATGACTTAGGCCATGGAGCATTTTGATGACAAGAACATGGTGCATTTTGATGAGAGGGGCAGTGAGCATTGTTATGACTGGGTCATGGAGCATTTTGATGAAAAGGGTCATGGAACATTTTGATGACAGTGTTTATGGAACAATGTGATGTCAGGGGTCATGGACCTTTGTGATGAAATGGTCTTGCAGCACTGGGAAGACAGGGGTTATGGAACATTGTGATGACCAGGGCATGGAGCATTGTTATGGCATGACCGTGGAGCATTGTGGTGAGAAGACCATGGATAATTGTTATGACGAGCGTCACGGAGAACTGTAATGACAAGGGGTATGGAGCATTGTGATGACCAGGGCATGGATCATTGTGATGGCAAGACCGTGGAGCATTGTGATGAGAAGACCATGGAGAATTGTGATGACGAGCGTCATGGAGCACTGTAATGACACGGGGTATGGAGCATTGTGATAACAGGTGTCATGGAGCATTGTGATGCCAAGTGTTATGGAGGATTGTGATGACAAAGGTAATGGAGCATTGTGATGACAAGGGCTTGGAGCATTGTGATGACAAGGGCATGGAGCATTGTGATGACAACGGGCATTGAGAATTTTGATGAAAAGGTCGTGAAGCACTGTGATCACAAAGGCATGGAGCTTGCAATGACAGAGGTCATGGGGCATTGCGATGACAAGTGCATGGAGAATTGTGATGACAAGGGACATGGAGCATTTTGATGAGCAGGGCATGGAGCATTGTGATGGCAAGACAGTGGAGCACTGTGATGAGAAGACCATGGATAATTGTGATGACGAGCATCATGGAGCATAGTAATGACAAGGGGTATGGAGCATTGTGATGACAGTGGTAATGGAGCATTGTGAAGACTGGGGACATGGAGCATTGTGATGACCAGGGCATGGGGCATTGTGATGGCCAGACCGTGGAGCACTGTGATGAGAAGACCATGGATAATTGTGATGAAGAGCATCATGGAGCACTGTAATGACAAGGGGCATGGAGCATTGTGATGACAGGTATCATGGAGCATTGAGATGAAAAGGGGCATGGAGCATTGTGATGACAAGGGTCATGGAGCATTTTGATGACAAGCGCGTGGAGCATTGTCATGAGAAGACCATGGATAACGAGCGTCATGGAGCAATGTAATGACAAGGTGTATGGAGCATTGTGATGACTGGGGATATGGAGCATTGTGATGACCAGGGCATGGAGCACTGTGATGGCAAGACCGTGGAGCATTTTGATGAGAAGACCATGGGTAGTTGTGATGACAAGCGTCAGCGAGCACTGTAATGACAATGGGTATGGAACATTGTGATGACAGGTGTCATGGAACATTGTGATGACAGGTGTCCTGGAGCATTGTTATGACAGTGGTCATGGAGAATTGTGATGACAAGGGACATGGAGCATTTTGATGACAAGGGCGTGGAGCATTGTGATGAGAAGACTATGGATAATTGTGATTACGTGCATCATGGAGCACTGTAATGATAAGGGGTATGGAGCATTGTGATGACAGTGGTCATGGAGCATTGTGATGACTGGGGACATGGAGCATTGTGATGACCAGGGCATGGATCATTTTGAAGACAAGGGCATGGAGCACTGTGATGAGAAGACCATGGATAATTGTGATGACGAGCATCATGGAGCACTGTAATGACAAGGGGCATAGAGCATTGTGATGACAGGTATCATGGAGCATTGAGATGAAAAGGGGCATTGAGCATTGTGATTACAGGGGTCTTGGAGCATTGTGAAGACAAGGGCGTGGAGTATTGTGATAAGAAGGCCATGGAGCATTCTGATGACATGTGTCGGGGAGCTTTGTGATGACATGGGCATGGAGCATTGTAATTACAGGGGTCTTGGAGCATTGTGATGACAAGGGTCATGGAGTCTTGTGATGACAAGGCCGTGGAACATTGTGATGGCAGGGGTCATGGAGCATTGTTATGACAGGTGTAATGGAGCATTGTGATGACAAGGGCATGGAGCATTGGTCTGAAAAGTTTCATGGATTATTGTGATGAGAGTGGGCATGGAGCATTGTGATGACCAGTGCAAGGAACACAGTGATACATGTGTCATGGCGGATTGCAATGACAAGGGCATGGAGTATTGTGATGAGAAGGGCATCGAGCATTGTGATGACAAGCGTCATGGAGCTTTGTGATGACATAAGCCATGGAGCATTTTGATGACTAGGGCGTGGTGCATTGTGATAAGAAGGGCAGTGAGCATTGTGATGACAGGGTCATGGAGCAATTGGATGAAAAGGGTCATGGAACATTTTGATGACAGCGTTTATGGAACATTGTGATGTCAGGGGTCATGGAGCATTGTGATGATAAGAGCATGTAGCATTGTTGTGACAATGGTCGTGGAACATTGTGATGACAGGGGTGAGGGAGTATTGTGATGACTAGTGATGGAACATTGTGATATCTGTGGTGAGAGAGCATTTTGATGAGTAGTGCATGGAGCATTGTGATGACAAGGTTGTGGAGCATTGTGACGACAAACGTATGGCACATTGTGATGACATGGGTCATGGAGCATGGTGCAGAAAAATGCATGGAGCATTGTAATGACAAGGTTTATGGAGCATTGTGATGACAACGATGTGAAGCATTTTGATGACAAGTGCATGGCACATTGTGATGCCATGGGTCATGGAGTATTGTGCTGACAAAGTCATGGAGCATTGTGATGACAAGGGTCACTGAGCATTGTGATGAAATGTTCATGGAGCATTGTGGTGACAAAGGTCACAGAGCCTTGTGATGACGAGGGCATGGACCATTGTGATGACAAAGGTCATGAAGCATTGTGATGACTGGAGACACGGAGCATTGTGATGACAGGGGTCATAGAGCATTATGATGAAAGGGCATGGAGCATTGTGATGACAGGGGCATGTTGCATTGGTCTGACAAGTTTCATGGATTATTGTGATGACAAGGGCATGGAGCATTGTGATGAGAAGGTCATGGAGTATTGTGAAGACAGGTGTCAGGGAGCATTGTGATGACATATGTCATGGTCCATTGCGATGACAAGGGAATGGAGCATTGTGATGCCAAGTGTCATGGAGGATTGTGATGACAAAGGCAATAGAGCATTTTGATGACAAGGGCTTGGAGCATTGAGATGACAAGGGTAATGAGCATTGTGATGACAAGGGCCATTGAGAATTTTGATGACAAGTTCATGAAGCATTGTGATGACAAGCACATGGAGCTTGCTGTGACAGGGATCATGGAGCATTGCGATGACAAGTGCATAGAGAATTGTGATGACAAAGCATGTAACACTGTGATGAGAAGTGACATGGAGCATAGTGATGCCAAGAACGTGGATAATTGTGATGACAGGGGACATGGAGCATTGTGATGAGCAGGGCATGGAGCATTGTGATGGCAAGACCGTGGAGCATTGTGATGAGAAGACCATGGATAATTGTGATGACGAGCGTCAGGGAGCACTGTAATTAAAAAGAGTATGGAGCATTGTGATGACAGGGGTCATGGAGCATTGTGATGACAGTGGTCATGGAGCATTGTGATGACAAGGGTTATGGAGCATTTTGATGACAAGGGCGTGGAGAATTGTGATGAGAAGACCATGGATAATTTTGATGACCAGCATCATGGAGCACTGTAATGACAAGTGGTATGGAGCGTTGTGTTGACAGTGGTCATGGAGCATTGTGATGACTGGGGACACGGAGCATTGTGATGACCAAGGCATGGAGCATTGTGATGGCAGGACAGTGGAGCATTGTGATGAGAAGACCATGGATAATTGTGATGACGAGCGTCATGGAACACTGTAATGACAAGGGGTATGGAGAATTGTGTTGACAGGGGTCATGGAGCATTGTGATGACAAGGGTCATGGAGCGTTCTGATGACAAGCTTGTGGAGTATTGTTATGACAATGACATGGAACGTTGTGATGAAAAGGGCATGGAACATTCTGATGAAAAATGCATGGAGCCTTTTCATGACAAGGTTCAAGGAGCATTCTGACGACAAGTGTCAGGGAGCATTGTGATGACAAGTGAACTGAGAATTGTTATGACAAAGGTCATGGAGCATTGTGAAGACAAGGGCATGGGGTATTGTCATGAGAGGCATCGTGGAGCGTTGTGATGACATGTGTTATTGAACATTGTGATCACAAGGTTTTGGAGCATTGTGATGAGAGAGGTCACGGACCATTTTGATTTCAAGGAGCATGGAGCATTGTGATGACAAGGGCATGAAGCAATGTGATCCCAAGGTTCATGGAGGATTGTGAAGGCAATGGTAATGGAGTATTGTGCTGACAAGCGCATGGAGCATTGTGATGACAAGTTGATGTAGCATTTTGCTGACACAGGCATGGAGAATTGTGAAGATAAGGGTCATGGAGAACTGTGATGATAAGCGTCATGGAGCATTGTGATTACAGGGGTCATGGAGCATTGTGATGACAAGGGCATGGATCATTGTGATGACAAGTGTCATGGAGCATTGGGCTGAAAATATTCATGGAGCATTGTGATGACAAGGGAATGGAGCATTGTGATGACAAGAGTCCCGGATCATTGTGTTGTCAGGAGTCATGGAGCGTTGTGATGACATTGGTCATGGAGCATTCTGATGATATGGGTCATGGAGCATTGTGATGAGAAGGTCATCGAGCACTGGGCTGAAAATGTTCATGGAGTATTGTGATGACAGGGTTCATGGAGCATTGTGATGACAAGGGCATGGAGCATTGTGATGAGAAGAACATGGAGCCTTGTGATGACAAGTCTCATGGAGCATTCTGATGAACAGGGGCATGGAGCATTGTGATTACAGGGGTCTTGGAGAATTGTGATGACAAGGGCATGGAGCATTGTGATGAGAAGGCCATGGAGCATTCTGATGACATGCGTCATGGAGTTTTGTGATGACAAGGGCATGGAGCATTTTGATTACAGGGGTCTTGGAGCATTGTGAAGAAAAGGGCATGGATCATTGTTATGAAAAAGGAATGGAGCCTTGTCATGACAGGGTTCAAGGAGCATACTGATGACAAGTGTCAGGGAGCATTGTGATGACAAGTGTATTGAGCATTGTGATGACAAAGGTCATGGAGCATTGTGATGAGAAGACCATGGATAATTCTAATGATGAGCATCATGGGATGTTGTGATGATAAGTGTTATGGAACATTGTGATCACAAGGGTTTGGAGCATTGTGATGACAGAGGTCATGGAGCATTTTGATTTCATTGTGATGACAATGGACTGAAGCATTATGATGATGGGCATGGTGCATTGTGATGACAGGGTTCATGGAGCATTGAGATGAAAAGGGGCGTGGAACATTGTGATTACAGGGGTCTTGGGGCATTGTGATGACAGGGGCATGGAGCATTGTGATTACAGGTGTCTTGGAGCATTGTGATGTGAAGGGTCATGGAGCCTTGTGATGACAAGGCCATGGAACATCGTGATGGCAGTGGTCATGGAGTATTGTTATGACAGGGGTCATGGAGCATTGTGATGGGAAGGCCATGGAGAATTCTGATGGCATGTGTCATGGAGTTTTGTGATGACAAGGGCATGGAGCATTGTGATTACAGGGATTTTGGAGCATTGTGATGACAAGGGTCATGGAGCCTTGTGATGAGAAGTCCGTGGAACATTGTGATGGCAGGTGTCATGGAGCATTGTTATGACAGGGGTAATGGAGCATTGTGATTACAAGAGCATGGAGCATTGGTCTGAAAAGTTTCATGGATTACTGTGATGAGAGGGGGCAAGGAGCAGTGTGATGACAAGGGCACGGAACACTGTGATACATGGGTCATGGAGGATTGTAATGACAAGCGCATGGAGCATTGTGATAAGAATGGCATCGAGCATTGTGATGAAAAGCAGCATGGAACCTGTGATGACAAGCACATGGAACAATGTGATGAGAGGTTTCATGGCGCATTGTGATGACAATGGCATGCAGCATTGTGATGCCAAGGGTCATGGAGCTTTGTGATGACAAATTTCATGGAGCATTTTGATGACAAGGGTGTGGTGCATTCTGTTGTGAAGGGCAGGGGGCATTGTGATGACAGGGTCATGGAGCAATTTGATGAAAAGTGTCATGGAACATTTTGATGACAGGGGTTATGGAACATTGAGATGTCGGGGTCATGGAACATTTTCATGACAGGGGTTATGCACCATTGTGATGACAGGGGAGTGGGTGTATTGTGATGACTAGTGAGAGAACATGTTGATATCAGTGGTGAGAGAACATTTTGATAAGAAGTGCATGGAGCATTGTGATGACAAGGTTTATGGAGCATTGTGATGACAAGGTTGTGGAGCATTGTGATGACAAGCGCATGGTGCATTGTGATGACAAGGGTCATGGAGCATTGAGTTGACAAAGGCACGGAGCATTGTGATGACAAGTGTCGCGGAGCATTGTGATGAAAAGTTCATGGAGCATTGTGGTGACAAAGTTCACAGAGCCTTGTGATGATGAGGGCATGGACCATTGTGATGACACTGGTCATGATGCCTTGTGATGACTGGAGTCACGGAACATTGTGATGACTGAGGTCATGGAGCATTGTGATGACAAGTGCATGGAGCTTTGTGATGACAGGGACATGGAGCATTGGTCTGACAAGTTTCATGGATAATTGTGTTGACATTGGGCATGGCACATTGTGATGACAAGGGCACGGAATACAGTGATACATGTGTCAAGGAGCATTGCAAAGATAAGGGCATGGAACATTGTGATGAGAAGGGCATCGAGCATTATGAAGACAAGGTCATGGAGTATTGTGAAGACAGGTGTCAGGGAGCATTGTGATGATATATTTCATGGTCCATTGTAATGACAATGGCATGTAGCATTGTGATGCCAAGTGTTATGGAGGATTGTGATGACAAAGGTAATGGAGCATTGTGATGACAAGGGCTTGGAGCATTGTGATGACAACGGGCATTGAGAATTTTGATGAAAAGGTCGTGAAGCACTGTGATCATAAAGGCATGGAGCTTGCTATGACAGGGGTCATGTGGCATTGCGATGACAAGTGCATGGAGAATTGTGATGACAAGAGCATGTAACATTGTGATGAGAACTGTCACGGAGCATTTTGATGACAAGGACGTGGAGAATTGTGATGACAAGGGACATGGAGCATTGTGATGATCAGGGCATGGAGCATTGTGATGGCAAGACCGTGGAGCACTGTGATGAGAAGACCATGGATAATTGTGAATACGAGCATCATGGAGCACTGTAATGACAAGGGGCATAGAGCATTGTGATGACAGGTGTCATGGAGCATTGTGATGACAGGGGTCATGGATCATTGTGATGACAAGGGTCACGGAGCATTCTGATGACAAGCTTGTGGAGTACTGTGATGACAATGGCATGGAGCATTGTGATGAAAGGGGCATGGATCATTGTGATGAAAAAGGCATGGAGACTTGTCATGACAGGGTTCAATGAGCATACTGACGACAAGTGTCAGGGAGCATTGTGATGACAAGTGTATTGAGAATTGTGATGACAAAGGTCATGGAGCATTGTGATGAGAAGTCCATGGATAATTGTGATGACCAGCGTCATGGGGCGTTGTGATGATAAGTGTTATGGAACATTGGGATCACAAGGGTTTGGAGCATTGTGATGACAGAGGTCATGGAGAATTTTGATTTCATTGTGATGACAATAGCATGAAGCATTATGATGATCGGCATGGTGCATTGTGATGACAGGGTTCATGGAGCGTTGAGATGAAATGGGGCATGGAGCATTGTGATTACAGGGGTCTTGGAGCATTGTGATGACAAGGGCATGGAGTATTGTGATGAGAAGGCCATGGAGCATTCTGATGACTTGACTCAGGGAGCTTTGTGATGACATGGGCATGGAGCATTGTAATTACAGGGGTCTTGGAGCATTGTGATGACAAGGGTCATGGAGCCTTGTGATGACAAGGCCGTGGAACATTGTGATGGCAGGGGTCATGGAGCATTGTTATGACAGGGGTAATGAAGCATTGTGATGACAAGGGCATGGAGCATTGGTCTGCAAATTTTTATGGATTATTGTGATGAGAGTGGGCATGGAGCATTGTGATGACCAGTGCACGGAACACAGTGATACATGTGTCATGGAGGATTGCAATGACAAGGGCATGGAGTATTGTAATGAGAAGGGCATCGAGCATTGTGATGACAAGCGTCATGGAGCTTTGTGATGACAACGGCATGTAGCAATGTGATGAGAGATTTCATGGAGCTTTGTGCTGACAATGGCATGGAGCATTGTGATGCCAAGGGTCATGGAGCTTTGTGATGACATAGGCCATGGAGCATTTTGATGACAAGGGCGTGGTGCATTGTGATGAGAAGGTCAGTGAGCATTGTGATGACAGGGTCATGGAGCAATTGGATGAAAAGGGTCATGGAACATTTTGATGACAGCGTTTATGGAACATTGTGATGTCAGGGTCATGGAGCATTGTGATGAAAAGGGTCATGGAGCATTGTGATGACAGGTGTTATGGAACATTGTGATGTCATGGGTCATGGAGCATTGTGATGATAAGGGCATGTAGCATTGTTGTGACAAGGGTCATGGAACATTGTGATGACAGGGGTGAGGGAGTATTGTGATGACTAGTGATGGAACATTGTGATATCTGTGGTGAGAGAGCATTTTGATGAGTAGTGCATGGAGCATTGTGATGACAAGCTTGTGGAGCATTGTGATGACAAACGCATGGCACATTGTGATGACATGGGTCATGGAGCATGGTGCTGAAAAACGCATGGAGCATTGTAATGACAAGTTTTATGGAGCATTGTGATTTCAACGATGTGGAGCATTTTGATGACAAGCGCATGGCACATTGTGATGCCATGGGTCATGGAGTATTGTGCTGACAAAGTCATGGAGCATTGTGATGACAAGGGTCACCGAGCATTGTGATGAAATATCCATGGAGCATTGTGCTGACAAAGGTCACAGAGCCTTGTGATGACGAGGGCATGGACCCTTGTGATGACAAAGGTCATGAAGCATTGTGATGACTGGAGTCATGGAGCATTGTGATGACAGGGGTCATAGGGCATTGTGATGAAAGGGCATGGAGCATTGTGATGACAGGGGCATGTTGCATTGGTCTGACACGTTTCATGGATTATTGTGATGACAGTGGGCATGGCGCATTGTGATGACAAGGGCATGGAGCATTGTGATGAGAAGGTCATGGAGTATTGTGAAGACAGGTGTCAGGGAGCATTGTGATGACATATGTCATGGTCCATGGTGATGACAATGGAATGGAGCATTGTGATGACAAGCACATGGAGCTTGCTGTGACATGGGTCATGGATCATTGCGATGACAAGTGCATAGAGAATTGTGATGACAAAGCATGTAACACTGTGATGAGAAGTCACATGGAGCATAGAGATGCCAAGAACGTGGAGAACTGTGATGATAGGAGACATGGAGCATTGTGATGACCAGGGCATGGAGCATTGTGATGGCAAGACCGTGGAGCATTGTGATGAGAAGACCATGGATAATTGTGATGACAAGCGTCAGGGAGCACGTTAATGACAAAGGGTATGGAGCATTGTGATGACAGGGGTCATGGAGCATTGTGATGACAGTTGTCATGGAGCATTGTGATGAAAAGGGTCATGGAGCATTTTGATGACAAGGGCGTGGAGCATTGTGAGGAGAAGACCATGGATAATTGTGATGACGAGCATCATGGAGAACTGTAATGACAGGCGGTATGGAGCATTGTGATGACAGGGGTCATGGAGCATTGTGATGACAAGTGTCATGGAGCATTCTGATGACAAGCTTGTGGAGTATTGTTATGACAATTACATGGAACGTTGTGATGAAAAGGGCATGGAGCATTCTGATGAAAAATGCATGGAACCTTTTCATGACAAGGTTCAGGGAGCATTCTGACAATAAGTGTCAGGGAGCATTGTGATGACAAGTGAACTGATAATTGTGATGACAAAGGTCTTGGAGCATTGTGAAGACAAGGGCATGGAGTGTTGTCATGACAGGCATCATGGAGCGTTGTGATGACAAGTGTTATTGAACATTGTGATCACAAGTGTTTGGAGCCTTGTGATGACAGAGGTCATGGACCATTTTGATTTCAAGGAGCATGGAGCATTTTGATGACAAGGGCATGAAGCAATGTGATCCCAAGGTTCATGGAGGATTGTGAAGACAATGGTAATGGAGTATTGGGATGACAAGTGCATGGAGCATTGTGATGACAAGGTGATGTAGCATTTTGCTGACACAGGCATGGAGAATTGTGAAGATAAGGGTCATGGAGAACTGTGATGATAAGCGTCATGGAGCATTGTGATTACAGGGGTCATGGAGCATTGGGATGACAAGGGCATGGATCATTGGGATGACAAGTGTTATGGAACATTGGGCTGAAAATGTTCATGGAGCATTGTGATGACAAGGGAATGGAGCATTGTGATGACAAGAGTCCCGGATCATTTTGTTGTCAGGAGTCATGGAGCGTTGTGATGACAGTGGTCATGGAGCATTGTGATGGTATGGGTCATGGAGCATTGTGATGAGAAGGTCATCGAGCACTGGGCTGAAAATGTTCATGGAGTATTGTGATGACAGGGTTCATGGAGCATTGTGATGACAAGGGAATGGAGCATTGTGATGAGAAGAACATGGAGCCTTGTGATGACAAGTCTCATGGAGCATTCTGATGAACAGGGGATGGAGCATTGTGATTACAGGGGTCTTGGAGCATTGTGATGACAAGGGCATGGAGCATTGTGATGAGAAGGCCATGGAGCATTCTGATGACATGCGTCATGGAGTTTTGTGATGACAAGGGCATGGAGCATTGTGATTACAGGGGTCTTGGAGCATTGTGATGAAAAGGGCATGGATCATTGTTATGAAAAAGGCATGGAACCTTGTCATGACAGGGTTCAGGGAGCATACTGACGACAAGTGTCAGGGAGCATTTTGATGACAAGTGTATTCAGCATTGTGATGACAAAGTTCATGGAGCATTGTGATGAGAAGACCATGAATAATTGTGATGATGAGCATCATGGGGTGTTGTGATGATAAGTGTTATGGAACATTGTGATCACAAGGGTTTGGAGCATTGTGATGACAGAGGTCATGGAGCATTTTGATTTCATTGTGATGACAATAGCCTGAAGCATTATGGTGATGGGCATGGTGCATTGTGATGACAGGGTTCATGGAGCATTGAGATGAAAAGGGGCGTGGAACATTGTGATTACAGGTGTCTTGGAGCATTGTGATGACAAGGGCACAGATCATTGGATGAGAAGGCCATGGAACATTCTGATGACATGCGTCATGGAGCATTGTGATGACAAGGGCATGGAGCATTGTGATTACAGGTGTCTTGGAGAATTGTGATGAGAAGGGTCATGGAGCCTTGTGATGACAAGGCCGTGGAATACTGTGATGACAGTTGTCATGGAGCATTGTTTTGACACGGGTAATGGAGCATTCTGATGACAATGCCATGGAACATCGTGATTGCAGGGGTCATGGAGCATTGTTAGGACAGTGGTCATGGAGCATTTTGATGGCAAGGGCATGGAGCATTGTGATGAGAAGGCCATGGAACATTCGGATGGCATGCGTCAAGGAGCTTTGTGATGACAAGGGCATGGAGCCTTGTGATTACACTGGTCTTGGAGATTTGTGATGACAAGGGTCATGGAGCCTTGTGATATCAAGGCCGTGGAACATTGTGATGGCAGGTGTCATGGAACATTGTTATGACAGGGGTAATGGAGCATTGTGATGACAAGGGCATGGAGCATTTGTCTGAGAAATTTCTTGGATTACTGTGATGAGAGGGGGCAAGGAGCAGTGTGATGACCAGGGCACGGAACACTGTGATACATGTGTCATGGAGGATTGCAATGACAAGGGCATGGAGCATTTTGATAAGAATTGCATCGACCATTGTTATGACAAGCGTCATGGAGCTTTGTGATGAAAACGGCATGGAACAATGTGATGAGAGGTTTCATGTAGATTTGAGATGACAATGGCATGGAGCATTGTGATGCCAAGGGTCATGGAGTATTGTGATGACATAGGCCATGGAGCATTTTGATGACAAGAACATGGTGCATTGTGATGAGAGGGGCAGTGAGCATTGTGATGACTGGGTCATGGAGCATTGAGTTGACAAAGGCACGGAGCATTGTGATGACAAGTGTCATGGAGCATTGTGATGAAATGTTCATGGGGCATTGCTGTGACAAAGTTCACAAAGCCTTGTGATGATGAGGGCATGGACCATTGTGATGACACAAGTCAGGAAGCCTTGTGATGACTGGAGTCACGGAACATTGTGATGACTGAGGTCATGGAGCATTGTGATGACAAGTGCATGGAGCTTTGTGATGACAGGGGCATGGAGCATTGGTCTGACAAGTTTCATGGATAATTGTGTTGACAGTGGGCATGGCACATTGTGATGACAAGGGTACGGAACACAGTGATACATGTGTCATGGAGGATTGCAATGATAAGGGCATGGAGCATTGTGATGAGAAGGGCATCGAGCATTATGAAGACAAGGTCATGGAATATTATGAAGACAGGTGTCAGGGAGCATTGTGATGACATATTTCATGGTCCATTGTGATGACAATGGCATGGAGCATTGTGATGCCAAGTGTTATGGAGGATTGTGATGACAAAGGTAATGGAGCATTCTGATGACAAGGGCTTGGAGCATTGTGATGACAACGGGCATTGAGAATTTTGATGAAAAGGTCGTGAAGCACTGTGATCACAAAGGCATGGAGCTTGCTATGACAGGGGTCATGGGGCATTGCCATGACAAGTACATGGAGAATTGTGATGACAAGGGACATGGAGCATTGTAATGAGCAGGGCATGGAGCATTATGATGGCAAGACCGTGGAGCACTGTGATGAGGAGACCATGGATAATTGTGAATACGAGCATCATGGAGCACTGTAATCAAAAGGGGCATGGAGCATTGTGGTGACAGGTGTCATGGAGCATTGTGATGACAGGGGTCATGGATCATTGTGATGACAAGTGTCACGGAGCATTCTGATGACAAGCTTGTGGCGTATTGTGATGACAATGGCATGGAGCATTGTGATGAAAAGGGCATGGATCATTGTGATGAAAAATGCATGGAGACTTGTCACGACAGATTTCAATGAGCATACTGACGACAAGTATCAGGGAGCATTGTGATGACAAGTGTATTGAGAATTGTGATGACAAAGGTAATGGAGCATTGTGATGAGAAGTCCATGGATAACTGTGATGACCAGCGTCATGGGGCGTTGTGATGACAAGTGTTATGGATCATTGTGATCACAAGGGTTTGGAGCATTGTGATAACAAAGGTCATGGAGAATTTTGATTTCATTGTGATGACAATAGCCTGAAGCATTATGATGATGGGCATGGTGCATTGTGATGACAGGGTTCATGGAGCATGGAGATGAAAAGGGGCATGGAGCATTGTGATTACAGGGGTCTTGGAGCATTGTGATGACAAGGGCATGGAGTATTGTGATGAGAAGGCCATGGAGCATTCTGATGACATGACTCAGGGAGCTTTGTGATGACATGGGCATGGAGCATTGTGATTACAGGGGTCTTGGAGCATTGTGATGACAAGGGTCATGGAGCCTTGTGATGACAAGGCCGTGGAACATTGTGATGGCAGGGGTCATGGAGCATTGTTATGACAGGGGTAATGGAGCATTGTGATGACAAGGGCATGGAGCATTGGTCTGAAAAGTTTCATGGATTATTGTGGTGACAGTGGGCATGGAGCATTGTGATGACAAGGGCACAGAACACAGTGATACATGTGTCATGGAGGATTGCAATGACAAGGGCATGGAGAATTGTGATGAGAAGTGCATCGAGCATTGTTATGACAAGCGTCATGGAGCCTTGTGATGACAACGGCATGGAGCAATGTGATGCCAAGGGTCATGGAGTATTGTGATGACTTAGGCCATGGAGCATTTTGATGACAAGAACATGGTGCATTTTGATGAGAGGGGCAGTGAGCATTGTTATGACTGGGTCATGGAGCATTTTGATGAAAAGGGTCATGGAACATTTTGATGACAGTGTTTATGGAACAATGTGATGTCAGGGGTCATGGACCATTGTGATGAAATGGTCTTGCAGCACTGGGAAGACAGGGGTTATGGAACATTGTGATGACCAGGGCATGGAGCATTGTGATGGCATGACCGTGGAGCATTGTGATGAGAAGACCATGGATAATTGTTATGACGAGCGTCACGGAGTACTGTAATGACAAGGGGTATGGAGCATTGTGATGACCAGGGCATGGATCATTGTGATGGCAAGACCGTGGAGCATTGTGATGAGAAGACCATGGATAATTGTGATGACGAGCGTCATGGAGCACTGTAATGACACGGGGTATGGAGCATTGTGATAACAGGGGTCATGGAGCATTGTGATGAGAAGGGTCATGGAGCATTCTGATGACAAGCTTGTGGAGTATTTTGATGACAATGGCATGGAGCATTCTGAAGAAAACTGCATGGGGCATTGTGATGAAAAAGGCCTGGAGCCTTTTCATGACAGGTTTCAAGGAGCATTCTGATGACAAGTGTCAGGGAGCATTGTGATGACAAATGTCATGGAGCATTGTGATGACAACAGCATGGAGTGTTGTGATGACAAGCACATGGAGCTCGCTATGACAGGGGTCATGGAGCATTGCGATGAGAAGTGCATTGAGAATTGTGATGACAAAGCATGTAACACTGTGAGAGAAGTGTCATGGAGCATAGTGATGCCAAGAATGTGGACAATTGTGATTACAGGGGACATGGAGCATTGTGAAGACCAGGGCATGGAGCATTGTGATGGCAAGACCGTGGAGCATTGTGATGAGAAGACCATGGATAATTGTGATGACGAGCGTCATGGAGCACTGAAATGACAAGGGGTATGGAGAATTGTGATGAGAGGGGTCATGGAGAATTGTGATGACAGTGGTCATGGAGCATTGTGATGACAAGGGTCATGGAGCATTTTGATGACAGCGGCATGGAGCACTGTCATGAGAAAACCATGGATAATTGTGATGACGAGCATCATGGAGCATAGTAATGACAAGGGGTATGGAGCATTGTGATGACAGTGGTCATGGAGCATTGTGATAAGAAGGGCATTGAGCATTGTGATGACAAGGGCATGGAGCATTAGTCTAATAAGTTTCATGGATTATTGCGATGACAGTTGGAATGGCGCATTGTGATGACAAGGGCATGGAGCATTGTGATGACCAGGTCATGCAGTATTGTGAAAACAGTTGTCAGGTAGCATTGTGATGACATATGTAATGGCCCATTGTGATGACAATGATATGGGTCATGGAGCATTGTGATGAGAAGGTCATCGAGCACTGGGCTGAAAATGTTCATGGAGTATTGTGATGACATGGAGCATTGTGATGCCAAGTGTCATGGAGGATTCTGATGACAAAGGTAATGGAGCATTGTGATTACAATGGCTTGGAGCATTGTGATAACAAGGGTCAGGGAGCATTGTGCTGACAAGTGCATGGAGAATTGTGATGACAAGGGTCATGGAGCACTCTGATGACAAGCTTGTGGAGTATTTTGATGACAATGGCATGGAGCATTGTGATGAAAACGGCATGGGGCATTGTGATGAAAAAGTCATGGAGCCTTTTCGTGACAGGGTTCAAGGAGCATTCTAACGACAAGTGTCAGGGAGCATTGTGATGACAAGTGTATAGAGAATTGTGATGAAAAAGGTCATGGAGCATTGTGATGAAAAGTGCATAGAGTATTGTGATGACAGGCATCATGGAGTGTTGTGATGACAAGTGTTATGGAACATTGTGATCACAATGGTTTGGAGCATTGTAATGACAGAGGTCATGGATCATTTTGATTTCAAGGAGCATGGAGCATTGTGATGACAGAGGTCATGGATCATTTTGAATTCATTGTGATGACAATAGCCTGAAGCATTATGATGATGGGCATGGTGCATTGTGATGACAGGGTTCATGGAGCATTGAGATGAAAAGGGGCATGGAGCATTCTGATTACAGGGGTCTTGGAGCATTGTGATGACAAGGGCATGGAGTATTGTGATGAGAAGGCCATGGAGCATTCTGATGACATGACTCAGGGAGCTTTGTGATGACATGGGCATGGAGCATTGTGATTACACGGGTCTTGGAGCATTGTGATGACAAGTGTCATGGAGCCTTGTGATGACAAGGCCGTGGAACATTGTGATGGCAGGGGTCATGGAGCATTGTTATGACAGGGGTAATGGAGCATTGTGATGAGAAGGGCATGGAGCATTGTAATGAAAAGTTCATGGAGCATTGTGGTTATAAATGTCACAGAGCCTTGTGATGACGCGGCCATGGACCACTGTGATGACAAACGTTATGAAGCATTGTGATGACTGGAGTCATGGAGCATTGTGATGACGGGGGTCATGGAGCATTTTGATGAAAAGGGCATGGAGAATTGTGATGACAGGGGCATGGAGCATTGGTCTGACAAGTTTCATGGATTATTGTGATGACAGTGGGCATGGTGCATTGTGATCACAAGGGCATGGGGCATTGTGATGAGAAGGTCATGGAGTATTGTGAAGACAGGTGTCAGGGAGCGTTGTGATGACATATGTCATGGTCCATTGTGATGACAATGGCATGGAGCATTGTGATGCCAAATGTAATTGAGGATTGTGATGACAAATATAATGGAGCATTGTGATGACTAGGGCTTGGAGCATTATGATGACAAGGGCCATTGAGTATTTTCATGAAAAGGTCGTGAAGCATAGTGATAAGTTCCTGGAGCATTGTGATGAGAAAACAATGGAGCCTTGTGATGACAAGGCTCATGGAGCATACTGATGAAAACGGGCATGGAGCATTGTGATTACAGGGGTCTTGGAGCATTGTGATGAAGAGGGCATGTATCATTGTGATGAAAGAGTCATGGAGCCTTGACATGACAGGGTTCAAAGAGCATACAGACAACAAGTGTCAGGGAGCATTTTGATGACAAGTGTATTGAGCATTGTGATGACAAAGGTCATGGAGCATTGTGAGGAGAAGACCATGGATAACTGTGATGACGAGCGTCATGGGGCATTGTGATGACAAGTGTTATGGAATATTGTGATCACAAGGGATTGGAACATTGTTATGACAGCGGTCATGGGGCATTTTGATTTCCTTGTGATGAAAATTGCATGAAGCATTTTGATGATGGGCATGGTGCATTGTGATGACAAGTGTTATGGAATATTGTGATCACAAGGGATTGGAACATTGTTATGACAGCGGTCATGGGGCATTTTGATTTCCTTGTGATGAAAATTGCATGAAGCATTTTGATGATGGGCATGGTGCATTGTGATGACAGGGTTCATGGATCATTGAGATGAAAAGGGGCATGGAGCATTGTGATTACAGGGGTCTTGGAGCATTGTGATGAGAAAGGTCATGGAGCCTTGTGATGACAAGGCCATGGAACCTCGTGATGGCAGGGGTCATGGAGCACTGTTATTACAGGGGTAATGGAGGATTGTGATTGCAAGGGCATGGAGCATTGTGATGAGAAGGCCATGGAACATTCTGATGACATGTGTCTGGGAGCTTTGTGATGACAAGGGAATGGAGCAATGTGATGAGAGCATTCATGGAGCATTGTGATGACAATGACATAGAGCATTGTGATGCCAAGGGTCATGGATCTTTGTGATGACAAATGTCATGGAGCATTTTGGTGACAAGTGCATTATGCATTGTGATGAGAAGGGCAGGGAGCATTGTGATGACAGGGCCATGGACCAATTTGATGAAAATTGTCATGGAACATTTTGATGAAAGTGTTATGGAACATTGTGATGTCAGGGGTCATGGAGCATTTTGATGAATAGGGTCATGGAGCATTTTCATGACAGGGGTTATGGAACATTGTGATGTCAGGGATCATCGAACATGGTGATGATAAGTGCATGTAGCATTCTGATGACAGGAGTCATGGAACATTGTGATGACAGGGATGAGGGAGTATTGTGATGAATAGTGATATAATATTGTGATATCAATGGTGAGAGAGCATTTTGATGAGAAGTACATGGAGCATTGTGATGACAAGGATTATGGAGCATTGTCATGACAAGATTGTGGAGCACTGTGATGACAAGCGCATGGCGCATTGTGATGACATGGGTCATGGAGCATTGTGCTGTCAAGCACATGGAGCATTGTGATGACAAGGGTCATGGAACATTGTGCTGAGAAAGGCATAGAGCATTGTGATGACAAGGGTCAAAGAGCATTGTGATGAAAAGTTCATGGAGCATTGTGGTTGAAAATGTCACAGAGACTGTTGATGACAAGGGCATGGACCATTGTGATGACAAATTTCATGAAGCATTGTGATGACTGGAGCCATGGAGCATTGTGATGACAGGGGTCATGGAGCATTGTCAAAACAAGGGCATGGAGCATTGGTCTAATAAGTTTCATGGATTATGGCGATGACAGTTGGAATGGCAAATTGTGAGGACAAGGGCATGGCAGATTGTGATGACAAGGGCATGGAGCATTATGATGACCAGGTCATGCAGTATTGTGAAGACAGGTGTCAGGGAGCATTGTGATGACATATGTAATGGCCCATTGTGATGACAATGGCATGGAGCATTGTGATGACAAGTGTCATGGAGGATTCTGATGACAAAGGTAATGGAGCATTGTGATGACAATGGCTTGGAGCTTGCTATGACAGGGGTCATGGAACACTGCAATGACAAGTGCATGGAGAATTGTGAAGACAAAAGCATGGAACATTGTGGTGAGATGTGTCATGTAGAATTGTGATGACAAGGACGTTGAGAATTGTGAAAACAAGGGACATGGAGCATTGTGATGACAAGGGCCATTGAGAATTTTGATGACAAGGTCATGAAGCATTGTGATGACAAACACATGGAGCTTGCTATGACAGGGTTCATGGAACATTGCGATGACAAGTGCATAGAGAATTGTGATGACAAAGCATGCAACAGTGTGATGAGAAGTGTCATGGAGCATAGTGATGCCAAGAACGTGGAGAATTTTGATGACAAGGGACAAGGAGAATTGTGATGACCAGGGCATGGAGCATAGTGATGAAAGGGGTCATGGAGCAATATAATGACAAGTGCCATGGTGCATTCTAACATAAGATATCACTTATGAAGGGAATGAAAACATGGGTACATATGAAATGAATTAGGAAAGAGAACAGAGTCTCAGATTTAGAAAACACTCTTATGCTTGCTTAAGGGGAAAGGAGAGGTGGGGAGACACACAAAACCAGAGTTTGATATTAGCACAGGTACCGTTCCATAATCCAAATACAGAAGAGACAAGCACGACTCCTTCCTCAGTGAACGGAACTCAATACCCCTATTCCCCGCAGAGAAATATATCTGACTAGTAAGAATTTGAAAACCTATGTATTGATATGTCTCCATAAGGGAAGTGTCTCCAAGTGTGTCTAGAAAAGCATAAACACGGAAGTGAGAATCAGCTCAAACCCACTATAAAAAGGAATTTCAAAACAAAACAAAAAAACTGTGAAATTCTTACACAATACCTTCAGGGGTTCTGATGAAACTTGGAATGACCCTATCTACAACGACAGCTGGATGTGGCATAAGGCTGGACACTTGGGACTGAGAGGATTGGTGAGATTGGGTGAGCAAATGCAGACCCTTTAAAGCAATAATGCATGGCACCCATTCCATGGGTCCCAACGTTCCAGGTTGAAAGGAATATTACTACAGCTATAATATGTACGGGAAACCTAGAGATTGGACACACTATGAATACGAAAGGTTTCTAAAACTCAACGAATAGTCCCTCTCCTGGTGCTCCGGTTTGACTTTCCAAATGCTTTACTATCAATCTCCCAACTTGGACAGACAGCCCCTTTAACCTCCTGGTTCGCGCAGGTTGCCAATTTGGCAGAGGACGAAAGGGAAGAGGGAGAACCAATGAGAGAGTAGCTGTTACGCATTTGGACGGGCACATGTCACTCTAATTTCCCGGTAGGAAGAAGAATTATCCAAAGTCTCAGCAACCCACCGGGAACCAGTATAGGTCCTGAACCAAAATTTTGGACTTACGGTCAGCTCACAAAAAACAGGTTGAAAAATGGGGCTCAGGGGCACAGAAATTCACAAACTGGCAGCGTAATAAAGGACAACTATCGTCCAATAATCTGTGGAGGGAAGGCAACGAGGTGGACTTGAAAGCGAGGCAGAATAGGAGGAAACAGATTTCAAGAGGTACCTTGGAATCACCTTTAAAGCACAGGAAGAGGGGCACAACTTCGACAATGATGCACTTGGCCAAAAAGAGCATATGCGTTTTCTTCTGAATATATTCAGGAGAAAACGCATACGCTCTTTTTGGCCAAGCAAGCAAGCGGGAAATGCAAATCTGCACTACAAAGAAGTATCACTTCCCACCGGTCAAAAGGGACATCCACAAAATGTGTAAAAACCAGAAAGGCAAGACAGGCCCTGGAGAACAGGGAGCCTTGTTATGCTGATGGGCGGGATGTAAATTGCCAAGTGCCTCTCTGGAGGAGTGCATTGTGTTCCCTATAAAGAAGTAAACAACAGAGCTACAGAGGCAAAGGCACTTCCAGTCTAGGGAAAATACCTTAGGAAAACTGAAAATCAATGAGACAGAGACACCCCAAAATTTAGGGCTGCACTGCTTACAAGAACCTCAACTTGGGTACACCTTAAATATCCCAGGAAATATAAAAATGGTTCAAAAAATTGTGGTACTTACGTACGATGGAATATCCCTAAGCCATGAAATCAATGCCATAAGACCAGTAGCAGCAAAATGAGTGGATTGAGGTTCGATGATTCTAAGTGAAATAAGTCACACAGAAAAAGAAACTTATCATAAGATATCACTTATGAAGATCCTGTAAACATGGCTACAATTGAACTGAGTTAGGAAAGAGAACAGAGTCTCACATTTAGAAAACACTCTTATGCCTGCTTAAGGGGGAAGGAGAGGTGGGGTGATGCATAAAACCAGAGTTTGATATACGCACAGGTACCATTCCATAAACCAACTATGGAATAGAGAAGACCTACCCCTTACTCAGTGAAAGGGACTCAAAACCCCATATTTCCCACAGAGGAATATATTTGACTAGTAAGAATCTTAAAACCTATATATTGATATGTCTCCATAAGGGAATCAAGTGTGTCTAGACTGGCATAAACATGGCAGTGAGAATCAGCTCAAACCCATTATACAAAGGAATTTCAAAAACAAAACAAAAAAAACAGGGAAATTCTTTACAATTCCTTCAGGTTCTCTGATGAAACATGGAATGACACTATCTACAATGACAGCTTGATGTGGCATAAAGCTGGAAACCTGGGACTGAGAGGATTGGTGAGATTGGGTGAGCAAATACAGACACTTTAAAGCAATAATGCGTGGCACCCATTCCATGGGCCCAACTCTCCACGTTGTAGGTAACATTACTACAGCTATAACACGTACGGGAAACCTAGAGAATGGACACACTGTGTATACGAAAGGTTTCTAAAACTCAACGAATTGACCCTCTCCTGGTGCTCCGGTTTGTCTTTCCAACTGCTTTACTATCAATCTCCCAACTTGGACAGACAGCCCCATTAACATCCTGGTTCGCACAGGTTGCCAATTTGGCAGAGGATGAAAGGGAAGAGGGAGAACCAATGAGAGAGTAGCTGTTAGTCATTTGGACGGGCACATGTCTCTCTAATTTCCCAGCAGGAAGAAGAATTAACCAAATTCTCAGCCACCCACCGGGTACCAGTATAGGTCCTGAACCAAAATTTTGGACTTGCGGTCAGCTCCCAAAATAAGAGTTGAAAAATGGAGCTCGGGGCACAGCAATTCAGAAACTGGCAGAGTAATCAAGGACAACTATCGTCCAAAAGTCTGTGGACGGAAGGCAACGAGGCGGACTTGAAAGCGAGGCAGAATAGCAGGAAACAGATTTCAAGAGGTACGGTGGAATCGCCTTTAAAACACAGCAAGAGTGGCACAACTTCGACAATGATGCACTTGGCCAAAAAGGGCGTATGCGTTTTCTCCTGAATATATACAGGAGAAAACGCATACGCCCTTTTTGGCCAAGCAAGCAAGCGGGCAATGCAAATCTGCACTACAAAGAAGTATCACTTCCCACCGGTCAAAAGGGACTTCCACAAAATGTGTAAATACCAGAAAGGCAAGACAGGACCTGGAGAACAGGGAGCCTTGTTATGCTGATGGGCGGGATGTAAATTGCCAACTGCCTCTCTGGAGGAGTGTATTGTGTTCCCTAAAACAAGTAAACAACAGTGCTACAGAGCCAAGGGCACTTCCAGTCTAGGGAATATACCTTGGGAAAACTGAAAATCAGTAAGAGAGAGGCACCCCAAAATTTAGGGCTGCACTGCTTACAAGAACCTCAACTTCGGTACACCTTAAATATACCAGGAATTATAAAAATGGTTCAAAAATTTGTAGTCCTTACGTATGACTGAATATCCCCCAGCCATGAAATCAATGTCATAAGACCAGTGGCAGTAAAATTAATGGATTCAGGTATGATGATTCTAAGTGAAATAAGTCACACAGAAAAAGAAACTTATCATAAGATATCACTTATGAAGATTCTGTAAACATGGCTACACATGAACTGAGTTAGGAAAGAGAACAGAGTGTCACATTTAGAAAACCCTCTTATGCCTGCTTAAGGGGAAACGAGAGATGGTGTCATGCATAAATCCAGAGTTTGATATTAGCACAGGCACCATTCCAAAAACCAAATACGGAATAGACAAGACCTACACCTTCCTCAGTGAACGGGACTCAACACCCCATATTCCCCACAGAGGAATATATCTGACTAGTAAAAAGCTTATAACTTTTGTGTTGATATGACACCATAAGGGAATCAAGGGTGTCTAGACAAGCATAAACACAGCAGTGAGAATCAGCTGAAACCCACTATAAAAATGAATTTCAAAAACAAAACAAAAAAACAGGGAAATTCTTTACAATTCCTTCAGGATCTCTGATGAAACCTGGAATGACCCTATCTACAATGACAGCTGGATGTGGCATAAGGCTGGACACTTGGGACTGAGAGGATTGGTGAGATTGGGTGAGCAAATGCAGACCCTATAAAGCAATATTGTGTGCCACCCATTCCATGGGTCCCAACTCTCCAGGTTGAAGTTAATATTATTAAAGCTATAACATGTACTGTAAACCTAGAGAACGGACGCGCTGTGATGTTGAAAGGTTTCTAATACTCTCCTACTATTCCCTCTCCTGGTGCTCCGGTTTGACTTTCCAACTGCTTTAATAACTATCTCCCAACATGGAGAGATGGCCCCTTTAACCTCCTGATCCGCACAGTTTGTCAGATTTGCAGAAGATGAAAGGGAAGAGAGTGAACCAATGAGATAGTAGCTGTTATCCATTTGAACGGGCACATGTCACTCTAATTTCCAGAAACGAAGAAGAATTCACCAAAGTCTCAGCCTGCCTGGCAGGAACGAGTATAAGTCCTGAACCATAATTTTGGATTTGCCATCCACTCACAAAAAAGCGAGTTGAAAAATGGAGCTCAGGGGCAGAGCATTTCCCAAACTGCCAGAGTAATGAAGGATAACTATCATCCAAAAATCTTTTGAGGGAAGGCAATGAGGTGGACTTGATAGCGAGGCAGAATAGCAGGAAACAGATTTCAAGAGGTACATTGGAAATGCTTTTAAAGCACAGGAAGAGGGGCACAACTTCAACAATGATGCACTTGGCCAAAAAGGGCATATGCATTTTCTCCTGAATATATTCAGGAAAAAATGCATACGCCCTTTTTGTCCAAGCAAGCAAGCGGGAAATGCAAATCTGCACTACAGAGAACAATCACTTCCCACAGGTCAAAAGGGACATCCACAAAATGTGTAATAACCAGAAAGGCAAGACAGGCCCTGGAGAACAGGGAGTCTTGTTAGGCTAAAAGGCAGGATGTAAATTGCCAACTGCCTCTCTGGAGGAGTGCATTGTGTTCCCTAAAACAAATAAAAAACAGAGCTACAGAGCCAAGGGCACTTCCAGTCTAGGGAATATACCTTTGGAAAACTGAAATTCAATAAGACACAGCCATGCCAAAATTTAGGGCTGCACTGCTTACAAGAACCTCTACTTGTGTACACCTTAAATATCCCAGGAAAGACAAAAATGGTTCAAGAAATTGTGGTACTTACATACAATGGAATATCCCTCAGTTATGAAATCAATGTCATAAGGCCAGTAGCAGCAAAATGAGTGGATTCAGGTACGATGATTCTAAGTGAAATAAGTCACACAGAAAAAGAAACTTATCATAAGATATCAATTATGAAGGTCCTGTAAACATGGCTACACATGATCTGAGTTAGGAAAGATAACAGAGTAACGAATGTTATCATAAGATATCACTCATAGCGGGAATGTACACATGGCTACACATGAACTGAATTACAAACACAACAGAGTCACACATTTAGAAAACAATCTTCTGCCTGCTTAAGGGGAAAGGCGAGGTGGGGTGATGCATAAAACCACAGTTTTAAATTAGCACAGATACCGTTACATAAACCAAGTATGTAATAGACAACACCTACTCCCGGCACAATGAACTGGACTCAACACCCCCTATTCATTGCAGAGGAATATATCTGACTCTAAGAAATTTAAAACATATGTATTCTCATGTCTACATAAAGGAATCATGTGTGTGTATAACGGCATGAACACAGCACTGAAATTCAGCTAAACCCCCTTATACAAATAAATTTCAAAAGCAAAATGCAAAAACAGCGAAACAGAGAGAAAGTCTTAAAAATTACGTTCAGGGCCTGTGATGCAACCTGGATTGACCACCTTTACACCCAGAGCTGGATGAGACATAAGACTGGACACATGGGGCTGACAAGATTGCTGAGGTTGTGTGAGCAAAAGAACACCACTTAGAGCAATACTGTGTGCTACCCCTTCTAGTGGTCCCAACTCTACAGGTTTAAGGGAATCTTCCTACAGTTAAAACATGCATGGGAAACTCAGTGGATGGTACACTGTGTAATTGGGAAAGTTTTCTAAAAGGTACCTCATTTTTCCGTTCGTCGTGCTCGGCTTCGCCATTCCATCTGCATTAATAAAAATCTCCCCACTTGGAGTGTCAGGGCCTTTACCGTCCTGTTATGCACAGTTTGCAAATTGTGCAGAGGAGGTACAGGAAGAGGGGAAACAAATGAGAGAGTAGCTGTAGGTGTTTGGATGGGCACATGTCACACTAGTTTCCCATCAGGAAGAAGAATTAACCAAAGTCGCAGCCACCGACCGGACACCAGTATAGGTCATGAACCAAAATTTTGGACTTGCGGTCAACTCACAAAAAACGAGTTGAAAAATGGAGATAAGGGGCACAGCAATTCACAAACTGGCAGAGTAATAAAAGTCTAGTACCCTCCAAAAATCTGTGGAGGGAAGGCATCGAGGCGGACTTGAAAGTGAGGCAGAATAGCAGGAAACAGATTTCAAGAGGTACGTTGGAATCGCCTTTAAAGCACAGGAAGAGGGGCACAACTTCGACAATGATGCACTTGGCCAAAAAGGGCGTATGGTTTTCTCCTGAATATATTCAGGAGAAAACGCATACGCCCTTTTTGGCCAAGCAAGCAAGCGGGCAATGCAAATATGCACTACAAAGAAGTATCACTTCCCACCGGTCAAAAGGGACATCCACAAATTGTGTAAAAACCAGAAAGGCAAGACAGGCCCTGGAAAACAGGGAGCCTTGTTATGCTGATGGGCGGGATGTAAATTGCCAACTGCCTCTCTGGAGGAGTGCATTGTGTTCCCTAAAAGAAGTAAACAACAGAGCTACAGAGCCAAGGGCACTTCCAGTCAAGGGAATATACCTTGGGAAAACTGAAAATCAATAAGACAGAGCCACCCCAAAATTTAGGGCTGCACTGCTTACAAGAACCTCAACTTGAGTACACTTAAATATCCCAGGAAATATAAAAATGGTTCAAAATATTGTGGTACTTACATACGATGGAATATCCCTCAGCCCTGAAATCAATGTCATAAGACCAGTAGGAGCAAAATGAGTGGATGCAGGTACGATGATTCTAAGTGAAATAAATCACACAGAAAAAGAAACTTATCATAAGATATCACTTATGAAGATCCTGTAAACATGGCTACACTTAACTGAGTTAGGAAAGAGAACAGTGTCTCACATTTGGAAAACACTCTTATGCCTGCTTAAGGGGGAAGGATAGGTGGGGTGATGCATAAACCAGAGTTTGATATAAGCACAGGTACCGTTCCAACAACCAACTATGGAATAGACAAGACCTACACCTTCCTCAGTGAAAGGGACTCAAAACACCATATTTCCCACAGAGGAATATATCTGACTAGCAAGAATCTTAAAACCTATGTATTGATATGTCTCTGTAAGGGAATCAAGTGTGTCTAGACTGGCATAAACATGGCAGAGAGAATCAGCTCAAACCCACTATAAAAAGGAATTTCAAAAACAAAACAAAAAAACAGGGAAATTCTTTACAATTCCTTCAGGGTCTCTGATGAAACCAGGACTGACGCTATCTACAATGAGAGCTGGATGTGGCATAAG
The DNA here is from genome assembly GCF_949752795.1 of Hyperoodon ampullatus. Classification (NCBI taxonomy): domain Eukaryota; kingdom Metazoa; phylum Chordata; class Mammalia; order Artiodactyla; family Ziphiidae; genus Hyperoodon; species Hyperoodon ampullatus. Next base: position 107,727,109 of record NC_136914.1, read on the forward strand.
GCTGGACAATTGGGACTGAGAGGATTGGTGAGATTGGTTGAGCAAATGCAGACCCTTTAAAGCAATAATGCATGGCACCCATTCCATGGGTCCCAACTCTCAAAGTTGAAGGGAATATTACTACAGCTATAACATGTACGGGAAACCTAGAGATTGGACACACTGCGAATACGAAAGGTTTCTAAAACTCAGCAAATAATCCCTTTCCTGGTGCTCCGGTTTGACTTTCCAACTGCTTTACTATCAATCTCCCAACTTGGACAGACAGACACTTTAAACTCCTGTTTCGCACAGGTTGCCAATTTGGCAGAGGATGAAAGGGAAGAGGGAGAACCAATGAGAGAGTAGCTGTAAGGCATTTGGACGGGCACATGTCACTCTAATTTCCCGGCAGGAAGAAGAATTTACCAAAGTCTCAGCCACCCACAGGGAACCAGTATAGGTCCTGAACCAAAATTTTGGACTTGCGGTCAGCTCACAAAAAACGCGTTGAAAAATGGATCTCAGGGACACAGCAATTTACAAACTGGCAGAGTAATAAAGGTCTACTATCGTCTAAAAATCTGTTGAAGGAAGGCATCGAGGTGGACTTGAAAGCGAGGCAGAATAGCAGGAAAGAGATTTCAAGAGGTACGTTGGAATCGCCTTTAAAGCACAGGAAGAGGGGCACAACTTCGACAATGATGCACTTGGCCAAAAAGGGCGTATGCGTTTTCTCCTGAATATATTCAGGAGAAAACGCATACGCCCTTTTTGGCCAAGCAAGCAAGCGGGCAATGCAAATCTGCACTACAAAGAAGTATCACTTCCCACCGGTCAAAAGGGACATCCACAAAATGTGTAAAAACCAGAAAGCCAAGACAGGCCCTGGAGAACACGGAGCCTTGTTATGCTGATGGGTGGGATTTAAATTGCCAACTGCCTCTCTGGAGGAGTGCATTGTGTTCCCTAAAACAAGTAAACAACAGAGCTACAGAGCCAAGGGCACTTCCAATCTAGGGAATATACCTTGGGAAAACTGAAAATCAATAAGACAGAGCCACCCCAAAATTTAGGGCTGCACTGCTTACAAGAACCTCAACTTGGGTACACCTTAAATATCCCAGGAAATATAAAAATGGTTCAAAAAATTGTGGTACTTATTTACGAAGGAATATCCCTCAGCCATGAAATCAATGTCATAAGACCAGTAGCAGCAAAATGAGTGGATTCAGGTACGATGAATCTAAGTGAAATAAGTCACGAAGAGAAAGCAACTTATCATAAGATATCACTTATGAAGATGCTGTAAACATGGCTACACTTGAACTTAGTTAGGAAAGAGAACAGTGTCTCACATTTGGAAAACACTCTTATGCCTGCTTAAGGGGGAAGGAGAGGTGGGGTGATGCATAAAACCAGAGTTTGATATAAGCACAGGTACGGTTCCAAAAACCAACTATGGAATAGAGAAGACCTAAACCTTCCTAAGTGAAAGGGACTCAAAACCACATATTTCCCACAGAGGAATATATCTGACTAGCAAGAATCTTAAAACCTATGTATTAATATGTCTCCATAAGTAAAACAAGTGGGTCTAGACTGGCATAAACATGGCAGCGAGAATCAGCTCAAACCCACTATACAAAGGAATTTCAAAAACAAAACAAAAAAACAGGGAAATTCTTTACAATTCCTTCAGGGTCTCTGATGAAACCAGGACTGACCCTATCTACAATGACAGCTGGATGTGGCATAAGGCTGGACACTTGGGACTGAGAGGATTGGTGAGATTGGGTGAGCAAATGCAGACCCTTTAAAGCAATAATGCATGGCACACATTCCATGGGTCCTAACTCTCCAGGTTGAAGGGAGTAGTACTACAGCTATAACATGTACGGGAAACCTAGAGAATGGACACACTGTGAATACGAAAGGTTTCTAAAACTCAACGAATAGTCCCTCTCCTGGTGCTCCGGTTTGACTTTCCAAATGTGTTATTATAAATCTCCCAACTTGGACAGACAGACCCTTTAACCTCCTGGTTCGCACAGGTTTCCACTTTGGCAGAGGATGAAATGGAAGAGGGAGAACCGATGAGAGATTAGCTGTTAGGCATTTGGACGGGCACATGTCACTCTAATTTCCGGGGAGGAAGAAGAATTCACCAAAGTCTCAGCCACCCACCGGGAACCAGTATAGGTCCTGAACCAAAATTTTGGACTTGCGGTCAGCTCACAAACAACGAGTTGAAATATAGAGCTCTGGGGCACAGCAATTCACAAACTGGTAGAGTAATAAAGGTCTACTATCGTCCAAAAATCTGTTGAAGGAAGACATCGAGGCGGACTTGAAAGCGAGGCAGAATAGCAAGAAACAGATTTCAAGAGGTACATTGGAATCCCCTTTAAAGCACAGGAAGAGGGGCACAACTTCGACAATGATGCACTTGGCCAAAAAGGGCGTATGGGTTTTCCCCTGAATATATTCAATAGAAAACGCATACACCCTTTTTGGCCAAGCAAGCAAGTGGGCAATGCAAATCTGCACTACAAAGAAGTATCACTTCCCACCGGTCAAAAGGGACATCCACAAAATGTGTAAAAACCAGAAAAGCAAGACAGGCCCTGGAGAACAGGGAGCCTTGTTATGATGATGGGCGGGATGTAAATTGCCATCTGCCTCTCTGGAGGAGTGCATTGTGTTCCCTAAAACAAGTAAACAACAGAGCTACAGAGCCAAGGGCAATTCCAGTCTAGGGAATATACCTTGGGAAAACTGAAAATCAATAAGACAGACCCACCCCAAAATTTAGGGCTGCACTTCTTACAAGAACCTCAACTTGGGTACACCTTAAATATCCCAGGAAATATAAAAATGGTTCAAAAATTTGTGGCACTTACGTATGATGGAATATCCCTCAGCCATGAAATCAATGTCATAAGACCAGTAGCAGCAAAATGAGTGGATTCAGGTACGATGATTCTAAGTGAAATAAGTCACACAGAAAAAGAAACTTATCCTAAGATATCACTTATAAAGATCCTGTAAACATGGCTACACTTGAACTGAGTTAGGAAAGAGAACAGTGTCTCACATTTGAAAAACACTCTTATGCCTGCTTCAGGGGGAAGGAAAGGTGGGGTGAGGCATAAAACCAGAGTTTGATATAAGCACAGGTACCGTTCCATAAACCAACTATGGAATAGACAAAACCTACACCTTCCTCAGTGAAAGGGACTCAAAACCCCATATTTCCCACAGAGGAATATATCTGACTAGTAAGAATCTTAAAACCTATGTGTTGATATGTCTCCGTAAGGGCATCAAGTGTGTCTAGACTGGCATAAACATGGCAGCGAAAATCAGCTCAAACCCACTATAAAAAGGAATTTCAAAAACAAAACAAAAAAACAGGGAAATTCTTTACAATTCCTTCAGGGTCTCTGAAGAAACCACGACTGACCGTATCTACAATGACAGCTGGATGTGGCATAAGGCTGGACACGTGGGACTGAGAGGATTGGTGAGATTGGTTGAGCAAATGCAGACGCTTTAAAGCAATAATGCATGACACCCATTCCGTGGGTCCGAACTCTCCAAGTTGAAGGGAATATTACTACAGCTATAACATGTACGGGAACCGTACAGAATGGACACACTGTGAATATGAAAGGTTTCTAAAACTCAACGAATAGTCCCTTTCCTGATGCTCCGGTTTGACTTTCCAAATGTTTTATTATCAATCTCCCAACTTGCACAGACAGACCCTTTAACCTCCTGGTTCGCACAGGTTTCCAATTTGGCAGAGGATGAAATGGAAGAGGGAGAACTGATGAGAGATTAGCTGTTAGGCATTTGGACCCGCACATGTCACTCTAATTTCCCGGCAGGAAGAAGAATTAACCAAAGTCTCAGCCACCCACCGGGAACCAGTATAGGTCCTGAACCAAAATTTTGGACTTGCGGTCAGCTCACAAAAAAACGAGTTGTAAAATGGAGCTCAGGGGCACAGCAATTCACAAACTGGCAGAGTAATAAAGGTCTACTATCGTCCAAAAATCTGTGGAGGTAAGGCATCGAGGCGGACTTGAAAGCGAGGCAGCATAGCAGTAACCTGATTTCAAGAAGTACGTTGGAATCGCCTTTAAAGCACAGGAAGAGGGGCACAACTTCGACAATGATGCACTTGGCCAAAAAGGGCGTATGTGTTTTCTCCTGAATATATTCAGGAGAAAACGCATACGCCCTTTTTGGCCAAGCAAGCAAGCGGGCAATGCAAATCTGCACTACACAGAAGTTTCACTTCCCACCGGTCAAAAGGGACATCCACAAAATGTGTAAAAACCAGAAAGGCAAGACAGGCCCTGGAGAACAGGGAGCCTTGTTATGCTGATGGGCGGGATGTAAATTGCCAACTGCGTCTCTGGAGGAGTGCATTGTGTTCCCTAAAACAAGTAAACAACAGAGCTACAGAGCCTAGGGCACTTCCAGTCTAGGGAATATACCTTGGGAAAACTGAAAATCAATAAGACAGAGCCACCCCAAAATTTAGGGCTGCACTGCTTACAAGAACCTCAACTTGGGTACACCTTAAATATCCCAGGAAATATAAAAATGGTTCAAAAAATTGTGGTAGTTATCTACGATGGAATATCCCTCAGCCATGAAATCAATGTCATAAGACCAGTAGCAGCAAAATGAGTGGATTCAGGTACGAGGATTCTAAGAGAAATAAGTCACACAGAAAAAGAAACTTATCATAAGATATCACTTATGAAGATGCTGTAAACATGGCTACACTTTAACTGAGTTAGGAAAGAGAACAGAGTTTCACATTTGGAAAACACTCTTATTCCTGCTTAAGGGGGAAGGAGAGGTGGGGTGATGCATAAAACCAGAGTTTGATATAAGCACAGGTACCGTTCCATAAACCAAATATGGAATACACAAGACCTACACCTTCCTGAGTGAAAGGGACTCAAAACCCCATATTTCTCACAGAGGAATATATCTGACTAGCAAGAATCTTAAAACCTATGTATTGATATGTCTCCATAAGGGAAACAAGTGTGTCTAGACTGGCATAAACATGGCAGCGAGAATCAGCTCAAACCCACTATAAAAAGGAATTTCAAAAACAAAACAAAAAAACAGGGACATTCTTTACAATTCCTTCATGGTCTCTGATGAAACCAGGACTGACCCTATCTACAATGCCAGCTGGATGTGGCATAAGGCTGGACACTTGGGACTGAGAGGGTTGGTGAGATTGGGTGAGCAAATGCAGACCCTTTAAAGCAATAATGCATGGCACCCATTCCATGGGTCCCAACTCTCCAGGTTGAAGGGAATAATACTACAGCTATAACATGTACGGGAAACCTAGAGAATGGACACACTGTGAATACGAAAGGTTTCTAAAACTCAACGAATACTCCCTTTCCTGGTGCTCCGGATTGACTTTCCAAATGTTTTATTATCAATCTCCCAACTTGGACAGACAGACCCTTTAACCTCCTGGTTCGCACAGGTTTCCAATTTGGCAGAGGAGGAAATGGAAGAGGGAGAACCCATGAGAGATTAGCTGTTAGGCATTTGGACGGGCACATGTCACTCTAATTTCCCGGCAGGAAGAAGAATTAACCAAAGTCTCAGCCACCCACCGGGAACCAGTATCGGTCCTGAACCAAAATTTTGGACTTGCGTTTAGTTGAAAAAAAAGGAGTTGCATAATGGAGGTCAAGGGCACAGTAATTCAGAAACTGGCAGAGTAATAAAGGTCTTCTATCGTCCAAAAATCTGTGGAGGGAAGGCAACGAGGCGGACTTGAAAGCGAGGCAGAATAGCAGGAAAGAGATTTCAAGAGGTACGTTGGAATCGCCTTCAAAGCACAGGAAGAGGGGCATAACTTCGACAATGATGCACTTGGCCAAAAAGGGCGTATGAGTTTTCTCATGAATATATTCAGGAGAAAACGCATACGACCTTTTTGGCCGAGCAAGCAAGTGGGCAATGCAAATCTGCACTACAAAGAAGTATCACTTCCCACCGGTCAAAAGGGACATCCACAAAATGTGTAAAAACCAGAAAGGCAAGACAGGCCCTGGAGAACAGGGAGCCTTGTTATGCTGATGGGCGGGATGTAAATTGCCAACTGCCTCTCTGGAGGAGTGCATTGTGTTCCCTAAAACCGGTAAAAAACAGAGCTACAGTGCCAAGGCCACTTCCAGTCTAGAGAATATACCGTGGGAAAACTGAAAATCAATAAGACAGACCCACCCCAAAATTTAGGGCTGCACTGCTTGCAAGAACCTCAACTTGGGTACACCTTAAATATCGCAGGAAATATAAAAATGGTTCAAAAAATTGTGGTATTTACGTACGATGGAATATCCCTCAGCCATGAAATCAATGTCATAAGACCAGTAGCAGCAAAATGAGTGGATTCATGTACGATGATTCTAAGTGAAATAAGTCACACAGAAAAAGCAACTTATCATAAGATATCACTTATGAAGATCCTGTAAACACGGCTACACTGGAAGTGAGTTAGGAAAGAGAACAGTGTCTCACATTTGGAAAACACTCTTATGCCTGCTTAAGGGGGAAGGAGAGGTGGGGTGATGCATAAAACCAGAGTTTGATATAAGCACAGGTACCGTTCCTAAAACCAACTATGGAATAGACAAGACCTACAACTTCCTCAGTGAAAGGGACTCAAAACCCCATATTTCCCACAGAGGAATATATCTGACTAGTAAGAATCTTAAAACCTATGTATTGATATGTCTCCGTAAGGGAAACAAGTGTGTCTAGACCGGCGTAAACATGGCAGCGAGAATCAGCTCAAACCCACTATAAAAAGGAATTTCAAAAACAAAACAAAAAAACAGGGTAATACTTTACAATTCCTTCAGGGTCTCTGATGAAACAAGGACTGACCATATCAACAATGAGAGCTGGATGTGGCATAAGGCTAGACACTTGGGAGTGAGAGGATTGAGGAGATTGGGTGAGCAAATGCAGACCTTTTAAAGCAATAATGCATGGCACCCATTCCATGGGTCCCAACTCTCCAGGTTGAAGGGAATATTACTACAGCTATAACATATACGGTAAACCTAGAGAATGTACACACTGTGAATATGAAATGTCTCTAAAACTCAATGTACAGTCCGTCTCCTGGTGCTCCGGTTTGACTTTCCAACTGCATTACTATCAATCTCCCAACTTAGAGAGACAGCCCCTTTAACCTCCTGGTTCGCACAGGTTGCCAATTTGCAGAGGATGAAAGGGAAGAGGGAGAACCAATGAGAGAGTAGCTGTTAGTCATTTGGACGGGCACATGTCACTCTAATTTCCCAGCAGGAAGAAGAATTAACCAAAGTCTCAGCCACCCACCGGGAACCAGTATAGGTCCTGAACCAAAATTTTGGACTTGCGGTCAGCTCACAAAAAACGAGTTGAGAAATGGAGCTCAGGGGCACAGCAATTCACAAACTGGCAGAGTAATAAAGGTCTACTATCGTCCAAAAATCTGTGGAGGGAAGGAAACGAGGCGGACATGACAGCGAGGCAGAATAGCAGGAAACAGATTTCAAGAGGTACGTTGGAATCGCCTTTAAAGCACAGGAAGAGGGGCACAACTTCGACAATGATGCACTTGGCCAATAAGTGCGTATGCGTTTTCTCCTGAATATATTCAGCAGAAAACGCATACGCCCTTTTTGGCCAAGCAAGCAAGCGGGCAATGCAAATCTGCACTACAAAGATGTATCACTTCCCACCAGTCAAAAGGGACATCCACAAAATGTGTAACAATCAGAAAGGCAAGACAGGCCCTGGAGAACAGGGAGCCTTGTTATGCTGATGGGCGGGATGTAAATTGCCAACTGCCTCTCTGGAGGAGTGCATTGTGTTCCCTAAAACAAGTAAACAACAGAGCTACAGAGCCAAGGGCACTTCCAGTCTAGGGAATATACCTTGGGAAAACTGAAAATCAATAAGACAGAGCCACCCCAAAATTTAGGGCTGCACTGCTTACATGAAACTCAACTTGGGTACACCTTAAATATCCCAGGAAATATAAAAATGGTTCAAAATCTTGTAGTACTTACGTACGATGGAATATCCCTCAGCCATGAAATCAATGTCATAAGACCAGTAGCAGCAAAATGAGTGGATTCAGGTACGATGATTCTAAGTGAAATAAGTCACACAGAAAAAGCAACTTATCATAAAATATCACTTAAGAAGATCCCGTAAACATGGCTACACTTGAAATGAGTTAGGAAAGAGAACAGAGTCTCACATTTTGAAAACTCTCTTATGCCTGCTTAAAGGGGAAGGAGAGGTGGGGTGATGCATAAAACCAGAGTTTGATATAAGCACAGGTACCGTTCCATAAACCAACTATGGAATAGACAAGACCTACACCTTCCTCAGTGAAAGGGACTCAAAACCCCATATTTCCCACAGAAGAATATATCTGACTAGCAAGAATCTTAAAACCTATGTATTGATATGTCTCCATAAGGGAATCAAGTGTGTCTAGACCGTCATAAACATGGCAGTGAGAATCAGCTCAAACACACTATAAAAATGAATTTCAAAAACAAAACAAAAAAACAGGGAAATTCTTTACAATTCCTTCAGGGTCTCTGATGAAACCAGGACTGACCCTATCTACAATGACAGCTGGATGTGGCATAAGGCTGGATACTAGGGACTGAGAGGATTGGTGAGATTGGGTGAGCAAATGGAGACCCTTTAAAGCAATAATGCATGGCACCCATTCCATGGCTCCCAACTCACCACGTTGAAGGGAATATTACTAAAGCTATAACACGTACGGGAAACCTAGAGAATGGACACACTGTGAATAAGAAAGGTTTCTAAAACTCAACGAATAGTCCCTCTCCTGGTGCTCCGGTTTGACTTTCCAACTGCTTTACTATCAATCTCCCAATATGGACAGACAGCCCCTTTAACCTCCTGGTTCGCACAGGTTGCCAATTTGGCAGAGGATGAAAGGGAAGAGGGAGAACCAATGAGAGAGTAGCTGTTAGGCATTTGGACGGGCACATGTCACTCTAACTTCCCGGCAGGAAGAAGAATAAACCACAGTCTCAGTCAACCCCGGGAACCAGTATAGGTCCTGAACCAAAATTTTGGACTTGCGGTCACCTCACAAAAAACGAGTTGAAAAATGGAGCTCAGGGCTTCCCTGGTGGCGCAGTGGTTGCGAGTCCGCCTGCCGATGCAGGGGACGCGGGTTCGTGCCCCGGTCTGGGAGGATCCCACATGCCGCGGAGCGGCTGTGCCCGTGGGCCATGGCCGCTGATCCTGCGCGTCCGGAGCCTGTGCTCCGCAACGGGAGAGGCCACAGCAGTGAGAAGCCCGCGTACCGCAAAAAAAAAAAAAAAAAAAAAAAAAAAAAATGGAGCTCAGGGGCAGAGCAATTCACAAACTGGCAGAGTAATAAAGGTCTACTATCGTCCAAAAATCTGTGGAGGGAAGGCAACGAGGCGGACTTGAAAGCGAGGCAGAATAGCAGGAAAGAGATTTCAAGAGGTACGTGGAATCGCCTTTAAAGCACAGGAAGAGGGGCACAACTTCGACAATGATGCACTTGGCCAAAAAGGGTGTATGCGTTTTCTCATGAATATATTCAGGAGAAAATGCATACGCCATTTTTGGCCAAGCAAACAAGCGGGCAATGCAAATCTGCACTACAAAGAAGTATCACTTCCCACCGGTCAAAAGGGACATCCACAAAATGTGTAAAAACCAGAAAGGCTAGACAGGCCCTGGAGAACAGGGAGCCTTGTTCTGCTGATGGGCGGGATGTAAATTGCGAACTGCCTCTCTGGAGTAGTGCATTGTGTTCCCTAAAACAAGTAAACAACAGAGCTACAGAGCCAAGGGCACTTCCAGTCTAGGGAATATACCTTGGGAAAACTGAAAATCAATAAGACACAGCCACCCCAAAATTTAGGGCTGCACTGCTTACAAGAACGTCAACTTGGGTACACCTTAAATATCCCAGGAAATATAAAAATCGTACCAAAAATTGTGGTCCTTACATATGATGGAATATCCCTCAGCCATGAAATCAATGTCATAAGACCAGTAGCAGCAAAATGACTGGATTCAGGTACGATGATTCTAAGTGAAATAAGTCACCCAGAAAAAGCAACTTATCATAAGATATCACTTATGAAGATCCTGTAAACATGGCTACACTTGAACTGATTTAGGAAAGAGAACAGAGTCTCACATTTGGAAAACACACTTATGACTGCTTTAGGGGGAAGGAGAGGTGGGGTGATGCATAAAACCAGAGTTTGATATAAGCACAGGTACCGTTCCATAAACCAACTATGAAATAATCAAAACCTACACCTTGGGCTTCCCTGGTGGCGCAGTGGTTGAGAGTCCGCCTGCCGATGCAGGGGACACGGGTTCGTGCCCCGGTCTGGGAGGATCCCACATGCCGCGGGGCGGCTGGGCCCATGAGCCATGGCCACTGAGCCTGTGGTCCGGAGCCTGTGGTCCGCGAGGGGAGAGGCCGCAACAGTGAGAGGCCCGCCTACCGCAAAAAAAAAAAAAAAAAAAAAAAAAAAAAAAAAAAACCTACACCTTCCTCAGTGAAAGGGACTCAAAACCCCATATTTCCCACAGAGGAATATATCTGACTAGCAAGAATCGTAAAACCTATGTATTGATATGTCTCCGTAAGGGAATCAAGTGTGTCTAGACTGGCATAAACATGGCAGCGAGAGTCAGCTCAAACCCACTATAAAAAGGAATTTCAAAAACAAAACAAAAAAACAAGGAAATTCTTTACAATTCCTTCAGGGTCTCTGATGAAACCAGGACTGACTCTATCTACAATGACAGCTGGATGTGGCATAAGGCTGGACACTTGGGACTGAGAGGATTGGTGAGATTGGGTGAGCAAATGCAGACCCTTTAAAGCAATAATGCATGGAACCCATTCCACGGGTCCTAACTCTCCAGGTTGAAGGGAGTAGTACTACAGCTATAACATGTACGGGAAACCTAGAGAATGGACACACTGTGAATACGAAAGGTTTCTAAAACTCAACGAATAGTCCCTCTCCTGGTGCTCCGGTTTGACTTTCCAAATGTGTTATTATAAATCTCCCAACTTGGACAGACAGACCCTTTAACCTCCTGGTTCGCACAGGTTTCCACATTGGCAGAGGATGAAATGGAAGAGGGAGAACCGATGAGAGATTAGCTGTTAGGCATTTGGACGGGCACATGTCACTCTAATTTCCCGGGAGGAAGAAGAATTAACCAAAGTCTCAGCCACCCAGCGGGAACCAGTATAGGTCTTGAACCAAAATTTTGGACTTGCGGTCAGCTCACAAACAACGAGTTGAAAAATAGAGCTCTGGGGCACAGCAATTCACAAACTGATAGAATAATAACTGTCTACTATCGTCCAAAAATCTGTTGAAGGAAGACATCGAGGCAGACTTGAAAGCGAGGCAGAATAGCAAGAAACAGATTCCAAGAGGTACATTGGAATTGCCATTAATGCACAGGAAGAGGGGCACAACTTCGACAATGATGCACTTGGCCAAAAAGGGCGTATGGGTTTTCCCCTGAATATATTCAATAGAAAATGCATACACCCTTTTTGCCCAAGCAAGCAAGTGGGCAATGCAAATCTGCACTACAAAGAAGTATCATTGCCCACCGGTCAAAAGGGACATCCACAAAATGTGTAAAAACCAGAAAGGCAAGACAGGCCCTAGAGAACAGGGAGCCTTGTTATGATGATGGGTGGGATGTAAATTGCCAACTGCATCTCTGGAGGAGTGCATTGTGTTCCCTAAAACAAGTAAACAACAAAGCTCCAAAGCCAAGGGCACTTCAAGTCTAGGGAATATACCTTGGGAAAACTGAAAATCAATAAGACAGAGCCATGCCAAAATTTAGGGCTGCACTGCTTACAAGAACCTCAACTTGGGTACACCTTAAATGTCCCAGGAAATATAAGAATGGTTCAAAAATTGTGGTACTTACGTACGATGGAATATCCCTCAGCCATGAAATCAATGTCATAAGACCAGTAGCAGCAAAATGAGTGGTTTCAGGTACGATGATTCTAAGTGAAATAAGTCACACAGAAAAAGAAACTTATCATAAGATATCACTTATGAAGATCCTGTAAACATGGCTACACTTGAACTGAGTTAGGAAAGAGAACAGAGTCTCATATTTAGAAAACACTCTTATGACTGCTTAAGTCAGAAGGAGAGGTGGGGTCATGCATAAAACCAGAGTTTGATATAAGCACAGGCACCGTTCCATAAACCAACTATGGAATAGACAAGACCTACACCTTCCTCAGTGAAAGGGACTCAAAACCCCATATTTCCCACAGAGGAATATATCTGACTAGCAAGAATCTTAAAACCTATGTATTGATATGTCTCCGTAAGGGAATCAAGTGTGTCTAGACTGGCATAAACATGGCAGCGAGAGTCAGCTCAAACCCACTATAAAAAGGAATTTCAAAAACAAAACAAAAAAACAGGGAAATTCTTTACAATTCCTTCAGGGTCTCTGATGAAACCAGGACTGACCCTATCTACAATGACAGCTGGATGTGGCATAAGGCTGGACACTTGGGACTGAGAGGATTGGTGAGATTGGGTGAGCAAATGCAGACCCTTTAAAGCAATAATACATGGCACCCATTCCATGGGTCCCAACTCTCCAGGATGAAGGGAATATTACGACAGCAATAACATGTACGGGAAACCTAGAGAATGGACACAGAGTGAATAGGAAAGGTTTCTAAAACTCAACGAATAATCCCTCTCCTGGTGCTCCGTTTTGACTTTCCAAATGCTTTACTATCAATCTCCCAACTTGGACAGACAGCCCCTTTAACCTCCTGGTTTGCACACGTTGCCCATTTGGCAGAGGATGAAAGGGAAGAGGGAGAACCAATGAGAGAGAAGTTGTGAGGCATTTGGACGGGCACATGTCACTCTAATTTCCCGGCAGGAAGAAGAATAAACCAAAGTCTCAGCCTCCCACCGGGAACCAGTATAGGTCCTGAACCAAAATGTTGGACTTCCGGTCAGCTCACAAAAAAACGAGTTGTAAAATGGAGCTCAGGGGCACAGCAATTCACAAACTGGCAGAGTAATAAAGGTCTACTATCGTCCAAAAATCTGTGGAGGTAAGGCATCGAGGCGGACTTGAAAGCGAGGCAGAATAGCAGTAACCTGATTTCAAGAGGTACGTTGGAATCGCCTTTAAAGCACAGGAAGAGGGGCACAACTTCGACAATGATGCACTTGGCCAAAAAGGGCGTATGCGTTTTCTCCTGAATATATTCAGCAGAAAACGCATACGCACTTTTTGGCCAAGCAAGCAAGCGGGCAATGCAAATCTGCACTACAAAGAAGTTTCACTTCCCACCAGTCAAAAGGGACATCCACAAAATGTGTAAAAACCAGAAAGGCAAGACAGGCCCTGGAGAACAGGGAGCCTTGTTATGCTGATGGGCGGGATGTAAATTGCCAACTGCCTCTCTGGAGGAGTGCATTGTGTTCCCTAAAACAAGTAAACAACAGAGCTACAGAGCCAAGAGCACTTCCAGTCTAGGGAATATACCTTGGGAAAACTGAAAATCAATAAGACAGAGCCATCCCAAAATTTAGGGCTGCACTGCTTACAAGAACCTCAACTTGGGTACACCTTAAATATCCCATGAAATATAAAAATGGTTCAAAAAATTGTGGTAGTTATCTACGATGGAATATCCCTCAGCCATGAAATCAATGTCATAAGACCAGTAGCAGCAAAAATGAGTGGATTCAGGTACGATGATTCTAAGTGAAATAAGTCACACAGAAAAAGAAACTTATCATAAGATATCACTTATGAAGATGCTGTAAACATGGCTACACTTGAACTGAGTTAGGAAAGAGAACAGAGTCTCACATTTGGAAAACACTCTTATTCCTGCTTAAGGGGGCAGGAGAGGTGGGGTGATGCATAAAACCAGAGTTTGATATAAGCACTGGTACCGTTCCATAAACCAAATATGGAATACACAAGACCTACACCTTCCTGAGTGAAAGGGACTCAAAACCCCATATTTCTCACAGAGGAATATATCTGACTAGCAAGAATCTTAAAACCTATGTATTGATATGTCTCCATAAGGGAAACAAGTGTGTCTAGACTGGCATAAACATGGCAGCGAGAATCAGCTCAAACCCACTATAAAAAGGAATTTCAAAAACAAAAGAAAAAAACAGGGACATTCTTTACAATTCCTTCATGGTCTCTGATGAAACCAGGACTGACCCTATCTACAATGCCAGCTGGATGTGGCATAAGGCTGGACACTTGGGACTGAGAGGATTGGTGAGATTGGGTGAGCAAATGCAGACCCTTTAAAGCAATAATGCATGGCACCCATTCCATGGGTCCCAACTCTCCAGGTTGAAGGGAATAATACTACAGCTATAAAATGTACGGGAAACCTAGAGAATGGACACACTGTGAATACGAAAGGTTTCTAAAACTCAACGAATAGTCCCTTTCCTGGTGCTCCGGATTGACTTTCCAAATGTTTTATTATCAATCTCCCAACTTGGACAGACAGCCCCTTTAACATCCTGGTTCGCACACGTTGCCAATTTGACAGAGGATGAAAGGGAAGAGGGAGAACCAATGAGAGAGTAGTTGTTAGTCATTTGGTCGGGCACATGTCACTCTAATTTCCCGGCAGGAAGAAGAATTAACCAAAGCCTCAGCCACCCACCGGGAACCAGTATAGGTCCTGAACCAAAATTTTGGAGTTGCAGTCAGCTCACAAAAAACGAGTTGAAAAATGGAGCTCAAGGGCACAGCAATTCACACACTGGCAGAGTAATAAAGGTCTACTATCGTCCAAAAATCTGTGGAGGGAAGGCAACGAGGCGGACTTGAAAGCGAGGCAGAATAGCAGGAAACAGATTTCAAGAGGTACTTTGGAATTGCCTTTAAAGCACAGGAAGAGGGGCACAACTTCGACAATGATGCACTTGGCCAAAAAGGGCGTATGCGTTTTCTCCTGAATATATTCAGCAGAAAACGCATACGCACTTTTTTGCCAAGCAAGCAAGCGGGCAATGCAAATCTGCACTACAAAGAAGAATCACTTCCCAACGGTCAAAAGGGACATCCACAAAATGTGTAAAAACCAGAAAGGCAAGACAGGACCTGGAAAACAGGGAGCCTTGTTATGCTGATGGGCGGGATGTAAATTGCCAACTGCCTCTCTGGAGGAGTGTATTGTGTTCCCTAAAACAAGTAAACAACCGAGCTACAGAGCCAAGGGCACTTCCAGTCTAGCGAATATACATTAGGAAAACTAAAATCAATAAGACAGAGCCACCCCAAAATTTAGGGCTGCACTGCTTACAAGAACCTCAACTTGGGTACACCTTAAATATCCCAGGAAATATAAAAAAGGTTCCAAAAATTGTGGTACTTCCGTACGATGGAATATCCCTCAGCCGTGAAATCAATGTCATAAGACCAGTAGCAGCAAAATGAGTGGATTCAGGTACGATGATTCTAAGTGAAATAAGTCACACAGAAAAAGAGACTTATCATAAGATATCACTTATGAAGATCCTGTAAACATGGCTACACTTGAACTGAGTTAGGAAAGAGAACAGAGTCTCACATTTAGTAAACACTCTTATGCCTGTTAAAGAGGAAGGAGAGGTGGGGTGCTGCATAAAACCAGAGTTTGATATAAGCACAGGTACCGTTCCATAAACCAACTATGGAATAGACAAGACCTACACCTTACTCAGTGAAAGGGACTCAAAACCCCATATTTCACACAGAGGAATATATCTGACTAGCAAGAATCTTAAAACCTATGTATTGATATGTCTCCGTAAGGGAATCAAGTGTGTCTAGACCAGCATAAACATGGCAGCGAGAATCAGCTCAAACTCACTATAAAAGGGAATTTCAAAAAGAAAACAAAAAGACAAGGAAATTCTTTACAATTCCTTCAGGGTCTCTGAAGAAACCACGACTGACCCTATCTGCAATGACAGCTGCATGTGGCATAAGGCTGGACACTTGGGACTGAGAGGATTGGTGAGATTGGGTGAGCAAATGCAGACCCTTTAAAGCAATAATGCATGGCACCCATTCCATGGGTCCCAACTCTCAACGTTGAAGGAAATATTACTAAAGCTATAACACATACGGGAAACCTAGAGAATGGACACACTGTGAATATGAAATGTTTCTAAAACTCAATGAACAGTCCGTATCCTGGTGCTCCGGTTTGACTTTCCAACTGCATTACTATCAATCTCCCAACTTAGAGAGACAGCCCCTTTAACCTCCTGGTTCGCACAGGTTGCCAATTTGCAGAGGATGAAAGGGAAGAGGGAGAACCAATGAGAGAGTAGCTGTTAGTCATTTGGACGGGCACATGTCACTCTAATTTCCCAGCAGGAAGAAGAATTAACCAAAGTCTCAGCCACCCACCGGGAACCAGTATAGGTCCTGAACCAAAATTTTGGACTTGCGCTCAGCTCACAAAAAACGAGTTGAGAAATGGAGCTCAGGGGCACAGCAATTCACAAACTGGCAGAGTAATAAAGGTCTACTATCGTCCAAAAATCTGTGGAGGGAAGGCAACGAGGCGGACATGAAAGCGAGGCAGAATAGCAGGAAACAGATTTCAAGAGGTACGTTGGAATCACCTTTAAAGCACAGGAAGACGGGAACAACTTCGACAATGATGCACTTGGCCAATAAGTGCGTATGCGTTTTCTCCTGAATATATTCAGCAGAAAACGCATACGCCCTTTTTGGCCAAGCAAGCAAGCGGGCAATGCAAATCTGCACTACAAAGATGTATCACTTCCCACCAGTCAAAAGGGACATCCACAAAATGTGTAACAACCAGAAAGGCAAGACAGGCCCTGGAGAACAGGGAGCCTTGTTATGCTGATGGGCGGGATGTAAATTGCCAACTGCCTCTCTGGAGGAGTGCATTGTGTTCCCTAAAACAAGTAAACAACAGAGCTACAGAGCCAAGGGCACTTCCAGTCTAGGGAATATACCTTGGGAAAACTGAAAATCAATAAGACAGAGCCACCCCAAAATTTAGGGCTGCACTGCTTACAAGATCCTCAACTTGGGTACACCTTAAATATCCCAGGAAATATAAAAATGGTTCAAAATATTGTGGTACTTACGTACGATGGAATATCCCTCAGCCATGAAATCAATGTCATAAGACCAGTAGCAGCAAAATGAGTGGATTCAGGTACGATGATTCTAAGTGAAATAAGTCACACAGAAAAAGCAACTTATCATAAAATATCACTTATGAAGATCCCGTAAACATGGCTACACTTGAAATGAGTTAGGAAAGAGAACAGAGTCTCACATTTTGAAAACTCTCTTATGCCTGCTTAAAGGGGAAGGAGAGGTGGGGTGATGCATAAAACCAGAGTTTGATATAAGCACAGGTACCGTTCCATAAACCAACTATGGAATAGACAAGACCTACACCTTCCTCAGAGAAAGGGACTCAAAACCCCATATTTCCCACAGAGGAATATATCTGACTAGCAAGAATCTTAAAACCTATGTATTGATATGTCTCCATAAGGGAATCAAGAGTGTCTAGACCGGCATAAACATGGCAGTGAGAATCATCTCAAACACACTATAAAAATGAATTTCAAAAACAAAACAAAAAAACAGGGAAATTCTTTACAATTCCTTCAGGGTCTCTGATGAAACCAGGACTGACCCTATCTACAATGACAGCTGGATGTGGCATAAGGCTGGATACTAGGGACTGAGAGGATTGGTGAGATTGGGTGAGCAAATGCAGACCCTTTAAAGCAATAATGCATGGCACCCATTCCATGGCTCCCAACTCTCCACTTGGAAGGTAATATTACTACAGCTATAACACGTACGGGAAACCTAGAGAATGGACACACTGTGAATATGAAAGGTTTCTAAAACTCAACGAATAGTCCCTCTCCTGGTGCTCCGGTTTGACATTGCAACTGCTTTACTATCAATCTCCCAACTTGGACAGACAGACCCTTTAACCTCCTCGTTCGCACGGGTTGCCATTTGGAAGAGGATGAAAGGGAAGAGGGAGAACCAATGAGAGAGTAGCTGTTAGGCATTTGGACGGGAATATGTAACTCTAATTTCCCGGCAGGAAGAAGAATTTACCAAAGTCTCAGCCACCCACCAGGAACCAGTATAGGTCCTGAACCAAAATTTTGGACTTGCGGTCAGCTCACAAATAACGAGGTGAAAAATGGAGCTCAGGGGCACAGCAATGCACAAACTGGCAGAGTAATAAAGGTCTACTATTGTCCAAAAATCTGTTGAGGGAAGGCATCGAGGCGGACTTGAAAGCGAGGCAGAATAGCAGGAAAGAGATTTCAAGAGGTACGTTGGAATCGCCTTTAAAGCACAGGAAGAGGGGCACAACTTCGACAATGATGCACTTGGCCAAAAAAGGCGTATGCGTTTTCTCCTGAATATATTGAGGAGAAAACGCATACGCCCTTTTTGGCCAAGCAAGCAAGCGGGCAATGCAAATCTGCACTACAAACAAGTATCACATCGCACCGGTCAGAAGGGATATCCACAAAATGTGTAAAAACCAGAAAGGCAACACAGGCCATGGAGAACAGGGAGCCTTGTTCTGCTGATGGGCGGGATGTAAATTGCCAACTGCCTCTCTGGAGGAGTGCATTGTGTTCCCTAAAACAAGTAAACAACAGAGCTACAGAGCCAAGGGCACTTCCAGTCTAGGGAATATACCTTGGGAAAACTGAAAATCAGTAAGACAGAGCCACCCCAAAATTTAGGGCTGCACTGCTTACAAGAACCTCAACTTGGGTACACCTTAAATATCCCAGGAAATATAAAAATGGTTCCAAAAATTGTGGTCCTTACGTACGATGGAATATCCCTCAGCCATGAAGTCAATGTCATAAGACCAGTAGCAGCAAAATGAGTGGATTCAGGTACGATGATTCTAAGTGAAATAAGTCACACAGAAAAAGAAAGTTATCATAAGATATCACTTATGAAGATCCTGTAAACGTGGCTATACTTGAACTGAGTTAGCAAAGAGAACAGTGTCTCACATTTGGAAAACACTCTTATGCCTGCTTAAGCGGGAAGGAGAGGTGGGGTGATGCATAAAACCAGAGATTGATATAAGCACAGGTACCGTTCCAAAAACCAACTGTGGAATTGACAAGACCTACACCTTCCTCAGTGAAAGGGGCTCAAAACCACATATTTCCCACAGAGGAATATATCTGAGTAGTAAGAATCTTAAAACCTATGTACTGATATGTCTCCATAAGGGAATCAAGTGTGTCTAGACTGGCATAAACATGGCAGCGAGAATCAACTCAAACCCACTATAAAAAGGAATTTCAAAAACAAAACAAAATAACAGGGAAATTCTTTACAATTCCTTCAGGGTCTCTGATGAAACCAGGACTCACCCTATCTACAAGGACAGCTGGATGTGGCATAAGGCTGGACACTTGGGACTGAGAGGATTGGTGAGATTGGGTGAGCAAATACAGACCCTTTATTGCAATAATGCATGGCACCCATTCCATGGGTCCCAACTCTCCACTTTGAAGGTAATATTACTACAGCTATAACATGTACGGGAAACCTAGAGAATGGACACACTGTGAATACGAAAGGTTTCTAAAACTCAACGAATAGTCCCTCTCCTGGTGCTCCGGTTTGACTTTGCAACTGCTTTACTATCAATCTCCCAACTTGGAGAGACAGCCCCTTTAACCTCCTGGTTCGCAGAGGTTTCCAATTTGCAGAGGATGAAAGGGAAGAGGGAGAACCAATGAGAGAGTAGCTGTTAGGCATTTGGACGGGCACATGTCACTCTAATTTCCCGGCAGGAAGAAGAATTAACCAAAGTCTCAGCCACCCACCGGGAACCAGTATAGGTCCTGAACCAAAATTTTGGACTTGCGGTCAGCTCCCAAAAAACGAGTTGAAAAATGGAGCTCCGGGGCAAAGCAATTCACAAACTGGCACAGTAATAAAGGACAACTATCGTCCAAAAATCTGTGGAGGGAAGGCAACGAGGCGGACTTGAAAGCGAGGCAGAATAGCAGGAAACAGATTTCAAGAGGTACGATGGAATCGCCTTTAAAGCACAGAAAGAGGGGCACAACTTCGACAATGATGCACTTGGCCAAAAAGGGCGTATGCGTTTTCTCCTGAATATATTCAGGAGAACACGCATACGCGCATTTTGGCCAAGCAAGCAAGGGGGCAAAACAAATCTGCACTACAAAGAAGTATCACTTCCCACCAGTCAAAAGGGACATCCACAAAATGTGTAAAAACCAGAAAGGCAAGACAGGCCCTGGAGAACAGGGAGCCTTGTTATGCTGATGGGCGGGATATAAATTGCAAACTGCCTCTCTGGAGGAGTGCATTGTGTTCCCTAAAACAAGTATACAACAGCTACAGAGCCAAGGGCACTTCCAGTCTAGGGAATATACCTTGGGAAAGTTGAAAATCAATAAGACAGAGCCACCCCAAAATTGAGGGTTGCACTGCTTACAAGAACCTCAACTTGGGTACACCTTAAATATCCCTGGAAATATAAAAATGGTTCAAAAAATTGTGTTCCTTACGTACGATGGAATATCCCTCAGCCATGAAATCAATGTCATAAGACCAGTAGCAGCAAAATGAGTGGATTCAGGTACGATGATTCTAAGTGAAATAAGTCACACAGAAAAAGAAACTTATCATAAGATATCACTTATGAAGATCCTGTAAACATGGCTAAACTTGAACTGAGTTGGAAAGAGAACAGTGTCTCACATTTGGAAAACACTCTTATGCCTGCTTAAGGGGGAAGGAGAGGTGGGGTGATGCATAAACCCAGAGTTTGATATAAGCACAGGTACCGTTCCATAAACCAACTATGGAATAGACAAGACCTACACCTTCCTCAGTGAAAGGGACTCAAAACCCCATATTTCCCACAGAGGAATATATCTGATTAGCAAGAATCTTAAATCCTATGTATGGATATGTCTCCATAAGAGAATCAAGTGTGTCTAGACTGGCGTAAACATGGCAGCGAGAATCAGCTCAAACCCACTATACAAAGGAATTTCAAAAACAAAACAAAAAAACAGGGAAATTCTTTACAATTCCTTCAGGGTCACTGATGAAACCTGGAATGACCCTATCTACAATGACAGCTAGATGTGGCATAAGGCTGGACACTTGGGACTGAGAGGATTGGTGAGATTGGGTGAGCAAATGCAGACCCTTTAAAGCAATAATGCATGACACCCATTCCATGCGTCCAAACTCTCCACGTTGAAGGTAATAGTACTACAGCTATAACACGTATGGCAAACCTAGAGAATGGACACACTGTGAATACGAAAGGTTTCTAATACTCAATGAATAGTCCCTCTCCAGGTGCTCTGGTTTGACTTTCCAACTGCTTTACTATAAATCTCCCTACTTAGAGAGACAGCCCCTTTAACCTCCTGGTTCGCACAGCTTGCCAAATTGGCAGAGGATGAAATTGAAGAGGGAGAACCAATGAGAGAGTAGCTGTTAGGCATTTGGACGGGCATATGTCACTCAAATTTCCCGGCGGGAAGAAGACTTAACCAATGTCTCAGCCACCCATCGGGAACCAGTATAGGTCCTGAACCCAAATATTGGACTTGCGTTCAGCTGACAAATAATGAGTTGAAAAATGGAGCTCTGGGGCACAGCAATTCACAAACTGGCGGATTAATAAATGTCTACTATCGTCCAAAAATCTGTTGAGGGAAGGAATCGAGGTGGACTTGAAAGCGAGGCAGAATAGCAGGAAACAGATTTCAAGAGGTACGTTGGCCTTTAAAGCACAGGAAGAGGGGCACAACTTTGAAAATGATGCACTTGGCCAAAAAGGACGTATGCGTTTTCTCCTGAATATATTCAGGAGGAAACGCATATGCCGTTTTTGGCCAAGCTAGCAAGCGGGCAATGCAAATATGCACTACGAAGAAGTATCACTTCCCACCGGTCAAAAGGGACATCCACAAAATGTGTAAAAACCAGAAAGGCAAGACAGGCCCTGGAGAACAGGGAGCCTTCTTATGATGATGGGTGGGATGTAAATTGCCAACTGCCTCTCTAGAGGAGTGCATTGTGTTCCCTAAAACAAGTAAACAACAGAGCTACAGAGCCAAGGGCACTTCCAGTCTAGGGAATATACCTTGGGAAAACTGAATATCAATAAGACAGAGCCACCCCAAAATTTAGGGCTGCACTGCTTACAAGAACCTCAACTTGGGTCCAGCTTAAATATCACAGGAAATATAAAAATGGTTCAAAAAATTGTGGTACTTACGTACGATGGAATATCCCTCAGGCATGAAATCAATGTCATATGACCAGTAGCAGCAAAATGAGTGGATTCAGGTACGATGATTCTAAGTGAAATAAGTCACACAGAAAAAGAAACTTATCATAAGATATCACTTATGAAGATCCTGTAAACATGGCTACACTTGAACTGAGTTAGGAAAGAGAACAGTGTCTCACATTTAGAAAACACACTTATGCCTGCTTAAGGGGGAAGGAGAGGTGGGGTGATGCATAAAACCAGAGTCTGATATAAGCACAGGTACCGTTCTATAAACCAACTATGGAATAGACAAGACCTACACCTTCCTCAGTGAAAGGGACTGAAAACCCCATATTTCCCTCAGACGAATATATCTGACTAGCAAGAATCTTATAACCTATGTATTGATATGTCTCCGTAAGGGAATCAAGTGTGTCTAGACTGGCATATACATGGCAGCGAGAATCAGCTCAAACCCACTATACAAAGGAATTTCAAAAACAAAACAAAAAAACAGGGAAATTCTTTTCAATTCCTTCAGGGTCTCTGATGAAACCTGGAATGACCCTATCTATAATAACAGCTAGATGTGGCATAATGCTGGACACTTGAGACTGAGAGGATTGCTGAGTTGGGTGAGCAAAGGCAGACCCTTTAAAGCAATAATGCATGGCACCCATTCCTCGAGTCACAACTCTCCACGTTGAAGGTAATATTAGTACAGCTATAACACATACGGGAATCCTAGAGAATGGACACACTGTGAATACGAAATGTTTCTGAAACTCAACGAATAGTCCCTCTCCTGGTGCTCCGGTTTGACTTTCCAACTGCTTTACTATCAATCTCCCAACTTAGAGAGACAGCCCCTTTAACCTCCTGGTTCGCACAGGTTGCCAATTTGGCAGAGGATGAAAGGGAAGAGGGAGAACCAAGGAGAGAGTAGCTGTTAGGCATTTGGCCGGCACATGTCACTCTAATTTCCTAGCAGGAAGAAGAATTAACCAAAGTCTCAGCCACCCACCGGGAACCAGTATAGGTCCTGAACCAAAATTTTGGACTTGCGGTCAGCTCACAAAAAACGAGTTGAAAAATGGAGCTCAGGGGCAAAGCAATTCACAAACTGGCAGAGTAATAAAGGTCTAATATCGTCCAAAAATCTGTGGAGGAAAGACAACGAGGCGGACTTGAAAGCGAGGCAGAATAGCAGGAAAGAGGTTTCAAGAGGTACATTGGAATTGCCTTTAAAGCACAGGAAGAGGGGCACAACTTCGACAATGATGCACTTGGCCAAAAAGGGCGTATGCGTTTTCCCCTGAATTCACGGGAAAACGCATACGCCCTTTTTGGCCAAGCAAGCAAGCGGGCAATGCAAATCTGCACTACAAAGAAGTATCACTTCCCACCGGTCAAAAGGGACATCCACTAAATGTGTAAAAACCAGAAAGGCAAGACAAGCCATGGAGAACAGGGAGCCTTGTTATGCTGATGGGCGGAATGTAAATTGCCAACTGCCTCTCTAGAGGAGTGCATTGTGTTCCCTAAAACAAGTAAACAACAGAGCTACAGAGCCAAGGGCACTTCCAGTCTAGGGAATATACCTTGGGAAAACTGAATATCAATAAGACAGAGCCACCCCAAAATTTAGGGCTGCACTGCTTACAAGAACCTCAACTTGGGTCCAGCTTAAATATCACAGGAAATATAAAAATGGTTCAAAAAATTGTGGTACTTACGTACGATGGAATATCCCTCAGGCATGAAATCAATGTCATAAGACCAGTAGCAGCAAAATGAGTGGATTCAGGTACGATGATTCTAAGTGAAATAAGTCACACAGAAAAAGAAACTTATCATAAGATATCACTTATGAAGATCCTGTAAACATGCCTACACTTGAACTGAGTTAGGAAAGAGAACAGTGTCTCACATTTGGAAAACACTCTTATGCTTGCTCAAGGGGGAAGGAGAGGTTCGGTGATTCGTAAAACCAGAGTTTGTTATAAACACAAGTACCGTTCCAAAAAGCAACTATGGTATAGACAAGACCTACACATTCTTCAGTGAAAGGGACTCAAAACTCCATATTTCCCAAAGAGGAATATATGTGACTAGTAAGAATCTTAAAACCTATGTATTGATATGTCTCCATAAGGGAGTCAAGTGTGTTAAACTGGCATAAACATGGCAGCGAGAATCAGCTCAAACCCACTATAAAAAGGAATTTCAAAAACAAAACAAAAAAACAGGGAAATTCTTTACAATTCATTCAGGGTCTCTGATGAAACAAGGACTTACCCTATCTACAATGACAGCTGGATGTGGCATAAGGCTGGACACTTGAGAGTGAGAGGATTGGTGAGATTGGGTGAGCTAATGCAGACCCTGTAAATCAATAATGCATGGCACCCATTCCATGGGTCCCAACTCGCCAGGTTAAAGTTAATATTACTACAGCTATAACATGTACTGTAAACCTAGAGAATGGACACACTGCGATGGTGAAAGGTTTCTAATACTCTCCTAATATTCCGTCTCCTGGTGCTCCGGTTTGACTTTCCAACTGCTTTAATAACTATCTCCCAACATGGAGAGATGGCCCCTTTAACCTCCTGGTTCGCATAGTTTGTCAAATTTGCAGAAGATGAAAGTGAAGAGAGTGAACCAATGAGATAGCAGCTGTATCCATTTGAACGAGCACATGTCACTCTAATTTCCAGTCAGGAAGAAGAATTCACCAAAGTCTCAGCCTGCCTGGCAGGAACGAGTATAAGCCCTGAACCAAAATTTTGGATTTGCCGTCCACTCACAAAAAAAGCGAGTTGAAAAATGGAACTCAGGGGCACAGCATTTCCAAAACTGCCAGAGTAATGAAGTTTAACTATCGTCCAAAAATCTTTTGAGGGAAGGCAACAAGGCGGACTTGAAAGCGAGGCAGAATAGAAGGAAACAGATTTCAAGTGGTACATTGGAATTGCTTTTAAAGCACAGGAAGAGGGCCACAACTTCAACAATGATGCACTTGGCCAAAAAGGGCGTATGCATTTTCTCCTGAATATATTCAGGAAAAAATGCATACGCCCTTTTTGTCCAAGTAAGAAAGCGGGCAATGCAAATCTGCACTACAGAGAGCAATCACTTCCCACCGGTCAAAAGGGACATCCACAAAATATGTAAAAACCAGAAAGGCAAGACACGCCCTGGAGAACAGGGAGCCTTTTTAGGCTCATTGGCAGGATGTAAATTGCCAACTGTCTCTCTGAAGGAGTGCATTGTGTTCCCTAAAACAAATAAACAACAGAGCTACAGAGCCAAGGGCACTTCCAGTCTAGGGAATATACCTTTGGAAAACTGAAATTCAATAAGACACAGCCATGCCAAAATTTAGGGCTGCACTGCTTACAAGAACCTCAACTTGGGTACACCTTAAATATCCCAGGAAAGACAAAAATGGTTCAAGAAATTGTGGTCCTTACATACAATGGAATATCCCTCAGCCATGAAATCAATGTCATAAGGCCAGTAGCAGCAAAATGAGTGGATTCAGGTACGATGATTCTAAGTGAAATAAGTCACAGAGAAAAAGAAACTTATCATAAGATATCACTTATGAAGGTCCTGTAAACATGGCTACACATGAACTGAGTTAGGAAAGATAACAGAGTAACGAATATTATCATAAGATATCACTCATAGCGGGAATGTACACATGGCTACACATGAACTGAATTACAAACACAACAGGGTCACACATATAGAAAACAATCTTCTGCCTGCTTAAGGCCAAAGGCGAGGTGGGGTGATGCATAAAACCACAGTTTTAAATTAGCACAGATACCGTTACATAAACCAAGTATATAATAGACAACACCTACTCCCGGCACAATGAACTGGACTCAACACCCCCTATTCACTGTAGAGCAATATATCTGACTCTAAGAAATTTAAAACATATGTATTCTCATGTCTCAATAAAGGAAACATGTGTGTGTATAATGGCATGAACACAGCACTGAAATTCAGCTAAACCCCCTTATACAAATAAATTTCAAAAGCAAAATGAAAAAACAGCGAAACAGAGAGAAAGTCTTAAAAATTACTTCAGGGCCTGTGATGCAACCTGGATTGACCACCTTTACACCCACAGCTGGATGTGACATAAGACTGGACACTTGGGGCTGACAAGATTGCTGAGGTTGTGTGAGCAAAAGAACACCACTTAGAGCAATACTGTGTGCTACCCCTTCTAGTGGTCCCAACTCTAAAGGTTTAAGGGAATCTTCCTACAGTTAAAACATGCATGGGAAACCCAGTGGATGGTACACTGTGTAATTGGGAAAGTTTTCTAAAAGGTACCTCATTTTTCCTTTCGTCGTGCTCGGCTTCGCCATTCCATCTGCATTAATAAAAATCTCCCCACTTGGAGTGTCAGCGCCTTTACCCTCCTGTTATGCACAATTTGCAAATTGTGCAGAGGAGGTACAGGAAGAGGGGAAACAAGTGAGAGAGTAGCTGTAGGTGTTTGGATGGGCACATGTCACACTAGTTTCCCATCAGGAAGAAGAATTAACCAAAGGCTCAGCCTGAAACCCCGGAACCAGACTAGGGCCTAAAGCCATCCTGCGGTATTGCAGCCAGCTCATAAATAGGCGGGTTGAAAAATGGAAATCAGGGGCACAGCAATTCACAAACTTGCAGAGTTATAAAGGACAACTATCATCCAGAAATATATTGAGGTAAGGCAGTGAAGAGGATTTGAATGCAAGGCAGAATTGAAGGAAACAGATTTCAAGAGGTACATTGGAGTCGTCTTTAAAGCACATGAAAAGCGACAGAACTTCGACAATGTTGCCCTTGGCCGAAAAAGGAGTGTGTGTATTTTCTTGAATATATTCGGGAAAAAATGCATACGCCCTTTTTGGCCAAGCAAGCCATCAGGCATTGCAAATCCACACTACATAGAAGTGTCTCTTACCTCCAGTCAAAAGGGCCATCCACAAATAATGTAAAAACCACAAATGCAGGAGAGGCCATGGAGAAAAGGGAGCCTGGTTACGCCGATGGACAGGATGTAAATTGCCAACAGCCTCTCTGGAGAACTGTATGTTGTTTTCTAAAACAGAGCTACAGAGCATAGCACACTTCCACTCATGGGCGTGTATTTTGGGAAAATTAAAAATCCACAACACACAGCCAGCCCAAAGTTTAGGCTGCTCTGTTTACAAGAACCTCGACTTCGGTACACTTTAAATATCACAGGAAAGGAAAAAAATGGATATAGATATTGTGGTACTTATATACAATGGAATGTCACTCAGACATAAAATCAATGTCATAAGACCAATAGCAGCATAATGAGTGGCTTTAGGTACGATGATGCTAAGTGAAATGAGCCACAAAGAAAAAGAAACTTATTGTAATATATCACTTATAGAGGGAATGTAAACATGGCTACACATGAGCTGAATTTCAAAAGAGAACAGAGTCTCACATTTAGAAAACACACTTATGCCTCCTTAAGGGGAAAGGTGATGTGTAAAAGCAGAGTTTGAAATTAGCACAGATACCATTCCATATACCAAATATGTAATAGACAAGACCTACTCCTTTCTCAATGAACTGGACACAAAACACCCTATTCACTGAAGAGGAATATATCTGACTGGTAATAATCTTGAAACCTATGTATTTACATGTCTCCATAATGGAATCAAGTGTATGTAGATTGGCATAAACAGAGATCAATGGAACAGGACAGAAAGCCCAGAGATAAACCTACATACCTATGGCTATCTCATCTATGACAAAGGAGCTAAGGATATACAATGGAGAAAAGACAGTCTCTTCAGTAATTGGTACTGGGAAAACTGGACCCTACACATAAAAGAATGAAGTTAGAACACTCCATAACACCATACACAAAAATAAACTCTAAATTGATTAGAGATCTAAATATAAGACCAGACACTATAAAACACTTAGAGGAAACCATAGGCAGAACACTCTATGACATAAATCACAGCAAGATCCTTTCTGACCCACCTCCTAGAGAAATGGAAATAAAAACAGAAATCAACAAATGGAACCTAAGGAAACTTAAAAGCTTTTACACAGTACAGGAAAACATAAACAAGATGCAAAAACAACCCTCAGAATGGGAGAAAATATTTTCAAATGAAGCAATTGACAAAGGATTAATCTCCAAACTTTACAAGCACCTCATGTAGCTCAATATCACAAAAACAAACAACCCAATCCAAAAACGGGCAGAAGACCTAAATAGACATTTCTCCAAAGAAGATATATAGATTACCAGGAAACACATGAAAGGATGCTGAACATCACTAATCATTAGAGAAATGCAAATCAAAACTACTGTGAGGTATCACCTCACAGCAGTCAGAGTGGCAATCATCATAAAAATCTACAAAACAATAAATGCTGGAGAGGCCTTTATTGGAGAAAAGGGAACACACTTGCACTGTGGGTGGGAATGTAAATCGATATGGGCACTAGGGAGAACAGTACGGAGGTTCCTTTAAATAACTAACAATAGAAGTACCATACAACACAACAATCAAACTACTGGGCATTTGCCTTGCGAAAACCATAATTCAAAAAGAGTTATGTACGAAAGTGTTCATTGCAGCTCTATGTACAATAGCCAGGACATGGAAGCAACCTAAGTGTTCATCGACAGATGAATGGATAAAGAAGATCTGGCACATATATACAATGGAATATTACCCAGCCATAAAAAGAAGCAAAACTCAGTTATTTGTACTGAGGTGGATGGACTTAGAATCTGTCCTACACAATGAAGTAAGTCAGAAAGGGAAAAACAAATACTGTATGTTAACAGAGATATACAGAATCTAATGAAGAAAAAAAAAAGATTTTGAAGAACCTAGTGGCAGGACAGGATTAAGGACACAGACATAGAGAAAGGACTTGAGGACACTGGAAGGGGGATGGGTAAGCTGGGACGAAGTGAGAGAGTGGCATGGACATAAATACATTACCAAATGTAACACCGATCGCTACTGGGAAGCAGCCACATAGAACAGGGAGATCAGCTCGTTGCTTTGTGACCACATAAAGGGGTGGGATATGGAGTTTGGGAGGGAGATGCAAGAGGGAGGGGATCTGGTGATATTTGTATATGTATAGCTGATTCACTTTGTTATACAGCAGAAACTAACACTCCATTGTAAAACAATTATACTCCAATTAACGTGTAAAAGGAAAAAAAAAAAAAAAGAAAGTCCAGGGATAAACCTACACACCTATGGTCAACTAATCTATGACAAAGGAGGAAAGACTATACAATGGAGATAAGACAGTCTCTTCAATCATTGGTGCTGGGAAATATGGACAGCTACATGTAAAAGAATGATATTAGAACACTCCCCAACACAATACATAAAAATATATTCAAAATGGATTAGAGACCTTAACGTAAGACCGGACAGTATAAAACTCGGAGAGAAAAACTTACGAAGGATACTCTGACGTAAATCACAGCAAGATCTTTTTTTTGTTGTTGTTGTTTTTGCTATACGCGGGCCTCTCTCTGTTGTGGGCCCTCCCGTTGCAGAGCACAGGCTCCGTATGCGCAGGCTCAGCGGCCATGGCTCACGGGCCCAGCCGCTCCGCGGCATGTGGGATCTTCCCGGACTGTGGCACGAACCCGTTTCCCCTGCATCGGCAGGTGGACTCTCAACCACTGTGCCACCAGCGAAGCCTAGCAAGATCTTTTTTGATCCACCTCCTATAGTAATGAAATAAAAAAGAAAACTATACAGATGGGACCTAATGAAATGTAAAAGCTTTTGCAAAGCAAAGGAAACTACAAACAAGACGAAAAGACAACCCTCAGGATGGCAGAAAATATTTGCAAACGAATCAATGGACAAATGATTAATCTCCAATATATATAAACAGTTCATGCAGCTCAATATTAATAAAACAAACAACCCAATACAAAAATGGAAGAAGATCTAAATAGACATTTCTTCCAAGAAGACATAGAGATGGCCAGTACGCACATGAAAATCTGCTCAACATCACTAATTATTAGAGAAATGGAAATCAAAACTACAATGAGGTATCACGTCACACCTGTTAGAATGGGCATCATCAGAAAATCTACAAACAACAAATGCTGGAGAGGGTGTGGAGAAAAGGAACCTTCTTCCACTATTGTTGGGAATGTAAATCGGTATAGTCTCTATGGAAAACAGTATGGAGGTTCCTTAAAAAACTAAAAAGAGAATTACCATATAATCCAGCAATCCCACTACTGGGCATATACCCAGAGAAAACCATAAATCAAAAAGACACATTCACCACAATGTTCATTGCAGCACTATTTACAATAGCCAGGTAATGAAAGCAATCCAAGTGCCCACAGACAGACGAATGGATAAAGATGTGAACATATATACAATGGAATATTACTCAGCCATACATAGGAATGAAATTGGGTCATTTGTAGAGACCTTGATGGATCTAGAGACTGTCATACAGAGTGAAGTAAGTCAGAAAGAGAAAAACAAATATTGTATATTAATGCATATATGTGGAACCTAGGAAAATGGTACAGATGAACCGGTTTGCAGGGCAGACATAGAGACACAGATGTAGAGAACAAACATATGGACACCAAGGGGGGAACGCCATGTGAGGGTGGTGGTGGGATGAATTGGGAGACTGGGATTCACATGTGCACACTTATATGTATAAAATAGATATCCAATAAGAACCTGCTGTATAAAATAAATAAATAAATTAAAAAAAATTAAAAATAAATACATAACATTTAATAAAATAAAACAAAAAGTTTTTCCCTTCACATAGACGTCTTTATATTAATGCAGTATTTCCATGGTTATATCTCCAAATTAAAAAAAAATGGAATAAATAAAATCTACCTTGAACCAAAAAGAAAAAAAGAAAAAACAAAAAAACAAAAAACCAGAACCCACCAGTTATACAGAGGAAAATCGTATCAGGGCACTTGCTCCAGTGGTAAAAAATTCTTAACTAGGTCAGAGGTGGGAAATCATCTCCCATGCAGTCAGCAGCACTCCCCCCCACAAGGAGCATCCTCATTGCAAAGCTGGGGGACTGTTTCGAGGGGTCTGTGAGTAAATGTGAGCTGAGCCCCAGTCCTGCTGCAGCTGAACTCTTCCCACCCTTTCCAGGTAAAACACCTGAATATGTACAAGAACTTGCAAGCCTAGAGGAAGGGCTGTGGAGCCACACCAGCGACAGCACGCAGTCCGACTTGGTGCCTTCAGGCCAACCAGGATGGTCCTGGCCCCAGATGCTCTTCTGGAAGCTTTCCATTTCCCTGCCTGAGATACCCCTCCTGCCACGGCCCCCACTGCTTTTTTACTTCCTCACCTCTGCCTGGGGAGAAATCCCAGTGGCAGGTATGGGTGACACATCCTCTTCTTTAGCAGGTGGCAGCCTGGCAACTCCTGCAGAAAGTCCAGCAGAGCCCCACTCACACTGAGCCACCCACAAAGCCACGGCCCCTCACTCCCTCCCACCACCCCAGCCCCGACACTGCTGACGGGGCAGAGAATATGGCGTCAGGCACAGCTACAGGGGCTCTTGCTGACTGGGGAGGTGTTTATATTGACCTCAACCCAGGCACACCTGGGGAGGGCTGGCAGGCAGTGTCAGGCTGCCCAAATCAGCCAATCCTCACCCCTCAGGGGCTCACAGTTGCAGAAAATGAAACTTGCTAAATGGGCCAGGCCCAAGGAACAGGTGTGGGCTCTTGAGAGTCAGGATAGACAAGGGGCTGCAGCTGCGGCTTGTTTTCTTACCATTTAATCTGGTCCATGAGTGGAAAACAACTTCAAGAAGACCCTATCCTAATGAGAGGAACCCAGGAGTCAGGGAGAGGAGTGATGGTGGGTGGAGACAGAGGCCTGGTGCCCTGGCTGCAGTGGAAGTGTCTGGAAGACCAGGCAGAGAGAGGCTGCACAGAGTGATAGCCAGGGTCACAGACCTGTCAGAGCTGCTGTTTGTTAGTTCAAGTCCTGCTCTGAGGTGTTCTGTGTCAGCTGTGAGCGACAGGTGAGCTGGGGGTTCTCTGCAAGGTGGGCTATGTGCACAGTTCCTGTGTGCCCAGCCCTGCTGGGGTACCTGCCCAGGGGAGCTCTGTATCCTGGGAAGGGCCTGACTAGGAGAGCCCCATGGGCTGCTGGGTAGCTGCACAGGTGAGCTCCATACCCTGGGAGGGACTTGACCACGAGAGCCCCGTGGGCTGTGGGGTGGTGGGTGCAGCCCAGGTGAGCTCCATATCCTGGGATTGGCCTGACCACGAGAGCCCCATGAGCTGCTGGAGACCTGGTAAAGGATATCAGGACAGTCAGTGAAGCCACCGAGGATATACATCCAGTAGCTCCTATTTCCTACACCCTGCTAGTCATTCTACCGTCCACCAGGCCATGGCATTCTGTATTAGACTTCAATGATGCCTTCTTCTGTATTCCATTCATCTCAGAGTCACAAGAATTTTTGGATTGTGAGTGGCAGGACACAACATGCAACAAAAGCAATAATGCTGGGCCGTCCTGCCCCAATGCTTCAAAAATCCCCACACCATCATTGGGGAAATGTCCTCTAAAGACCTAAAAGTTCTACCTCTGTAAAAGGGAACCCTCCTTCAATAGGCAGATGACATTCTGATCGCCAGGCCTACTAAAGACGCCTCTGAACTACCTAGCCAAGAAAGGATAGAAGGTGTCCAAGAAAAAGGCTCAAATATCCCAGGCTAAGGTGACATGCTTGGGCTTCATTCTCACAGATATTAGGAGAAACGCATCCCAGGATAGGGAAGAAGCCATTTGCAGCCTTACCTCTTCTAAGACTAGAAGACAGCTTAGGGGTTCCTGGGGAGGCCAAGGTTTTCTGCATCTGGATCCCTAACTACAGTCTAATAGCTGGGCCTCTACATGAAACACTGACACGAAAAGATGATGATCCTTTTGAATAGAATCCAGAAGCAGCCTTTCAAGAATGGAAACAGCAGTCAATTCAGACCCTTGCCCAGGAACTCCCTAATTTAGCTAAACCCTTTGACCTTTACATACCCGGTCAAAGGTTAATCGCCCTTGGAGCCTTAGTGCAAAAACTGGGACCACTTGAAATGGAGCAACACAAGAATGCCCTTCAGGTATGATAAACTATGGTCACCAAGGGCTTTGCCCACCGACTCATCAGGCCAGGATACTGGGGAATCTAAAAAGCTGGAAATCAGCAGCCCGCAAGGCCAGCTCCCTCCTAAGGGAAAAGGACCCCACGTGGTGATCCTAACCACCCATCATGCCCTGAAATTGCAGGGGTCGCTCTGTGGACACACTGACCTCGAGTGAGGAGGCCCTCCAACTCCAACCTCCAGAGAGACAAACGGGGACAACGGGTCCCCAAGATGACTCGTGTGACCATCACTTGACCTGGAGTTTCTCTCAGAAAACGACAAGACTGTGCCCCGAAAGAGCAGACTACTGCTTGCAGGACTTACTGCACCCAGAGGGGAGCTAATAAGCTTGGCGGGGGAAACGTATATCATGCTTTCACCATAGAAAATCCTACAGACACTGTGGTGATGGTGGCCAATATGACCGGGTGGACTGCTGGCTACTTCTAAAGGCCGTTGACTCAGTGGACGTCATGGTCCTGGATCACCACTGACCCTGGACTGTCTGGGAGTTGCGCGGGCAGGGCTCTGACACATGGTGCAGTTTGTACATTAATTCAGGGACCTAATTAAAGAAAGCACAGACTACTGGTCAGAGCATCTAGGCTGGCAAAATCCATCAGCCTAAGGTCGCCGAACAAATGTGGGGTGGGTTGAAACCTGCCACCGCAGCATCTCTGTGCATCTCTTTCCTGGACCCTTAAAGGTCATTAGAATCTATAACACTTCCAATGCTGGTGCTCAGGCGGACGAGAAGTGAGGCAGGAGGCCTTGGGACAATCAACCTCACCTGGAGGCTGGTGGGGAGACGTTTTGCCCCTCCCCCCATGTATCAGGGCTCCCACCACAGCATGAAGCAGTTACAAAAGAGGGGTCTGCACCCTCAACACCCCAAGAATGAGGAACGGAACAAAAAGCAGAGGAGGTGTTCGTCTCCGGCAGCATTCATTAAAAATTACTGGGAGATAAAAAGAGAATCTGGGCAATAAAATAAAGTCTAACCTGTTTTTCCTTTGTGCTTTGTCTAATTTCACGTGCTCCTAGGGTTCCGCATGCAGAGGTCCCACACCCGGCACTTCAGACCCGATTTCCTAGTGCAGAATGGCTGGGTCGACAACTCCGCTAGTGGGGTCCCATGCAGACTCTGCGGCATAGAGCCTGAGCTGCAGCCAACCCAGCCCTCGAGAGCTCCATCCCCTCCCTCCCACTGACGCTGCCGGGATCCCTACACAGCAGCCCAGCCCACAGCCCGTGGGGGAGTGCACGCTCTCACCTCTCCATTCTGTTTTCAAAATAATGTTTCCTTTGCTTCTGAACCAAACTCAGTCTTGATCTGTTGACTCCAATGACACTGGGCATGGGGACTCCTGTTGGGGTCCACTCTGGAGGATCAGTAACAGAAATTGAGAACACTGTAACTTCAATGAACAGATGTGTGAGCCAAACTGTAGTTAACATAGAGCAGTGTATAATGCTCGGGTAAAATAAGATGTTTCTAAGACTTACATTTGATATTTCCATCACTTTCCTATAAGCAAGTTCAGTGAAGACGTCTGTCTTATTTGTCAGGTCAACATTAGAGAAATGAAGTGATCTATTTCCATGGATGTACATCGAATACTCTTGGCTGCATCTTCAATCTTGTTTTGAATGCTTTTCCATTGAAAATGATACCTCTCTTTCAGCTCCCCCATTTCTGAGAAGTATAAAATCTTATAATTTATTATTACCAAAGGGGAAAGGTAGGAGAAGGGATAAATTAACAGTTTGGGATTAACACATACACACTGCTATGTATAAAATAGATCATCAACAAGGAACTACTGTATAGCACAGGGAACTACACTGAATATTTTGCAATAACCTATAAGGGGAAATACTCTGAAAAAGAATAGATATTTTTATTGACATCATCTATCAATGACAGATAAAATGTAACCTAAGCAAGGCTGATGGTGAGCGCTTCTGACCCTGAAGATTTCAATCGTCTAAAGTTTGGGCTCTGCCTATTTCCCAAGGCCCTTAATGGACATACGTGTAGCCGTAGCTTAAAAATTCCCCAGTTTGGGGTTCGGGGAGGCACTGATTTGGAAAAATCCCTGGTGTTCTCCTTACATGCACGGGACCCTTCCTACAGCTAAAACATGCCTGTCACACCTAGAGAATGGTACACCGTTTGATCGGAAAGAGTTTGGAAAAGGCACCTCATCTCCTCATCGCCTGGTGCTCGGGTTCACCCCTCCAGCATCTTTCCTAACAATCTCCTCACTTGGGGATATCAGCACCGTCAACATCCTGTTGCACACAGTTTGGAATTGGTCCAGAGGATGAAGCGGAAGGATGAGAAAAATTTAGAGACAAGCCTTAGGTGTTCGGACAGGCACATGCCACTCTAATTTCCAATCCGGAAGACAAATTCATCAAAGGCTAGAATTGCCCACGGAAACAGAATAGGGCTAGAGGAAATCCCGCTGTTTTGTGTCCAGTTTCCAAAAACACAAGTTGAGAAATGGAACTCAGGGGCACTAAAATTCATGAAACTGCAGAGTTGAAAATATCTATCGTCGAAAAATGTCTGAGGTAAGTCACAGAAAAGGACTTGTAAGCAAGGGAGAGTGGCAGGAAACAGATTTGAAGAGGTAGAAAGGACTCCCCATTAAAGCACAAGAAAAGGGGCTGAACATCGCCAATGATGCAGTTGGCCAAAAAGGGCGTATGCAATTTCTCTGAATATATTCAAGTAAAGGCCATGCACACTTTTTATCCAACCAAACAGGTGGGCACTGGAAATCAATACTACAAAATGTATCACTTCACATCAGTCAGAAGGGCCATCCACATAAAGTGTAAACACCAGAAATGCAGGACAGGGCGAGGAGAAAAGGGAGCCCTGTGAGGCTGATAGTGGAAATGTAATTTGCCAACGGCCACTCTGGAGAAGTGTATTGTGTTTGCTAAAACATCTAAAAAATGAGCTACAGAGCATAGGGCACTTGCACTCATGGCCGTATACCTTGGGAAAAACAAAAATCGACAGAAAACAGGCACCCCAACGTTTACCACCTCTCTGTTAAAAAGGGCCTCAACTTGGATATAACCTAAATGTCCCTGGAAGGATAAAATGGATAAAAGAGATGGGGTACTTATGTAGAGTGGAATATTACTCATCCAGAAATCAATGAAATAAGGCCAGTTGTAACAACTCTGGAGGAGTTACATACGATCACTCTAAGTGACATATGTCAGAAAGAAAAAGACACATATCATAAGATGTCACTTAAAGGTGGAATCAAAAATGGCTACACATGAAATAAATTACAAAACAGAAACATAGTCAAATATGTAGAAAATAGACATAAGGCTGCTAAATGGGAAAGGTGGGGAATGGTGAGGTATTATTCAGGAGGTTGAAATTAGCAAAGATACCATTCCAAGTACCAAATTGAATAACTGACAAGGCCTACGCTGTACCTCAAAGAACTGCACTCAGCCCACTCAAGTCACTGGAAAATAATACATATGACTGGTAAGCATCTGAAAAAGAATTTATTGTTGTCTCACAGTACATGAATCAAGTGGATGTACAGCAGCAAAAAACAGAGTTTTGAAAATCAGCTGTAACCAATATAAAAATAAATTTAAAAATATTTATAAAAACAGTGAGACAGACAAAAATTCTTACAACTTTTGTTGAAGGGCTACGATGTAACATGGATTGAACACATGTAGACCCACAGCAGGATGATTATATAAGGCTGGAAGCTAAGAACGCTAAGAGATGTTAGAGAGGCTGGGTGAGGAAATGCAGACCTTTTAAAGTAATACTGCCTGGTACCCATTCCATGGGTCCAAAATCTGCAGGTTCAAGGGAATCTTCTGACAGCGAAAACATGCCTGGGAAACCGAGATGAATGTTCACTGTGTGCTCAGGAAAGGTGTCTAAAATGCACCTCATTTTTGATCTCCTGGTGCTGGGGTTCGCCATTCCAGCCACATTACTAACAATCTCCCCACTTGGAGAATCAGCACCTTTAACCTCCTGTTTCACACAGTTTGCAATTTGTGCAGAGGATAAATGGGAAGAGGGGGAACCAATGAGAGATTACCTGTAGGAGTTTTGACAGGCACATGTCACTCTAATTTCCCATTAGGAAGAAGAATTAACCAAAGGCTCAGCCTGCCTCCCCAGAACCAGAATAGGGCCAGAAGCAATCCAATGGTTTGGCGGCCAGCTCACAAAAAAAGCGAGTTGCAAAATGGAGCTCAGGAGAAGACAATTCAAAGACCTGCAAAGATATAAATGATAACCAACGTCCAAAAATATATTCAGGTAAGGCAACGAAGAGGATCTGAATGAGAGGCAGAATTGCAGGAAACAGATTTCAAAAGGTAGATTGTACTCACATTTAAAGCATATGAAAAGCAGCAGAATTTCTAAAATGATGCAGTTGGGCAAAAGGGTGTATGCGTTTTTTTCGTGAATATCTTCAGGAAAAAAACACATACAGAGTTTTTGGCCAACGAAGCAAGAGGGAAATGCAAATCCGCACAACAAAGAAGTCTCAATTTCCACTGCTCAGAAAGGCAATCCAAAAAATGTGTACAAACCAGAAATGCAGGAGAGGCCATGGAAAAAGGGAGCCTAGTCACGCTGATGGGAGGGGTATAAATATCCAAGAGCCACTCTGAAGAAGTGTATGCTGTTTCCTAAAACCTCTAAAATACAAAGCCCTGGAGCAAAGGGGACTTCAACTCATGGACATAGAACTTGGGAAGACTATATGTCAATAAAACACAGGCACCCCAAAGTTTAGGGCTGCTCTGAATACAAGAACCTCAACTTTGGTACACCGAAAATATCCCAGGAAAAAGAGAAATGCATAAAGAACTTGTGGTAATTTTGTACAGCGGAATATCACTCAGACGTGAAATCAATGTATATAAGGCCAGTAGCAGCATAATGAGTGGATTTAGGTATGATGATTTTAAGGGAAATTAGTCACACAGAAAAAGAATCTTATCATAAGATATCACTTATAGAGGGAATGTCAATATCACAACACATGAACTGAATTAGGAAAGAGAACAGAGTCTCACATTTAGAAAAAAACTCTTATGCCTGCTTCAGGGGAAAGGAGAGGTGGGGTGATGCATAAAACCAGGGTTTGATATTAGCACAGGTACCATTCCATAAACCAAATACAGAATAGACAAGACCTACACCTTCCTCAGTGAACGGGACTCAACAACCCTATTCCCCGCAGAGGAATATATCTGACTAGTAAGAATCTTAAAACGTATGTATTGATATGTCTCTGTAAGGGAATCAATTGTGTCTACACCGGCATAAACACGTCAGTGAAAATCAGCTCAACCCCACTATAAAAATGAATTTCAAAAACAAAACCAAAAAACAGTGAAACTCTTACACAATTCCTTCAGGGGTCCTGATGAAACCTGGAATGACCCTATCTGCAAAGACAGCTGGATGAGACATAAGGCTGGACACTTGGGACTGAGAGGACTGGTGAGATTGGGAGAGAAAATGCAGTCCCTTTAAAGTAGTAATGCATGGCACCATTCCATGGGTCCCTAATCTCCAGGTAGAAGGGAATATCACTACAGTTATAACATGTATGGGAAAGCTAGAGAATGGACACCCTGTGATGTCGAAAGGTTTCTAAAACTCTCCTAATTTTTCCTCTCCTTGTGCTCCAGTTTGGCATTCCAACTGCTTTACTATCAATCTCCCAACTTAGGAGAGTCAGCCCCTATAACCTCCTGGTTCGCACAGTTTGCTAATTGTGCAGAGGATGAAAGGGAAGAGGGAGAACCAATCAGAGAGTAGATGTAGGCATTTGGACGGGCACATGTCACTCTAATTTCCCGTCAGGAAGAAGAATTAACCAAAGCCTCAGCCACCCACAGGGAACCAATATAGCCAGCCCTGGAACCAGTATAGTTCCTGAAGCAAATTTGTGGATTTGCGGCCAGCTCACAAAAATGGGATTTGAAAATTGGAGCTCAGGGGCACAGCAATTCACAAACCTGCAGAGTTATAAAGGACTACTCTCTTCCAAAAATCTGTTGAGGGAAGGCAATGAAGCGGACTTGAAAATGAGGCAGAATTTCACAAAACATATTTCAAGAGGTAAATTGGAATCACCTTTAAAGCACAGGAAAAGCATCAGAACTTGGACAGTGATGCACTTGGCCAAAAAGGGCGTATGCCTTTTCTCCTGAATATATTCAGGAGAAAACGCAAACGTCCTTTTTGGCCAATCAAGCAAGTGCTCAATGCAAATCCACACTACAAAGTATTGACACTTCCCACCGGTCAAAAGGGGCATCCGAATATCTGTAAAACCAGAAAGGCAAGAGAGAGATGACAAGGGCATGAAGCAATGTGATCCCAAGTGTCATGGAGGATTGTGATGACAAGCACATGGAGCATTGTGATGACAAGATTATGTAGCATTTTGCTGACAAAGGCAAGGAGCATTGTGATGACAGGGTTCATGGAGCACTGTGATGACAAGCGTCAGGGAGCATTGTGATTACAGGGGTCAAGGAGCATTGGGAAGACACGGGCATGTATCATTGTGATGACAAGTGTCATGGAGCATTTTGATGACAAGAGTCCCGGATCATTGTGTTGTCAGGGGTCATGGAGCGTTGTGATGACAGTGGTCATGGAGCATTGTGATGACAGGGGTCATGGAGCATTATGATGAGAAGGTCATGGAGCATTGGGCTGAAAATGTTCATGGAGTATTGTGATGACAGGGTTCATGGAGCATTGTGATGACATGGTACTGGAGCATTGTGATGAGAAGACCATGCAGCCTTGTGATGACAAGTCTCATGGAGCATTCTGATGAAAAGGGGCATGGAGCATTGTGACTACAGGGGTCTTGGAGCACTGTGATGACAAGGGCATGGAGCATTTTGATGACAAAGCCATGGAGCGTTCTGATGACATGCGTCATGGAGCTTTGTGATGACAAGGGCATGGAGCATTCTGATTGCAGGGGTCTTGGAGCACTGTGATGAAAAGGGCATGGATCATTGTGATGAAAAAGGCATGGAGCCTGGTCATGACAGGAATCAAGAAGCATATTGACGACAAGTGTCAGGGAGCATTGTGATGACAAGTGTATTGAGCATTGTGATGACAAAGGTCATGGAGCATTGTGATGAGAAGACCATGGATAATTGTGATGAGCAGCGTTATGGGTCGTTGTGATGATAAGCGTTATGGTCATTTTGATCACAAGGATTTGGAGCATTGTGATGACAGAGGCCATGGAGCATTTTGATTTCATTGTGATGACAATAGCCTGAAGCTTTATGATGATGGGCATTCTGCATTGTGATGACAGGGTTCATGGAGCATTGAGATGAAAAGGGGTATGGAGCATTGTGATTACAGGAGTCTTGGAGCATTGTTATGACAAGGGAATGGAGCATCGTGAATGAGAAGGCCATGGAGCATTCTGATGGCATGCGTCATGGAGCTTTGTGATGAAATGTGCATGGAGCATTGTGATTACAGGGGTCTTGGAGCATTGTGATGACAAGGGTCATGGAGCCTTGTGATGACAAGGCCATGGAACATTGTGATGGCAGGGGTCATGGATCATTGTTATGACAGGGGTAATGGAACATTGTGATGACAAGGGCATGGAGCATTGGTCTGAAAAGTTTAATGGATTACTGTGATGAGAGGGGGCAAGGAGCAGTGTGATGACAAGGGCACGGAACACTGTGATACATGGGTCATGGAGGTTTTTAATGACAAGCGCATGGAGAATTGTGATAAGAATGGCATCGAGCATTGTGATGAAAAGCAGCATGGAGCATGTGATGACAAGGGCATGGAACAATGGGATGAGAGGGTTCATGGAGCATTGTGATGACAATGGCATTCAGCATTGTGATGCCAAGGGTCATGGAGCTTTGTGATGACAAAGGTCATGGAGCCTTTTGATGACAGGGTGTGGTGCATTCTGTTGTGAAGGGCAGGGAGCATTGTGATGACAGGGTCATGGAGCAATTTGATGAAAAGTGTCATGGAACATTTTGATGACAGGGGTTATGGAACATTGAGATGTCAGGGGTCATGGAACATTTTCATGACAGGGGTTATGGACCATTGTGATGACAGGGGAGTGGGTGTATTGTGATGACTAGTGAGGGAACATGTTGATATCAGTGGTGAGAGAGCATTTTGATAAGAAGTGCATGGAGCATTGTGATGAGAAGGTTTATGGAGCATTGTGATGACAAGGTTGAGGAGCATTGTGATGACAAGCGCATGGTGCATTGTGATGACAAGGGTCATGGAGCATTGAGTTGACAAAGGCATGGAGCATTGTGATGACATGTGTCACGGAGCATTGTGCTGAAAAGTTCATGGAGCATTGTGGTGACAAAGTTCACAGAGCCTTGTGATGATGAGTGCATGGACCATTGTGATGACACAGGTCATGAAGCCTTGTGATGACTGGAGTCACGGAACATTGTGATGACTGTGGTCATGGAGCATTGTGATGACAAGTGCATGGAGCTTTGTGATGACAGGGACATGGTGCATTGGTCTGACAAGTTTCATGGATAATTGTGTTGACAGTGCGCATGGCACATTGTGATGACAAGGGCACGGAACACAGTGATACATGTGTCATGGAGCATTGCAATGACAAGGGCATGGAACATTGTGATGAGAAGGGCATCGAGCATTATGAAGACAAGGTCATGGAGTATTGTGAAGACAGGTGTCAGGGAGCATTGTGATGACATATTACATGGTCCATTGTGATGACAATGGCATGGAGCATTGTGATGCCAAGTGTTATGGAGGATTGTGATGACAAAGGTAATGGAGCATTGTGATGACAAGGGCTTGGAGCATTGTGATGACAAGGGCATGGAGCATTGTGATGACAACGGGCATTGAGAATTTTGATGAAAAGTTCATGAAGCACTGTGATCACAAAGGCATGGAGCTTGCTATGACAGGTGTCATGGGGCATTGCGATGACAAGTGCATGGAGAATTGTGATGACAAGAGCATGTAACATTGTGATGAGAACTGTCACGGAGCATTTTGATGACAAGGACGTGGAGAATTGTGATGACAAGGGACATGGAGCATTGTGATGAGCAGGGCATGGAGCATTGTGATGGCAAGACCGTGGAGCACTGTGATGAGAAGACCATGGATAATTGTGAATACGAGCATCATGGAGCACTGTAATGACAAGGGGCATGGAGCATTGTGATGACAGGTATCAAGGAGCATTGTGATGACAAGGGTCATGGAGCATTCTGATGACAAACTTGTGGAGTATTGTGATGAAAATGGCATGGAGCATTGTGATGAAAACTGCATGGATCATTGTGATGAAAAAGGCATGGAGACTTGTCATGACAGGGTTCAATGAGCATACTGACGACAAGTGTCAGGGAGCATTGTGATGACAAGTGTATTGAGAATTGTGATGACAAAGGTCATGGAGCATTGTGATGAGAAGTCCATGGATAATTGTGATGACCAGTGTCATGGGGCGTTGTGATGACAAGTGTTATGGAACATTGTGATCACAAGGGTTTGGAGCATTGTGATGACAGAGGTCATGGAGAATTTTGATTTCATTGTGATGACAATAGCAGGAAGCATTATGATGATGGTCATGGTGCATTGTGATGACAGGGTTCATGGAGCGTTGAGATGAAAAGGGGCATGGAGCATTGTGATTACAGGGATCTTGGAGCATTGTGATGAC
Organism: Hyperoodon ampullatus; assembly: GCF_949752795.1. NCBI lineage: Eukaryota > Metazoa > Chordata > Mammalia > Artiodactyla > Ziphiidae > Hyperoodon > Hyperoodon ampullatus. Next base: position 107,770,577 of record NC_136914.1, read on the forward strand.
AAGGGCAAGGAGTATTGTGATGAGAAGGCAATGGAGCATTCTGATGACATGACTCAGGGAGCTTTGTGATGACATGGGCATGGAGCATTGTGATTACAGGGGTCATGGAGCCTTGTGATGACAAGGCCGTGGAACATTGTGATGGCAGGTGTCATGGAGCATTGTTATTACAGGGGTAATGGAGCATTGTGATGAGAAGGGCATGGAGAATTGGTCTGAAAAGTTTCATGGATTATTGTGATGAGAGTGGGCATGGAGCCTTGTGATGACAAGGGCACGGAACACAGTGATACATGTGTCATGGAGGATTGCAATGAGAAGGGCATGGAGCATTGTGATGAGAAGTGCATCGAGCATTGTGATGAAAAGCGTCATGGAGCTTTGTGATGACAACGGCATGGAGCAATGTGATGAGAGGTTTCATGGAGCTTTGAGATGACAATGGCATGGAGCATTGTGATGCCAAGGGTCATGGAGTTTTGTGATGACATAGGCCATGGAGCATTTTGATGACAAGGACGTGGTGCATTGTGATGAGAAGGGCAGTGAGCATTGTGATGACAGGGTCACGGAGCAATTGGATGAAAAGGGTCATGGAACATTTTGATGACAGTGTTTATGGAACAATGTGATATCAGGGGTCATGAAACATTGTGATGAAAGGGTCATGGAGCACTGTGATGACAGGGGTTATGGAACATTGTGATGGCAGGGGCATGGAGCATTGTGATGATAAGGGCATGTAGCATTGTTATGACAAGGGTCATGGAATATTGTGATGACACGGGTGAGGGAGTATTGTGATGACTAGTGATGGAACATTGTGATATCAGTGTTGGGAGGGCATTTTGATGAGAAGTGCATGGAGCATTGTGATGACAAGGTTGTGGAGCATTGTGACGACAATCGCATGGCGCATTGTGATGATATGGGTCATGGAGCATTGTGCTGACAAACGCATAGAGCATTGTGATGACAAGGTTCACCGAGCATTGTGATGAAATGTTCATGGAACATTGTGGTGACAATGGTCACAGAGCCTTTTGATGACGAGGGCATGGACCATTGTGATGACAAAGGTCATAAGCATTGTGATGACTGGAGTCACGGAGCATTGTGATGACAGGGGTCATAGAGCATTGTGATGAAAGGGCATGGAGCATTGTGATGACAGGTGCATGTTGCATTGGTCTGACATGTTTCATGGATTATTGTGATGACAGTGGGCATGGCGCATTGTGATGACAAGGTCATGGAGCATTGTGATGAGAAGGTCATGGAGTATTGTAAAGACAGGTGTCAGGGATCATTGTGATGACATATGTCATGGTCCATTGCGATGACAAAGGAATGGAGCATTGTGATGCCAAGTGTCATGGAGGATTGTGATGACAAAGGTAATGGAGGATTTTGATGACAAGGGCTTGGAGCATTTTGATGACAAGGGTCATGGAGCATTGTGATGACAAGGGCATGTAGCATTGTGATGACAAGGGCCATTGAGAATTTTGATGACAAGTTCATGAAGCATTGTGATGACAACCACATGGAGCTTGCTGTGACAGGGGTCATGGAGCATTGCGATGACAAGTGCATAGAGAATTGTGATAACAAAGTATGTAACACTGTGATGAGAAGTGACATGGAGCATAGTGATGCCAAGAACGTGGAGAATTGTGATGATAGGGGACATGGAGCATTGTGATGACCAGGGCATGGAACATTGTGATGGCAAGACCTTCGAGCATTGTGATGAGAAGACCATGGATAATTGTGATGACGAGCGTCAGGTAGCACTGTAATAACAAAGGGTATGGAGAATTGTGATGACAAGGGTCATGGAGCATTTTGATGACAAAGGCGAGGAGCATTGGTCTGAAAAGTTTCATGGATTACTGTGATGAGAGGGGGCAAGGAGCAGTGTGATGACAAGGGCACGGAACACTGTGATACATGGGTCATGGAGGATTGTAATGACAAGCGCATGGAGCATTGTGATAAGACTGGCATCGAGCATTGTGATGAAAAGCAGCATGGAGCCTGTGATGACAAGGGCATGGAACAATGTGATGAGAGGGTTCATGGAGCGTTTTGATGACACTGGTCATGGAGCATTGTGATGATATGGGTCATGGAGCATTGTGATGAGAAGATCATCGAGCACTGGTATGAAAATGTTCATGGACTTTTGTGATGACAGGGTTCATGGAGCATTGTGATGACAAGGGAATGGAGCATTGTGATGAGAAGAACATGGAGCCTTGTGATGACAAGTCTCATGGAGCATTCTGATGAACAGGGGCATGGAGCATTGTGATTACAGGGGTCTTGGAGCATTGTGATGAAAAGGGCATGGATCATTGTTATGAAAATGGCATGGAGCCTTGTCATGACAGGGTTCTAGGAGCATACTGACGACAAGTGTCAGGGAGCATTGTGATGACAAGTGTATTGAGCATTGTGATGACAAAGGTCATGGAGCATTGTGATGAGAAGACCATGGATAATTGTGATGATGAGCATCATGGGGTGTTGTGATGATAAGTGTTATGGAACATTGTGATCACAAGGGTTTGGACCATTGTGATGACAGAGGTCATGGAGCATTTTTATTTCATTGTGATGACAATAGCCTGAAGCATTATGATGATGGGCATGGTGCATTGTGATGACAGGGTTCATGGAGCATTGAGATGAAAAGGGGCGTGGAACATTGTGATTACAGGGGTCTTGGAGCATTGTGATGAAAAGGGCACGGAGCATTGGATGAGAACGCCATGGAACATTCTGATGACATGCGTCATGGAGCATTGTGATGACAAGGGCATGGAGCATTGTGATTACAGGGGTCTTGGAGCATTGTGATGAGAAGGGTCATGGAGCCTTGTGTTGACAAGGCCATGGAACATCGTGATTGCAGGGGTCATGGAGCATTGTTATGACAGGTGTCATGGAGCATTGTGATGGCAAGGTCATGGAGTATTGTAATGAGAAGGCCATGGAGCATTCTGATGGCATGCGTTATGGATCTTTGTGATGACAAGGGAATGGAGCATTGGTCTGAAAATTTTCATGGATTACTGTGATGAGAGGGGGCAAGGAGCAGTGTGATGACAAGGGCACGGAACACTGTGATACATGGGTCATGGAGGATTGTAATGACAAGCGCATGGAGCATTGTGATAAGAATGGCATCGAGCATTGTGATGAAAAGCAGCATGGAGCCTGTGATGACAAGGGCATGGAACAATCTGATGAGAGGTTTCATGGAGCATTGTGATGACAATGGCATGCAGCATTGTGATGACAAGGGTCATGGAGCATTGTGATGACAAAGGTCATGGAGCATTTTGATGACAAGGGTGTGGTGTATTCTGTTGTGAAGGGCAGGGAGCATTGTGATGACAGGGTCATGGAGCAATTTGATGAAAAGTGTCATGGAACATTTTGATGACAGGGGTTATGGAACATTGATATGTCAGGGGTCATGGAACATTTTCATCACAGGGGTTATGCACCATTGTGATGACAGGGGAGTGGGTGTATTGTGATGACTAGTGAGGGAACATGTTGATATCAGTGGTGAGAGAGCATTTTGATAAGAAGTGCATGGAGCATTGTGATGACAAGGTTGAGGAGCATTGTGATGACAAGCGCATGGTGCATTGTGATGCCAAGGGTCATGGAGCATTGAGTTGACAAAGGCACGGAGCATTGTGATGACAAGTGTCACGGAGCATTGTGATGAAAAGTTCATGGAGCATTGTGGTGACAAACTTCACAGAGCATTGTGATGATGAGGGCATGGACCATTGTGATGACACAGGTCATGAAGCCTTGTGATGACTGGAGTAACGGAACATTGTGATGACTGAGGTCATGGAGCATTGTGATGACAAGTGCATGGAGCTTTGTGTTCACAGGGACATGGAGCATTGGTCTGACAAGTTTCATGGATAATTGTTTTGACAGTGGGCATGGCACATTGTGATGACAAGGGCACGGAACACAGTGATACATGTGTCATGGATGATTGCAATGATAAGGGCATGGAGCTTCGTGATGAGAAGGGCATCGAGCATTATGAAGACAAGGTCATGGAGTATTGTGAAGACAGGTGTCAGGGAGCATTTTGATGACATATTTCATGGTCCATTGTGATGACAATGGCATGGAGCATTGTGATGCCAAGTGTTATGGAGGATTGTGATGACAAAGGTAATGGAGCATTGAGATGACAAGAGCTTGGAGCATTGTGATGACAAGGGCATGGAGCACTGTGATGACAACGGGCATTGAGAATTTTGATGAAAATGTCGTGAAGCACTGTGATCACAAAGGCATGGAGCTTGCTATGACAGGGGTCATGGGGCATTGCGATGACAAGTGCATGGAAAATTGTGATGACAAGGGACATGGAGCATTGTGAGGAGCAGGGCATGGAGCATTTTGATGGCAAGACCGTGGAGCAATGTGATCAGAAGACCATGGATAATTGTGAATACGAGCATCATGGAGCACTGTAATGACAAGGGGCATGGAGCATTGTGATGACAGGTGTCTTGGAGCATTGTGCTGACAGGGGTCATGGATCATTGTGATGACAAGAGTCACGGAGCATTCTGATGACAAGCTTGTGGAGTATTGTGATGACAATGGCATGGAGCCTTGTGATGAAAAGGGCATGGATCATTGTGATGAAAAAGGCATGGAGACTTGTCATGACAGGGTTCAATGAGCATACTGACGACAAGTGTCAGGGAGCATTGTGATGACAAGTGTATTGAGAATTGTGATGACAAAGGTCATGGAGCATTGTGATGAGAAGTCCATGGATAATTGTGATGACCAGCGTCATGGGGCATTGTGATGACAAGTGTTATGGAACATTGTGATCACAAGGGTTTGGAGCATTGTGATGACAGAGGTCATGGAGAATTTTGATTTCATTGTGATGACAATAGCATGAAGCATTATGATGATGGGCATGGTGCATTGTGATGACAGGTTTCATGGAGCACTGAGATGAAAAGGGGCATGGAGCATTGTGATTACAGGGGTCTTGGAGCACTGTGATGACAAGGGCATGGAGTATTGTGATGAGAAGGCCATGGAGCATTCTGTTGACATGACTCAGGGAGCTTTGTGATGACATGGGCATGGAGCATTGTGATTACACGGGTCTTGGAGCATTGTGATGACAAGGGTCATGGTGCCTTGTGATGACAAGGCCGTGGAACATTGTGATGGCAGGGGTAATGGAGCATTGTTATGACAGGGGTAATGGAGCATTGTGATGACAAGGGCATGGAGAATTGGTCTGAAAAGTTTCATGGATTATTGTGATGAGAGTGGGCATGGAGCATTGTGAGGACAAGGGCACGGAACACAGTGATCCATGTGTCATGGAGGATTGCAATGAGAAGGGCATGAAGCATTGTGATGAGAAGTGCATCGAGCATTGTGATGAAAAGCGTCATGGAGCTTTTTGATGACAACGGCATGGAGCAATGTGATGACAGGTTTCATGGAGCTTTGAGATGACAATGGCATGGAGCATTGTGATGCCAAGGGTCATGGAGTATTGTGATGACATAAGCCATGGAGCATTTTGATAACAAGGACGTGGTGCATTGTGAAGAGAAGGGCAGTGAGAATTGTGATGACAGGGTCATGGAGCAATTGGATGAAAAGGGTCATGGAACATTTTGATGACAGTGTTTATGGAACAATGTGATATCAGGGGTCATGGAGCATTGTGATGAAAGGGTCATGGAGCACTGTGATGACAGGGGTTATGGAACATTGTGATGGCAGGGGCATGGAGCATTGTGATGATAAGGGCATGTAGCATTGTTGTGACAAGGGTCATGGAATATTGTGATGACACGGGTGAGGGAGTATTGTGATGACTAGTGATGGAACATTGTGATATCAGTGGTGAGAGAGCATTTTGATGAGAAGTGCATGGAGCATTGTGATGACAAGGTTTTGGAGCATTGTGACAACAATCACATGGCGAATTGTGATGATATGTGTTATGAAGCATTGTTCTGACAAAAGCAAGGAGCATTGTGATGACAAGGTTTATGGAGCATTGTGATGACAACGTGTGGAGCATTGTGATGACAAGCGCATGGCACATTGTGATGCCATGGGTCATGGAGTATTGTGCTCACAAAGGCATGGAGCATTGTGATGACAAGGGTCACCGAGCATTTTGATGAAATGTTCATGGAGCATTGTGGTGACAAAGGTCACAGAGCCTTGTGATGACGAGGGCATGGACCATTGTGATGACAAAGGTCATGAAGCATTGTGATGACTGGAGACACGGAGCATTGTGATGACAGGGGTCATAGAGCATTGTGATGAAAGGGCATGGAGCATTGTGATGACAGGGGCATGTTGCATTGGTCTGACATGTTTCATGGATTATAGTGATGACAGTGGGCATGGCGCATTGTGATGACAAGGGCATGGAGCATTGTGATGAGAAGGTCATGGCGTATTGTGAAGACGTGTCAGGGAGCATTGTGATGACATATGTCATGGTCCATTGCGATGACAATGGAATGGATCATTGTGATGCCAAGTGTCATGGAGGATTCTGATGACAAAGGTAATGGAGCATTTTGATGACAAGGGCTTGGAGCATTGTGATGACAAGGGTCATGGAGCATTTTGATGACAATGGCATGGAGCATTGTGATGATAAGGGCCATTGAGTATTGTGATGACAAGTTCATGAAGCATTGTGATGACAAGCACATGGAGCTTGCTATGACAGGGGTCATGGAGCATTGTGATGACAAGTGCATAGAGAATTGTGATGACAAAGCATGTAACACTGTGATGAGAAGTGTCATGGAGCATAGTTATGCCATGAATGTGGAGAATTTTGATGACAGTGGTCATGGAGCATTGTGATGACCAGGGCATGGAGCATTGTGATGGCAAGACCGTGGAGCATTGTGATGAGAAGACCATGGATAATTGTGATGACGAGCAGCATGGAGTACTGTAATGACACGGGGTATGGAGCATTGTGATAACAGGGGTCATGGAGCATTGTGATGACAGTCGTCATGGAGCATTCTGATGACAAACTTGTGGAGTATTTTGATGACAATGGCATGGAGCATTGTGAAGAAAACTGCATGGGGCATTGTGATGAAAAAGGCCTGGAGCCTTATCATGACAGGTTTCAAGGAGCATTCTGATGACAAGTGTCAGGGAGCATTGTGATGACAAATGTCATGGAGCATTGTGACGACAACAGCATGGAGTGTTGTGATGACAAACACATGGAGCTCGCTATGACAGGGGACATGGAGCATTGCGATGAGAAGTGCATTGAGAATTGTGATGACAAAGCATGTAACACTGTGAGAGAAGTGTCATGGAGCATAGTGATGCCAAGAACGTGGAGAATTGTGATTACAGGGGACATGGGGCATTGTGACGACCAGGGCATGGAGCACAGTGATGGCAAGACCGTGGAGCATTGTGATGAGAAGACCATGGATAATTGTGATGACGGGCGTCATGGAGCACTGAAATGACAAGGGGTATGGAGCATTGTGATGACAGGGGTCATGGAGAATTGTGATGATAGTGGTCATTGAGCATTGTGATGACAAGGATCATGGAGCATTTTGATGACAAGGGTGTGGAGCATTGTGATGAGAAGACCATGGATAATTGTGATGACGAAAATAATGGAGCATAGTAATGACAAGGGGTATGGAGCATTGTGATGACAGTGGTCATGGAGCATTGTGAAGACTGGGGACATGGAGCATTGTGATGACCAGGGCATGGGGCATTGTGAAGGCAAGACCGTGGAGCACTGTGATGAGAAGTCCATGGATAATTGTGATGACGAGCATCATGGAGCACTGTAATGACAAGGGGCATGGAGCATTGTGATGACAGGTATCATGGAGCATTGAGAGGAAAAGGGGCATGGAGCATTGTGATGACAAGGGTCATGGAGCATTTTGATGACAAGCGCGTGGAGCATTGTCATGAGAAGACCATGGATAACTGTGATGACGAGCGTCATGGAGCAATGTAATGACAAGGTGTATGGAGCATTGTGATGACTGGGGACATGGAGCATTGTGATGACCAGGGCATGGAGCACTGTGATGGCAAGACCGTGGAGCATTTTGATGAGAAGACCATGGATAGTTGTGATGACGAGCGTCAGCGAGCACTGTAATGACAATGGGTATGGAGCATTGTGATGACAGGTGTCATTGAGCATTGTGATGACAGTGGTCATGGAGCATTGTGATGACAAGGGTCATGGAGCATTTTGATGACAAGGGCGTGGAGCATTGTGATGAGAAGACCATGGATAATTGTGATTACGAGCATCATGGTGCACTGTAATGATAAGGGGTATGGAGCATTGTGATGACAGTGGTCAAGGAGCATTGTGATGACTGGGGACATGGAGCATTGTGATGACCAGGGCATGGAGCATTTTGATGACAAGGGCGTGGAGCACTGTGATGAGAAGACCATGGGTAATTGTGATGACGAGCATCATGGAGCACTGTAATGACGAGGGGTATGGAGTACTGTGATGACAGGGGTCATGGAGCATTGTGATGACAAGGGTCATGGAGCATTCTGATGACAAGCTTGTGGAGTATTGTTATAACAATGACATGGAACGTTGTGATGAAAAGGGCATGGAGCATTCTGATGAAAAATGCATGGAGCCTTTTCATGACAAGGTTCAAGTAGCATTCTGACGACAAGTCTCAGGGAGCATTGTGATGACTAGTGAACTGAGAATTGTGATGACAAATGTCATGGAGCATTGTGAAGACAAGGGCATGGAGTATTGGCATGACAGGCATCATGGAGTGTTGTGACGACAAGTGCTGTTGAACATTGTGATCACAAGGGTTTGGAGCATTGTGATGACAGAGGTCATGGACCATTTTGATTTCAAGGAGCATGGAGCATTGTGATGACAAGGGCATGAAGCAATGTGATCCCAAGGTTCATGGAGGATTGTGAAGACAATGGTAATGGAGTATTGTGATGACAAGTGCATGGAGCATTGTGATGACAAGGTGATGTAGCATTTTGCTGACACAGGCATGGAGAATTGTGAAAATAAGGGTCATGGAGAACGGTGATGATAAGCGTCATGGAGCATTGTGATTACAGGGGTCATGGAGCATTGGGATGACAAGGGCATGGATCATTGTGATGACAAGTGTCATGGAGCATTGGGCTGAAAATGTTCATGGAGCATTGTGATGACAAGGGAATGGAGCATTGTGATGACAAGAGTCCCGGATCATTGTGTTGTCAGGAGTCATGGAGCGTTGTGATCACAGTGGTCATGGAACATTGTGATGATATGGGTCATGGAGCATAGTGATGAGAAGGTCATTGAGCACTGGACTGCAAATATTCATGGAGTATTGTGATGACAGGGTTCATGGAGCATTTTGATGACAACGGAATGGAGCATTGTGATAAGAAGAACATGGAGCCTTGTGATGACAAGTCTCATGGAGCATTCTGATGAACAGGGGCATGGAGCATTGTGATTACAGGGGTCTTGGAGCATTGTGATGAGAAGGCCATGGAGCATTCTGATGACATGTGTCATGGAGTTTTGTGATGACAAGGGCATGGAGCATTGTGATTACAGGGGTCTTGGAGCATTGTGATGAAAAGGGCATGGATCATTGTTATGAAAAAGGCATGGAGCCTTGTCATGCCAGGGTTCAAGGAGCATACTGACGACAACTGTCAGGGAGCATTGTGATGACAAGTGTATTGAGCATTGTGATGACAAATGTCATGGAGCATTGTGATGAGAAGACCATGGATAATTGTGATGATGAGCATCATGGGGTGTTGTGATGATAAGTGTTATGGAACATTGTGATCACAAGAGTTTGGAGCATTGTGATGACGAGGTCATGGAGCATTTTGATTTCATTGTGATGACAATAGCCTGAAGCATTATGATGATGGGCATGGTGCATTGTGATGACAGGGTTCATGGAGCATTGAGATGAAAAGGGGCGTGGAACAATGTGATTACAGGGGTCTTGGAGCATTGTGATGACAAGGGCACGGAGCATTGTGATTACAGGGGTCTTGGAGCACTGTGATGACAAGGATCATGGAGCCTTGTGATGACAAGGTCATGGAACATCGTGATGGCAGGGGTCATGGAGCATTGTTATGACAGGTGTCATGGAGAATTGTGATGGCAAGGGCATGGAGCATTGTGATGAGAAGGCCATGGAGAATTCTGATGGCATGCCTCATGGAGCTTTGTGATGACAAGGGAATGGAGCATTGTGGTGACAAGAGTCCCGGATCATTGTGTTGTCAGGAGTCATGGAGCGTTGTGATGACAGTGGTCATGGAGCATTGTGATGATATGGGTCATGGAGCATTGTGATGAGAAGGTCATCGAGCACTGGGCTGAAAATGTTCATGGAGTATTGTGATGACAGGGTTCATGGAGCATTGTGATGACAAGGGAATGGAGCATTGTGATGAGAAGAACATGGAGCCTTGTGATGACAAGTCTCATGGAGCATTCTGATGAACAGGGGCATGGAGCATTGTGATTACAGGGGTCTTGGAGCATTGTGATGGCAAGGGCATGGAGCATTGTGATGAGAAGGTCATGGAGCATTCTGATAGCATGCGTCATGGAGCTTTGTGATGACAAGGGCATGGAGCATTGTGATTACAGGGGTCTTGGAGCATTGTGATGACAAGGGTCATGGAGCCTCGTGATGACAAGGCCGTGGAACATTGTGATGGCAGGGGTAATGGAGCATTGTTATGACAGGGGTAATGGAGCATTGTGATGACAAGGGCATGGAGCATTGGTCTGAAAAGTTTCATGGATTATTGTGATGAGAGTGGACATGGAGCATTGTGATGACAAGGGCATGGAACACAGTGATACTTGGTTCATGGAGGATTGTAATGACAAGAGCATGGAGCATTGTGATGAGAAGGGCATCGAGTAGTGTGATGATAAGCGTCATGTAGATTTTTGATGAGAATTGCATGGATCAATGTGATGATAGGGTTCATGGAGCATTGTGATGCCAAGGGTCATGGAGCTTTGTGATGACAAGGTCATGGAGCATTTTGATGACAAGGGCGTGGTGCATTGTGATGAGAAGGACAGGGAGCATTGTGATGACAGGGTCATGGAGCAATTTGATGAAAAGGGTCAAGGAACATTTTGATGACAGTGTTTATGGAATATTGTGATATCAGGGGTCATGGAGCATTGTGATGAAAAGGGTCATGGAGCATATGATGACAGTTGTTATGGAACACTGTGATGTCAGGGGCATGGAGCATTGTGATGATAAGGGCATGTAGCAGTGTTGTGACAAGGGTCATAGAACATTGTGATGACAGGGGTGAGGGAGTATTGTGATGAATAGTGATGTAACATTGTGATATCTCTGGTGAGAGAGCATTTTGAAGAGAGGTGCATGGAGCATTGTGTTGACAAAGATTATGGAGCATTGTGACGACAAGATTATGGAGCACTGTGATGACAAGCGCATGGCGCATTGTGATGGCATGGGTCATGGAGCATTGTGCTGACTGACAAGCGCATGGAGCATTGTGATGGCATGGGTCATGGAGCATTGTGCTGACAAGCGCATGGACCATTGTGATGACAAGGGTCATGGAGCATTGTGCTGAGAAAGGCATAGAGCATTGTGATGACAAGGGTGAAAAAGCATTGTGATGAATATTTCATGGAGCATTGTGGTTAAAAAGGTCACAGAGACTGTTGATGACGAGGGCATGGACCATTTTGATGACAAAGGTCATGAAACATTTTGATGACTGGGGTCACGGAGCATTGTGATGACAGGGGTCATGGAGCATTGTGATAACAAGGGCATGGAGCATTGTGATGACAAGGGCATGGAGCATTGGTCTAATTAGTTTCATGGATTATTGCGATGACAGTTGGAATGGCGCTTTGTGATGACAAGGGCATGGAGCATTGTGATGACCAAGTCATGCAGTATTGTGAAGACATGTGTCAGGGAGCATTGTGATGACATATGTAATGGCCCATTGTGATGACAATGATATGGGTCATGGAGCATTGTGATGAGAAGGTCATCGAGCACTGGGCTGAAAATGTTCATGGAGTATTGTGATGACATGGAGCATTCTGATGCCAAGTGTCATGGAGGATTCTGATGACAAAGGTAATGGAGCATTGTGATGACAATGGCTTGGAGCATTGTGATAACAAGGGTCAGGGAGCATTGTGCTGACAAGTGCATGGAGAATTGTGATGACAAGGGTCATGGAGCACTCTGATGACAAGCTTGTGGAGTATTTTGATGACAGTGGCATGGAGCATTGTGATGAAAATGGCATGGGGCATTGTGATGAAAAATTCATGAGGCCTGTTCGTGACAGGGTTCAAGGAACATTCTGACGACAAGTGTCAGGGAGCATTGTGATGACCAGTGTATACAGAATTGTGTTGAAAAAGGTCATGGAGCATTGTGATGAAAAGGGCATAGGGTATTATGATGACAGTCATCATGGAGCGTTGTGATGACAAGTGTTATGGAACATTGTGATCACAAGGGTTTGGAGCATTGTAATGACAGAGGTCATGGATCATTTTGATTTCAAGGAGCATGGAGCATTGTGATGACAAGGGCATGAAGCAATGCGATCCCAAGGTTCATGGAGGATTGTGATGACAATGGTAATGGAGTATTGTGATGACAAGCGCATAGAGCATTGTAATGACAAGGTCATGTAGCATTTTGCTGACAAAGGCATGGAGCAATGTGATGACAGGTGTCATGGAGCACTGTGATGACAAGCGTCACGGAGCATTGTGAATACAGGGGTCATGGAGCATTGGGATGACAAGGGCAAGGATCATTGTGATGACAAGTGTCATGGAGCATTGGACTGAAAATGATCATGGAGTATTGTGATAACAGGGGTCATGGAGCATTATGATGACTAGGGAATGGAGAATTGTGATGACAAGAGTCCCGGATCATTGTGTTGTCAGGCGTCAAAGAGCGTTGTAATGACAGGGGTCATGGAGCATTGTGATAATATTTCTCATGGAGCATTGTGATGAGAAGGTCATAGAGCATTGGGCTGAAAATGTTCATGGAGTATTGTGATGACAGGGGTCATGGAGCTTTGTGATGACAGAGGTCATGGATCATTTTGATTTCATTGTGATGACAATAGCCTGAAGCATTATGATGATGGGCATGGTGCATTGTGATGACTGGGTTCATGGAGCATTGAAATGAAAAGGGGCATGGAGCATTGTGATTACAGGGGTCTTGGAGCATTGTGATGAGAAGGGCATGGAGCATTATGATGAGAAGTCCATGGATCATTCTGATGACATGCGTCATGGAACTCTGTGATGACAAGTGCATGGAGCATTGTGATTACAGGGGTCTTGGAGCATTGTGATGACAAGTGTCATGGAGCCTTGTGATGACAAGGCCGTGGAACATTGTGATGGCAGGGGTCATGGAGCATTGTTATGACAGGGGTAATGGAGCATTGTGATGAGAAAGGCATGGAGCATTGTAATGAAAACTTCATGGAGCATTGTGGTTACAAAGGTCACAGAGCCTTGTGATGATGCGGCCATGGACCATTGTGATGACAAACGTTATGAAGCATTGTGATGACTGGAGTCACGGAGCATTGCGATGACAGTGGTCATGGAGCATTGTGATGACAAGGGCATGGAGCATTGTGATGACAGGGGCATGGAGCATTGGTCTGACATGTTCCATAGATTATTGTGATGAGAGTGGGCATGGTGCATTGTGATCACAAGGGCATGGGGCATTGTGATGAGAAGGTCATGGAGTATTGTGAAGACAGGTGTCAGGGAGCGTTGTGATGACATATGTCATGGTCCATTGTGATGACCATGGCATGGAGCATTGTGATGCCAAATGTAATTGAGGATTGTGATGACAAATATAATGGAGCATTGTGATGATTAGGGCTTGGAGCATTATGATGACAAGGGCCATTGAGAATTTTCATGACAAGGTCGTGAAGCATAGTGATGACAAAGTCCTGGAGCATTGTGATGAGAAAACCATGGAGCCTTGTGATGACAAGGCTCTTGGAGCATACTGATGAAAAGGGGCATGGAGCATTGTGAATACAGGGGTCTTGGAGCATTGTGATGAAGAGGGCATGTATCATTGTGATGAAAAAGGCATGGAGCCTTGTCATGACAGGGTTCAAAGAGCATACAGAAAACAATTGTCAGGGAGCATTTTGATGACAAGTGTATTGAGCATTGTGATGACAAAGGTCATGGAGCATTGTGAGGAGAACACCATGGATAACTGTGATGACGAGAGTCATGGGGCATTGTGATGACAAGAATTATGGAATATTGTGATCACAAGGGTTTGGAACATTGTTATGACAGAGGTCATGGGGCATTTTGATTTCCTTGTGATGAAAATAGCATGAAGCATTATGATGATGGGCATGGTGCATTGTGATGACAGGTTTCATGGATCATTGAGATGAAAAGGGGCATGGAGCATTGTGATTAAAGGGGTCTTGGAGCATTGTGATGAGAAAGGTCATGGAGCCTTGTGATGACAAGGCCATGGAACCTCGTGATGGCAGGGGTCATGGAGCATTGTTATGACAGTGGTAATGGAGCATTGTGATGGCAAGGGCATGGAGCATTGTGATGAGAAGGCCATGGAGCATTCTGATGACATGTGTCAGGGAGCTTTGTGATGACAAGGGCATGGAGCAATGTGATGAAAGCATTCATGAAGCATTGTGATGACAATGACATAGAGCATTGTGATTCCAAGGGTCATGGATCTTTGTGATGACAAATGTCATGGAGCATTTTGATGACAAGTGCATTATGCATTGTGATGAGAAGGGCAGGGAGCATTGTGATGACAGGGTCACGGACCAATTTGATGAAAATTGTCATGGAACATTTTGGTGAAAGTGTTATGGAACATTGTGATGTCATGGGTCATGGAGCATTTTGATGAAAAGGGTCATGGAGCATTTTGATGACAGGGGTTATGGAACATTGTGATGTCAGGGATCATCAAACATTGTGATGATAAGTGCATGTAGCATTGTGATGACAGGAGTCATGGAACATTGTGATGACAGGGGTGAGGGTGTATTGTGATGAATAGTGATATAATATTGTGATATCAATGGTGAGAGAGCATTTTGATGAGAAGTGCATAGAGCATTTTGATGACAAGGTTTATGGAGCATTGTCATGACAAGATTGTGGAGCACTGTGATGACAAGCGCATGGCACATTGTGATGACATGGGTCATGGAGCATTGTGCTGTCAAGCACATGGAGCATTGTGATGACAAGGGTCATGGAACATTGTGCTGAGAAAGCCATAGAGCATTGTGATGACAAGGGTCAAAGATCATTGTGATGAAAAGTTCATGGAGCATTGTGGTTGAAAATGTCACAGAGACTGTTGATAACAAGGGCATGGACCATTGTGATGACAAAGGTCATGAAGCATTGTGATGACTGGAGCCACGGAGCATTGTGATGACAGGGGTCATGGAGCATTGTCATAACAAGGGCATGGAGCATTGGTTTAATAAGTTTCATGGATTATGGCGATGACAGTTGGAATGGCAAATTGTGAGGACAAGGGCATGGCAGATTGTGATGACAAGGGCGTGGAGCATTATGATGACCAGGTCATGCAGTATTGTGAAGACAGGTGTCAGGGAGCGTTGTGATGACATATGTAATGGCCCATTGTGATGACAATGGCATGGAGCATTGTGATGACAAGTGTCATGGAGGATTCTGATGACAAAGGTAATGGAGCATTGTGATGACAATGGCTTGGAGCTTGCTATGACAGGGGTCATGGAACACTGCAATGACAAGTGCATGGAGAATTGTGAAGACAAGAGCATGGAACATTGTGCTGAGAAGTGTCATGTAGCATTGTGATGACAAGGACGTGGAGAATTGTGATAACAAGGTACATGGAGCATTGTGATGACAAGGCCCATTGAGAATTTTGATGACAAGGTCGTGAAGCATTGTGATGACAAACACATGGAGCTTGCTATGACAGGGGTCATGGAGCATTGCGATGACAAGTGCATAGAGAATTGTGATAACAAAGCATGCAACACTGTGATGAGAAGTGTCATGGAGCACAGTGATGCCAAGAACGTGGAGAATTGTGATGACAGGGGACAAGGAGAATTGTGATGACCAGGGCATGGAGCATTGTGATGACAGGGGTCATGGAGCAATATTATGACAAGGGCCATGGTGCATTCTGACATAAGATATCACTTATGAAGTGGATGAAATCATGCGTACATATGAACTGAATTAGGAAAGAGAACAGAGTCTCAGATTTAGAAAACACTCTTATGCTTGCTTAAGGGAAAAGGAGAGGTGGGGAGACAAACAAAACCAGAGTTTGATATTAGCACAGGTACCGTTCCATAATCCAAATACAGAAGAGACAAGCCCGACTCCTTCCTCAGTGAATGGGACTCAACACCCTTATTCTCCGCAGAGAAATATATATGACTAGTAAGAATTTGAAAACCTATGTATTGATATGTCTCCATAAGGGAACCAAGTGTGTCTAGAACGGCATAAACACGGCAGTGAGAATCAGCTCAAACCCACTAAAAAAGGAATTTCAAAACAAAACAAAAAAACTGTGAAATTCTTACACAATGCCTTCAGGGGTTCTGATGAGACTTGGAATGACCCTATCTACAATGACAGCTGGATGTGGCATAAGGCTGGACACTTGGGACTGAGAGGATTGGTGAGATTTGGTTAGCAAATGCAGACCCTTTAAAGCAATAATGCATGGCACGCATTCCATGGGTCACAACTCACCAGGTTGAAAGGAATATTACTACAGCTATAACATGTACGGGAAACCTACAGAATGGACACACTGTGAATACAATAGGATTCTAAAACTCAACGAATAGTCCCTCTCCTGGTGCTCCGGTTTGACTTTCCAGATGCTTTACTATCAATCTCCCAACTTGGACAGACAGACCCTTTAACCTCCTGGTTCGCACAGTTTGCCAATTTAGCAAAGGATGAAAGGGAAGAGGGAGAACAAATGAGAGAGTAGCTGTTAGGCATTTGGAGTGGCACATGTCACTCTAATTTCCCGGCAGGAAGAAGAATTAACCAAAGTCTCAGCAACCCACCGGGAACCACTATAGGTCCTGAACCAAAATTTTGGACTTGCGTTCAGCTCACAAATAACGAGTTGAAAAATGGAGCTCAGGGGCACAGCAATTCACAACCTGGCAGAGTAATAAAGGTCTACTGTTGTTCAAAAATCTGTTGAGGGAAGGCATCGAGGTGGACTTGAAAGCGAGGCAGAATAGCAGGAAACAGATAACAAGACGTACGTTGGAATCGCCTTTAAAGCACAGGAAGAGGGGCACAACTTCGACAATGATGCACTTGGCCAAAAAGGGCGTATGCGTTTTCTCCTGAATATATGCAGGAGAAAACGCATACGCCCTTTTTGGCCAAGCAAGCAAGCGGGCAATGCAAATCTGCACTACAAAGAAGTATCACTTCCCACCGGTCAAAAGGGACATCCACAAAATGTGTAAAATCCAGAAGGGCAAGACAGGCCCTGGAGAACAGGGAGCCTTGTTATGCTGATGGGTGGGATGTAAATTGCCAACTGCCTCTCTGTAGGAGTGCATTGTGTTCCCTCAAACAAGTAAACAACAGAGCTAAAGAGCCAAGGGCACTTCCAGTCTAGGGAATATATGTTGGGAAAACTGATAATCAATAAGAGAGAGCTACGCCAAAATTTAGGGCTACACTGCTTACAAGAACCTCAACTTGGGTACAACTTAACTATCCCAGGAAATATAAAAATGGTTCAAAAAATTGTGGTCCTTACGTACAATGTAATATCCCTCAGCCATAAAATCAATGTCAAAGACCAGTAGCAGCAAAATGACTGGATTCAAGTACGATGAATCTAAGTGAAATAAGTCACACAGAAAAACAAACTTATCATAAGATATCACTTATGAAGGTCCTGTAAACATGGCTACACATGAACTGAGTTAGGAAAGATAACAGAGTAACGAATGTTATCATAAGATATAACTCATAGCGGGAATGTACACATGGCTACACATGAACTGAATTACAAACACAACAGAGTCACACATTTAGAAAACAATCTTCTGCCTGCTTAAGGGGAAAGGCGAGGTGGGTTGATGCATAAAACCACAGTTTTAAATTAGCACAGATACCGTTACATAAACCAGGTATGTATTAGACAACACCTACTCCCAGCACAATGAACTGGACTCAACACCCCCTATTCATTGCAGAGGAATATATCTGACTCTAAGAAATTTAAAACATATGTATTCTCATGTCTCGATAAAGGAATCATGTGTGTGTATAACGTCATGAACACAGCACTGAAATTCAACTAAACCCCATTATACAAATAAATTTCAAAAGCAAAATGCAAAAACAGAGAAACAGAGAGAAAGTCTTAAAAATTACGTTCAGGGCCTGTGATGCAACCTGGATTGACCACCTTTACACCCACAGCTGGATGTGACATAAGACTGGACACTTGGGGCTGACAAGATTGCTGAGGTTGTGTGAGCAAAAGAACACCACTTAGAGCAATACTGTGTGCTACCCCTTCTAGTGGTCCCAACTCTACAGGTTTAAGGGAATCTTCCTACAGTTAAAACATGCATGGGAAACCCAGTGGATGGTACACTGTGTAATTGGGAAAGTTTTCTAAAAGGTACCTCATTTTTCCTTTCGTCGTGCTCGGCTTCGCCATTCCATCTGCATTACTAAAAATTTCCCCACTTGGACTGTCAGCGCCTTTACCCTCCTGTTATGCACAGTTTGCAAATTATGCAGAGGAGGTACAGGAAGAGGGGAAACAAATGAGAGAGTAGCTGTAGGTGTTTGGATGGGCACATGTCACACTAGTTTCCCATCAGGAAGAAGAATTAACCAAAGGCTCAGCCTGAAGCCCCGGAACCAGACTAGGGCCTAAAGCCATCCTGCGGTATTGCAGCCAGCTCACAAATAGGCGAGTTTAAAAATGGAAATCAGGGGCACAGCAATTCACAAACTTGCAGAGTTATAAAGGACAACTATCATCCAGAAATATATTGAGGTAAGGCAGTGAAGAGGATTTGAATGCAAGGCAGAATTGAAGGAAACAGATTTCAAGAGGTACATTGAAGTCATCTTTAAAGCACATGAAAAGCGACAGAACTTCGACAATGTTGCCCTTGCCCGAAATGGGAGTATGTGTATTTTCTTGAATATATTCGGGAAAAAATGCATACGCCCTTTTTGGCCAAGCAAGCCATCAGGCATTGCAAATCCACACTACATAGAAGTGTCCCTTACCTCCAGTCAAAAGGGCCATCCACAAATAGTGTAAAAACCACAAATGCAGGAGAGGCCATGGAGAAAAGGGAGCCTGGTTACGCCGATGGACAGGATGTAAATAGCCAACAGCCTCTCTGGAGAACTGTATGTTGTTTTCTAAAACAGAGCTACAGAGCATAGCACACTTCCACTCATGGGCGTGTATTTTGGGAAAACTAAAAATCCACAACACACAGCCAGCCCAAAGTTTAGGCTGCTCTGTTTACAAGAACCTCGACTTCAGTACACTTTAAATATCACAGGAAAGGAAAAAAATTGATATAGATATTGTGGTACTTATATACAATGGAATGTCACTCAGACATAAAATCAATGTCATAAGACCAATAGCAGCATAATGAGTGGCTTTAGGTACGATGATGCTAAGTGAAATGAGCCACAAAGAAAAAGAAACTTATTGTAATATATCACTTATAGAGGGAATGTAAACATGGCTACACATGAGCTGAATTTCAAAAGAGAACAGAGTCTCACATTTAGAAAACACACTTATGCCTCCTTAAGGGGAAAGGTGATGTGGGGTGATGTGTAAAAGCAGAGTTTGAAATTAGCACAGATACCATTCCATATACCAAATATGTAATAGACAAGACCTACTCCTTTCTCAATGAACTGGACACAAAACACCCTATTCACTGAAGAGGAATATATCTGACTGGTAATAATCTTGAAACCTATGTATTTACATGTCTCCATAATGAAATCAAGTGTATGTAGATTGGCAAAAACACAGATCAATTGAACAGGACAGAAAGCCCAGAGATAAACCTACATACCTATGGCTATCTCATCTATGACAAAGGAGCTAAGGATATACAATGGAGAAAAGACAGTCTCTTCAGTAATTGGTGCTGGGAAAACTGGACCCCTACACATAAAAGAATGAAGTTAGAACACTCCATAACACCATACACAAAAATAAACTCTCAATTGATTAGAGATCTAAATATAAGACCAGACACTATAAAACACATAGAGGAAACCATAGGCAGAACACTCTATGACATAAATCACAGCAAGATCCTTTTTGACCCACCTCCTAGAGAAATGGAAATAAAAACAGAAATCAACAAATGGAACCTAAGGAAACTTAAAAGCTTTTACACAGTACAGGAAAACATAAACAAGATGCAAAAACAACCCTCAGAATGGGAGAAAATATTTTCAAATGAAGCAATTGACATAGGATTAATCTCCAAACTTTACAAGCACCTCATGTAGCTCAATATCACAAAAGCAAACAACCCAATCCAAAAACGGGCAGAAGACCTAAATAGACATTTCTCCAAAGAAGATATATAGATTACCAGGAAACACATGAAAGGATGCTGAACATCACTAATCATTAGAGAAATGCAAATCAAAACTACTGTGAGGTATCACCTCACAGCAGTCAGAGTGGCAATCATCAAAAAAATCTACAAAACAATAAAGGCTGGAGAGGCCTTTATTGGAGAAAAGGGAACACACTTGCACTGTGGGTGGGAATGTAAATCGATATGGGCACTAGGGAGAACAGTACGGAGGTTCCTTTAAATAACTAACAATAGAAGTACCATACGACACAACAATCAAACTACTGGGCATTTGCCTTGCGAAAACCATAATTCAAAAAGAGTTATGTACGAAAATGTTCATTGCAGCTCTATTTACAATAGCCAGGACATGGAAGCAACCTAAGTGTTCATCGACAGATGAATGGATAAAGAAGATCTGGCACATATATACAATGGAATATTACCCAGCCATAAAAAGAAGCAAAACTGAGTTATTTGTACTGAGGTGGATGGACTTAGAATCTGTCCTACACAGTGAAGTAAGTCAGAAAGGGAAAAACAAATACTGTATGTTAACAGAGATATACAGAATCTAATGAAGAAAAAAAAAGATTTTGAAGAACCTAGTGGCGGGACAGGATTAAGGACACAGACGTAGAGAAAGGACTTGAGGACACTGGAAGGGGGATGGGTAAGCTGGGACGAAGTGAGAGAGTGGCATGGACATAAATACATTACCAAATGTAACACCGATCGCTACTGGGAAGCAGCCACATAGAACAGGGAGATCAGCTCGGTGCTTTGTGACCACATAAAGGGGTGGGATATGGAGTGTGGGAGGGAGATGCAAGAGGGAGGGGATCTGGTGATATTTGTATATGTATAGCTGATTCACTTTGTTATACAGCAGAAACTAACACTCCATTGTAAAACAATTATACTCCAAGAAACGTGTAAAAGGAAAAAAAAAAAAAAAGAAAGTCCAGGGATAAACCTACACACCTATGGTCAACTAATCTATGACAAAGGAGGAAAGACTATACAATGGAGATAAGACAGTCTCTTCAATCATTGGTGCTGGGAAATATGGACAGCTACATGTAAAAGAATGATATTAGAACACTCCCCAACACCATACATAAAAATATATTCAAAATGGATTAGAGACCTTAACGTAAGACCGGACAGTATAAAACTCTGAGACGAAAACTTACGAAGGATACTCTGACGTAAATCACAGCAAGAACTTTTTTTTTTTTTTTTTGCTATACGCGGGCCTCTCACTGTTGTGGCCCCTCCCGTTGCAGAGCACAGGCTCCGTATCCGCAGGCTCAGAGGCCATGGCTCACGGGCCCAGCCGCTCCGCAACATGTGGGATCTTCCCGGACTGTGGCATGAACCCGTTTCCCCTGCATCGGCAGGCGGACTCTCAACCACTGTGCCACCAGGGAAGCCCAGCAAGATCTTTTTTGATCCACCTCCTATTGTAATGAAATAAAAAAGAAAACTATACAGATGGGACCTAATGAAATGTAAAAGCTTTTGCAAAGCAAAGGAAACTACAAACAAGACGAAAAGACAACCCTCAGAATGGCAGAAAATATTTGCAAACGAATCAATGGACAAATGATTAATCTCCAATATATATAAACAGCTCATGCAGCTCAATATTAATAAAACAAACAACCCAATACAAAAATGGAAGAAGATCTAAATAGACATTTCTTCCAAGAAGACATAGAGATGGCCAGTACGCACATGAAAATCTGCTCAACATCACTAATTATTAGAGAAATGGAAATCAAAACTACAATGAGGTATCACGTCACACCTGTTAGAATGGGCATCATCAGAAAATCTACAAACAACAAATGCTGGAGAGGGTGTGGAGAAAAGGAACCTTCTTCCACTATTGTTGGGAATGTAAATCGATATAGTCTCTATGGAAAACAGTATGGAGGTTCCTTAAAAAACTAAAAGAGAATTACCATATAATCCAGCAATCCCACTACTGGGCATATACCCAGAGAAAACCATAAATCAAAAACACACATTCACCACAATGTTCATTGCAGCACTATTTACAATAGCCAGGTAATGAAAGCAATCCAAGTGCCCACAGACAGACGAATGGATAAAGATGTGGTACATATATACAATGGAATATTACTCAGCCATACATAGGAATGAAATTGGGTCATTTGTAGAGACCTTGATGGATCTAGAGACTGTCATACAGAGTGAAGTAAGTCAGAGAGAGAAAAACAAATATTGTATATTAATGCATATATGTGGAACCTAGAAAAATGGTACAGATGAACCGGTTTGCAGGGCAGACATAGAGACACAGATGTAGAGAACAAACATATGGACACCAAGGGGGGAACGCCATGTGAGGGTGGTGGTGGGATGAATTGGGAGACTGGGATTCACATGTGCACACTTATATGTGTAAAATAGATATCCAATAAGAACCGGCTGTATAAAATAAATAAATAAATTCAAAAAAAATTATAAATAAATACATAACATTTATAAAACAAAAAGTTTTTCCCTTCACATAGACGTCTTTATATTAATGCAGTATTTCCATGGTTATATCTCCAAATTAATAAAAAAAGAGGAATAAATAAAATCTACCTTGAACCAAAAAGAAAAAAAAGAAAAAAAAAAACCAGAACCCACTAGTTATAAAGAGGAAAATCGTATCAGGGCACTTGCTCCAGTGGTAAAAAATTCTTAAGTTGGTCAGAGATGGGAAATCGTCTCCCATGCAGTCAGCAGCACTCCCCCCCCCACAAGGAGCATCCTCATTGCAAAGCTGGGGGACTGTGTCAAGGCGTCTGTGAGTAAATGTGAGCTGAGCCCCAGTCCTGCTGCAGCTGAACTCTTCCCACCCTTTCCAGGTAAAACACCTGAATATGTACAAGAACTTGCAAGCCTAGAGGAAGGGCTGTGGAGCCACACCAGCGACAGCACGCAGGCCGACTTGGTGCCTTCAAGCCAACCAGGATGGTCCTGGCCCCAGATGCTCTTCTGGAAGCTTTCCATTTCCCTGCCTGAGATACCCCTCCTGCCACGGCCCCCACTGCTTTTTTACTTCCTCACCTCTGCCTGGGGAGAAATTCCAGCGGCAGGTATGCGTGACACATCCTCTTCTTTAGCAGGTGGCAGCCTGGCAACTCCTGCAGAAAGTCCAGCAGAGCCCCACTCACACTGGGCCACCACAAAGCCACGGCCCCTCACTCCCTCCAACAACCCCAGCCCCGACACTGCTGACGGGGCAGAGAATATGGCGTCAGGCACAGCTACAGGGGCTCTTGCTGACTGGAGAGGTGTTTATATTGGCCTCAACGCAGGCACACATGGGTAGGGCTGGTAGGCAGTGTCAGGCTCCCCAAATCAGCCAATCCTCACCCCTCAGGGGCTCACAGTTGCAGAAAATGAACCTTGCTAAATGGGCCAGGCCCAAGTAAGAGGTGTGGGCTCTTGAGAGTCAGGATAGACAAGGGGCTGCAGCTGCGGCTTGTTTTCTTACCATTTAATCTGGTCCATGAGTGGAAAACAACTTCAAGAAGACCCTATCCTAATGAGAGGAACCCAGTCAGGGAGAGGAGTGATGGTGGGTGGAGACAGAGGCCTGGTGCCCTGGCTGCAGTGGAAGTGTCTGGAAGACCAGGCAGAGAGAGGCTGCACAGAGTTATAGCCAGGGTCACAGACCTGTCAGAGCTGCTGTTTGTTAGTTCAAGTCCTGCTCTGAGGTGTTCTGTGTCAGCTGTGAGCGACAGGTGAGCTGGGGGTTCTCTGCAAGGTGGGCTATGTGCACAGTTCCAGTGTGCCCAACCCTGCTGGGGTACCTGCCCAGGGGAGCTCCGTATCCTGGGAAGGGCCTGACTAGGAGAGCCCCATGGGCTGCTGGGTAGCTGCACAGGTGAGCTCCATACCCTGGGAGGGACTTGACCACGAGAGCCCCGTGGGCTGTGGGGTGGGGGGTGCAGCCCAGGTGAGCTCCATATCCTGGGATAGGCCTGACCACGAGAGCCCCATGGGCTGCTGGAGACCTGGTAAAGGATATCAGGACAGTCAGTGAAGCCACCGAGGATATACATCCAGTAGCTCCTATTTCCTACACCCTGCTGGTCATTCTACCATCCACCAGGCCATGGCATTCTGTATTAGACTTCAATGATGCCTTCTTCTGTATTCCATTCATCTCAGAGTCACAAGAATTTTTGGCTTGTGAGTGGCAGGACACAACATGCAACAAAAGCAATAATGCTGGGCCGTCCTGCCCCAATGCTTCAAAAATCCCCACACCATCATTGGGGAAATGTCCTCTAAAGACCTAAAAGTTCTACCTCTGTAAAAGGGAACCCTCCTTCTATAGGTAGATGACATTCTGATTGCCAGGCCTACTAAAGACGCCTCTGAACTACCTAGCCAAGAAAGGATAGAAGGTGTCCAAGAAAAAGGCTCAAATATCCCAGGCTAAGGTGACATGCTTGGGCTTCATTCTCACAGATATTAGGAGAAACGCATCCCAGGATAGGGAAGAAGCCATTTGCAGCCTTACCTCTTCTAAGACTAGAAGACAGCTTAGGGGTTCCTGGGGAGGCCAAGGTTTTCTGCATCTGGATCCCTAACTACAGTCTAATAGCTGGGCCTCTACATGAAACACTGACACGAAAAGATGATGATCCTTTTGAATAGAATCCAGAAGCAGCCTTTCAAGAATGGAAAGAGCAGTCAATTCAGACCCTTGCCCAGGAACTCCCTAATTTAGCTAAACCCTTTGACCTTTACATACCCGGTCAAAGGTTAATCGCCCTTGGAGCCTTAGTGCAAAAACTGGGACCACTTGAAATGGAGCAACACAAGAATGCCCTTCAGGTATGATAAACTATGGTCACCAAGGGCTTTGCCCACTGACTCATCAGGCCAGGATACTGGGGTATCTAAAAAGCTGGAAATCAGCAGCCCGCAAGGCCAGCTCCCTCCTAAGGGAAAAGGACCCCACGTGGTGATCCTAACCACCCATCATGCTCTGAACTTGCAGGGGTCGCTCTGTGGACACACTGACCTCGAGTGAGGAGGCCCTCCAACTCCAACCTCCAGAGAGACAAACGGGGGCAACGGGCCCCCAAGATGACTCGTGTGACCATCACTTGACCTGGAGTTTCTCTCAGAAAACGACAAGACTGTGCCCCGAAAGAGCAGACTACTGCTTGCAGGACTTACTGCACCCAGAGGGGAGCTAATAAGCTTGGCGGGGGAAACGTATATCATGCTTTCACCATAGAAAATCCTACAGACACTGCGGTGATGGTGGCCAATATGACCGGCTGGACTGCTGGCTACTTCTAAAGGCCGTTGACTCAGTGGACGTCATGGTCCTGGATCACCACTGACCCTGCACTGTCTGGGAGTTGCGCGGGCAGGGCTCTGACACATGGTGCTGTTTGTACATTAATTCAGGGACCTAATTAAAGAAAGCACAGACTACTGGTCAGAGCATCTAGGCTGGCAAAAAACGACATCCTAAGGTCGCCGAACAAATGTGGAGTGGGTTGAAACCTGCCACCGCAGCATCTCTGTGCATCTCTTTCCTGGACCCTTAAAGGTCATTAGAATCTATAACACTTCCAATGCTGGTGCTCAGGCAGACGAGAAGTGAGGCAGGAGGCCTTGGGACAATCAACCTCACCTGGATGCTGGTGGGGAGACGTTTTGCCCGTCCCCCCATGTATCAGGGCTCCCACCACAGCATGAAGCAGTTACAAAAGAGGGGTCTTCACCCTCAACACCCCAAGAATGAGGAACGGAACAAAAAGCAGAGGAGGTGTTCGTCTACGGCAACATTCATTAAAAATTCCTGGGAGATAAAAAGAGAATCTGGGCAATAAAATAAAGTATAACCTGTTTTTCCTTTGTGCTTTGTCTAATTTCACGTGCTCCTAAGGTTCCGCATGCAGAGGTCCCACACCCGGCACTTCAGACCCGATTTCCTAGTGCAGAATGGCTGGGTCGACACCTCAGCTAGCGGGGTCCCATGCAGACTCCGCGGCATAGAGCCTGAGCTGCAGCCAACCCAGCCCTCGAGAGCTCCATCCCCTCCCTCCCACTGACGCTGCCGGGATCCCTACACAGCAGCCCAGCCCACAGCCCGTGGGGTGTGCACACTCTCACCTCTCCATTCTGTTTTCAAAATAATGTTTCCTTTGCTTCTGAACCAAACTCAGTCTTGATCTGTTGACTCCAATGACACTGGGCATGGGGACTCCTGTTGGGGTCCACTCTGGAGGATCAGTAACAGAAATTGCGAACACTGTAACTTCAATGAACAGATGTGTGAGCCAAACTGTAGTTAACATAGAGCAGTGTATAATGCTCGGGTAAAATAAGATGTTTCTAAGACTTACATTTGATATTTCCATCACTTTCCTATAAGCAAGTTCAGTGAAGACGTCTGTCTTATTTGTCAGGTCAACATTAGAGAAATGAAGTGATTTATTTCCAAGGATGTACATCGAATACTCTTGGCTGAAGCTTCAATCTTGTTTTGAATGCTTTTCCATTGAAAATGATACCTCTCTTTCAGCTCCCCCATTTCTGAGAAGTATAAAATCTTATAATTTTTATTACCAAAGGGGAAAGGTAGGAGAAGGGATAAATTAACAGTTTGGGATTAACACATACACACTGCTATGTATAAAATAGATCATCAACAAGGAACTACTGTATAGCACAGGGAACTACACTGAATATTTTGCAATAACCTATAAGGGGAAATAATCTGAAAAAGAATAGATATTTTTATTGACATCATCTATCAATGACAGATAAAATGTAACCTAAGCAAGGCTGATGGTGAGCACTTCTGAACCTGAAGATTTCAGTCGTCTAAAGTTTGGGCTCTGCCTATTTCCCAAGGCCCTTAATGGACATACGTGTAGCCGTAGCTTAAAAATTCCCCAGTTTGGGGTTCGGGGAGGCACTGATTTGGAAAAATCCCTGGTGTTCTCCTTACATGCACGGGACCCTTCCTACAGCTAAAACATGCCTGTCACACCTAGAGGATGGTACACCGTTTGATCGGAAAGAGTTTGGAAAAGGCACCTCATCTCCTCATCGCCTGGTGCTTGGGTTCACCCCTCCAGCATCTTTCCTAACAATCTCCTCACTTGGGGATATCAGCACCGTCAACATCCTGTTGCACACAGTTTGGAATTGGTCCAGAGGATGAAGCGGAAGGATGAGAAAAATTTAGAGACAAGCCTTAGGTGTTCGGACAGGCACATGCCACTCTAATTTCCAATCCGGAAGACAAATTCATCAAAGGCTAGAATTGCCCATGGAAACAGAATAGGGCTAGAGGAAATCTCGCTGTTTTGTGTCCAGTTTCCAAAAACACAAGTTGAGAAATGGAACTCAGGGGCACTAAAATTCGTGAAACTGCAGAGTTGAAAATATCTATCGTCGAAAAATGTCTGAGGTAAGTCACAGAAAAGGACTTGTAAGCAAGGGAGAGTGGCAGGAAACAGATTTGAAGAGGTAGAAAGGACTCCCCATTAAAGCACAAGAAAAGGGGCTGAACATCGCCAATGATGCAGTTGGCCAAAAAGGGCGTATGCAATTTTTCTGAATATATTCAAGTAAAGGCCATGCACACTTTTTATCCAACCAAACATGTGGGCACTGGAAATCAATACTACAAAATGTATCACTTCACATCAGTCAGAAGGGCCATCCACATAAAGTGTAAACACCAGAAATGCAGGACAGGGCGAGGAGAAAAGGGAGCCCTGTGAGGCTGATAGTGGAAATGTAATTTGCCAACGGTCACTCTGGAGAAGTGTATTGTGTTTGCTAAAACATCTAAAAAATGAGCTACAGAGCATAGGGCACTTGCACTCATGGCCGTATACCTTGGGAAAAACAAAAATCGACAGAAAACAGGCACCCCAACGTTTACCACCTCTCTCTTAAAAAGGGCCTCAACTTGGATATAACCTAAATGTCCCTGGAAGGATAAAATGGATAAAAGAGATGGGGTACTTATGTAGAGTGGAATATTACTCATCCAGAAATCAATGAAATAAAGCCAGTTGTAACAACTCTGGAGGAGTTACATACGATCACTCTAAGTGACATATGTCAGAAAGAAAAAGACACATATCATAAGATGTCACTTAAAGGTGGAATCAAAAATGGCTACACATGAAATAAATTGCAAAACACAAACATAGTCAAATATGTAGAAAATAGACATAAGGCTGCTAAATGGGAAAGGTGGGGAATGGTGAGGTATTATTCAGGAGGTTGAAATTAGCAAAGATACCATTCCAAGTACCAAATTGAATAACTGACAAGGCCTACACTGTACCTCAAAGAACTGCACTCAGCCCACTCAAGTCACTGGAAAATAATACATATGACTGGTAAGCATCTGAAAAAGAATTTATTGTTGTCTCACAGTACATGAATCAAGTGGATGTACAGCAGCAAAAAACAGAGTTTTGAAAATCTGCTGTAACCAATATAAATTTAAAAATATTTATAAAAACAGTGAGACAGACAAAAATTCTTACAACTTTTGTTGAAGGGCTACGATGTAACATGGATTGAACACATGTAGACCCACAGCAGGATGATTATATAAGGCTGGAAGCTATGAACGCTAAGAGATGTTAGAGAGGCTGGGTGAGGAAATGCAGACCTTTTAAAGTAATACTGCCTGGTACCCATTCCATGGGTCCCAAATCTGCAGGTTCAAGGGAATCTTCTGACAGCGAAAACATGCCTGGGAAAGCGAGATGAATGTACACCGTGTGCTCAGGAAAGGTGTCTAAAATGCACCTCATTTTTGATCTCCTGGTGCTGGGGTTCGCCATTCCAGCCACATTACTAACAATCTCCCCACTTGGAGAATCAGCACCTTTAACCTCCTGTTTCACACAGTTTGCAATTTGTGCAGAGGATAAATGGGAAGAGGGGGAACCAATGAGAGATTAGCTGTAGGAGTTTTGACAGGCACATGTCACTCTAATTTCCCATTAGGAAGAAGAATTAACCAAAGGCTCAGCCTGCCTCCCCAGAACCAGAATAGGGCCGGAAGCAATCCAATGGTTTGGCGGCCAGCTCACAAAAAAAGCGAGTTGCAAAATGGAGCTCAGGAGCAGACAATTCAAAGACCTGCAAAGATATAAATGATAACCAACGTCCAAAAATATATTCAGGTAAGGCAACGAAGAGGATCTGAATGAGAGGCAGAATTGCAGGAAACAGATTTCAAAAGGTAGATTGTACTCACATTTAAAGCATATGAAAAGCAGCAGAATTTCTAAAATGATGCAGTTGGGCAAAAGGGTGTATGCGTTTTTTTCGTGAATATCTTCAGGAAAAAAACACATACAGAGTTTTTGGCCAACGAAGCAAGAGGGAAATGCAAATCCGCACAACAAAGAAGTCTCAATTTCCACTGCTCAGAAAGGCAATCCAAAAAATGTGTACAAACCAGAAATGCAGGAGAGGCCATGGAAAAAGGGAGCCTAGTCACGCTGATGGGTGGGGTATAAATATCCAAGAGCCACTCTGAAGAAGTGTATGCTGTTTCCTAAAACCTCTAAAATACAAGGCCCCGGAGCAAAGGGGACTTCAACTCATGGACATAGAACTTGGGAAGACTATATGTCAATAAGACACATGCACCCCAAAGTTTAGGGCTGCTCTGAATACAAGAACCTCAACTTTGGTACACTTAAAATATCCCAGGAAAAAGAGAAATGCATAAAGAACTTGTGGTAATTTTGTACAACGGAATATCACTCAGACGTGAAATCAATGTATATAAGGCCAATAGCAGCATAATGAGTGGATTTACGTATGATTATTTTAAGGGAAATTAGTCACACAGAAAAAGAATCTTATCATAAGTTATCACTTATAGAGGGAATGTCAATATCACAACACATGAACTGAATTAGGAAAGAGAACAGAGTCTCACATTTAGCAAAAAACTCTCATGCCTGCTTCAGGGGAAAGGAGAGGTGGGGTGATGCATAAAACCAGAGTTTGATATTAGCACAGGTACCATTCCATAAACCAAATACAGAATAGACAAGACCTACACCTTCCTCAGTGAAAGGGACTCAACACCCCTATTCCCCGCAGAGGAATATATCTGACTAGTAAGAATCTTAAAACGTATGTATTGATATGTCTCTGTAAGGGAATCAATTGTGTCTACACCGGCATAAACACGTCAGTGAAAATCAGCTCAACCCCCCTATAAAAATAAATTTCAAAAACAAACCCAAAAAACAGCGAAACTCTTACACAATTCCTTCAGGGGTCCTGATGAAACCTGGAATGACCCTATCTGCAAAGACAGCTGGATGAGACATAAGGCTGGACACTTGGGACTGAGAGGACTGGTGAGATTGGGAGAGAAAATGCAGTCCCTTTAAAGTAGTAATGCATGCCACCATTCCATGGGTCCCAAATCTCCAGGTAGAAGGGAATATCACTACAGTTATAACATGTATGGGAAAGCTAGAGAATGGACACCCTGTGATGTCGAAAGGTTTCTAAAACTCTCCTAATTATTCCTCTCCTTGTGCTCCAGTTTGGCATTCCAACGGCTTTACTATCAATCTCTCAACTTAGGAGAGTCAGCCCCTATAACCTCCTGGTTCGCACAGTTTGCTAATTGTGCAGAGGATGAAAGGGAAGAGGGAGAACCAATCAGAGAGTAGATGTAGGCATTTGGACGGGCACATGTCACTCTAATTTCCCGTCAGGAAGAAGAATTAACCAAAGCCTCAGCCACCCACAGGGAACCAATATAGCCACCCCTGGAACCAGTATAGTTCCTGAAGCAAATTTGTGGATTTGCGGCCAGCTCACAAAAATGGGATTTGAAAATTGGAGCTCAGGGGCACAGCAATTCACAAACCTGCAGAGTTATAAAGGACTACTCTCTTCCAAAAATCTGTTGAGGGAAGGCAATGAAGCGGACTTGAAAATGAGGCAGAATTGCACAAAACATATTTTAAGAGGTAAATTGGAATCGCCTTTAAAGCACAGGAAAAGCATCAGAACTTGGACAGTGATGCACTTGGCCAAAAAGGGCGTATGCCTTTTCTCCTGAATATATTCAGGAGAAAACGCATACGCCCTGTTTGGCCAATCAAGCAAGTGCTCAATGCAAATCCACACTACAAAGAATTGTCACTTCCCACCGGTCAAAAGGGGCATCCGAATATCTGTAAAACCAGAAAGGCAAGAGAGAGATGACAAGGGCATGAAGCAATGTGATCCCAAGGGTCATGGAGGATTGTGATGACAAGTACATGGAGCATTGTCATGACAAGATTATGCAGCATTTTGCTGACAAAGGCAAGGAGCATTGCGATGACAGTGTTCATGGAGCACTGTGATGACAAGCGTCATGGAGCATTGTGATTACAGGGGTCAAGGAGCATTGGGATGACACGGGCATGTATCATTGTGATGACAAGTGTCATGGAGCATTTTGATGACAAGAGTCCCGGATCATTGTGTTGTCAGGGGTCATGGAGCGTTGTGATGACAGTGGTCATGGAGCATTGTGATGACAGGGGTCATGGAGCATTGTGATGAGAAGGTCATGGAGCATTGGGCTGAAAATGTTCATAGAGTATTGTGATGACAGGGTTCATGGAGCATTGTGATGACATGGTACTGGAGCATTGTGATGAGAAGACAATGCAGCCTTGTGATGACAAGTCTCATGGAGCATTCTGATGAAAAGGGGCATGGAGCATTGGGACTACAGGGGTCTTGGAGCATTGTGATGACAAGGGCATGGAGCATTTTGATGACAAAGCCATGGAGGGTTCTGATGACATGCGTCATGGAGCTTTGTGATGACAAGGGCATGGAGCATTGTGATTACAGGGGTCTTGGAGCATTGTGATGACAAGGGTCATGGAGCCTTGTGATGACAAGGCCGTGGAACATTGTGATGGCAGGGGTCATGGAGCATTGTTATGACAGGGGTAATGGAGCATTGTGATGACAAGGGCATGGAGCATTGGTCTGGAAAGTTTCATGGATTACTGTGATGAGAGGGGGCAAGGAGCAGTGTGATGACAAGGGCACGGAACACTGTGATACATGGGTCATGGAGGATTGTAATGACAAGCGCATGGAGCATTGTGATAAGAATGGCATCGAGCATTGTGAAGAAAAGGAGCATGGAGCCTGTGATGACAAGGGCATGGAACAATGTGATGAGAGGGTTCATGGAGCATTGTGATGACAATGGCATGCAGCATTGTGATGCCAAGGGTCATGGAGCTTTGTGATGACAAAGGTCATGGAGCATTTTGATGACAAGGGTGTGGTGCATTCTGTTGTGAAGGGCAGGGAGCATTGTGATGACAGGGTCATGGAGCAATTTGATGAAAAGTGTCATGGAACATTTTGATGACAGGGGTTATGGAACATTGAGATGTCAGGGGTCATGGAACATTTTGATGACAGGGGTTATGGACCATTGTGATGACAGGGGAGTGGGTGTATTGTGATGACTAGTGAGGGAACATGTTGATATCAGTGGTGAGAGAGCATTTTGATAAGAAGTGCATGGAGCATTGTGATGACAAGGTTTATGGAGCATTGTGATGACAAGGTTGTGGAGCATTGTGATGACAAGCGCATGGTGCATTGTGATGACAAGGGTCATGGAGCACTGAGTTGACAAAGGCACAGAGCATTGTGATGACAAGTGTCGCGGAGCATTGTGATGAAAAGTTCATGGAGCATTGTGGTAACAAAGTTAACAGAGCCTTGTGATGATGAGGGCATGGACCATTGTGATGACGCAGGTCATGAAGCCTTGTGATGACTGGAGTCACGGAACATTGTGATGACTGAGGTCATGGAGCATTGTGATGACAAGTGCATGGAGCTTTGTGATGACAGGGACATGGAGCATTGGTCTGACAAGTTTCATGGATAATTGTGTTGACAGTGGGCATGGCACATTGTGATGACAAGGGCACGGAACACAGTGATACATGTGTCATGGAGCATTGCAATGACAAGGGCATGGAACATTGTGATGAGAAGGGCATCGAGCATTATGAAGACAAGGTCATGGAGTATTGTGAAGACAGGTGTCAGGGAGCATTGTGATGACATATTTCATGGTCCATTGTGATGACAATGGCATGGAGCATTGTGATGCCAAGTGTTATGGAGGATTGTGATGACAAAGGTAATAGAGCATTGTGATGACAAGGGCTTGGAGCATTGTGATGACAACGGGCATTGAGAATTTTGATGAAAAGTTCGTGAAGCACTGTGATCACAAAGGCATGGAGCTTGCTATGAAAGCGGTCATGGGGCATTGCGATGACAATTGCATGGAGAATTGTGATGACAAGAGCATGTAACATTGTGATGAGAACTGTCACGGAGCATTTTGATGACAAGGACGTGGAGAATTGTGATGACAAGGGACATGGAGCATTGTGATGAGCAGGGCATGGAGCATTGTGATGGCAAGACCGTGGAGCACTGTGATGAGAAGACCATGGATAATTGTGAATATGAGCATCATGGAGCACTGTAATGACAAGGGGCAGGGAGCATTGTGATGACAGGTGTCAAGGAGCATTGTGATGACAAGGGTCATGGAGCATTCTGATGACAAGCTTGTGGAGTGTTGTGATGACAATGGCATGGAGCATTGTGATGAAAGGGGCATGGATCATTGTGATGAAAAAGGCATGGAGACTTGTCATGACAGGTTTCAATGAGCATACTGACGACAAGTGTCAGGGAGCATTGTGATGACAAGTGTATTGAGAATTGTGATGACAAAGGTCATGGAGCATTGTGATGAGAAGTCCATGGATAATTGTGATGACCAGCGTCATGGGGCGTTGTGATGACAAGTGTTATGGAAAATTGTGATCACAAGGGTTTGGAGCATTATGATGACAGAGGTCATGGAGAATTTTGATTTCATTGTGATGACAATAGCATGAAGCATTATGATGATGGGCACGGTGCATTGTGATGACAGGGTTCATGGAGCGTTGAGATGAAAAGGGGCATGGAGCATTGTGATTACAGGGGTCTTGGAGCATTGTGATGACAAGGGCATGGAGTATTGTGATGAGAAGGCCATGGAACATTCTGATGACATGACTCAGGGAGCTTTGTGATGACATGGGCATGGAGCATTGTGATTAAAGGGGTTTGGAGCATTGTGAGGACAAGGGTCATGGAGCCTTGTGATGACAAGGCCGTGGAACATTGTGATGGCAGGGGTCATGGAGCATTGTTATGACAGGGGTAATGGAGCATTGTGATGACAAGGGCATGGAGCATTGGTCTGAAAAGCTTCATGGATTATTGTGATGAGAGCGGGCATGGAGCATTGTGATGACAAGGGCACGGAACACAGTGATACATGTGTCATGGCGGATTGCAATGAGAAGGGCATGGAGCATTGTGATGAGAAGTGCATCGAGCATTGTGATGAAAAGCGTCATGGAGCTTTGTGATGACAACGGCATGGAGCAATGTGATGAGAGGTTTCATGGAGCTTTGAGATGACAACGGCCTGGAGCATTGTGATGCCAAGGGTCATGGAGTTTTGTGATGACATAGGTCATGGAGCATTTTGATGACAAGGATGTGGTGCATTCTGATGAGAAGGGCAGTGAGCATTGTGATGACAGGGTCATGGAGCACTGTGATGACAATGTGTTATGGAACATTGTGATGGCACGAACATGGAGCATTGTGATGATAAGGGCATGTAGCATTGTTGTGACAAGGGTCATGGAATATTGTGATGACATGGGTGAGGGAGTATTGTGATGACTAGTGATGGAACATTGTGATATCAGTGGTGAGAGAGCATTTTGATGAGAAGTGCATGGAGCATTGTGATGCCAAGGTTGTGGAGCATTGTGACGACAATCGCATGGCGCATTGTGATGATATGGGTCATGGAGCATTGTGCTGACAAACGCATGGAGCATTGTGATGACAAGGTTTATGGAGCATTGTGATGACAACGATGTGGAGCATTGTGATGACAAGCGCATGGCGCATTGTGATGCCATGGGTCATGGAGTATTGCGCTGACAAAGGCATGGAGCATTGTGATGACAAGGGTCACCGAGCATTGTGATGAAATGTTCACGGAGCATTGTGGTGACAATGGTCACAGAGCCTTTTGATAACGCGGGCATGGACCATTGTGATGACAAAGGTCATGAAGCATTGTGATAACTGGAGTCACGGAGCATTGTGATGACAGGGGTCATAGAGCATTGTGATGAAAGGGCATGGAGCATTGTGATGACAGGGGCATGTTGCATTGGTCTGACAAGTTTCATGGATTATTGTGATGACAGTGGGAATGGCGCATTGTGATGACAAGGACATGGAGCATTGTGATGAGAAGGTCATGGAGTATTGTAAAGACAGGTGTCAGGGAGCATTGTGATGACATATGTCATGGCCATTGCGAAGACAATGTAATGGAGCATTGTGATGCCAAGGGTCATGGAGGATTGTGATGACAAAGGTAATGGAGCATTTTGATGACAAGGGCTTGGAGCATTGTGATGACAAGGGTCATGGAGCATTGTGATGACAAGGGCATGGAGCATTGTGATGACAATGGCCATTGAGAATTTTGATGACAAGTTCATGAAGCATTGTGATGACAAGCACATGGAGCTTGCTGTGACAGGGGTCATGGAGCATTGCGATGACAAGTGCATAGAGAATTGTGATGATAAAGCATGTAACACTGTGATGAGAAGTGACATGGAGCATAGTGATGCCAAGAACGTGGAGAATTGTGATGATAGGGGACATGGAGCATTGTGATGACCAGGGCATGGAGCATTGTGATGGCAAGACCGTGGAGCATTGTGATGAGAAGACCATGGATAATTGTGATGATGAGCGTCAGGGAGCACTGTAATGACAAAGGGTATGGAGCATTGTGATGTCAGGTGTCATGGAGCACTGTGATGACAGTGGTCATGGAGCATTGAGATGACAAGGGTCATGGAGCATTTTGATGACAAGGGCGTGGAGCATTGTGATGAGAAGACCATGGATAATTGTGATGATGAGCGTCAGTGAGCACTGTAATGACAAGGGTATGGAGCATTGTGATGACAGGTGTCATGGAGCATTGTGATGACAGTGGTCATGGAGCATTGTGATGACAAGGGTCATGGAGCATTTTGATGACAAGGTCATGGAGCATCGTGAGGAGAAGACCATGGATAATTGTGATGACGAGCGTCATGGAGCACTGTAATGACAAGGGGTATGGAGCATTGTGATGACAGGGGTCATGGAGCATTGTGATGACAAGGGTCATGGAGCATTCTGATGACAAGCTTGTGGAGTATTGTGATGACAGTGACATGGAGCATTGTGATGAAAAGGGCATGGAGCATTCTGATGAAAAATGCATGGAGCCTTTGCATGACAAGGTTCAAGGAGCATTCTGACGACAAGTGTCAGGGAGCATTGTGATGACAAGTGAACTGAGAATTGTGATGACAAAGGTCATGGAGCATTGTGAAGACAAGGGCATGGAGTATTGTCATGACAGGCATCATGGAGCGTTGTGATGACAAGTGTTATTGAACATTGTGATCACAAGGGTTTGGAGCATTGTGATGACAGAGGTCATGGACCATTTTGATTTCAAGGAGCATGGAGCATTGTGATGACAAGGGCATGAAGCAATGTGATCCCAAGGTTCATGGAGGATTGTGAAGACAATGGTAATGGGTATTGTGGTGACAAGCGCATGGAGCATTGTGATGACAAGGTGATGTAGCATTTTGCAGACACAGGCATGGAGAATTGTGAAGACAAGGGTCATGGAGAACTGTGATGATAAGCGTCATGGAGCATTGTGATTACAGGGGTCAAGGAGCATTGGGATGACAAGGGCATGGGTCATTGTGATGACAAGTGTCATGGAGCATTGGGCTGAAAATGTTCATGGAGCATTGTGATAACAAGGGGATGGAGCATTGTGATGACAAGAGTCCCGGATCATTGTGTTGTCAGGAGTCATGGAGCGTTGTGATGACAGTGGTCATGGAGCATTGTGATGAGAAGGTCATCGAGCACTGGGCTGAATATGTTCATGGAGTATTGTGATGACAGGATTCACGGAGCATTGTGATGACAAGGGAATGGAGCATTGTGATGAGAAGAACATGGAGCCTTGTGATGACAAGTCTCATGGAGCATTCTGATGAACAGGGGCATGGAGCATTGTGATTACAGGGGTCTTGGAGCATTGTGATGACAAGGGCATGGAGCATTGTGATGAGAAGGCCATGGAGCATTCTGATGACATGCGTCATGGAGTTTTGTGATGACAAGGGCATGGAGCATTGTGATTACAGGGGTCTTGGAGCATTGTGATGAAAAGGGCATGGATCATTGTTATGAAAAAGGCATGGAGCCTTGTCATGACAGGGTTCAAGGAGCATACTGACGACAAGTGTCAGGGAGCATTGTGATGACAAGTGTATTGAGCATTGTGATGACAAAGGTCATGGAGCATTGTGATGAGAAGACCATGGATAATTGTGATGATGAGCATCATGGGGTGTTGTGATGATAAGTGTTATGGAACATTGTGATCACAAGGGTTTGGAGCATTGTGATGACAGAGGTCTTGGAGCATTTTGATTTCATTGTGATGACAATAGCCTGAAGCATTATGATGATGGGCATGGTGCATTGTGATGACAGGGTTCATGGAGCATTGAGATGAAAAGGGGCGTGGAACATTGTGATTACAGGGGTCTTGGAGCATTGTGATGACAAGGGCATGGAGCATTGTGATTACAGGGGTCTTGGAGTATTGGGAGGAGAAGGGTCATGGAGCCTTGTGATGACAAGGCCATGGAACATCGTGATGGCAGGGGTCATGGAGCATTGTTATGACAGGGGTCATGGAGCATTGTGATTACAGGCGTCTTGGCCATTGTGATGACAAGGGTCATGGAGCCTTGTGATGACAAGGCCGTGGAACATTGTGATGGCAGGGGTCATGGAGCATTGTTATGACAGGGGTAATGGAGCATTGTGATGACAAGGGCATGGAGCATTGGTCTGAAAACTTTCATGGATTACTGTGATGAGAGGGGGCAAGGAGCAGTGTGATGACAAGGGCACGGAACACTGTGATACATTGGTCATGGAGGATTGTAATGACAAGCGCATGGAGCATTGTGATAAGAATGGCATCGAGCATTGTGATGAAAAGCAGCATGGAGCCTGTGATGACAAGGGCATGGAACAATGTGATGAG
Organism: Hyperoodon ampullatus; assembly: GCF_949752795.1. NCBI lineage: Eukaryota > Metazoa > Chordata > Mammalia > Artiodactyla > Ziphiidae > Hyperoodon > Hyperoodon ampullatus. The sequence goes on from NC_136914.1 coordinate 107,809,764, forward strand.
AGGGTTCATGGAGCATTGTGATGACAATGGCATGCAGCATTGTGATGCCAATGGTCATGGAGCTTTGTGATGACAAAGGTCATGGAGCATTTTGATGACAAAAGTGTGGTGCATTCTGTTGTGAAGTGCAGGGAGCATTGTGATGACAGGGTCATGGAGCAATTTGATGAAAAGTGTCATGGAACATTTTGATGACAGGGGTTATGGAACATTGAGATGTCAGGGGTCATGGAACATTTTCATGACAGGGGTTATGGACCATTGTGATGACAGGGGAGTGGGTGTATTGTGATGATTAGTGAGGGAACATGTTGATATCAGTGGTGAGAGAGCATTTTGATAAGAAGTGCATGGAGCATTGTGATGACAAGGTTTATGGAGCATTGTGATGACAAGGTTGTGGAGCATTGTGATAACAAGCGCATGGTGCATTGTGATGACAGTGGTCATGGAGCATTGTGATGACCAGGGCATGGAGCACTGTGATGGCCAGACCGTGGAGCATTGTGATGAGAAGACCATGGATAATTGTGATGACGAGCGTCATGGAGCACTGTAATGACACGGGGTATGGAGCATTGTGATAACAGGGGTCATGGAGCATTGTGATGAGAAGGGTCATGGAGCATTCTGATGACAAGCTTGTGGAGTATTTTGATGACAATGGCATGGAGCATTGTGAAGAAAACTGCATGGGGCATTGTGATGAAAAAGGCCTGGAGCCTTTTCATGACAGGTTTCAAGGAGCATTCTGATGACAAGTGTCAGGGAGCATTGTGATGAAAAATGTCATGGAGCATTGTGACGACAACAGCATGGAGTGTTGTGATGACAAGCACATGGAGCTCGCTATGACAGGGGTCATGGAGCATTGCGATGAGAAGTGCATTGAGAATTGTGATGACAAAGCATGTAACACTGTGAGAGAAGTGTCATGGAGCATAGTGATGCCAAGAACGTGGAGAATTGTGATTACAGGGGTCATGGAGCATTGGGATGACAAGGGCATGGGTCATTGGGATGACAAGTGTCATGGAGCATTGGGCTGAAAATGTTCATGGAGCATTGTGATGACAAGGGAATGGAGCATTGTGGTGACAAGAGTCCCGGATCATTGTGTTGTCAGGAGTCATGGAGCGTTGTGATGACAGTGGCCATGGAGCATTGTGATGATATGGGTCATGGAGCATTGTGATGAGGAGGTCATCGAGCACTGGGCTGAAAATGTTCATGGAGTATTGCGATGACAGGGTTCATGGAGCATTGTGATGACAAGGGAATGGAGCATTGTGATGAGAAGAACATGGAGCCTTGTGATGACAAGTCTCATGGAGCATTCTGATGAACAGGGGCATGGAGCATTGTGATTACAGGGGTCTTGGAACATTGTGATGACAAGGGCATGGAGCATTGTGATGAGAAGGCCATGGAGCATTCTGATGACATGCGTCATGGAGTTTTGTGATGACAAGGGCATGGAGCATTGTGATTACAGGAGTCTTGGAGCATTGTGATGAAAAGGGCATGGATCATTGTTATGAAAAAGGCATGGAGCCTTGTCATGACAGGGTTCAAGGACCATACTGACGACAAGTGTCAGGGATCATTTTGATGACAAGTGTATTCAGCATTGTGATGACAAAGGTCATGGAGCATTGTGATGAGAAGACCATGGATAATTGTGATGCTGAGCATCATAGGGTTTTGTGATGATAAGTGTTATGGAACATTGTGATCACAAGGGTTTGGAGCATTGTGATGACAGAGCTCATGGAGCATTTTGATTTCATTGTGATGACAATAGCCTGAAGCATTATGATGATGGGCATGGTGCATTGTGATGACAGGGTTCATGGAGCATTGAGATGAAAAGGGGCGTGGAACATTGTGATTACAGGGGTCTGGGAGAATTGTGATGACAAGGGCATGGAGCATTGGATGAGAAGGCCATGGAACATTCTGATGACATGCGTCATGGAGCATTGTGATGACAAGGGCATGGAGCATTGTGATTACAGGGGTCTTGGAGCATTGTGATGACAAGGCCGTGGAACATTGTGATGGCAGGTGTCATGGAGCATTGTTATGACAGGGGTAATGGAGCTTTGTGATGACAAGGGCATGGAACATTGGTCTGAAAACTTTCATGGATTACTGTGATGAGAGGGGGCAAGGAGCAGTGTGATGACAAGGGCACGGAACACTGTGATACATGGGTCATGGAGGATTGTAATGACAAGCGCATGGAGCATTGTGATAAGAATGGCATCGAGCATTGTGATGAAAAGCAGCATGGAGCCTGTGATGACAAGGGCATGGAACAATGTGATGAGAGGGTTCATGGAGCATTGTGATGACAATGGCATGCAGCATTGTGATGCCAAGGGTCATGGAGCTTTGTGATGACAAAGGTCATGGAGCATTTTGATGACAAGGGTGTGGTGCATTCTGTTGTGAAGGGCAGGGAGCATTGTGATGACAGGGTCATGGAGCAATTTGATGAAAAGTGTCATGGAACATTTTGATGACAGGGGTTATGGAACATTGAGATGTCAGGGGTCATGGAACATTTACATGACAGGGGTTATGGACCATTGTGATGACAGGGGAGTGGGTGTATTGTGATGACTAGTGAGGGAACATGTTGATATCAGTGGTGAGAGAGCATTTTGATAAGAAGTGCATGGAGCATTGTGATGACAAGGTTTATGGAGCATTGTGATGACAAGGTTGTGGAGCATTGTGATGACAAGCGCATGGTGCACTGTGATGACAAGGGTCATGGAGCACTGAGTTGACAAAGGCACGGAGCATTGTGATGACAAGTGTCGCGGAGCATTGTGATGAAAAGTTCATGGAGCATTGTGGTTAAAAATGTCACAGAGACTGTTGATGACGAGGGCATGGATCATTTTGATGACAAAGGTCATGAAGCATTTTGATGACTGGGGTCACGGAGCATTGTGATGACAGGGGTCATGGAGCATTGTGATGACAGGGGTCATGGAGCATTGTGATGACAGGGGTCATGTATCATTGTGATGACAAGGGTCATGGATCATTGTGATGACAAGGGTCACGGAGCATTCTGATGACAAGCTTCTGGAGTATTGTGATGACAATGGCATGGAGCATTGTGATGAAAAGGTCATGGATCATTGTGATGAAAAAGGCATGGAGACTTGTCATGACAGGGTTCAATGAGCATACCGACGACAAGTGTCAGGGAGCATTGTGATGACAAGTGTATTGAGAATTGTGATGACAAAGGTCATGGAGCATTGTGATGAGAAGTCCATGGATAATTGTGATGACCAGCATCATGGGGCATTGTGATGACAAGTGTTATGGAACATTGTGATCACAAGGGTTTGGAGCATTGTGATGACAGAGGTCATGGAGAATTTTGATTTCATTGTGATGACAATAGCATGAAGCATTATGATGATGGGCATGGTGCATTGTGATGACAGGGTTCATGGAGCGTTGAGATGAAAAGGGGCATGGAGCATTGTGATTACAGGGGTCTTGGAGCATTGTGATGACAAGGGCATGGAGTATTGGGTTGAGAAGGCCATGGAGCATTCTGATGACATGACTCAGGGAGCTTTGTGATGACATGGGAATGGAGCATTGTGATTACAGGGGTCTTGGAGCATTGTGATGACAAGGGTCATGGAGCCTTGTGATGACAAGGCCGTGGAACATTGTGATGGCAGGGGTCATGGAGCATTGTTATGACAGGGGTAATGGAGCATTGTGATGACAAGGGCATGGAGCATTGGTCTGAAAAGTTTCATGGATTATTGTGATGAGAGTGGTCATGGAGCATTGTGATGACCAGTGCACGGAACACAGTGATACATGTGTCATGGAGGATTGCAATGACAAGGGCATGGAGTATTGTGATGAGAAGGGCATCGAGCATTGTGATGACAAGCGTCATGGAGCTTTGTGATGACAACGGCATGGAGCAATGTGATGAGAGATTTCATGGAGCTTTGTGATGACAATGGCATGGAGCATTGTGATGCCAAGGGTCATGGAGCTTTGTGATGACATAGGGCATGGAGCATTTTGATGACAAGGGCGTGGTGCATTGTGATGAGAAGGGCAGTGAGCATTGTGATGACAGGGTCATGGAGCAATTGGATGAAAAGGGTCATGGAACATTTTGATGACAGCGTTTATGGAACATTGTGATGTCAGGGGTCATTGAGCATTGTGATGAAAAGGGTCATGGAGCATTTTGATGACAGGGGTTATGGATCATTGTGATGTCATGGGTCATGCAGCATTGTGATGATAAGGGCATGTAGCATTGTTGTGACAAGGGTCATGGAACATTGTGATGACACGGGTGAGGGAGTATTGTGATGACTAGTGATGGAACATTGTGATATCTGTGGTGAGAGAGCATTTTGATGAGTAGTGCATGGAGCATTGTGATGACAAGGTTGTGGAGCATTGTGATGACAAACGCATGGCACATTGTGATGACATGGGTCATGGAGCATTGTGCTGAAAAACGCATGGAGCATTGTAATGACAAGGTTTATGGAGCATTGTGATGACAACGATGTGGAGCATTTTGATGACAAGCGCATGGCACATTGTGATGCCATGGGTCATGGAGTATTGTGCTGACAAAGTCATGGAGCATTGTGATGACAAGGGTCACCGAGCATTCTGATGAAATGTTCATGGAGCATTGTGGTGACAAAGGTCACAGAGCCTTGTGATGACGAGAGCATGGACCATTGTGATGACAAAGGTCATGAAGCATTGTGATGACTGGAGTCACGGAGCATTGTGATGACAGGGGTCATAGAGCACTGTGATGAAAGGGCATGGAGCATTGTGATGACACGGGCATGGAGCATTTTGATGACAACGGCCATTGAGAATTTTGATAAAAAGGTCGTGAAGCATCGTGATGACAAAGGCATGGAGCTTCCTATGACAGGGGTCATGGGGCATTGCGATGACAATTGCATGGAGAATTGTGATGACAAGAGCATGTAACATTGTGATTGGAACTGTCACAGAGCATTTTGATGACAAGGACGTGGAGAATTGTGATGACAAGTGACATGGAGCATTGTGATGACCAGGGCATGGAGCATTGTGATGGCAAGACCGTGGAGCACTGTGATGAGAAGACCATGGATAATTGTGATGATGAGCATCATGGAGCACTGTAATGAAAAGGGGCATGGAGCATTGTGATGACAGGGGTCATGGATCATTGTGATGACAAGGGTCATGGAGCATTCTGATGACAAGCTTGTGGAGTATTGTGATGACAATGGCATGGAACATTGTGATGAAAAGGGAACAGATCATTGTGATAAAACAGGCATGGAGACTTGTCATGACAGGGTTCAATGAGCATACTAACGACAAGTGTCAGGGAGCATTGTGATGACAAGTGTATTGAGAATTGTGATGACAAAGGTCATGGAGCATTGTGATGAAAAGTCCATGGATATTTGTGTTGAGCAGCGTCATGGGGCGTGGTGATGACAAGTGTTATGGAACATTGTGATCACAAGGGTTGGGAGCATTGTGGTGACAAAGGGCATGGAGAATTTTGATTTCATTGTGATGACAATAGCATGAAGCATTATGATGATGGGCACGGTGCATTGTGATGGCAGGTTTCATGGAGCATTGTGATGACAAGGGCACGGAACACTGTGATACATGGGTCATGGAGGATTGTAATGACAAGGGCATGGAGCATTGTGATGAGAAGGGCATCAAGCATTGGGATGACAAGTGTCATGGAGCTTTGTGATGACAAGGGCATGGAGCAATGTGATGAGAGGGTTCATGGAGCATTGTGATGACAATGACATGGAGCATTGTGATGCCAAGGGTCATGGAGCTTTGTGATGACAAAGGTCATGGAGTATTTTGATAACAAGGGCGTGGCGCATTGTGATGAGAAGGGCAGGGAGCATTTTGATGACAGGGTCATGAAGCAGTTTGATGAAAAGTATAATGGCACATTTGGATGACAGGGGTTATAGAACATCATGATGTCAGGGGTCATGGAGCTTTGGGATGAAAAGGGTCATGGAGCATTTTGATGACAGGGGTTATGGAACATTGTGATTTCAGGGGACATGGAGCATTGTTATGACAGAGGTAATGGAGCATTGTGATGAGAAGGGTTGGAGCATTGGTCTGAGAAGTTTCATGGATTATTGTGATGAGAGTGGGCATGGAGCATTGTGATGACAAGGGCACGGAACACTGTGATACATGGGTCATGGAGCTTTGTGATGACAAGGGCATGGAGCAATGTGATGAGTGCGTTCATGGAGCATTGTGATGACAATGGCATGCAGCATTGTGATGCCAAGGGTCATGGAGCTTTGTGATGACAAAGGTCCCAGAGCATTTTGATGACAAGGGCGTTGTGCATTGTGATGAGAAGGGCAGGGAGCATTGTGATGACAGGGTCATGGAGCAATTTGATGAAAAGGATCATGGAACATTTTGATGACAGGGGTTATGGAACATTGTGATGTCAGGGGTCATGGAGCGTTTTGATGAAAAGGGTCATGGAGCATTGTGATGACATGGGTTATGGAACATTGTGATGTCAGGGGTCATCGAACATTGTGATGATAAGTGCATGTAGCATTGTGATGACAGGAGTCATGGAATATTATGATGACAGGGGTGAGAGAGTATTGTGATGAATAGTGATGTAACATTGTGATATCAGTGGTGAGAGAGCATTTTGATCAGAAGTGCATGGAGCATTGTGATGACAAGGTTTATGGAGCATTGTGATGACAAGATTGTGGAGCACTGTGATGACAAGCGCATGGAGCATTGTGATGACAAGGGTCATGGAGCATTGTGCTGAGAAAGGCATAGAGCATTGTGATGACAAGGGTCAAAGAGCATTGTGATGAAAAGTTCATGGAGCATTGTGGTTAAAAAGGTCACAGAGACTGTTGATGATGAGGGCATGGACCATCGTGATGACAAAGGTCATGAAGCATTGTGATGACTGGAGTCACGGAGCATTGTGATGACAGGGGTCATGGAGCATTGTGATAACAAGGGCATGGAGCATTGTGATGACAAGGGCATGGAGCATTGGTCTAATAAGTTTCATGGATTATTGCGATGACAGTTGGAATGGCGCATTGTGATGACAAGGGCATGGAGCATTGTGATGACCAGGTCATGCAGTATTGTGAAGACAGGTGTCAGGGAGCATTGTGATGACATATGTAATGGCCCATTGTGATGACAATGGCATGGAGCATTGTGATGAAAACGGCATGGGGCATTGTGATGAAAAAGGCATGGAGCCTTTTCATGTCAGGGTTCAAGGAGTATTCTGACCACCAGTGTCAGGGAGCATTGTGATGACAAGTGTATTGAGAATTGTGATGACAAAGGTCATGGAGCATTGTGATGAAAAGGGCATGCAGTATTGTGATGACAGGCATCATGGAGCGTTGTGATGACAAGTGTTATGGAACATTGTGATCACAAGGGTTTGGAGCATTCTGATGACAGAGGTCATGGATCATTTTGATTTCAAGGAGCATGGAGCATTGTGATGACAAGGGCATGAAGCAATGTGATCCCAAGGTTCATGGAGGATTGTGATGACAATGGTAATGGAGTATTGTGATGACAAGCGCATAGAGCATTGTAATGACAAGGTCATGTAACATTTTGCTGACAAAGGCATGGAGCATTGTGATGACAGGTGTCATGGAGCACTGTGATGACAAGCGTCACGGAGCATTGTGAATACAGGGGTCATGGAGCATTGGGATGACAAGGGCATGGATCATTGTGATGACAAGGGTCATGGAGCATTGGGCTGAAAATATTCATGGAGTATTATGATGACAGGGGTCATGGAGCATTGTGATGACTAGGGAATGGAGCATTGTGATGACAAGAGTCCCGGATCATTGTGTTGTCAGGTGTCATGGAGTGTTGTCATGACAGTGGTCATGGAACATTGTGATGATATTGGTCATGGAGCATTGTGATGAGAAGGTCATGGAGCATTGGGCTGAAAATGTTCATGGAGTATTGTGATGACAGGGGTCATGGAGCATTGTGATGACAAGGGAATGGAGCACGGTGATGACAAGGTCCTGGAGCATTGTGATGAGAAGACCATGGAGACTTGTGATGACAAGTCTCATGGAGCATTCTGATGAAAAGGGGCATGGAGCATTGTGATTACAGGGGTCTTGGAGCATTGTGATGACAAGGGCATGGAGCATTGTGATGAGAAGGCCATGGAACATTCTGATGACATGCGTCATGGAGCTTTATGTTGACAAGGGCATGGAGCATTGTGATTACAGGGGTCTTGGAGCACTGTGATGACAAGGGCATGGAGCATTGTGATGAGAAGGCCATGGAACATGCTGATGACATGCGTCATGGAGCTTTTTGATGACAAGGGCATGGAGCATTGTGATTACAGGGGTCTTGGAGCATTGTGATGACAAGGGTCATGGAGCCTTGTGATGACAAGGCCGTGGAACATTGTGATGGCAGGGGTCATGGAGCATTGTTATGACAGAGGTAATGGAGCATTGTGATGACAAGGGCATGGAGCATTGGTCTGAAATGTTTCATGGATTATTGTGATGAGAGTGGGAATGGAGCATTGTGATGACAAGGGCACGGAACACTGTGATACATGGGTCATGGAGCTTTGTGATGACAAGGGCATGGAGCAATGTGATGAGAGGGTTCATGGAGCATTGTGATGACAATGACATGGAGCATTGTGATGACAAGGGTCATGGAGCTTTGTGATGACAAAGGTCATGGAGCATTTTGATGACAAGGGCGTGGTGCATTGTGATGAGAAGGGCAGGGAGCATTTGGATGACAGGGTCATGCAGCAATTTGATGAAAAGTGTAATGGAACATTTGGATGACAGGGGTTATAGAACATTGTGATGTCAGGGGTCATGGAGCTTTGGGATGAAAAGGGTCATGGAGCATTTTGATGACAGCGGTTATGGAACATTGTGATGTCAGGGGTCATGGAGCTTTGGGATGAAAAGGGTCATGGAGCATTTTGATGACAGGTGTTATGGAACATTGTGATGTCAGGGGTCATGGAACATTGTGATGATAAGGGGATGTAGCATTGTGATGACAGGGGTCATGGAACATTGTGATTAGAGTGGTGAGGGAGTATTGTGATGACTAGTGATGGAACATTGTGATATCTCTGGTGAGAGAGCATTTTGATGAGAAGTGCATGGAGCATTGTGATTACAAGTTTTATGGAGCATTGCAATGACAAGGTTGTGGACCGTTGTGATGAAAAGCGTGTGGCACATTGTGATGACAAGGGTCATGGAGCATTGTTCTGACAAAGGCATGGAGCATTGTGATGACAAGGGTCATGGAGCATTGTGATGAAAAGTTCATGGAGCATTGTGGTTACAAAGGTCACAGAGCCTTGTGATGACGTGGGCATGGACCATTGTGATGACAAACGTTATGAAGCATTGTGATGACTGGCGTCACCGAACATTGTGATGACACGGGTCATGGAGCATTGTGATGACAAGGGCATGAAGCATTGTGATGACAGGGGCATCGAGCATTGGTCTGACAAGTTTCATAGATTATTGTGATGACAGTGGGCATGGTGCATTGTGATGACAAGGGCATGGAGCATTGTGATGAGAAGGTCATGGAGAATTGTGAAGACAGGTGTCAGGGAGCATTGTGATGACATATGTCATGGTCCATTGCGATGACAATGGCATGGAGCATTGTGATGCCAAATGTAATAGAGGATTGTGATGACAAATATAATGGAGCATTGTGATGACGAGGACTTGGAGCATTATGATGACAAGGGCCATAGAGAATTTTCTTAAGAAGGTCATGAAGCATTGTGATGAGAAAACCATGGAGCCTTGTGATGACAAGTCTCATGGAGCATACTGAAGAAAAGGGGCATGGAGCATTGAGATTACAGGGGTCTTGGAACATTGTGATGACAAGGGCATGGAGCATTGTGATGAGAAGGCCAAGGAGCATTCTGATGACATGCGTCATTGAGCTTTGTGATGACAAGGGCATGGAGCATTGTGATTACAGGGGTCTTGGAGCATTGTGATGAAAAGGGCATGGATCATTGTGATGAAAAAGGCATGGAGCCTTGTCATGACAGGTTTCAAGGAGCATACAGACAACAAGTGTCAGGGAGCATTTTGATGACAAGTGTATTGAGCATTGTGATGACAAAGGTCATGGAGCATTGTGATGAGAAGACCATGGATAATTGTGATGACGAGGGTCATGGAGCTTTGTGATGACAAGGGCATGGAGCAATGTGATGAGTGCGTTCATGGAGCATTGTGATGACAATGACATGGAGGATTGTGATGCCAAGGGTCATGGATCTTTGTGATGACAAAGGTCATGGAGCATTTTGATGACAAGGGCGTTGTGCATTGTGATGAGAAGGCCAGGGCGCATTGTGATGACAGGGTCATGGAGCAATTTGATGAAAAGGGTCATGGAACATTTTGATGACAGGGGTTATGGAACATTGTGATGTCAGGGGTCATGGAACATTGTGATGATAAGTTCATGTAGCATTGTGATGACAGGAGTCATGGAACATTGTGATGACAGGGGTGAGGGAGTATTGTTATGAATAGTGATGTAACATTGTGATATCAGTGGTGAGAGAGCATTTTGATGAGAAGTGCATGGAGAATTGTGATGACAAGGTTTCTGGAGCATTGTGATGACAAAATTGTGGAGCACTGTGATGACAAGCGCTTGGTGCATTGTGATGACATGTGTCATGGAGCATTGTGCTGACAAGCGCATGGAGCATTGTGATGACAAGGGTCATGGAGCACTGTGCTGAGAAAGGCATAGAGCATTGTGATGACAAGGGTCAAAGAGCATTGTGATGAAAAGTTCATGGAGCATTGTGGTTAAAAAGGTCACAGAGACTGCTGATGATGAGGGCATGGACCATTGTGATGACAAAGGTCATGAAGCATTGTGATGACTGGAGTCACGGAGCATTGTGATGACAGGGGTCATGGAGCATTGTGATAACAAGGGCATGGAGCATTGTGATGACAAGGGCATGGAGCATTGGTCTAATAAGTTTCATGGATTATTGCGATGACAGTTGGAATGGCGCATTGTGATGACAAGGGCATGGAGCATTGTGATGACCAGGTCATGCAGTATTGTGAAGACAGGTGTCAGGGAGCATTGTGATGACATATATAATGGCCCATTGTGATGACAATGGCATGGGGCATTGTGATGAAAAAGGCATGGAGCCTTTTCGTGACAGGGTTCAAGGAGCATTCTGACGACCAGTGTCAGGGAGCATTGTGATGACAAGTGTATTGAGAATTGTGATGACAAAGGTCATGGAGCATTGTGATGAAAAGGGCATGCAGTATTGTGATGACAGGCATCATGGAGCGTTGTGATGACAAGTGTTATGGAACATTGTGATCACAAGGGTTTGGAGCATTGTGATGACAGAGGTCATGGATCATTTTGATTTCAAGGAGCATGGAGCATTGTGATGACAAGGGCATGAAGCAATGTGATCCCAAGGTTCATGGAGGATTGTGATGACAATGGTAATGGAGTATTGTGATGACAAGCGCATAGAGCATTGTAATGACAAGGTCATGTAACATTTTGCTGACAAAGGCATGGAGCATTGTGATGACAGGTGTCATGGAGCACTGTGATGACAAGCGTCAAGGAGCATTGTGAATACAGAGTTCATGGAGCATTGGGATGACAAGGGCATGGATCATTGTGATGACAAGGGTCATGGAGAATAGGGCTGAAAATGCTCATGGAGTATTGTGAGGACAGGGGTCATGGAGCATTGTGATGACTAGGGAATGGAGCATTGTGATGACAAGAGTCCCGGATCATTGTTTTGTCAGGTGTCATGGAGTGTTGTGATGACAGTGGTCATAGAACATTGTGATGATATTGGTCATGGAGCATTGTGATGAGAAGGTCATGGAGCATTGGGCTGAAAATGTTCATGGAGTATTGTGATGACAGGGGTCATGGAGCATTGTGATGACAAGGGAATGGAGCATGGTGATGACAAGGTCCTGGAGCATTGTGATGAGAAGACCATGGATACTTGTGATTACAGGGGTCATGGAGCATTGTGATGACAAGGGAATGGAGCATGGTGATGACAAGGTCCTGGAGCATTGTGATGAGAAGACCATGGAGACTTGTGATGACAAGTCTCATGGAGCATTCTGATGAAAAGGGGCATGGAGCATTGTGATGACAAGGGCATGGAGCATTGTGATGAGAAGGCCATGGAACATTCTGATGACATGCGTCATGGAGCTTTGTGTTGACAAGGGCATGGAGCATTGTGATTACAGGGGTCTTGGAGCATTGTGATGACAAGTGTCATGGAGCCTTGTGATGACAAGGCCGTGGAACATTGTGATGGCAGGGGTCATGGAGCATTGTTATGACACAGGAAATGGAGCATTGTGATGAGAAGGGCATGGGGCATTGGTCTGAAATGTTTCATAGATTATTGTGATGAGAGTGGGCATGGAGCATTGTAATGACAAGGGCACGGAACACTGTGATACATGGGTCATGGCGCTTTGTGATGACAAGGGCATGGAGCAATGTGATGAGAGGGTTCATGGAGCATTGTGATGAAAATGACATGGAGCATTGTGATGCCAAGTGTCATGGAGCTTTGTGATGACACAGGTCATGGAGCATTTTGATGACAAGGGCGTGGTGCATTGTGATGAGAAGGGAAGGGAGCATTTTGATGACAGGGTCATGCAGCAATTTGATGAAAAGTGTAATGGAACATTTGGATGACAGTGGTTATAGAATATTGTGATGTCAGGGGTCATGGAGCTTTGGGATGAAAAGGGTCATGGAGCATTTTGATGACAGCGGTTATGGAACAGTGTGATGTCAGGGGTCATGGAGCTTTGGGATGAAAAGGGTCATGGAGCATTTTGATGACAGGGGTTATGGAAAATTGTGATGTCAGGGGTCATGGAACATTGTGATGATAAGGGGATGTAGCATTGTGATGACAGGGGTCATGGAACATTGTGATTAGAGTGGTGAGGGAGTATTGTGATGACTAGTGATGGAACATTGTGATATCTCTGGTGAGAGAGCATTTTGATGAGAAGTGCATGGAGCATTGTGATTACAAGTTTTATGGAGCATTGCAATGACAAGGTTGTGGACCGTTGTGATGAAAAGCATGTGGCACATTGTGATGACAAGGGTCATGGAGCATTGTTCTGACAAAGGCATGGAGCATTGTGATGACAAGGGTCACGGAGCATTGTGATGAAAAGTTCATGGAGCATTGTGGTTACAAAGGTCACACAGCCTTGTGATGACGTGGGCATGGACCATTGTGATGACAAACGTTATGAAGCATTGTGATGACTGGAGTCAAGGAGCATTGTGATGACAGGGGTCATGGAACATTGTGATGACAAGGGCATGGAGCATTTTGATGAGAAGGTCATGGAGCATTGTGAAGACAGGTGTCAGGGAACATTGCGATGACATATGTCATGGTCCATTGCGATGACAATGGCATGGAGCATTGTGATGCCAAATGTAATGGAGGATTGTGATGACAAATATAATGGAGCATTGTGATGACTAGGGCTTGGAGCATTATGATGACAAGGGCCATAGAGAATTTTCATGACAAGGTCGTGAAGCACTGTGATGACAAGGTCCTGGAGCATTGTGATGAGAAAACCATGGAGCCTTGTGATGACAAGTCTCATGGAGCATTTTGATGAAAAGGGTCATGGAGCATTGTGATTACAGGGGTCTTGGAGCATTGTGATGACAAAGGCATGGAGTATTGTGATGAGAAGGCCATGGAGCATTCTGATGACATGCGTCAGGGAGCTTTGTGATGACATGGGCATGGAGCATTGTGATTACAGGGGTCTTGGAGCATTGTGATGACAATGGTCATGGAGCCTTGTGATGACAAGGCCGTGGAACATTGTGATGGCAGGGGTCATGGAGCATTGTGATGAAAAGGGCATGGAGCATTGGTCTGAGAAGTTTCATGGATTATTGTGATGAGAGTGGGCATGGAGCATTGTGATGACAAGGGCACGGAACACTGTGATACATGGGTCATGGAGGATTGTAATGACAAGGGCATGGAGCATTGTGATGAGAAGGGCATCGAGCATTGTGATGACAAGTGTCATGGAGCTTTGTGATGACAAGGGCATGGAGCAATGTGATGAGAGGGTTCATGGAGCATTGTGGTGACAATAACATGGAGCATTGTGATGCCAAGGGTCATGGAGCTTTGTGATGACAAAGGTCATGGAGCATTTTGATGACAAAGGCGTGGTGCTTTGTGATGGGAAGGGCAGGGTGCATTTTGATGACAGGGTCATGCAGCAATTTGATGAAAAGTGTAATGGAACATTTGGATGACAGGGGTTATAGAACATTGTGATGTCAGGGGTCATGGAGCTTTGTGATGGTAAGGGTCACGGAGCATTTTGATGAGAGAGGTTATGGAACATTGTGATGTCAGGGGTCATGGAACATTGTGATGGTAAGGGCATGGAGCATTGTGATGACAAGGTCATGGAGTATTGTGGAGACAGGTGTCAGGGAGCATTGTGATGACATATTTCATGGTCCATTGTGATGACAATGGCATGGAGCATTGTGATGCCAAACGTTCTGGAGGATTGTGATGACAAAGGTAATGAAGCATTGTGATGACAAGGGCTTGGAGCATTGTGATGACAAGGGTCATGGAGCATTGTGATGACAAGGGCATGGAGCATTGTGATGACAACGGCCATTGAGAATTTTGATGAAAAGGTCGTGAAGCACCGTGATGACAAAGACATGGAGCTTGCTATGACAGGGGTCATGGGGCATTGCGATGACAAGTGCATGGAGAATTTTGATGACAAGAGAATGTAACATTGTGATGAGAACTGTCATGGAACATTGTGATGACAAGGACGTGGAGAATTGTGATGACAAGGGACATGGAGCATTGTGATGACCAGGGCATGGAGCATTGTGATGGCAAGACCGTGGAGCACTGTGATGAGAAGACCATGGATAATTGTGATGACGAGCATCATGGAGCACTGTAATGAAAAGGGGCATGGAGCATTGTGATGACAGGGGTCATGGATCATTGTGATGACAAGGGTCATGGAGCATTCTGATGACAAGCTTGTGGAGCATTGTGATGAAAAGGGAACAGATCATTGTGATAAAAAAGGCATGGAGACTTGTCATGACAGGGTTCAATGAGCATACTAACGACAAGTGTCAGGGAGCATTGTGATGACAAGTGTATTGAGAATTGTGATGACAAAGGTCATGGAGCATTGTGATGAGAAGTCCATGGATAATTGTGTTGAGCAGCGTCATGGGGCGTGGTGATGACAAGTGTTATGGAACATTGTGATCACAAGGATTGGGAGCATTGTGGTGACAAAGGGCATGGAGAATTTTGATTTCATTGTGATGACAATAGCATGAAGCATTATGATGATGGGCACGGTGCATTGTGATGGCAGGTTTCATGGAGCATTGTGATGACAAGGGCACGGAACACTGTGATACATGGGTCATGGAGGATTGTAATGACAAGGGCATGGAGCATTGTGATGAGAAGGGCATCAAGCATTGGGATGACAAGTGTCATGGAGCTTTGTGATGACAAGGGCATGGAGCAATGTGATGACAGGGGGCATGGAACATTGTGATTACAGTGGTGAGGGAGTATTGTGATGACTAGTGATGGAACATTGTGATATCTCTGGTGAGAGAGCATTTTGATGAGAAGTGCATGGAGCATTGTGATGACAAGTTTTATGGAGCATTGCAATGACAAGGTTGTGGACCATTGTGATGAAAAGCGTGTGGCACATTGTGATGACAAGGGTCATGGAGCATTATTCTGACAAAGGCATGGAGCATTGTGATGACAAGGGTCACGGAGCATTGTGATGAAAAGGGCATGGATCAGTGTGATGAAAGAGGCATGGAGCCTTGTCATGACAGGGTTCAAGGAGCATACAGACAACAAGTGTCAGGGAGCATTTTGATGACAAGTGTATTGAGAATTGTGATGACAAAGGTCATGGAGCATTGTGATGAGAAGACCATGGATAATTGTGATGACGAGCGTAATGGGGCATTGTGAAGACAAGTGATATGGAATATTGTGATCACAAGGGTTTGGAGCATTGTTATGACAGAGGTCATGGAGCATTTTGATTTCATTGTGATGACAATAGCATGAAGCATTCTGATGATGGGCATGGTGCATTGTGATGACAGGGTTCATGGATCATTGAGATGAAAAGGGGCATGGAGCATTGTGATTACAGGGGTCTTGGAGCATTGTGATGAGAAGGGTCATGGAGCCTTGTGATGACAAGGCCATGGAACATCGTGATGGCAGGGGTCATGGAGAATTGTTATGACAGGGGTAATGGAGCATTGTGATGGCAAGGGCATGCAGCATTGTGATGAGAAGGCCATGGAGCATTCTGATGACATGCATCATGGAGCTTTGTGATGACAAGGGCATGGAGCAATGTGATGAGAGCGTTCATGGAGCATTGTGATGACAATGACATGGAGCATTGTGATGCCAAGGGTCATGGAGCTTTGTGATGACAAAGGTCACGGAGCATTTTGATGACAAGGGCATTGTGCATTGTGATGAGAAGGGCAGGGAGCATTGTGATGACAGGGTCATGGAGCAATTTGATGAAAAGGGTCATGGAACATTTTGATGACAGGGGTTATGGAACATTGTGATGTCAGGGGTCATGGAGCGTTTTGATGAAAAGGGTCATGGAGCATTGTGATGACAGGGGTTATGGAACATTGTGATGTCAGGGGTCATCGAACATTGTGATGATAAGTGCATGTAGCATTGTGATGACAGGAGTCATGGAATATGGTGATGACAGGGGTGAGAGAGTATTGTGATGAATAGTGATGTAAGATTGTGATATCAGTGGTGAGAGAGCATTTTGATGAGAAGTGCATGGAGCATTGTGATGACAAGGTTTATGGAGCATTGTGATGACAAGATTGTGGAGCACTGTGATGACAAGCGCTTGGTGCATTGTGATGACATGTGTCATGAAGCATTGTGCTGACAAGCGCATGGAGCATTGTGATGACAAGGGTCATGGAGCATTGTGCTGAGAAAGGCATAGAGCATTGTGATGACAAGGGTCAAAGAGCATTGTGATGAAAAGTTCATGGAGCATTGTCGTTAAAATGGTCACAGAGACTGATGATGATGAGAGCATGGACCATTGTGATGACAAAGGTCATGAAGCATTGTGATGACTGGAGTCACGGAGCATTGTGATGACAGGGGTCATGGAGCATTGTGATAACAAGGGCATGGAGCATTGTGATCACAAGGGCATGGAGCATTGGTCTAATAAGTTTCATGGATTATTGCGATGACAGTTGGAATGGCGCATTGTGATGACAAGGGCATGGAGCATTGTGATGACCAGGTCATGCAGTATTGTGAAGACAGGTGTCAGGGAGCATTGTGATGACATATGTAATGGCCCATTGTGATGACAATGGCATGGAGCATTGTGATGAAAACGGCATGGGGCATTGTGATGAAAAAGGCATGGAGCCTTTTCGTGTCAGGGTTCAAGGAGCATTCTGACGACCAGTGTCAGGGAGCATTGTGATGACAAGTGTATTGAGAATTGTGATGACAAAGGTCATGGAGCTTTGTGATGAAAAGGGCATGCAGTATTGTGATGACAGGCATCATGGAGCGTTGTGATGACAAGTGTTATGGAACATTGTGATCACAAGGGTTTGGAGCATTGTGATGACAGAGGTCATGGATCATTTTGATTTCAAGGAGCATGGAGCATTGTGATGACAAGGGCATGAAGCAATGTGATCCCAAGGTTCATGGAGGATTGTGATGACAATGGTAATGGAGTATTGTGATGACAAGCGCATAGAGCATTGTAATGACAAGGTCATGTAACATTTTGCTGACAAAGGCATGGAGCATTGTGATGACAGGTGTCATGGAGCACTGTGATGACAAGCGTCACGCAGCATTGTGAATACAGGGGTCATGGAGCATTGGGATGACAAGGGCATGGATCATTGTGATGACAAGGGTCATGGAGCATTGGGATGAAAATGTTCATGGAGTATTGTGATGACAGGGGTCATGGAGCATTGTGATGACAAGGGAATGGAGCATGGTGATGAAAAGGTCCTGGAGCATTGTGATGAGAAGACCATGGAGATTTGTGATGACAAGTCTCATGGAGCATTCTGATGAAAAGGGGCATGGAGCATTGTGATTACAGGGGTCTTGGAGCATTGTGATGACAAGGGCATGCAGCATTGTGACGAGAAGACCATGGTTAATTGTGATGATGAGCGTCATGGGGTGTTGTGATGATAAGTGTTATGGAACATTGTGATCACAAGGGTTTGGAGCATTGTGATGACAGAGGTCATGGAGCATTTTGATTTCATTGTGATGACAATAGCCTGAAGCATTATGATGATGGGCATGGTGCATTGTGATGACAGGGTTCATGGAGCATTGAGATGAAAAGGGGCATGGAGCATTGTGATTACAGGGGTATTGGAGCATTGTGATGACAAGGGCATGGAGCATTGTGATGAGAAGGCCATGGAACATTCTGATGACATGCGTCATGGAGCTTTGTGTTGACAAGGGCAAGGAGCATTGTGATTACAGGGGTCTTGGAGCATTGTGATGACAAGGGCATGGAGCATTGTGATGAGAAGGCCATGGAACATTCTGATGACATGCGTCATGGAGCTTTGTGATGACAAGGGCATGGAGCATTGTGATGAGAAGGCCATGGAACATTCTGATGACATGCCTCATGGAGCATTGTGATGACAAGGGTCATGGAGCCTTGTGATGACAAGGCCGTGGAACATTGTGATGGCAGGGGTCATGGACCATTGTTATGACAGAGGTAATGGAGCATTGTGATGAGAAGGGCATGGAGCATTGGTCTGAAATGCTTCATGGATTATTGTGATGAGAGTGGGCATGGAGCATTGTGATGACAAGGGCACGGAACACTGTGATACATGGGTCATGGAGCTTTGTGATGACAAGGGCATGGAGCAATGTGATGAGAGGGTTCATGGAGCATTGTGATGACAATGACATGGAGCATTGTGATGCCAAGGGTCATGGAGCTTTGTGATGACAAAGGTCATGGAGCATTTTGATGACAAGGGCATGGTGCATTGTGATGAGAAGGGCAGGGAGCATTTTGATGACAGGGTCATGCAGCAATTTGATGAAAAGTGTAATGGAACATTTGGATGACAGGGGTTATAGAACATTGTGATGTCAGGGGTCATGGAGCTTTGGGATGAAAAGGGTCATGGAGCATTTTGATGACAGCGGTTATGGAGCATTGTGATGTCAGGGGTCATGGAGCTTTGGGATGAAAAGTGTCATGGAGCATTTTGATGACATGGGTTATGGAACATTGTGATGTCAGGGGTCATGAAACATTGTGATGATAAGGGGATGTAGCATTGTGATGACAGGGGTCATGGAACATTGTGATTAGAGTGGTGAGGGAGTATTGTGATGACTAGTGATGGAACATTGTGATATCTCTGGTGAGAGAGCATTTTGATGAGAAGTGCATGGAGCATTGTGATTACAAGTTTTATGGAGCATTGCAATGACAAGGTTGTGGACCGTTGTGATGAAAAGCGTGTGGCACATTGTGATGACAAGGGTCATGGAGCATTGTTCTGACAAAGGCATGGAGCATTGTGATGACAAGGGTCACGGAGCATTGTGATGAAAAGTTCATGGAGCATTGTGGTTACAAAGGTCACAGAGCCTTGTGATGACGTGGGCATGGACCATTGTGATGACAAACGTTATGAAGCATTGTGATGACTGGAGTCACGGAGCATTGTGATGACAGGGGTCATGGAGCATTGTGATGACAAGGGCATGGAGCATTGTGATGACAAGGTCCTGGAGCATTGTGATGAGAAAACCATGGAGCCTTGTGATGACAAGTCTCATGGAGCATACTGAAGAAAAGGGGCATGGAGCATTGAGATTACAGGGGTCTTGGAACATTGTGATGACAAGGGCATGGAGCATTGTGATGAGAAGGCCAAGGAGCATTCTGATGACATGCGTCATTGAGCTTTGTGATGACAAGGGCATGGAGCATTGTGATTACAGGGGTCTTGGAGCATTGTGATGAAAAGGGCATGGATCATTGTGATGAAAAAGGCATGGAGCCTTGTCATGACAGGTTTCAAGGAGCATACAGACAACAAGTGTCAGGGAGCATTTTGATGACAAGTGTATTGAGCATTGTGATGACAAAGGTCATGGAGCATTGTGATGAGAAGACCATGGATAATTGTGATGACGAGCGTCATGGAGCTTTGTGATGACAAGGGCATGGAGCAAAGTGATGAGTGCGTTCATGGAGCATTGTGATGACAATGACATGGAGGATTGTGATGCCAAGGGTCATGGATCTTTGTGATGACAAAGGTCATGGAGCATTTTGATGACAAGGGCGTTGTGCATTGTGATGAGAAAGGCAGGGAGCATTGTGATGACAGGGTCACGGAGCAATTTGATGAAAAGGGTCATGGAACATTTTGATGACAGGGGTTATGGAACATTGTGATGTCAGGGGTCATGGAACATTGTGATGATAAGTGCATGTAGCATTGTGATGACAGGAGTCATGGAACATTGTGATGACAGGGGTGGGGGAGTATTGTGATGAATAGTGATGTAACATTGTGATATCAGTGGTGAGAGAGCATTTTGATGAGAAGTGCATGGAGCATTGTGATGACAAGGTTTATGGAGCATTGTGATGACAAGATTGTGGAGCACTGTGATGACAAGCGCATGGTGCATTGTGATGACATGTGTCATGGAGCATTGTGCTGACAAGCGCATGGAGCATTGTGATGACAAGGGTCATGGAGCACTGTGCTGAGAAAGGCACAGAGCATTGTGATGACAAGGGTCAAAGAGCATTGTGATGAAAAGTTCATGGAGCATTGTGGTTAAAATGGTCACAGAGACTGTTAATGATGAGGGCATGGACCATCGTGATGACAAAGGTCATGAAGCATTGTGATGACTGGAGTCACAGAGCATTGTGATGACAGGGGTCATGGAGCATTGTGATAACAAGGGCATGGAGCATTGTGATGACAAGGGCATGGAGCATTGGTCTAATAAGTTTCATGGATTATTGCGATGACAGTTGGAATGGCGCATTGTGATGACAAGGGCATGGAGCATTGTGATGACCAGGTCATGCAGTATTGTGAAGACAGGTGTCAGGGAGCATTGTGATGACATATGTAATGGCCCATTGTGATGACAATGGCATGGAGCATTGTGATGAAAACGGCATGGGGCATTGTGATGAAAAAGGCATGGAGCCTTTTCGTGACAGGGTTCAAGGAGCATTCTGACGACCAGTGTCAGGGAGAATTGTGATGACAAGTGTATTGAGAATTGTGATGACAAAGGTCATGGAGCATTGTGATGAAAAGGGCATGCAGTATTGTGATGACAGGCATCATGGAGCGTTGTGATGACAAGTGTTATTGAACATTGTGATCACAAGGGTTTGGAGCATTGTGATGACAGAGGTCATGGATCATTTTGATTTCAAGGAGCATGGAGCATTGTGATGACAAGGGCATGAAGCAATGTGATCCCAAGGTTCACGGAGGATTGTGATGACAATGGTAATGGAGTATTGTGATGACAAGCGCATAGAGCATTGTAATGACAAGGTCATGTAACATTTTGCTGACAAAGGCATGGAGCATTGTGATGACAGGTGTCATGGAGCACTGTGATGACAAGCGTCAAGGAGAATTGTGAATACAGAGTTCATGGAGCATTGGGATGACAAGGGCATGGATCATTGTGATGACAAGGGTCATGGAGCATTGGGCTGAAAATGCTCATGGAGTATTGTGAGGACAGGGTTCATGGAGCATTGTGATGACTAGGGAATGGAGCATTGTGATGACAAGAGTCTCGGATCATTGTGTTGTCAGGTGTCATGGAGTGTTGTGATGACAGTGGTCATAGAACATTGTGATGATATTGGTCATGGAGCATTGTGATGAGAAGGTCATGGAGCATTGGGCTGAAAATGTTCATGGAGTATTGTGATGACAGGGGTCATGGAGCATTGTGATGACAAGGGAATGGAGCATGGTGATGACAAGGTCCTGGAGCATTGTGATGAGAAGACCATGGAGACTTGTGATGACAAGTCTCATGGAGCATTCTGATGAAAAGGGGCATGGAGCATTGTGATGACAAGGGCATGGAGCATTGTGATGAGAAGGCCATGGAGCATTCTGATGACATGCGTCATGGAGCTTTGTGATGACAAGGGCATGGAGCATTGTGATTACAGGGGTCTTGGAGCATTGTGATGAAAAGAGCATGGATCATTGTTATGAAAAAGGCATGGAGCCTTCTCATGACAGGGTTCAAGGAGCATACTAACGACAAGTGTCAGGGAGCATTGTGATGACAAGTGTATTGAGCATTGTGATGACAAAGGTCATAGAGCATTGTGATGAGAAGACCATGGATAATTGTGATGATGAGCGTCATGGGGTGTTGTGATGATAAGTGTTATGGAACATTGTGATCACAAGGGTTTGGAGCATTGTGATGACAGAGGTCATGGAGCATTTTGATTTCATTGTGATGACAATAGCCTGAAGCATTATGATGATGGGCATGGTGCATTGTGATGACAGGGTTCATGGAGCATTGAGATGAAAAGGGGCATGGAGCATTGTGATTACAGGGGTATTGGAGCATTGTGATGACAAGGGCATGGAGCATTGTGATGAGAAGGCCATGGAACATTCTGATGACATGCGTCATGGAGCTTTGTGTTGACAAGGGCATGGAGCATTGTGATTACAGGGGTCTTGGAGCATTGTGATGACAAGTGTCATGGAGCCTTGTGATGACAAGGCCGTGGAACATTGTGATGGCAGGGGTCATGGAGCATTGTTATGACAGAGGTAATGGAGCATTGTGATGACAAGGGCATGGAGCATTGGTCTGAAATGTTTCATGGATTATTTTGATGAGAGTGGGCATGGAGCATTGTGATGACAAGGGCACGGAACACTGTGATACATGGGTCATGGAGCTTTGTGATGACAAGGGCATGGAGCAATGTGATGAGAGGGTTCATGGAGCATTGTGATGACAATGACATGGAGCACTGTGATGCCAAGTGTCATGGAGCACTGTGATGCCAAGTGTCATGGAGCTTTGTGATGACAAAGGTCATGGAGCATTTTGATGACAAGGGCGTGGTGCATTGTGATGAGAAGGGCAGGGAGCATTTGGATGACAGGTTCATGCAGCAATTTGATGAAATGTGTAATGGAACATTTGGATGACAGGGGTTATAGAACATTGTGATGTCAGGGGTCATGGAGCTTTGGGATGAAAAGGGTCATGAAGCATTTTGATGACAGGGGTTATGGAACATTGTGATGTCAGGGGTCATGGAACATCATGATGATAAGGGGATGTAGCATTGTGATGACAGAGGTCATTGGACATTCTGATTACAGTTGTGATGGAGTATTGTGATGACTAGTGATGGAACATTGTGATATCTCTGGTGAGAGAGCATTTTGATGAGAAGTGCATGGAGCATTGTGATTACAAGTTTTATGGAGCATTGCAATGACAAGGTTGTGGACCGTTGTGATGAAAAGCGTGTGGCACATTGTGATGACAAGGGTCATGGAGCATTGTTCTGACAAAGGCATGGAGCATTGTGATGACAAGGGTCATGGAGCATTGTGATGAAAAGTTCATGGAGCATTGTGGTTACAAAGGTCACAGAGCCTTGTGATGACGTGGGCATGGACCATTGTGATGACAAACGTTATGAAGCATTGTGATGACTGGAGTCACGGAGCATTGTGATGACAGGGGTCATGGAGCATTGTGATGACAAGGGCATGGAGCATTGTGATGACAGGGGCATGGAGCATTGGTCTGACAAGTTTCATAGATTATTGTGATGACAGTGGGCATGGTGCATTGTGATAACAAGGGAATGGAGCATTGTGATGAGAAGGTCATGGAGTATTGTGAAGACAGGTGTCAGGGAGCATTGTGATGACATATGTCATGGTCCATTGCGATGACAATGGCATGGAGCATTGTGATGCCAAATGTAATGGAGGATTGTGATGACAAATATAATGGAGCATTGTGATGACTAGGGCTTGGAGCATTATGATGACAAAGGCCATAGAGAATTTTCATGACAAGGTCGTGAAGCACTGTGATGACAAGGTCCTGGAGCATTGTGATGAGAAAACCATGGAGCCTTGTGATGACAAGTCTCATGGAGCATTTTGATGAAAAGGGTCATGGAGCATTGTGATTACAGGGGTCTTGGAGCATTGTGATGACAAGGGCATGGAGTATTGTGATGAGAAGGCCATGGAGCATTCTGATGACATGCGTCAGGGAGCTTTGTGATGACATGGGCATGGAGCATTGTGATTACAGGGGTCTTGGAGCATTGTGATGACAATGGTCATGGTGCCTTGTGATGACAAGGCAGTGGAACATTGTGATGGCAGGGATCATGGAGCATTGTGATGAAAAGGGCATGGAGCATTGGTCTGAGAAGTTTCATGGATTATTGTGATGAGAGTGGGCATGGAGCATTGTGATGACAAGGGCACGGAACACTGTGATATATGGGTCATGGAGGATTGTAATGACAAGGGCATGGAGCATTGTGATGAGAAGGGCATCGAGCATTGTGATGACAAGTGTCATGGAGCTTTGTGATGACAAGGGCATGGAGCAATGTGATGAGAGGGTTCATGGAGCATTGTGGTGACAATAATATGGAGCATTGTGATGCCAAGGGTCATGGAGCTTTGTGATGACAAAGGTCATGGAGCATTTTGATGACAAAGGCGTGGTGCTTTGTGATGGGAAGGGCAGGGTGCATTTTGATGACAGGGTCATGCAGCAATTTGATGAAAAGTGTAATGGAACATTTGGATGACAGGGGTTATAGAACATTGTGATGTCAGGGGTCATGGAGCTTTGTGATGGTAAGGGTCACGGAGCATTTTGATGAGAGGGGTCATGGAACATTGTGATGGTAAGGGCATGGAGCATTGTGAAGACAAGGTCATGGAGTATTGTGGAGACAGGTGTCAGGGAGCATTGTGATGACATATTTCATGGTCCATTGTGATGACCATGGCATGGAGCATTGTGATGCCAAACGTTCTGGAGGATTGTGATGACAAAGGTAATGAAGCATTGTGATGACAAGGGCTTGGAGCATTGTGATGACAAGGGCATGGAGCATTGTGATGACAAGGGCATGGAGCATTGTGATGACAACGGCCATTGAGAATTTTGATGAAAAGGTCGTGAAGCATCGTGATGACAAAGGCATGGAGCTTCCTATGACAGGGGTCATGGGGCATTGTGATGACAAGTGCATGGAGAATTTTGATGACAAGAGAATGTAACATTGTAATGAGAACTGTCATGTAACATTGTGATGACAAGGACGTGGAGAATTGTGATGACAAGGGACATGGAGAATTGTGATGACCAGGGCATGGAGCATTGTGATGGCAAGACCGTGGAGCACTGTGATGAGAAGACCATGGATAATTGTGATGACGAGCATCATGGAGCACTGTAATGAAAAGGGGCATGGAGCATTGTGATGACAGGGGTCATGGATCATTGTGATGACAAGGGTCATGGAGCATTCTGATGACAAGCTTGTGGAGTATTGTGATGAAAATGGCATGGAGCATTGTGATGAAAAGGGAACAGATCATTGTGATAAAAAAGGCATGGAGACTTGTCATGACAGGGTTCAATAAGCATACTAATGACAAGTGTCAGGGAGCATTGTGATGACAAGTGTATTGAGAATTGTGATGACAAAGGTCATGGAGCATTGTGATGAGAATTCCATGGATAATTGTGTTGAGCAGCGTCATGGGGCATGGTGATGACAAGTGTTATGGAACATTGTGATCACAAGGGTTGGGAGCATTGTGGTGACAAAGGGCATGGAGAATTTTGATTTCATTGTGATGACAATAGCATGAAGCATTATGATGATGGGCACGGTGCATTGTGATGGCAGGTTTCATGGAGCATTGTGATGACAAGGGCACGGAACACTGTGATACATGGGTCATGGAGGATTGTAATGACAAGGGCATGGAGCATTGTGATGAGAAGAGCATCAAGCATTGGGATGAAAACTATCATGGAGCTTTGTGATGACAAGGGCATGGAGCAATGTGATGAGAGGGTTCATGGAGCATTGTGATGACAATGACATGGAGCATTATGATGCCAAGGGTCATGGAGCTTTGTGATGACAAAGGTCATGGAGTATTTTGATAACAAGGGCGTGGCGCATTGTGATGAGAAGGGCAGGGAGCATTTTGATGACAGGGTCATGCAGCAGTTTGATGAAAAGTATAATGGAACATTTGGATGACAGGGGTTATAGAACATCGTGATGTCAGGAGTCATGGAGCTTTGGGATGAAAAGGGTCATGGAGCATTTTGATGACAGGGGTTATGGAACATTGTGATGTCAGGGGACATGGAGCATTGTTCTGACAAAGGCATGGAGCATTGTGATGACAAGGGTCACGGAGCATTGTGATGAAAAGTTCATGGAGCATTGTGGTTACAAAGGTCACAGAGCTTTGTGATGACGTGGGCATGGACCACTGTGATGACAAACGTTATGAAGCATTGTGATGACTGGAGTCACGGAGCATTGTGATGACAAGGGCATGGAGCATTGTGATGACAGGGGCATGGAGCATTCGTCTGACAAGTTTCATAGATTATTGTGATGACAGTGGGCATGGTGCATTGTGATGACAAGGGCATGGAGCATTGTGATGAGAAGGTCATGGAGTATTGTGAAGACAGGTGTCAGGGAGCATTGTGGACATATGTCATGGTCCATTGCGATGACAATGGCATGGAGCATTGTGACGCCAAATGTAATGGAGGATTGTGATGACAAATATAATGGAGCATTGTGATGACGAGGGCTTAGAGGATTATGATGACAAGGGCCATAGCGAATTTTCATGACAAGGTCGTGAAGCATTGTGATGACAAGGTCCTGGAGCATTGTGATGAGAAAACCATGGAGCCTTGTGATGACAAGTCTCATGGAGCATACTGAAGAAAAGGGGCATGGAGCATTGAGATTACAGGGGTCTTGGAACATTGTGATGACAAGGGCATGGAGCATTGTGATGAGAAGGCCAAGGAGCATTCTGATGACATGCGTCATTGAGCTTTGTGATGACAAGGGCATGGAGCATTGTGATTACAGGGGTCTTGGAGCATTGTGATGAAAAGGGCATGGATCATTGTGATGAAAAAGGCATGGAGCCTTGTCATGACAGGTTTCAAGGAGCACACAGACAACAAGTGTCAGGGAGCATTTTGATGACAAGTGTATTGAGCATTGTGATGACAAAGGTCATGGAGCATTGTGATGAGAAGACCATGGATAATTGTGATGACGAGCGTCATGGAGCTTTGTGATGACAAGGGCATGGAGCAAAGTGATGAGTGCGTTCATGGAGCATTGTGATGACAATGACATGGAGGATTGTGATGCCAAGGGTCATGGATCTTTGTGATGACAAAGGTCATGGAGCATTTTGATGACAAGGGCGTTGTGCATTGTGCTGAGAAGGGCAGGGCGCATTGTGATGACAGGGTCAAGGAGCAATTTGATGAAAAGGGTCATGGAACATTTTGATGACAGGGGTTATGGAACATTGTGATGTCAGGGGTCATGGAACATTGTGATGATAAGTGCATGTAGCATTGTGATGACAGGAGTCATGGAACATTGTGATGACAGGGGTGGGGGAGTATTGTGATGAATAGTGATGTAACATTGTGATATCAGTGGTGAGAGAGCATTTTGATGAGAAGTGCATGGAGCATTGTGATGACAAGGTTTATGGAGCATTGTGATGACAAGTTTTATGGAGCATTGTGATGACAAGATTGTGGAGCACTGTGATGAAAAGCGCATGGTGCATTGTGATGACATGTGTCATGGAGCATTGTGCTGACAAGCGCATGGAGCATTGTGATGACAAGCGTCATGGAGCATTGTGCTGAGAAAGGCATAGAGCATTGTGATGACAAGGGTCAAAGAGCATTGTGATGAAAAGTTCATGGAGCATTGTGGTTAAAAAGGTCACAGAGACTGTTGATGATGAGGGCATGGACCATTGTGATGACAAAGGTCATGAAGCATTGTGATGACTGGAGTCATGGAGCATTGTGATGACAGGGGTCATGGAGCATTGTGATAACAAGGGCATGGAGCATTGTGATGACAAGGGCATGGAGCATTGGTCTAATAAGTTTCATGGATTATTGCGATGACAGTTGGAATGGCGCATTGTGATGACAAGGGCATGGAGCATTGTGATGACCAGGTCATGCAGTATTGTGAAGACAGGTGTCAGGGAGCATTGTGATGACATATGTAATGGCCCATTGTGATGACAATGGCATGGAGCATTGTGATGAAAACGGCATGGGGCATTGTGATGAAAAAGGCATGGAGCCTTTTCGTGACAGGGTTCAAGGAGCATTCTGACGACCAGTGTCAGGGAGCATTGTGATGACAAGTGTATTGAGAATTGTGATGACAAAGGTCATGGAGCATTGTGATGAAAAGGGCATGCAGTATTGTGATGACAGGCATCATGGAGCATTGTGATGACAAGTGTTATGGAACATTGTGATCACAAGGGTTTGGAGCATTGTGATGACAGAGGTCATGGATCATTTTGATTTCAAGGAGCATGGAGCATTGTGATGACAAGGGCATGAAGCAATGTGATCCCAAGGTTCATGGAGGATTGTGATGACAATGGTAATGGAGTATTGTGATGACAAGCGCATAGAGCATTGTAATGACAAGGTCATGTAACATTTTGCTGACAAAGGCATGGAGCATTGTGATGACAGGTGTCATGGAGCACTGTGATGACAAGCGTCATGGAGCATTGTGAATACAGGGGTCATGGAGCATTGGGATGACAAGGGCATGGATCATTGTGATGACAAGGGTCATGGAGCATTGGGCTGAAAATGTTCATGGAGTATTGTGATGACAGGGGTCATGGAGCATTGTGATGACTAGGGAATGGAGCATTGTGATGACAAGAGTCCCGGATCATTGTGTTGTCAGGTGTCATGGAGTGTTGTGATGACAGTGGTCATGGAACATTGTGATGATATTGGTCATGGAGCATTGTGATGAGAAGGTCATGGAGCATTGGGCTGAAAATGTTCATGGAGTATTGTGATGACAGGGGTCATGGAGCATTGTGATGACAAGGGAATGGAGCATGGTGATGACAAGGTCCTGGAGCATTGTGATGAGAAGACCATGGAGACTTGTGATGACAAGTCTCATGGAGCATTCTGATGAAAAGGGGCATGGAGCATTGTGATTACAGGGGTCTTGGAGCATTTTGATGACAAGGGCATGGAGCATTTTGATTTCATTGTGATGACAATAGCCTGAAGCATTATGATGATGGGCATGGTGCATTGTGATGACAGGGTTCATGGAGCATTGAGATGAAAAGGGGCATGGAGCATTGTGATTACAGGGGTATTGGAGCATTGTGATGACAAGGGCATGGAACATTGTGATGAGAAGGCCATGCAACATTCTGATGACATGCGTCATGGAGCTTTGTGTTGACAAGGGCATGGAGCATTGTGATTACAGGGGTTTTGGAGCATTGTGATGACAAGGGCATGGAGCATTGTGATGAGAAGGCCATGGAACATGCTGATGACATGCGTCATGGAGCTTTGTGATGACAAGGGCATGGAGCATTGTGATTACAGGGGTCTTGGAGCATTGTGATGACAAGGGTCATGGAGCCTTGTGATGACAAGGCCGTGGAACATTGTGATGGCAGGGGTCATGGACCATTGTTATGACAGAGGTAATGGAGCATTGTGATGAGAAGGGCATGGAGCATTGGTCTGAAATGTTTCATGGATTATTGTGATGAGAGTGGGAATGGAGCATTGTGATGACAAGGGCACGGAACACTGTGATACATGGGTCATGGAGCTTTGTGATGACAAGGGCATGGAGCAATGTGATGAGAGGGCTCATGGAGCATTGTGATGACAATGACATGGAGCATTGTGATGCCAAGGGTCATGGAGCTTTGTGATGACAAAGGTCATGGAGCATTTTGATGACAAGGGCGTGGTGCATTGTGATGAGAAGGGCAGGGAGCATTTTGATGACAGGGTCATGCAGCAATTTGATGAAAAGTGTAATGGAACATTTGGATGACAGGGGTTATAGAACATTGTGATGTCAGGGGTCATGGAGCTTTGGGATGAAAAGGGTCATGGAGCATTTTGATGACAGCGGTTATGGAACATTGTGATGTCAGGGGTCATGGAGCTTTGGGATGAAAAGGGTCATGGAGCATTTTGATGACAGGGGTTGTGGAACATTGTGATGTCAGGGGTCATGGAACATTGTGATGATAAGGTGATGTAGCATTGTGATGACAGGGGTCATGAAACATTGTGATTAGAGTGCTGAGGGAGTATTGTGATGACTAGTGATGGAACATTGTGATATCTCTGGTGAGAGAGCATTTTGATGAGAAGTGCATGGAGCATTGTGATTACAAGTTTTATGGGGCATTGCAATGACAAGGTTGTGCACCGTTGTGATGAAAAGCGTGTGGCACATTGTGATGACAAGGGTCATGGAGCATTGTTCTGACAAAGGCATGGAGCATTGTGATGACAAGGGTCACGGAGCATTGTGATGAAAAGTTCATGGAGCATTGTGGTTACAAAGGTCACAGAGCCTTGTGATGATGTGGGCATGGACCATTGTGATGACAAACGTTATGAAGCATTGTGATCACTGGAGTCACCGAGCATTGTGATGACACGGGTCATGGAGCATTGTGATGACAAGGGCATGGAGCATTGTGATGACAGGGGCATGGAGCATTGGTCTGACAAGTTTCATAGATTATTGTGATGACAGTGGGCATGGTGCATTGTGATGACAAGGGCATGGAGCATTGTGATGAGAAGGGCATGGAGTATTGTGAAGACAGGTGTCAGGGAGCATTGTGATGACATATGTCATGGTCCATTGTGATGACAATGGCATGGAGCATTGTGATGCCAAATGTAATGGAGGATTGTGATGACAAATATAATGGAGCATTGTGATGACGAGGGCTTGGAGCATTATGATGACAAGGGCCATAGAGAATTTTCTTGAGAAGGTCATGAAGCATTGTGATGACAAGGTCCTGGAGCATTGTGATGAGAAAACCATGGAGCCTTGTGATGACAAGTCTCATGAAGCATACTGAAGAAAAGGGGCATGGAGCATTGAGATTACAGGGGTCTTGGAACATTGTGATGACAAGGGCATGGAGCATTGTGATGAGAAGGCCAAGGAGCATTCTGATGACATGCGTCATTGAGTTTTGTGATGACAAGGGCATGGAGCATTGTGATTACAGGGGTCTTGGAGCATTGTGATGAAAAGGGCATGGATCATTGTGATGAAAAAGGCATGGAGCCTTGTCATGACAGGTTTCAAGGAGCATACAGACAACAAGTGTCAGGGAGCATTTTGATGACAAGTGTATTGAGCATTGTGATGACAAAGGTCATGGAGCATTGTGATGAGAAGTCCATGGATAATTGTGATGACGAGCGTCATGGAGCTTTGTGATGACAAGGGCATGGATCAATGTGATGAGTGCGTTCATGGAGCATTGTGATGACGACATGGAGGATTGTGATGCCAAGGGTCATGGATCTTTGTGATGACAAAGGTCATGGAGCATTTTGATGACAAGGGCGTTGTGCATTGTGCTGAGAAGGGCAGGGCGCATTGTGATGACAGGGTCATGGAGCAATTTGATGAAAAGGGTCATGGAACATTTTGATGACAGGGGTTATGGAACATTGTGATGTCAGGGGTCATGGAACATTGTGATGATAAGTGCATGTAGCATTGTGATGACAGGAGTCATGGAACATTGTGATGAGAGGGGTGGGGGAGTATTGTTATGAATAGTGATGTAACATTGTGATATCAGTGGTGAGAGAGCATTTTGATGAGAAGTGCATGGAGAATTGTGATGACAAGGTTTCTGGAGCATTGTGATGACAAGATTGTGGAGCACTGTGATGACAAGCGCATGGTGCATTGTGATGACATGTGTCATGGAGCATTGTGCTGACAAGCGCATGGAGCATTGTGATGACATGGGTCATGGAGCACTGTGCTGAGAAAGGCATAGAGCATTGTGATGACAAGGGTCAAAGAGCATTGTGATGAAAAGTTCATGGAGCATTGTGGTTAAAATGGTCACAGAGACTGTTGATGATGAGGGCATGGACCATTGTGATGACAAAGGCCATGAAGCATTGTGATGACTGGAGTCACGGAGCATTGTGATGACAGGGGTCATGGAGCATTGTGATAACAAGGGCATGGAGCATTGTGATGACAAGGGCATGGAGCATTGGTCTAATAAGTTTCATGGATTATTGCGATGACAGTTGGAATGGCGCATTGTGATGACAAGGGCATGGAGCATTGTGATGACCAGGTCATGCAGTATTGTGAAGACAGGTGTCAGGGAGCATTGTGATGACATATGTAATGGCCCATTGTGATGACAATGGCATGGAGCATTGTGATGAAAACGGCATGGGGCATTGTGATGAAAAAGGCATGGAGCCTTTTCGTGACAGGGTTCAAGGAGCATTCTGACGACCAGTGTCAGGGAGCATTGTGATGACAAGTGTATTGAGAATTGTGATGACAAAGGTCATGGAGCATTGTGATGAAAAGGGCATGCAGTATTGTGATGACAGTCATCATGGAGCATTGTGATGACAAGTGTTATGGAACATTGTGATCACAAGGGTTTGGAGCATTGTGATGACAGAGGTCATGGATCATTTTGATTTCAAGGAGCATGGAGCATTGTGATGACAAGGGCATGAAGCAATGTGATCCCAAGGTTCATGGAGGATTGTGATGACAATGGTAATGGAGTATTGTGATGACAAGCGCATAGAGCATTGTAATGACAAGGACATGTAACATTTTGCTGACAAAGGCATGGAGCATTGTGATGACAGGTGTCATGGAGCATTGTGATGACAAGTGTTATGGAGCATTGTGATCACAAGGGTTTGGAGCATTGTGATGACAGAGGTCATGGATCATTTTGATTTCAAGGAGCATGGAGCATTGTGATGACAAGGGCATGAAGCAATGTGATCCCAAGGTTCATGGAGGATTGTGATGACAATGGTAATGGAGTATTGTGATGACAAGCGCATAGAGCATTGTAATGACAAGGACATGTAACATTTTGCTGACAAAGGCATGGAGCATTGTGATGACAGGTGTCATGGAACACTGTGAGGACAAGCGTCACTGAGCATTGTGAATACAGGGGTCATCGAGCATGGGGATGACAAGGGAATGGAGCATGGTGATGACAAGGTCCTGGAGCATTGTGATGAGAAGACCATGGAGACTTGTGATGACAAGTCTCATGGAGCATTCTGATGAAAAGGGGCATGGAGCATTGTGATTACAGGGTTCTTGGAGCATTGTGATTACAAGGGCATGGAGCATTGTGATGAGAAGGCCATGGAGCATTCTGATGACATGCGTCATGGAGCTTTGTGATGACAAGGGCATGGAGCTTTGTGATTACAGGGGTCTTGGAGCATTGTGATGAAAAGAGCATGGATCATTGTGATGAAGAAGGCATGGAGCCTTGTCATGACAGGGTTCAAGGAGCATACTGACAAGTGTCAGGGAGCATTGTGATGACAAGTGTATTGAGCATTGTGATGACAAAGGTCATGGAGCATTGTGATGAGAAGACCATGGATAATTGTGATGATGAGCGTCATGGGGTGTTGTGATGATAAGTGTTATGGAACATTGTGATCACAAGGGTTTGGAGCATTGTGATGACAGAGGTCATGGAGCATTTTGATTTCATTGTGATGACAATAGCCTGAAGCATTATGATGATGGGCATGGTGCATTGTGATGACAGGGTTCATGGTGCATTGAGATGAAAAGGGGCATGGAGCATTGTGATTACAGGGTTATTGGAGCATTCTGATGACAAGGGCATGGAGCATTGTGATGAGAAGGCCATGGAACATTCTGATGACATGCGTCATGGAGCTTTGTGTTGACAAGGGCATGGAGCATTGTGATTACAGGGGTCTTGGAGCATTGTGATGACAAGGGTCATGGAGCCTTGTGATGACAAGGCCGTGGAACATTGTGATGGCAGGGGTCATGGAGCATTGTTATGACAGAGGTAATGGAGCATTGTGATGAGAAGGGCATGGAGCATTGGTCTGAGACGTTTCATGGATTATTGTGATGAGAGTGGGCATGGAGCATTGTGATGACAAGGGCACGGAACACTGTGATACATGGGTCATGGAGGATTGTAATGACAAGGGCATGGAGCATTGTGATGAGAAGGGCATCGAGCATTGTGATGACAAGTGTCATGGAGCTTTGTGATGACAAGAGCATGGAGCAATGTGATGAGAGGGTTCATGGAGCATTGTGATGACAATGACATGGAGCATTGTGATGCCAAGGGTCATGGAGCTTTGTGATGACAAAGGTCATGGAGCATTTTAATGACAAGGGCGCGGTGCATTGTGATGAGAAGGGCAGGGAGCATTTGGATGACAGGGTCATGCAGCAATTTGATGAAAAGTGTAATGGAACATTTGGATGACAGGGGTTATAGAACATTGTGATGTCAGGCGTCATGGAGCTTTGGGATGAAAAGGGTCATGGAGCACTTTGATGACAGGGGTTATGGAACATTGTGATGTCAGGGGTCATGGAATATTGTGATGATAAGTGCATGTAGCATTGTGATGACAGGAGTCATGGAACATTGTGATGACAGGGGTGAGAGAGTATTGTGATGAATAGTGATGTAACATTGTGATATCAGTGGTGAGAGAGCATTTTGATGAGAAGTGCATGGAGCATTGTGATGACAAGGTTTATGGAGCATTGTGATGACAAGATTGTGGAGCACTGTGATGACAAGCGCATGGTGCATTGTGATGACATGTGTCATGGAGCATTGTGCTGACAAGCGCATGGAGCATTGTGATGACAAGCGTCATGGAGCATTGTGCTGAGAAAGGCATAGAGCATTGTGATGACAAGGGTCAAAGAGCATTGTGATGAAAAGTTCATGGAGCATTGTGGTTAAAAAGGTCACAGAGACTGTTGATGATGAGGGCATGGACCATTGTGATGACAAAGGTCATGAAGCATTGTGATGACTGGAGTCACGGAGCATTGTGATGACAGGGGTCATGGAGCATTGTGATAACAAGGGCATGGAGCATTGTGATGACAAGGGCATGGAGCATTGGTCTAATAAGTTTCATGGATTATTGCGATGACAGTTGGAATGGCGCATTGTGATGACAAGGGCATGGAGCATTGTGATGACCAGGTCATGCAGTATTGTGAAGACAGGTGTCAGGGAGCATTGTGATGACATATGTAATGGCCCATTGTGATGACAATGGCATGGAGCATTGTGATGAAAACGGCATGGGGCATTGTGATGAAAAAGGCATGGAGCCTTTTCGTGACAGGGTTCAAGGAGCATTCTGACGACCAGTGTCAGGGAGCATTGTGATGACAAGTGTATTGAGAATTGTGATGACAAAGGTCATGGAGCATTGTGATGAAAAGGGCATGCAGTATCGTGATGACAGGCATCATGGAGCGTTGTGATGACAAGTGTTATGGAACATTGTGATCACAAGGGTTTGGAGCATTGTGATGACAGAGGTCATGGATCATTTTGATTTCAAGGAGCATGGAACATTGTGATGACAAGGGCATGAAGCAATGTGATCCCAAGGTTCATGGAGGATTGTGATGACAATGGTAATGGAGTATTGTGATGACAAGCGCATAGAGCATTGTAATGACAAGGTCATGTAACATTTTGCTGACAAAGGCATGGAGCATTGTGATGACAGGTGTCATGGAGCACTGTGATGACAAGCGTCATGGAGCATTGTGAATACAGGGGTCATGGAGCATTGGGATGACAAGGGAATGGATCATTGTGATGACAAGGGTCATGGAGCATTGGGCTGAAAATGTTCATGGAGTATTGTGATGACAGGGGTCATGGAGTATTGTGATGACAAGGGCATGGAGCATGGTGATGAGAAGGCCAAGGAGCATTCTGATGACATGCGTCTTTCAGCTTTGTGATGACAAGGGCATGGAGCATTGTGATTACAGGGGCCTTGGAGCATTGTGATGTAAAGGGCATGGATCATTTTGATGAAAAAGGCATGGAGCCTTGTCATGACAGGGTTCAACGAGCATACAGACAACAAGTGTCAGGAGCATTTTGATGACAAGTGTATTGAGCATTGTGATGACAAAGGTCATGGAGCATTGTGATGAGAAGACCATGGATAATTGTGATGACGAGCGTCATGGGGCATTGTGAAGACAAGTGTTATGGAATATTGTGATCACAAGGGTATGGAGCATTGTTATGACAGAGGTCATGGAGCATTTTGATTTCATTGTGATGACAATAGCATGAAGCATTATGATGATGGGCATGGTGCATTGTGATGACAGGTTTCATGGATCATTGAGATGAAAAGGGGCATGGAGCATTGTGATTACAGGGGTCTTGCAGCATTGTGATGAGAAGGGTCATGGAGCCTTGTGATGACAAGGCCATGGAACATCGTGATGGCAGAGGTCATGGAGCATTGTTATGACAGGGGTAATGGAGCATTGTGATGGCAAGGGCATGCAGCATTGTGATGAGAAGGCCATGGAGCATTCTGATGACATGCGTCATGGAGCTTTGTGATGACAAGGTCATGGAGCAATGTGATGAGAGCGTTCAGGGAGCATTGTGATGGCAATGACATGGAGCATTGTGATGCCAAGGGTCATGGATCTTTGTGATGACAAAGGTCATGGAGCATTTTGATGACAAGGGCGTTGTGCATTGTGATGAGAAGGGCAGGGAGCATTGTGATGACAGGGTCACGGAGCAATATGATGAAAAGGGTCATGGAACATTTTGATGACAGGGGTTATGGAACATTGTGATGTCAGGGGTCATGGAACATTGTGATGATAAGTGCATGTAGCATTGTGATGACAGGAGTCATGGAACATTGTGATGACAGGGGTGAGGGAGTATTGTGATGAATAGTGATGTAACATTGTGATATCAGTGGTGAGAGAGCATTTTGATGAGAAGTGCATGGAGCATTGTGATGACAAGGTTTATGGAGCATTGTGATGACAAGATTGTGGAGCACTGTGATGACAAGCGCATGGTGCATTGTGATGACATGTGTCATGGAGCATTGTGCTGACAAGCGCATGGAGCGTTGTGATGACAAGGGTCATGGAGCACTGTGCTGAGAAAGGCATAGAGCATTGTGATGACAAGGGTCAAAGAGCATTGTGATGAAAAGTTCATGGAGCATTGTGGTTAAAAAGGTCACAGAGACTGTTGATGATGAGGGCATGGACCATTGTGATGACAAAGGTCATGAAGCATTGTGATGACTGGAGTCACGGAGCATTGTGATGACAGGGGTCATGGAGCATTGTGATAACAAGGGCATGGAGCATTGTGATCACAAGGGCATGGAGCATTGGTCTAATAAGTTTCATGGATTATTGCGATGACAGTTGGAATGGCGCATTGTGATGACAAGGGCATGGAGCATTGTGATGACCAGGTCATGCAGTATTGTGAAGACAGGTGTCAGGGAGCATTGTGATGACATATGTAATGGCCCATTGTGATGACAATGGCATGGAGCATTGTGATGAAAACGGCATGGGGCATTGTGATGAAAAAGGCATGGAGCCTTTTCGTGACAGGGTTCAAGGAGCATTCTGATGACCAGTGTCAGGGAGCATTGTGATGACAAGTGTATTGAGAATTGTGATGACAAAGGTCATGGAGCATTGTGATGACAAGGGCATGGAGTATTGTGATGAGAAGGCCATGGAGCATTCTGATGACATGCGTCAGGGAGCTTTGTGATGACATGGGCATGGAGCATTGTGATTACAGGGGTCTTGGAGCATTGTGATGACAATGGTCATGGAGCCTTGTGATGACAAGGCCGTGGAACATTGTGATGGCAGGGGTCATGGAGCATTGTGATGAAAAGGGCATGGAGCATTGGTCTGAGAAGTTTCATGGATTACTGTGATGAGAGTGGGCATGGAGCATTGTGATGACAAGGGCACGGAACACTGTGATACATGGGTCATGGAGGATTGGAATGACAAGGGCATGGAGCATTGTGATGAGAAGGGCATCGAGCATTGTGATGACAAGTGTCATGGAGCTTTGTGATGACAAGGGCATGGAGCAATGTGATGAGAGGGTTCATGGAGCATTGTGGTGACAATAACATGGAGCATTGTGATGCCAAGGGTCATGGAGCTTTGTGATGACAAAGGTCATGGAGCATTTTGATGACAAAGGCGTGGTGCTTTGTGATGGGAAGTGCAGGGTGCATTTTGATGACAGGGTCATGCAGCAATTTGATGAAAAGTGTAATGGAACATTTGGATGACAGGGGTTATAGAACATTGTGATGTCAGGGGTCATGGAGCTTTGTGATGGTAAGGGTCACGGAGCATTTTGATGAGAGGGGTTATGGAACATTGTGATGTCAGGGGTCATGGAACATTGTGATGGTAAGGGCATGGAGCATTGTGATGACAAGGTCATGGAGTATTGTGGAGACAGGTGTCAGGGAGCATTGTGATGACATATTTCATGGTCCATTGTGATGACAATGGCATGGATCATTGTGATGCCTAACGTTCTGGAGGATTGTGATGACAAAGGTAATGAACCATTGTGATGACAAGGGCTTGGAGCATTGTGATGACAAGGGCATGGAGCATTGTGATGACAAGAGCATGGAGCATTGTGATGACAACGGCCATTCAGAATTTTGATGAAAAGGTCGTGAAGCATTGTGATGACAAAGGCATGGAGCTTGCTATGACAGGGGTCATGGGGCATTGCGATGACAAGTGCATGGAGAATTTTGATGACAAGAGCATGTAACATTGTGATGAGAACTGTCATGGAGCATTGTGATGACAAGGACGTGGAGAATTGTGATGACAAGGGACATGGAGCATTGTGATGACCAGGGCATGGAGCATTGTGATGGCAAGACCGTGGAGCACTGTGATGAGAAGACCATGGATAATTGTGATGACGAGCATCATGGAGCACTGTAATTACAAGGGTCATGGAGCATTGTGATGACAAGGGTCATGGAGCATTCTGATGACAAGCTTGTGGAGTATTGTGATGACAATGGCATGGAGCATTGTGATGAAAAGGGCATGGATCATTGTGATAAAAAAGGCATGGAGACTTGTCATGACATGGTTCAATGAGCATACTGACGACAAGTGTCAGGGAGCATTGTGATGACAAGTGTATTGAGAATTGTGATGACAATGGTCATGGAGCATTGTGATGAGAAGTCCATGGATAATTGTGTTGACCAGCGTCATGGGGCGTGGTGATGACAAGTGTTATGGAACATTGTGATCACAAGGGTTGGGAGCATTGTGGTGACATAGGTCATGGAGAATTTTGATTTCATTGTGATGAAAATAGCATGAAGCATTATGATGATGGGCACGGTGCATTGTGATGACAGGTTTCATGGAGCATTGAGATGAAAACGGGCATGGAGCATTCTGATGACATGCGTCAGGGAGCTTTGTGATGACATGGGCATGGAGCATTGTGATTACAGCGGTCTTGAAGCCTTGTGATGACAATGGTCATGGAGCCTTGTGATGACAAGGCCGTGGAACATTGTGATGGCAGGGGTCATGGAGCATTGTGATGAAAAGGGCATGGAGCATTGGTCTGAAAAGTTTCATGGATTATTGTGATGAGAGTGGGCATGGAGCACTGTGATGACAAGGGCACGGAACATTGTGATACATGGGTCATGGAGGATTGTAATGACAAGGGCATGGAGCATTGTGATGACAAGGGCATCAAGCATTGTGATGACAAGTGTCATGGAGCTTTGTGATCACAAGGGCATGGAGCAATGTGATGAGAGGGTTCATGGAGCATTGTGATGAGAAGGGCATCAAGCATTGTGATGCCAAGGGTCATGGATCTTTGTGATGACAAAGGTCATGGAGCATTTTGATGAAAAGGGCGTTGTGCATTGTGATGAGAAGGGCAGGGAGCATTTGGATGACAGGGTCATGCAGCAATTTGATGAAAAGTGTAATGGAACATTTGGATGACAGGGGTTATAGAACATTGTGATGTCAGGGGTCATGGAGCTTTGGGATGAAAAGGGTCATGGAGCATTTTGATGACAGGGGTTATGGAACACTGTGATGTCAGGGGTCATGGAACATTGTGATGATAAGGGGATGTAGCATTGTGATGACAGGGGTCATGGAACATTGTGATTACAGTGGTGAGGGAGTATTGTGATGACTAGTGATGGAACATTGTGATATCTCTGGTGAGAGAGCATTTTGATGAGAAGTGCATGGAGCATTGTGATTACAAGTTTTATGGAGCATTGCAATGACAAGGTTGTGGACCGCTGTGATGAAAAGCGTGTGGCACATTGTGATGACAAGGGTCATGGAGCATTGTTCTGACAAAGGCATGGAGCATTGTGATGACAAGGGCCACGGAGCATTGTGATGAAAAGCTCATGGAGCATTGTGCTTACAAAGGTCACAGAGCCTTGTGATGACATGGGCATGGACCATTGTGATGACAAACGTTATGAAGCATTGTGATCACTGGAGTCACGGAGCATTGTGATGACAGGGGTCATGGAGCATTTTGATGACAAGGGCATGGAGCATTGTGATGACAGGGGCATGGAGCATTGGTCTGACAAGCTTCATAGATTATTGTGATGACAGTGGGCATCTTGCATTGTGATGACAAGGGCATGGAGCATTGTGATGAGAAGATCATGGAGTATTGTGAAGACAGGTGTCAGGGAGCATTGTGATGACATATGTCATGGTCCATTGCGATGACTATGGCATGGAGCATTGTGATGCCAAATGTAATGGAGGATTGTGATGACAAATATAATGGAGCATTGTGATTACAATGTCCTGGAGCACTGTGATGAGAAAACCATGGAGCCTTGTGATGACAAGTCTCATGGAGCATACTGAAGAAAAGGGCCATGGAGCATTGTGATTAGGGGTCTTGGAACATTGTGATGACAAGGACGTGGAGCATTGTGATGAGAAGGCCAAGGAGCATTCTGATGACATGCGTCACTGAGTTTTGTGATGACAAGGGCATGGAGCATTGTGATGAGAAGGCCAAGGAGCATTCTGATGACATGCGTCATTGAGCTTTGTGATGACAAGGGCATGGAGCAATGTGATTACAGGGGTCTTGGAGCATTGTGATGAAAAGGGCATGGATCATTGTGATGAAAAAGGCATGGAGCCTTGTCATGACAGGGTTCAAGGAGCATACAGACAACAAGTGTCAGGGAGCATTTTGATGACAAGTGTATTGAGCATTGTGATGAGAAGACCATGGATAATTGTGATGACGAGCATCATGGGGCATTGTGAAGACAAGTGTTATGGAATATTGTGATCACAAGCGTTTGGAGCATTGTTATGACAGAGGTCAAGGAGCATTTTGATTTCATTGTGATGACAATAGCATGAAGCATTATGATGATGGGCATGGTGCATTGTGATGACAGGGTTCATGGATCATTGAGATGAAAAGGGGCATGGAGCATTGTGATTACAGGGGTCTTGGAGCATTGTGATGAGAAGGGTCATGGAGCCTTGTGATGACAAGGCCATGGAACATCGTGATGGCAGGGGTCATGGAGCATTGTTATGACAGGGGTAATGGAGCATTGTGATGGCAAGGGCATGCAGCATTGTGATGAGAAGGCCATGGAGCATTCTGATGACATGCGTCATGGAGCTTTGTGATGACAAGGGCATGGAGCAATGTGATGAGAGCGTTCAGGGAGCATTGTGATGACAATGACATGGAGCATTGTGATGCCAAGGGTCATGGATCTTTGTGATGACAAAGATCATGGAGCATTTTGATGACAAGGGTGTTGGGCATTGTGATGAGAAGGGCAGGGAGCATTGTGATGACAGGGTCATGGAGCAATTTGATGAAAAGGGTCATGGAACATTTTGATGACAGGGGTTATGGAACATTGTGATGTCAGGGGTCATGGAACATTGTGATGATAAGTGCATGTAGCATTGTGATGACAGAAGTCATGGAACATTGTGATGACAGGGGTGAGGGAGTATTGTGATGAATAGTGATGTAAGATTGTGATATCAGTGGTGAGAGAGCATTTTGATGAGAAGTGCATGGAGCATTGTGATGACAAGGTTTATGGAGCATTGTGATGACAAGATTGTGGAGCACTGTGATGACAAGCGCATGGTGCATTGTGATGACATGTGTCATGGAGCATTGTGCTGACAAGCGCATGGAGCATTGTGATGACAAGCGTCATGGAGCATTGTGCTGAGAAAGGCATAGAGCATTGTGATGACAAGGGTCAAAGAGCATTGTGATGAAAAGTTCATGGAGCATTGTGGTTAAAAAGGTCACAGAGACTGTTGATGATGAGGGCATGGACCATTGTGATGACAAAGGTCATGAAGCATTGTGATGACTGGAGTCACGGAGCATTGTGATGACAGGGGTCATGGAGCATTGTGATAACAAGGGCATGGAGCATTGTGATGACAAGGGCATGGAGCATTGGTCTAATAAGTTTCATGGATTATTGCGATGACAGTTGGAATGGCGCATTGTGATGACAAGGGCATGGAGCATTGTGATGACCAGGTCATGCAGTATTGTGAAGACAGGTGTCAGGGAGCATTGTGATGACATATGTAATGGCCCATTGTGATGACAATGGCATGGAGCATTGTGATGAAAACGGCATGGGGCATTGTGATGAAAAAGGCATGGAGCCTTTTCGTGACAGGGTTCAAGGAGCATTCTGACGACCAGTGTCAGGGAGCATTGTGATGACAAGTGTATTGAGAATTGTGATGACAAAGGTCATGGAGCATTGTGATGAAAAGGGCATGCAGTATTGTGATGACAGGCATCATGGAGCGTTGTGATGACAAGTGTTATGGAACATTGTGATCACAAGGGTTTGGAGCATTGTGATGACAGAGGTCATGGATCATTTTGATTTCAAGGAGCATGGAGCATTGTGATGACAAGGGCATGAAGCAATGTGATCCCAAGGTTCATGGAGGATTGTGATGACAATGGTAATGGAGTATTGTGATGACAAGCACATAGAGCATTGTAATGACAAGGTCATGTAACATTTTGCTGACAAAGGCATGGAGCATTGTGATGACAGGTGT
Organism: Hyperoodon ampullatus; assembly: GCF_949752795.1. Lineage (NCBI taxonomy): Eukaryota > Metazoa > Chordata > Mammalia > Artiodactyla > Ziphiidae > Hyperoodon > Hyperoodon ampullatus. The sequence continues at coordinate 107,853,575 of NC_136914.1, forward strand.
CATGGAGCACTGTGATGACAAGCGTCACGGAGCATTGTGAATACAGGGGTCATGGAGCATTGGGATGACAAGGGCATGGAGCATTGTGATGACAAGGGAATGGAGCATTGTGATGACAAGTGCCATGGAGAATTTTGTTTACAAGGTCGTGAAGCATTGTGATAACAAACACTTGGAGCTTGCTATGACAGGGGTCATGGAGCATTGCAATGACAAATGCGTGGAGAATAGTGATGACAAGAGCATGTAACATTGTGATGCGAATTGTCATGTAGCATTGTGATGACAAGGACGTGGAGAATTTTGATGACAAGGGACATGGAGCATTGTGATAACCAGGGCATGGAGCATTGTGATGACAGGGGTCATGGAGTACTATTATGACAAGGTCCATGGTGCATTCTGACATAAGATATCACTTATGAAGGGAATGTAAACATGGCTACATATGAACTGAATTAGGAAAGCGAACAGAGTCTCAGATTTACAAAACACCCTTATGCATGCTTAGGGGAAAGGAGAGGTGGGGAGATGCACAAAACCAGAGTTTGATATTAGCACACGTACCATTCCATAATCCAAATACAGAAGAGACAAGCCCTACCCCTTCCTCACTGAACGGAAGTCAACAACTCTATTCCCCGCAGAGAAATATATCTGACTAGTAAGAATCTCATAACCTATGTATTGATATGTCTCCATAAGGGAACCAAGTGTGTCTAGATTGACATAAACATGGCAGTGAGAAACAGCTCAAACCCACTATAAAAATGAATTTCAAAAACAAAACAAAAAAACAGGGAAATTCTTTACAATTCCTTCAGGGGTTCTGATGAAACCTGGAATGACCCTATCTAAAACGACAGCTGGATGTGGCATAAGGCTGGACACTTGGGACTGAGAGGATTGGTGAGATTGGGTGAGCAAATGCAGACCCTTTAAAGCAATAATGCGTGGCACCCATTCCATGGGCCCCAACTCTCCAGGTGGAAGGGAATATTACTACAGCTATAACATGTACGGGAAAGCTAGAGAATGGACACAATGTGAATACGAAAGGTTTCTAAAACTCAACTAATAGTCTTTCTCCTGGTGCTCCGGTTTCACTTTGCAACTGCTTTATTATCAACTTCCCAACTTGGAGAGACAGCCCCTTTAACCTCCTGGTTCGCACAGGTTGCCAATTTGGCAAAGGATGAAATGGAAGAGGGAGAACCAATGAGAGAGTACCTGTTAGACCTTTGGACGGGCACATGTCACCTTAATTTCCCGGCAGGAAGAGGAATTTACCAAAGTCTCAGCCACCTGCCGGGAACCAGTATAGGTCCTGAACCAAAATTTTGGACTTGCGGTCAGCTCACAGTTAACGAGTTGAAAAATGGAGCTCAGGGGCACAGCAATTCACAAACTGGCAGAGTAATAAAGGACAACTATCGTCCAAAAATCTGTTGAGGGAAGGCAACGAGGCGGACTTGAAAGCTAGGCAGAATAGCAGGAAACAGATTTCAAGAGGTACGTTGGAATCGCCTTTAAAGCACGGGAAGAGGGTCACAACTTCGACAATGATGCACTTGGCCAAAAAGGGCGAATGCGTTTTCTCCTGAATATATTCAGGAGAAAACGCATACGCCCTTTTTGGCAAAGCAAGCAAGCGTGCAATGCAAATCGGCACTACAAAGAATTATCACATCCCACCGTTCAAAAGGGACATCCACAAAATGTGTAAAAACCTGAAAGACAAGACAGGCCCTGGAGAACAAGGAGCCTTGTTATGCTGACGGGCGGCATGTAAATTGCCAACTGACTCTCTGGAGGAGTGCACTGTGTTCCCTAAAACAAGTAAACAACAGAGCTACAGAGCCGAGGGCACTTCCAGTCTAGGGAATATTCCTTGGGACAACGGAAAATCAATAAGACAGAGCCACCCCAAAATTTAGGGCTGCACTGCTTACAAGAACCTCAACTTGGGTACACCTTAATCATCCCTGGGAAGACAAAAATGGTTCAAGAAATTGTGGTACTTACGTACGATGGAATATCCCTCAGCCATGAAATCAATGTCATAAGGCCAGTAGCAGCAAAATGAGTGGATTCAGGTACGATGATTCTAAGTGAAATAAGTCACAGAGAAAAAGAAACTTATCATAAGATATCACTTATGAAGGTCCTGTAAACATGGCTACACATGAACTGAGTTAGGAAAGAGAACAGAGTCTCACATTTAGAAAAAACACTTATGCCTGCTTAAGGGGGAAGGAGAGGTGCGGTGATGCATAAAACCACAGTTTGATATTAGTACAGGTACCGTTCCAAAAACCAAATACGGAATAGACAAGACCTACACCTTCCTCAGTGAAAAGGACTAAAAACCACATATTCCCCACAGAGGAATATATCTGACTAGTAAGAATCTTAAAACCTATGTATTGATATGTCTCTGTAAGGGAATCAAGTGTGTCTAGACTGGCATAAACTTGGCAGTGAGAAGCAGTTCAAACCCACTATAAAAAGGAATTTCAAAAACAAAACAAAAAAACAGGGAAATTCTGTACAATTCCTTCAGGGGCTCTGATGAAACCCGGAATGACCCTATCTACAATGCCAGCTGGATGTGGCATGAGTCTGGACACTTGGGACTGAGAGGATTGGTGAGATTGGGTGAGCAAATGCAGACCCTTTAAAGCAATAATGCGTGGCACGTATTCCATGGGTCCCAACTCTCCAGGTTGCAGGGAATCTTACTACAGCTAAAACATGTACAGGAAACCTAGAGAATGGACACACTGTGAATACGAAAGGTTTCTAAACCTCAACTAATAGTCCCTCGCCTGGTGCTCTGGTTTGACTTTCCAACTGCTTTACTATAAATCTCCCAACTTGGAGAGACAGACCCTTTAACCTCCTGGTTCGCACAGGTTGCCAATTGGGCAGAGGATGAGGGAAGAGGGAGAACCAATGAGAGACTAGCTGTTAGGCTTTTGGACGGGCACATGTCACTCTACTTTCCCGGCAGGAATAAGAATTAACCAATGTCTCAGTCACCCGCTGGGAACCAGAACAGGTCATGAACCAAAATTTTGGACTTGCGGTCAGCTCACAAAAAACGAGTTGAAAAATGGAGCTCAGGGGCACAGCAATTCACAAACTGGCAGAGTAATAAAGGACAACTATCGTCCAAAAATCTGCTGAGGGAAGGCAACGAGGCGGCCTTGAAAGCGAGGCAGAAAAGCAGGAAACAGATTTCAAGAGGTACGTTGGAATCGCCTTTAAAGCACAGGAGGAGGAGCACAACTTCGACAATGATGCACTTGGCCAAAAAGGGCGTATAAGTTTTCTCCTGAATATATTCAGGAGAAAACGCATACGCCCTTTTTGGCCAAGCAAGCAAGCGGGCAATGCAAATCTGCACTACAAAGAAGTATCACTTCCCACCGGTCAAAAGGGACATCCACAAAATGTGTAAAAACCAGAAAGGCAAGACAGGCCCTGGAGAACAGGAAGCCTTCTTATGCTGATGGGCGGGATGTAAATTGCCAACTGCCTCTCTGGAGGAGTGCATTGTGTTCCCTAAAAGAAGTAAACAACAGAGCTACAGAGCCAAGGGCACTTCCAGTCTAGGGAATATACCTTGGGAAAACTGAAAATCAATAAGACAGAGCCACCCAAAATTTAGGGCTGCACTGCTTACAAGAACCTCAACTTGGGTACACCTTAATTATCCCAGGAAAGACAAAAATGGTTCAAGAAATTGTGGTCCTTACGTACGATTGAATATCCCTCAGCCATGAAATCAATGTCATAAGGCCAGTAGCAGCAAAATAAGTGGATTCAGGTACGATGATTCTAAGTGAAATAAGTCATAGAGAAAAAGAAACTTATCATGAGATATCACTTATCAAGGTCCTGTAAACATGGCTACACATGAACTGAGTTAGGAAAGAGAACAGAGTCTCACATTTAGAAAACACTCTTATGCCTGCTTAAGGGGGAAGAACAGGTGAGTTAGGAAAGAGAACAGCGTCTCACATTTAGAAAACAATGTTATGCCTGCTTCAGGGGGAAGAACAGGTGGGGTGATGCATAAAACCAGAGTTTGATGTTAGTAGAGGTACCGTTCCAAAAACCAAATACGGAATAGACAAGACATACACCTTCCTCAGTGAAAGGGACTCAACACCCCATATTTCCCGCAGAGGAATATATCTGACTAGTAAGATTCTTAAAACCTATGTATTGATATGTTTCTGTAAGGGAATCAAGTGTGTCTAGACTGGCATAAACATGGCAGCGAGAATCAGCTCAAACCCACTATAAAAATGAATTTCAAAAACAAAACAAAAAAACATGGAAGTTCTTTATAATTCCTTCAGGGGCTCTGATGAAACCTGGAATGACCCTATCTACAACGACACCTGGATGTGGCATAAGGCTGGACACTTGGTACTCAGAGGATTGCTGAGATTGGGTGAGCAAATGCAGACCCTTTAAAGCAATAATGTGTGGCACCCATTCCATGGGTCCCAACTCTCCAGGTTGAAGGGTATATTACTATAGCTATAACATGTACGGGAAACCTAGAGAATGGACACACTGTGAATAAGAAAGCTTTCTAAAACTCAACTAATAGTTCCTCTCCTGGTGCTACAGTTTGACTTTCCAACTTCTTTACTATCAATCTCCTAACTTGGAGAGACAGCCCGCTTAACCTCCTGGTTCGCACAGGTTGCCAATTTTGCAGAGGATGAATGGGAAGAGGGATAACCAATGAGAGAGTAGCTGTTAGGCATTTGGACGGGCACATTCCACTCTATTTTCCCGGCAGGAAGAAGAATTAACCAAAGTCTCAGCCACGCCTTGAGAACCAGTATAGATCCTGAACCAAAATTGTGGACTTGCGGTCAGCTCACAAAAAACGAGTTGAATAATAGAGCTCAGGGGCACAGCAATTCACAAACTGGCAGAGTAATAAAGGTCTACTATCGTCCAAAAATCTGTGGAGGGAAGGCAACGAGGCAACCTGAAAGCGAGGCAGAATAGCAGGAAACAGATTTCAAGAGGTACGTTGGAATCGCCTTTAAAGCACAGGAAGAGGGGCACAATTTCGACAATGATGCACTTGGCCAAAAAAGGGCGTATGCGTTTTCTCCTGAATATATTCAGGAGAAAACGCATACGCACATTTTTGGCCAAGCAAGCAAGCGGGCAATGCAAATCTGCACTACAAAGAAGTATCACTTCCCACCGGTCAAAAGGGACATCCCCAAAATGTGTAAAAACCAGAAAGGCAAGACAGGCCCTGGAGAACAGGGAGCCTTGTTATGCTGATGGGCGGGATGTAAATTGCCAACTGCCTCTCTGGAGGAGTGCATTGTGTTCCCTAAAACAAGTAAGCAACAGAGCTACAGAGCCAAGGGCACTTCCAGTCTAGGGAATATACCTTGGGAAAACTGAAAATCAATAAGACAGAGCCACCCCAAAGTTTAGGGCTGCTCTGTTTACCTCAACCTTGACTTCAGTACACCTTCAATATCCCAGGAAACAGAAAATGGATAGAGAAGTTGTGGTACTTACGTACGATGGAATATCCCTCAGCCATGAAATCAATGTCATAAGGCCAGTAGCAGCATAATGAATGGACTTAGGAACGATGATTCTAAGTGAAATAAGCCACACAGAAAAAGAAATTTATCCTAAGATATCACTTATAAAGGGATTGTAAACATGGCTACACATGAACTGAATTAGAAAACAGAACAGAGTCTCACATTTAGACAACACTCTTCTGCCTTCTTAAGGGTGAAGGTGAGGTGGGGTGATGAATAAAACCAGAGTTTGATGTTAGCACAAGTACCGTTCCATAAACCAAATATGTAATAGACCAGACCTCCTCCTTGCTCAGTGAACAGGACTCAACCCCCCCATTCAGCACAGAGGAATATATCTAACTAGTAAGGATCATAAAACCGATGTATTGATATGTCTCCGTAAGGGAATCAAGTGTGTCTACAGCGGCGTAAGCTGGGCAGTGAAAATCAGCTCGAGACCGCTATAAAAATAAATTTCAAAAACAAAACACAAAAACTGCGAAATTCTTACAAAGGTCCTTCAGCGGCTCTGATGCAACCTGGATAGACCCCATCTACACCCACAGCTGGATGAGACATAAGGCTGGACACTTGGGGCTGAGAGGATTGGTGAGGTTGGGTGAGTAAATGCAGTCCCTTTAAAGCAATAATTGTGGAACCCATTCCAAGGGTCGCAACTCTCCAGGTTTAAGGGAATCTTACTACAGCTAAAACACGCATGGGAAACCCAGAGGATGGGACACCGTGTGATAGGGAAAGGTTTCTAAAACGCACCTCATTTTTCCTTTCCTGGTGCTCGGATTCGCAATTCCAGCCACTTTACTATCAATCTCCCCACTTGGAGAGTCAGCGCCTTTAACCTCCTGTTTCGCACAGTTTGCAATTTGTTCAGAGGATGAAAGGGAAGAGAGGGAACCAATAAGAGACTAGCTTTAGGCGTTTGGACGGGCATATGTCACTCTAATTTCCCGTCAGGAAGAAGAATTAATCAAAAGCTCAGCCTGCCCCCCAGGAACCTGAATAGGGCCTGAAGCAATCCTGCGGTTTTGGGGCCAGCTCACAAAAAAGCGAGTGAAAAATGGAGCTCAGCAGCACAGCAATTCACAAACCTGCAGAGTTTTACAGGACAACTATCGTCCAAAAATCTGTGGAGCGAAGGCTATCAGGAGGTCTTGAAAGCGAGGCAGAATTGCAGGAAACTGATTTCAAGCGGTAGATTGGAATCGCCTTTAAAGCACATGAAAAGCGGCAGATGTTCGACAATGATGCACTTGGCCAAAAAGTGCGTATGCGTTTTTTCCTTAATATATTCAGGAGAAAACCCATACGCCCTTTTTGGCCAACCAAGCAAGCAGGCAATGCAAATCCGCACTACAAAGAAGTCTCACTTCCCACCGGTCAAAAGGGAATTCAGAAAAAAGTGTAAAAACCAGAAAGGCAGGACAGGCCCTGGGGATCAGGGAGCCATGTTATGCTAATGGGAGGGATGTAATTTGCCAAGAGCCACTCTGGAGAAGTGAATGGTGTTTCCTAAAACATCTAAAAAACAGAGCTACAGAGCCTAGGGCACTTCCAGTCATGGGCGTATAACTTGGGAAAACTGAAAATCAACAGGACACAGCCACCCCAAAGTTTAGGGCTGCTCTGTTTACAAGAACCTCGACTTCGGTACACCTTAAGTATCCCAGGAAAGAGAAAATGGATAGAGAAGCAGTGGTACTTATGTACGATGGAATATCCCTCAACCATGTAATCAATTTCATAAGGCCAGTAGCAGCATAATGAGTTGATTTTGGTACGATGGTTCTAAGTGAAATAAGTCACACAGAAAAAGAAACATATCCTAAGATATCACTTATAAAGGGAATGGAAACATGGCTACACATGAACTGAATTAGAAAACAGGACAGAGTCTCACATTTAGAAAACACCCTTCTGCCTCCTTAAGGGGAAAAGTAAGGTGGGGTGATGCATAAAACTAGACTTTGAAATTGGCACAGGTACCATTCCATGAATCAAATATGTAATAGACAAGACCTACTCCTTGCTCATTAAACTGGACTCAACACCCCGTATTCACCGCAGAGGAATATATCTGACCAGTAAGAATCTTAAAACCTATGTATTGATATGTCCCCGTAAGGGAATCAAGTGTCTGTAGAGCAGCATAAACACGGCAGTGAAAATCAGCTAAACCACATTATAAAAATAAATTTCAAAAACAAAGCACAAACACAGCGAAATTCTTACAAAATTCGTTCTTTGAGCTGTGATGCAGCCTGGATTCACTACATCTACACCCACAGCTGGATGAGACATAAGGCTGGACACTTGGCGCTGAGAGGATTGGTGAGGTTGCGTGAGCAAATGCCGACCCTTTAAAGCAATACTGTGTGCTACCCATTCCATGTGTCCCAACTCTCCAGGTTTAAGGGAATCTTACTACAGCTAAAACATGCGTGGGAAACCCAGAGGATGGGACACCGTGAGATCGGGAAAGGTTTCTAAAACACACTTCATGTTTCCTCTCCGGGTGCTCGGGTTCCCCATTGCAGCCGATTTACTCTCAATCTCCCCAATTGTGGTGTCAGCGCCTTTAACCTCCTGTTTCGCACAGTTTGCAATTTGTGCAGAGGATGCACGGGAAGAGGGGTAACCAATGAGAGACTAGCTGTAGGCTTTTGGACAGGCACATCTCCCTGTAATTTCCCATCAGGAAAAAGAATTTACCAAAGGCTCAGCCTGCCGCCCAGGAACCAGAATAGGGCCTGTAGCAATCCTGCGGTTTTGCGGCAAACTCACAAAAAAGCGAATTGCAAAATGGAGCTCAGGGGCACTGCAATTCAGAAACCTGCAGAGTTCTAAAGGACAACTAAAGTCCAAAAATATATTGATGTAAGGCAATGAGGAGGACTTGAAAGCGAGGCAGAATTGCAGGAAACAGATTTCAAGAGGAAGACTGGAATCGCTTTAAAGCACATGAAAAGCGGCAGAAGTTCGACAATGATGCACTTGGCCAAAAAGGGCATGTGCGTTTTTTCCTGAATATATTCAGGAAAAAACGCATACGCCCTTTTTGGCCAACCAAGCAAGCAGGCAATGCAAACCTGCACTACAAAGATGTCTCACTTCCCCATGGTCCAAAGGGACCTCCGAAAAATGTGTAAAAACCAGAAAGGCCGAGGAGAACAGGCAACCTTGTTATGCTGATGGGCGGGATGTAAATTGCCAACACCCACTCTGGAGAAGTGCATGCTGTTTCCTACAACATCTAAACAACAGAGCTACAGAGCCTAGGGCACTTCCACTCATGGGCATATACCTTTTGAAAACTGAAAATCAACAAGACACAGCCACCCCAAAATTTAGGGCTGACCTGTTTACAAGAACTTCAACTTCGGTACACCTTAAATATACCAGGAAACAGAAAAGTGCATAAAAATATTGTGGTACTTACGTACGATGTAATATCACTCAGCCTTGAAATCAATGTCATACGGCCAGTAGCAGCATAATGAGTTGAGTTATGTACAATGCGTCTAAGTGAAATAAATAGCACAGAAAAATAAACTTATCATAAGATTTTACTTATAAAGAGAATGTAAACATGGCTACACAGGAACTGAATTACAAAACAGAACAGATTCTCACATTTAGAAATCACACTTATTCCTTCTGAAGGGGAAGGGAGAGGTGGGGTGATGCATAAAACCAGAGTTTGAAATTAGCACAGGTACCGTTCCATGAACCAAATATGTAATAGACAAGACCTACTCCTTGCTCAATGAACTGGACTCACCACACCCTATTCACCACAGAAGAGTATATCTGACTAGTAAGAATCTTAAAATGTATTTATTGATATCTCTCTGTAAGTGAATCAAGTGGATGTAAATCAGCATAAACACAGCAGTGGAAATTAGCTAAACCCCACCATAAAAATAAATATATTCAGGAAAAAAGCTACACCCTTTTGGTCATCCAAACAAGAGCGAAATGCGAATCAGCACTACAAAGAAGTCTCTGATTGCATTCGAAAAACGGGCCATCCTGGAAAAGTGTAAAACCAGAAATGCAGCACAGAACATGGAGAAAAGGGAGCCTTGTTACGCTGATGGGGGTCGGATGTAAACAGCCAACAGCCACTCTGGAGAAGTGTATGGTGTTTCCTAAAATATCGAAATAACAGAGCTACAGAGCATTCGGCACTTCCACTCTTGGGCGTATATCTTGGGAAAACCAAAAATCGACAGCACAAAGGCACCCCTACATTTCATGCTGCTCTGTTTACTAATGCCTCGACTTCAGTACAACTTACATGTCCTTGGAAGTAAAAAAGGTATAAAGAAGACGTGGTACTTATGTACAATGGAATATTACTGAGCAATTAAATCAGTGAAATAAGACCAGTTGCAGCAACTCATGGAAACTGAGGTATGATCATTCTAAGTGACATAAATCAGACATAAAAAGACACCTATCATAAGGTAATACTTATAGATGGTATCTAAAAATGGCTACACATGAACTCAGTTACAAAACAGAAACAGAGTCACACATTTAGAAAATGCACTTATGGCTGCTAAAGGAGAATGGTGGGGTGGGGTGATGCATAAACCAGGAGGTTGGAATTAGCATAGATATGGTTCCAGAAACAAAATAGGTAATCGACAGGACATACTGTATAGCTCAAAGAGCTGGACTCAGCACACTGTTGTCACCAGAAAAGGATATATAAGACTGGTAAGAATCTGTAAAAGAATTTATTGATGTCTCTCTTTAAGTAAATCAACTGAATAGATGTAGAGCAGGAAGAAACACAGTATTGAAAATCAGCTATACTCCATTATAAAATTAAATAAGAACAAAAACAGAAGACAGTGAGAGAGAGAGAAATTCTTACAAAATTTGTTAAAGGGCTGTGATGCAACCTGGACTGAACACATCTAGACACACAGCTGGATGGGACCTAAGGCTCTACACTCATGGGTCTGAGAGGCTTGGTGAGGATGGGACAGCAAATGCAGCACTTTTAGAGTAATACTGCCTGGCCCCCATTCCATGGGTCCCATATCAAAAGGTGCAGGGAACCCTTCCTAGAGCTAAAACATGAATGGGACTTACAGAGGATGGCACACCGTCTGTTTGGGAAGAGTTTGGGAAAGTCACTTCATCTCCACTTCTCCTGGTATTCGGGTTCCCCAGCTCCTTTCCTTAGAGTCTCCTCACTTTGGGAAGGCAGCACACTCAACAGCCGGTTTTGCACAGCTTGGAATTTTCCGTGTGAAGAAGGGGAATGGGGGGATGGACTGAGACACAAGCCCTAGATGTTTGGACAGGCATATGCCACTCTAGATGCTAATCTGCGAGAATTTCCCTATGCTTCAGGTGTCTCAGCAACCGGAATGGGGCTGTAGAAATCCTGCCCCTTTGTGGCTGCTTCCCTAAACAAGTTGAAAACTGGTGCTCAGGGGCACTGCAATTCAAAAACATGCAGGGTTGTAACTGACACCTCTAAAGGAGTCATTTCTTGAGCCAAGTATTCGTAAAGGCCTTGTAATCAAGGCAGAATTGCAGGAAAGGGATTTCAAGAGGTAGTTTGCACTCGCCATTAAAGCACATGCAAAGCTGCTGAACATGGCCAATGATGCAGTTGGCCAAAAAGGCCGTATGCATTATTCCTTAATATATTCAGGAAAAACCCTTACTCCATTTTTGGCCAACAAAACAGGCGGGCAATGTAAATTAATACTACAAAGAGGTATCACTTCGCACCAGTCAGAATGGCAAGGTTCACAAAGTTTAAAACCTGAAATGCAGGACAGGGCGAGAAGGAAAGGGAACCCTGACAAGCTGATGGTGGGAATGTAAATTGCTAACAGCCACTGTGGAGCAGTGGGTGGTGATTCCTTAAAAATCTAAAACACAGAGCTTCAGAGCATATGCTGCTTCCACTCCTGGGCCTGTATCTTGGAAAAAACGTAAATTGACAGGACCCAGGCACTCCAAAATTATTCAGCCCTGTTTACAAGAGCCTCTACTTGGAAGCTACCTAAACGTCCTTGGAAGGAAGACTGGATAAACAAATGATGGTAGATATGTACAATGGAATATTACTCAGCAATGAAATGAATGGAATAAGGCCATTTGCAGCCACTTGGAAGGACACAGATACCTTCATACTAAGTGTCATAAATCAGACAATGATAAATATCATATGATATTACTTATTGGTGGAATTTAACAATTGATACAAAGGTACTATCTTACAACACAGAAACAGAGTCCCAGACTTAGAACACAAACTAATGGTTACCAAACTGGAAAGGCGTGTTGGAGGCATAAATCATGAGGTTGGAGTTATATATACATATTTACAGAGAGAAAACTTGTAATCAACATGGACCTGCTGTAGAGCACTTGGAACTCTTCTCAACACCCTTTAGTAACCTCAATGGGAAAATAATTCCAAAAAGAATATATAGTCTTCTCTGTATAAATGAATCATGTTGGTGTATATCAAAAATGAACACAACATGGTAAATCAACTATACCCCATTACAAATTTAAAATTAAATTATAGAAAAGAAAAATGATCACTAAATTCGTTTAGTCACGGTGAACGTGCTAGTGTCACATCCCTGGACATAGACCCGATTTGGTCCCAAAGCTGGACTGTTGTGGTCCTGAGGACCTCGGAAGGATATGCCAGCTATTTCGACCCCTTGAACATGTAGTACATGGTCTCCTCGGCATGAGATCACAATCTCCAGATCTAAGTGTGCCCTCATACTACTAAACCAACCCTCTGACACCTAAAGGATGGTGGACTCTCTGGGCTGGATGACATTTGGAAAATCATCTGGTCTCAACATAATCTGGTGTTGGGTTCTGACATCCCGACTCCTTCGTTAGGGTCATCCCATTCTACAAGACAGCACCCTCAACAGGTGATTTTGCAGGGGTTTATACTTGTTCGGGGGATGAAGGGTAAGGGGGAAGGAGGAATGGGACAGAAGCCCTTACATGTTTGGTCGGGCACATTCCACTCTAATTTAAAACCCAGGAACAGGACTTTCCCTACATCTAAGGTTGTGTCAGTAACCAGAGAGGGACAGTAGAAATCCTGTCACCTTCTGTTTCCCATAACAACAATTCTAAAACTGGACCTTATAGGCACTTCATATTCACAATGCCTGGGGAGCTGTAAATGACAACAGCCCTTAAAAAATGTCTTGGGGTAGGTAATCAAAATAGACTTCAAAACAAGGCAAACTTTCAATAACCCTTTTTCAAGGGGTAAATTTTACTCACACTGTTCATAAAAAAAGCACATATGAAGATGCTCACCATTGCTTTATGTTAGACAAAGGCAAATCAGTTCTACAAAGATGTATCACCTGGAATCACTCAGAATAGTTATCCTCACAATGTCTAGAAACAATAAATGCTTCAAAGGGTGAGGAAAAAAGAGAAACCTACTACTTATTGTTATGTTTTTTTTTAATCTGCGTTGGGTCTTCGTTGCTGCGTGCAGCTTTTCTATACTTGCAGCAAGCGGGGGCTACTCATCGTTGTGGTACGCAGCCTTCTGTTTGTGGTGGCTTCTCTTGTTGTGGAGCACAGGCTCTAGGCACACAGGCTTCAGTAGTTGTGGCACATGAGCTCAGTAGTTGTGGCTCATGGGCTCTAGAGCGCAGACTCAGTAGTTGTGGCGCACGGGGTTAGTTGCTCTGCGGCACGTGGGATCTTCCTGGACCAGGGCTCAAACCTGTGTCCCCTGCACTGGCAGGCAGATTCTTAACCACTGCACCACCAATACTACATTACTGGTGGCAATTCCAATTGGTAACAGCCACTGTGGAGCACAGAATGGAGGTAACCAGAGTAAGGGGAGGTGGGAGGATTAAACTGGAAATTGGGTTTGACATATACATACCACTATATATAAAAGAGATAACAAATAACGGCCTACTGTATAGCACAGGGAACTCTACTCAATACTCTGTAATGACCTGTATGGGAAAGGAATCCAAAAAGGATTGGATATATGTACAACTGCTTCACTCTGCTGTGCAGCAGAAAGTAACACAACGTTGTAAATCAACTATACTCCAAAAAATTGAAATTGAAATGAAATAAAATAAAATAGACCTTCCAGATGATCCAGCAAGTTCACTCCTGTGTGCATATCTGGAGGAAAGCATAAATCCAAAAGATACATCTTCCCCAATGTTCACTGCAACACTCTTTACAATAGCAAAGACATGGAAGCAACCGAAATGTCCATCAACATATGAATATAGGTAAAGAATATGTGATACATATGTATATTATGGAATATGACTCAGCCATAAAATAGAAGAAAATAATGCCAATTGCAGTAACATGGATGGACCTAGAGATGATTGCACTAAGTGGAGTAAGTCAGACACAGTAAGACAAATACTGTATGATATCAGTTCTAGGTGGAAGCTAAAAATTGATACAAATGAACTAACTTACAAAACAGAGGCAGACTCACAGACTTGGAAAACAAACTTATGGTTACCAAAGGGGAAAGGTGGGGGGTAGGGATAAATCAGGAACTTGGGGTAAACATACGAATACTACTCTATATAACATAGATAAGCAACAAGGACCTACTGTATGTCACAGGGAACTCTACTCAATATTCTGGGAATACCTTTATCATAAAAGAATCTGAAAAAGAATGGATATATGCATATGTGTAACTGAATCACTTGCTGTGAAGCTGAAATGAAGACAACATTGTAAATCAACTATACTCCAATAAAATTTAAATTACAAAATAGAGAAAATCACCTATATTTCAAAAGAAAAAAAGAATTCCCATGTATTTTTATGGCTTGATAGCTTACTTTTTTAGTGCTCAATATTATCCCATTCCCAGAATATATTAATACTATATCATTTCATTCACCTATTGGAGGACACCTTAGTTCCATTCACATTTTGGCAATATTGAATTAGGTGCTATAAATATCCATATGCAATTTTTCATCTGGAAGTATGTTTTAAACTACTTTCAGTAAATATCCATGAGAACACTTGCCAGATTGTACAGTAACGGAATGTTCAATATTATAGCAAGTGTCAATCGGACTACCAAAGTAGCTGTATTATTTTTCATTTCCACCAATAACAAATGACATTTCCTATTGTTCCACATCCCCTACAGAATTTGTTCTTGTCGTTGTTCACATTTTAGCCATTCTAATGGATAAAATCGTATGTAATTGTATTGTTAATTTGCTCTTTCATGGCAGCATGTAATCTAGATTATTCTTCTGTACACTTATATGCATACTGTCTATTTTCTTTGGTGAGGTGTCCATAAAGTATATTGGTCCACATTTTATTTAGGCTGCTTTCATTTTTTTCTACCCAAACTGTATTTGTTTTATTTATTTTTTTTTTTTGCCTTATTGCATTAGCAAGGACTTGGGAGTAAAATATGCAAAAGGAGACATGAAAGGGGGACATCCTTGCGTTTACCTGAACTTAATAGAAAAGCTTCATGTTTTTGACCATTAATAATGATGTAAGATAAAAGTTTCTTCTAGAGCTCTGTTATCAACTTGAGAAAGTTCCAGTCTATTTCTTTAACTGAGAGCTTTTCTGAAGAATGGATGTTAGATTTTTTCAAAGGTCTTTTGAATCTATTGATATGCTAATGATTGTCTTTAGGGTCTTGATATGATGGGTATAATTATTTGATTTTAGAATGCTGAATCAGCCTTGCATTCCTGGGATTATTCCCTCTCATTCATGATATAAAATTCTCTCAAAATATTGTTAGATTCGATTTGTTAATATTTTGTTGAGGATTTTTGCATTGATGTTTCTGAGAGATATTGGTCAGTTTTCTTTACTATTCATATGTTCCTCTAAGTTGGGATGTTGTGGATTTAGTGTCAGACATTCATTTAGGGAGATTCTCAGTCATTTTTTTAATATTTTCTGTTCTTTGTTATCTTTATTCTCCTCCTGCTATACCCATTATGTATAGGTCACAGAATTTTCACTGTTCCACAATTATTGACTACTCTGTTCTGTTGATTTATTTCCTGCCCATTTTCTCTTTTCTTTTGAGATTTAAAGGTTTCTCTTGATATGTCTTCAAGCTCACAGATATTTCTCCTCAGCCAGCTCTTTGACTGCTAAAAGAAAATATGAGAGACTTGGTATTTTATAAACAACAGAATAGTTTTTGTTTTCTCATAATTGCTGAGGCTGAAAAGTTCAAGAACAAGTGACCAGGGGCTTCCCTGGTGGCACAGTGGTTAAGAATCTGCCTAAAAATAAAGGGGACACGGGTTCGAGCCCTGGTCCGGGAAGATCCCACATGCCAAGGAACAACTAAGCCCGTGCACCACAAATACTGAGCCTGTACTCTACAGCCCACAGGCCACAACTACTTAGCCCGTGTGCCACAACTACTGAAAACCTCACGCCTAGAGCCCATGCTCTGCAACAAGAGAAGCCACCCAATGAGAAGCCTGAACACTGCAACAAAGAGCCAACACAGCCAAAAATTAATTAATTAATTAATTAATTAATTATTTTGAAAAAGAACAAGTTGGCAGCTGACTTGGTGTCTGGTGAGGGAACAATATCTTGTTCATAATGTGGGTCTTCTCGCTCGGCAATGAAATCATGTGATGGGCATGAGATCTGTGTGCTACATTTATTAGGTCACTAATCCCATGTTTCAGGTCCCTGGCCTCATGACCTAATCACCTCCCAAGAGCCCCACCTCCTAATACCATCAACATGGGAGCTGGGTTTCAAAATTTTAAAATTAGACGTACAAAATGTTTACACCATAACAGGGACCACAGAGTTAACTGATTTTCCTTTCATATTAAAGGTTTACACATTTATATTTATTTTATAATCCCAAAACCCTTGTTGTTTTTTTTTAAGATTCTTTTCCCATATAGGCCAGTACACACAATTGAGTAGAGTTCCCTGTGCTATAAAGCAGGTCCTTATCAATACTTATCTATTTTATATATACTAGTGTGTATAGGTCAGTCCCAATATCCCAATTTATCCCTTCCACACTTATCCCCTGGTAACCATAATTTGTTTTCTATATCCATGACTCTATTTCACAACTCTATTAGTTCATTTGTACATTTTTTTTCTTTTTTAGATTCCTCATATAAGCAATATCAAATGATACCTATCTTTCTGTGTCTGACTTGCTTCATTCAGTATAACAATCTCTAGGTCCATCCAAGTTGCTACAAAACCCTTAATTGTTAAGGATAACTCTCAATTTTTTCCAGTATCATCAGCAAATCTTTCTGGAAGACATGTGATAACACTTTTTAAACAGGGATATTGAGACCAAGGCTCCTGGCCTGCAAACAAACAAAATATCATTCATAGAGTGAAAACTTTGCACATCAAAGGGTGAAATCACTTGGTCTAAATCCCTTTGAACCCGCTGCTGACAGAGGGCAGAGGAGTTTGACTCACTAATCTTCCTTACGTGCACTTCTTCCTAATGAGGTATTCATTCTAAAACGTATAAGAAGCGGGAATGCATCATGGAACACACCAATCTATACTACAGATTCTGAAGCAGAAAAAAACAAAAACATGATGAATCCATCCAAAGATTCTGTCCACATTGTTACAATAGTTTCCCTCACACTATGAACCCATGTCAAACCCTATCACTTGAAGCTACTTTTATTTTTTTCAACAAAAATAATGTTAATCTGCAGTCACATGCTCCAGTAATATTACACTATCCCTCGTGCAAGTATGTAGGGATTCAAGGAGCTATGGAAGGCTATCATGAGAGCTTGCCTACAGTAATTAGGACATTTCATTTAATGTTGGCTCTTCTTCCTAAGATGTCTGCTGTCCTCTTCTTTTTATAGCTACTAGCATTGAAAAAGTGAGCAAGATAAGGCCCTTCTCTTTTACTGCCCATGAATGCAGCTGTGATTAACCCCACAGACCTTGGTGCTTCCAGAATCCCCTGAACCTACAGACCCTCCATGCACGGCATGACATAGATAAGGATGGTGACGTGTAGACTTGTATAGAGCATGCTATAAAATTTTCGAGTCTTCCCTTCCTCATAATTCCAAAGAATAGTTTTCTTTGGATTTCTGCTTAATGCTGATGGAGTTGGTACATAAGTTGAGGGAGGTATCAAGGCACACCAAAAGAGAGGGTAACTGCACAGAAAATACAAGTAGGTATATTTCTGTGTACTTTCAAGCAGCTTATTTGCTATATCAACCATGGTGACATGTTGACCCTTCCTCTTTCTACTAGTAGTACAACATACATAAAGGATATTTAGGCTGCTTGTTTTATCGCCACCTCTCTCAATTGCTCTGCATTCACATAAAGGACAATGAAGTTCCCTTTCTACCATCTTAACCAATACTTGAGAACTAGAAAATGTCCAGATTTTTCCGGGAATTATTTTCATATTCCCCAATCAGGCCTATGAAGGAATCTTACCTATTGTGTTTCATGAAGTCATCCCATGACGGCATCCCATCATCAACAAAACTGGAAAGAAATTTGAAGGGTCTTAGATTTTACCATATTTAAAATTCCAATATTTTAGCCTGACAGGTTTTTGTATTTTACAAAAAAAAATATTTTAAATGAGACAAAAAATCATTTTTATGACACAAAAAGACAGCAAGAGTTTTATATTTTTATCTGTTCCACTTGCACACAAAAGTCTCATGGGGTTAGGTAAAGCAGTCCTGTTGGGTGCTGTGCATAGTGCAAGTATGGATTAAAGCTTAGGAATCCTAGGCTTCACTCACCTGAAACTTTTAAATTAGGATGCAAGCAATCCTGTCCAACATTTGAACAGAGCAAGATACTGTCTTTATTTTATTTGTCAGGTAATTAATCTGTCTTTTGCCCCAAGGAGAGAAACAACTGGCATCTTCCATCAATGTGTTGTACAAAAATCTTTGAACACAGAGTGCAAGCAGATGCGGATACAAGATGTGGAAAAAAATGAGAGACCCTTGTGGCATTTTCTCCTAACTTATTGCAATCTCCCATTTTAAATGTGGGAATAAGCAATCTTCTGAGGAAAAAGGCCCAAGGAAGGTTTTTGCTTCTCTGGAATAATGGGATTGCTACAGATTTCAGGAGGCAAGACGAGTTAGTGATAATGACCATGAGAAATCAGAGAAAACTCAGATCCATGGAAGAAGTGATGTTTACCCCTGTGAATCAATGAGAAGTAGGAGCAAATTAAAAGAAAGCTGAATACAACATTTTCTGAATAAATGTAACCTTTCAGCTGTCATAGAAAACTTAATACTCACTATGATACAACATATTTAGTTTAGAAAATTAACTTAAATTTAAAGCTTAATAATTAGATTTATGAAAGAAACAAAACATATTTGTGGTTTAGAATAAATAATGTGTTCTGCTACATATAAGAATATTACATAAATAAATAGAAATAAGACTAAATAAATAAATAAATAGAAAAAACAAATTAGATATTATTAACATTAAAACTGACACTCATCTAAAGAAAGAGAAGGACAGACAGAAGGAGAGAAGAACTCACAGCAAGCATATATTAAACACTCCTAAATAAGACGTCTTTGTATGTTAAAAAAAAGTCTTCAATAAGAAGATAATGTAATAGCAAAAATGGGGAAAATATACCAAAAGATACTTCAAAAAAGAGAGTACAGAATGTTAAGTAAACATATCAAAAGGTACTTGGTTTCTTAGTAGTCAATTAAATGCAAAAAAGTGATACCTGGAATTATCACTCACCAACCAGAAAGTTCAAATGAAAATGACAGGTATTATCAAGTTTGACAAGAATGTGTATAATCCTTGAATCTCATTCACTGCTGCTGAGAATGAAAAATCATACAAATGTTTTGAAAATATTTAGAAATATCTAAAAAGATAAACACATGGGCTTCCCTGGTGGCGCAGTGGTTGAGAGTCCGCCTGCCGATGCAGGCGACACGGGTTCGTGCCCTGGTCCAGGAAGATCCCACATGCCGCGGAGTGGCTGGGCCTGTGAGCCATGGCCGCTGAGCCTGCGCATCTGGAGCCTGTGCTCTGCAGCGGGAGAGGCCAGCGTTCCGCAAAAAAAAAAAAAAAGATAAACACATGAAAGCTATAACTCAAAAATCTTACTACTACTTGTATACTGAACAATAATTTAGACACACACAAACAAAGCTCAAGTTCTAGAATTGATATACCAGTGCTATTCTCAATAGACCCAAACTGAAAATCACTCATATTGTAATACACATTGGAATAAATTAATTAATAGTTAAATATTTACACTATGGTATCCTATGCAACAGTGGAAATGCATGATCACAGCAACAGGCAACCATATAGGCATAGTCACAAGCAACATAAAATTAAAAAAGCCCAACCCAAAAGTGATTTTACTGTGCCATAACATTTATATAAAATACAAAATACAGGTAACATGATCTTTTTGTTAGATAGAAGAAAAATATTAAACCTTAAGGGGATTCACTAGAATGGGACCAGGGGGCCTCTGAGTATCTTTGTCTAGAAGCTATGTATAGAGTGTATTCAGATTCTGAATTTTTGAAATTTGTCATTTCCTTACAAACCATGCATGTTTTTAGTTGTTTTTTATACATAACAAAAAGTAAAAATGATAGAGTAGGGAAGGTAATTATATTAGCACTTTAACATCCACGCTTTTCAAGGAGGAAGTGAAAGGTATTAAATACTTGATATTGTGATTACTTGTTAAAAGTAAGGTGAAAATTTGAGATTAATAAATAAGACATACTACTTCATATATAATCCTCAAACAGGAGGGGTAGAAAGGAGTATTATTTTTTTAATTTAATAAAGAATCATTAAGATAGAAAATAATGAAAACAGACTAGGTTTAAAAAAGAGCACACTGGGGCTTCCCTGGTGGCGCAGTTGTTGGGAGTCCGCCTGCCGATGCAGGGGACACGGGATCGTGCCCCGGTACGGGAAGATCCCACATGCCACAGAGCGGCTGGGCCCGTGAGCCATGGCCACTGAGCCTGCACGTCCGGAGCCTGTGCTCCGCAACGGGGGAAGCCACAACAGTGAGAGGCCCACGTACAGAAAAAAAATAAAGAGCACACTGGACTTCCCTGGTGGCACAGTGGGTAAGAATTGCCTGCCAATGCAGGGGACAGGGGTTCAATCCCTGGTCTGGGAAGATCCCACATTCCGCAGAGCAACTAAGACCGTGTGCCACAACTACAGAGCCTGCGCTCTAGAGCCATCTAGCAACAAGTATTGAGCCTGCATGACACAACTACTGAAGCCCATGAACCTAGAGCCCACAGTCCACAACAAGAGAAACGACCACAAGGAGAAGCCCGTACACCACAACAATGAGTAACCCCTGCTTGACACAACTAGAGAAACCTTGTGCAGCAACGAAGAACCAACACAACCAAAAATAAATAAAATTCAATATTTTGAGTTCTGAGATGACTCACTCACGTGGCTGTAGCTAAGAGGCCTCAGTTCCTTGCCACATGGATCTGTCATTAGGGCTGCTTGAGTGTCTTCATGACATGGCAGCTGGCTTACCCCAGGATGAGTGATCTAGCAGAAACCAAAGCAGAAGCTGCAATGTCTTTTATAACTTTGGAAACTGCACTTTGTCATTTCTGCAATTTCTTATTAGTTATACAGTCAGCCTTTTTCAAGTGAAAGGAGCCACACAGGAACATGAAGACTGGGAGATAATTAGGGCCATCTTGGAGGCTGGCTACCAAAGAGGCTGACTAGCTGAAAACTGAATTTTGTTTTCTTCACTTCTGGGGAGAAAATGGTCAGTGAATCTCATTGGTGGTCTCTGAGATGTACCAAAGCTACCTCTTGCTCTCGTCCCCAGCCATGTGGCTGACAGGGTCTTGGTGCTCCGGCCGGGTGTCAGGCCTGTGCCTCTGAATTGGGAGAGCAGAGTTCAGGACATTGGTCTACCAGAGACTTCTGGTACCTTGTCATATCAAAATGACGAAAGCCTCCCAGAGATATCCAGCTCAATGCTAAGACCCAGCTGCACTCAGAGACCAGCAAGATCCAGTGCTGGACATCCCATGCCAAACAACTAGCAAGACAGGAATGCAGGCCCACCCATTAGCAGAGAGGTTGCCTAAAATCATAACAAGGCCACAGACACCCCAAAACACACCACAGAATGCGGACCTGTCCACCAGAAAGACAAGATCCAGACACACCCACCAGAACACAGGCACCAGTCCCCTCCACCAGAAAGCCTACACAACCCACTGAACCAACCTTAGCCACTGAGGGCAGACACCAAAAAAAATGGGAACTACGAATCTGCATCCTGTGAAAAGAAGAACCCAAACACAGTCCTCAAAGCCAAATGAGAAAACAGAGAAACACACAGCAGATGAAGGAGCAACGAAAAATCCCACTAAAACAAAGAGATGTAGAGGAAATAGGCAGTCTACTGGAAAAAGAATTCAGAGTAATGATAGTAAAGATGATCCCAAATCTTGGAACTGGAATGGAGAACAAAAAAGAAATGTGTAACAAGGACCTAGAAGAACTAAAGGGCAAACAAACAATGATGAACAACACAATAAATGGAATTAAATATTCTATAGAAGGAAACAATAGAAGAATAACTGATGCAGAAGAAAGGATAAATGACCTGGAAGACAAAATAGTGGAAATAACTACTGCAGAGCAGAATAAACAAAAAAGAATGAAAAGAATTGAGGACAATCTGAGACACCTCTGGGACAACATTAAGCACACCAACATTCTAATATAGGGGTCCCAAAAGTAGAAGAGAAAAAGAAAGAGACTGAGAAAATATTTGAAGAGATAATAGTTGAAAACTTCCCTAATATGGGAAAGGAAATCATTAATCAAGTGCAGGAAGTGCAGAGTCCCATACAAGATACACCCAAGGAGAAACTTGCCAAAACATATATTAATCAAACTATCATAAATTAAATACAAAGAAAACATATTAAAAGCAGCAAGGGAAAAACAACAAATAACATACAAGGGAATCCCCATAAGGTTAACAGCTGATCTTTCAGCAGAAACTCTGCAAGCCAGAAGGGACTGGCAGGACATATTTAAAGTGATAAAAGGGGAGAAGCTACAGCCAAGAAGACTCGACCCAGCAAAGAATCTCATTCAGATTTGACAGAGAAATTAAAACATTTACAGACAAGCAAAAGCTAAGAGAATTCAGCACCACCAAACCAGCTTTACAACAAACGCTAAAGGAACTCCTCTAGGCAGGAAACACAAGAGAAGGAAAAAACCTACAATAACAAACACAAAACAATTAAGAAAATGGCAATAAGAACATACATATCAATAATTACCTTAAATGTAAATGATTAAATGATCCAACCAAAAGACACAGATTGGCTGAATGGATTCCAAAACATGACCGGTAAATATGCGGTCTACAAAAGACCCACTTCAGACCTAGGGACACATACAGACTGAAAGATAGGGGATGGAATAAGATATTCCATGCAAATGGAAATCAAAAGAAAGCTACAGTAGCAATTCTCATATCAGAGAAAAAAGACTTTAAAATAAAGACTATTATAGGAGACAAAGAAGGACACTACATTGATCAAGGTATCAATCCAAGAAGAAGATATAACAATTGTACATATTTATGCACCCAACATAGAAGCACCTCAATACATAAGGCAAATGCTAACAGCCAAAAAAGGGGAAATCAACAGTAACACAATCATAGTAAGGGACTTTAGCACCCCTCTTTCACCAATGAACAGAACATCCAAAATTAAAATAAATAAGGCAACACAAGTTTTAATGATACATTAAACAAGATGGACTTAATTGATATTTATACGACATTCCATCCAAAAACAACAGAATACACTTTTTCTCAAGTGCTCGTGGAACATTCTCCAGGATAGATCATATCTTGGGTCACAAAAAAGGCCTTGGTACGGGGCCAGGCCCAAGGCTGAGACCCGGGAGCTGTGAGAGCAGAGAAGAGACAGGGAAACCTCTCTGTGCAGCCTCGGAGGCAGCGGATTAAAGCTCCACGGTCCACTTGATGTGCCCTGCGTCTGTGGAGTGCATGAATGGACAGCAAATCATCCCAAATTGAGGAAGTGGACTTTGAGGACAAGATTTAAGACTTTCCCCCCGTTTCCTATTTTTACAACGAATTATCCCAAATTAAGGAGGTGGACTTAGCAAGATTTCAGACTTCTCGCCCTTTTCCTCTTTTTACAACGAAGTATCCCAAATTGAACAGGTGGACTTAGAGAGCAAGATTTTTGATTTTTCCCCCTGCTCTCTTTTTGTGAATGTGTATGTGTATTCTTCTGTGTAAGATTCTCTCTGTATAGCTTTGCTTCCACCATATGTCCCAGGGTTCTATCGGTCCGTTTTTTTTTCAATAAATATTTTTGATTTTAATAACGCTACTATATTTCATACTTTATTCTATCTTACTTTACCTGCTCTTTTTTTTCCTACCTTCCCTTCCTCCCTCCCTTTCACCCCTCCTTTCCTTCTTTCTCTCTTTCTTTACTTCCTCCCTCCCTCCGACCCTTCTTCCTTTCACTCTTTCATTTTCTTTCCTTCCTCCCTCCCTCCCTCCTGTCTTTCTTTCCTTCCTCCCTCCCTCCCTCCCTCCTGTCTTTCTTTCCTTCCTCCCTCCCTCCCACCCCCATCCTTTCACTTTCTTTTTCTTTCCTTCCTCCCTCCCTCCCTCCTGTCTTTCTTTCTTTCTTTGCTTCGTCCCTCCCTCCCTGCCTTCTTCCATTCACTCTTCCTTTTTCTTTCATTCCTCCCTCTCTCCCTCCTTTCTTTCTTTCCATCCTTCCTCCCTCCCTCCCTCCTTTCTTTCTTTCTTCCTTCCTTCCTTCCTTTCTTTCCTTCTTCCTTTTGTTCTCTCTCTATTTCTTTCTTCTACTAATTCTTTCTTTCTACTTTTTCTCCCTTTTATTCTGAGCTGGGTAGATGAAAGGCTCTTGGTGCTGCAGTCAGGAGTCAGTGCTGTGCCTCTGAAGTGGGAGAGCTAACTTCAGGACACGGGTCCACAAGAGACCTCCCAGCTTCACATAATATCAAACAGCGAAAATCTCCCAGAGATCTCCATCTCAACACCAGCACCCAGCTTCAGTCAACGACCAGCAAACTACAGTGCTGGTCACCCTGTGCCAAGCAACTAGCAAGGCAGGAACACAACCCCACCCATTAACAGAGAGGCTGCCCAAAAATATAATAAGGCCACAGGCACCCCAAAACACACCACCAGACGTGGACCTGTCCACCAGAAAGACAAGATAGAGCCTCAACCACCAGAACACAGGCTCTAGTCCCCCCCACCAGGAAGCCTACACAACCTACTGAAACAACCTTAGCCACTGGGGACAGACACCAAAAACAACAGGAACTATGAATCTGCAGCCTGCAAAAAGGAGACCCCAAACACAGTAACATAAGCAAAATGAGAAGACAGAACAACACACAGCAGGTGAAGGAGCAAGATAAAAACCTACCAGACCTAACAAATGAAGAGGTAATAGGCAGTCTACCTGAAAAAGAATTCAGAATAATGATAGTAAAGATGATCCAAGATTCTATTTCCAAGATCCAAAATCTTGGAAATAGAATAGACAAAATGCAAGAAACAGTTAACAAGGACCTAGAAGAACTAAAGATGAATCAAGCATTGATTAAAAACACAATAAATGAAATTAAAAATACTCTAGATGGGATCAATAGCAGAATAACTGAGGCAGAAGAACGGATAAGTGAGGTGGAAGATAAAATAGTGGAAATAACTGATGCAGAGCAAAATAAAGAAAAGAGAATGAAAAGAACAGAGGACAGTCTCAGAGACCTCTGGGACAACATTAAACACACAAACATTCGAATTATAGGGGTTCCAGAAGAAGAAGAGAAAAAGAAAGGGACTGAGAAAATATTTGAAGAGATTATAGTTGAAAACTTCCCTAATATGGGAAAGGAAATAGTTAATCAAGTCCAGGAGACACAGAGAGTCCCATACAGAATAAATCCAAGGAGAAATACGCCAAGACACATATTAATCAAACTGTCAAAAATTAAACACAAAGAAATCATATTAAAAGCAGCAAGGGAAAAACAACAAATAACACACAAGGGAATCCCCATCAGGTTAACAGCTGATCTCTCAGCAGAAACTCTACAAGCGAGAAGGGAGTGGCAGGACATAATTAAAGTGATGAAGGAGAGAAACCTGCAACCAAGATTACTCTACCCAGCAAGGATCTCATTCACATTTGATGGAGAAATTAAAACCTTTACAGACAAGCAAAAGCTGAGAGAGTTCAGCACCACCAAACCAGCTTTACAACAAATGCTAAAGGAACTTCTCTAGGCAAGAAACACAACAGAAGGAATATACCTACAATAACGAACCCAAAGCAATTAAGGAAATGGGAATAGGAACATATATATCAATAATTACTTTAAATGTAAATGGACTAAATGCTCCCACCAAAAGACACAGATTGGCTAAATGGATACAAAAACAAGACCCATATATATGCTGTCTACAAGAGACCCACTTCAGACCTAGAGACACATACAGATTGAAAGTGAGAGGATAGAAAAATATATTCCATGCAAATGGAAATCAAAAGAAAGCTGGAGTAGCAATTCTTATATCAGACAAAATAGACTTTAAAATAAAGACTACTAGAAGAGACAAAGAAGGACACTACATAATGATCAAGGGATCGATCGAAGAAGAAGATATAACAATTGTAAATATTTATGCACCCGACATAGGAGCACCTCAATACATAAGGCAAATACTAACAGCCATAAAAGGAGAAATCAACAGTAACACAATCATAGTAGGGGACTTTAACACCCCACTTTCACCAATGGACAGATCATCCAAAATGAAAATAAATAAGGAAACACAAGCTTTAAAAGATACATTAAACAAGATGGACTTAATTGATATTTATAGGACATTCCATCCAAAAACAACAGAATACACATTTTTCTCAAGTGCTCATGGAACATTCTCCAGGATAGATCACATCTTGGATCACAAATCAAGCCTTGGTAAATTTAAGAAAATTGAAATTGTATCATGTATCTTTTCTGACCACAATGCTATGAGACTAGACATCAATTACAGGAAAAGATCTGTAAAAAATACAAACACATGGAGGCTAAACAATACACTACTCAATAACGAAGTGATCACTGAAGAAATCAAAGAAGAAATTAAAAAATACCTAGAAACAAATGACAATGGAGACACGATGACCCAAAACCTATGGGACGCAGCAAAAGCAGTTCTAACGGGGAAGTTTATAGCAATGCAATCCCACCATAAGAAACAGGAAACATCTCGAGCAAACAACCTGACCCTGCACCTAAAACAATTAGAGAAAGAAGAAAAAAAAACCCAAAGCTAGCAGAAGGAAAGAAATCATAAAGATCAGATCAGAAATAAATGAAAAAGAAATGAAGGAAACAATAGAAAAGATCAATAAAACTAAAAGCTGGTTCTTTGAGAAGATAAACAAAATTGACAAGCCATTAGCCAGACTCATCAAGAAAAAAAGGGAGAAGACTCAAATCAATAGAATTAGAAATGAAACAGGAGAAGTAACAACTGAAACTGCAGAAATACAAAAGATCATGAGAGATTACTACAAGCAACACTATGCCAATAAAATGGACAACCTGGAAGAAATGGACAAATTCTTAGAAATGCACAACCTGCCAAGACTGAATCAGGAAGAAATAGAAAATATGAACAGACCAATCACAACCACTGAAATTGAAACTGTGATTAAAAATCTTCCAACAAACAAAAGCCCAGGACCAGATGGCTTCACCGGCGAATTCTATCAAACATTTAGAGAAGAGCTAACACCCATCCTTCTCAAACTCTTCCAAACAATTTCAGAGGAAGGAACACTCCCAAACTCATTCTATGAGGCCACCATCACCTTAATACCAAAACCAGGAAAGGATGTCACAAAGAAAGAAAATTACAGGCCAATATCACTGATGAACATACATGCAAAAATCATCAACAAAATACTAGCAAACAGAATCCAACAGCACATTAAAATGATCATACAACATGATCAAGTGGGGTTTATTCCAGGAATGCAAGGATTCTTCAATATACACAAATCAATCAACGTGATACACCATATCAACAAGTTGAAGGAGAAAAACCATATGATCATCTCAATAGATGCAGAGAAAGCTTTCGACAAAATTCAACACCCATTTATGATAAAAACCCTGCAGAAAGTAGGCATAGAGGGAACTTTCCTCAACATAATAAAGGCCATATATGACAAACCCACAGCCAACATCGTCCTCAATGGTGAAAAACTGAAACCATTTCCACTAAGATCAGGAACAAGACAAGGCCGCCCACTCTCACCACTCTTATTCAACTTAGTCTTGGAAGTTTTAGCCACAGCAATCAGAGAAGAAAAGGAAATAAAAGGAATCCAAATTGGAAAAGAAGAAGTAAAGCTGTCACTGTTTGCAGATGACATGATACTATACATAGAGAATCCTAAAGACGCTACCAGAAAACTACTAGAGCTATTCAACGAATTTGGTAAAGTAGTAGGATACAAAATTAATGCACAGAAATCTCTGGCATTCCTATACACTAATGATGAAAAATCTGAAAATGAAATCAAGAAAACACTCCCATTTACCATTGCAACAAAAAGAATAAAATATCTAGGAATAAACCTACCTAAGGAGACAAAAGACCTGTATGCAGAAAATTATAAGACACTGATGAAAGAAATTAAAGATGATACAAATAGATGGAGAGATATACCATGCTCCTGGATTGGAAGAATCAATATTGTGAAAATGACTCTACTACCCAAAGCAATCTACAGATTCAATGCAATCCCTATCAAACTACCACTGGCATTTTTCACAGAGCTAAAACAAAAAATTTCAAAACTTGTTTGGAAAAACAAAAGACCCCGAATAGCCAAAGCAATCTTGAGAATGAAAAACGGAGCTGGAGGAATCAGGCTCCCTGACTTCAGACTATACTACAAAGCTACAGTAATCAAGACAGTGTGGTACTGGCACAAAAACAGAAAGATAGATCAATGGAACAGGATAGAAAGCCCAGAGATAAACCCACGCACATATGGTCAACTTATCTTTGATAAAGGAGGCAGGAATGTACAGTGGAGAAAGGACAGCCTCTTCAATAAGTGGTGCTGGGAAAACTGGACAGGGACATGTAAAAGTATGAGATTAGATCATTCCCTTACACCATACACAAAAATAAGCTCAAAATGGATTAAAGACCTAAATGTAAGGCCAGAAACTATCAAACTCTTAGAGGAAAACATAGGCAGAACACTCTATGACATAAATCACAGCAAGATCCTGTTGGACCCACCTCCTAGAGAAATGGAAATAAAAACAAAGATAAACACATGGGACCTAATGAAACTTCAAAGCTTTTGCACAGCAAAGGAAACCATAAACAAGACCAAAAGACAACCCTCAGAATGGGAGAAAATATTTGCAAATGAAGCAACTGGCAAAGGATTAATCTCCAAAATTTATAAACAGCTCATGCAGCTCAATAGCAAAAAAACAAACAACCCAATCCAAAAATGGGCAGAAGACTTAAATAGGCATTTCTCCAAAGAAGGTATACAGAATGCCAACAAACACATGAAAGAATGCTCAACATCATTAATCATTAGAGGAATGCAAATCAAAACTACAATGAGATATCATCTCACACCAGTCAGAATGGCCATCATCAAGAAATCTAGAAACAATAAATGCTGGAGACGGTGTGGAGAAAAGGGAACACTCTTGCACTGCTGGTGGGAATGTGAATTGGTACAGCCACTATGGAGAACAGTATGGAGGTTCCTTAAAAAACTAAAAATAGAACTACCATATGATCCAGCAATCCCACTACTAGGCATATACCCTGAGAAATCCATAATTCAAAAAGAGACATGTACCAAAATGTTCATTGCAGCTCTATTCACAATAGCCCGGAGCTGGAAACAGCCTAAGTGTCCATCATCGGATGAATGGATAAAGAAGATGTGGCACATATATACAATGGAATATTACTCAGCCATAAAAGGAAATGAAACTGAGCTATTTGTAATGAGGTGGATAGACCTAGAGTCTGTCCTACAGAGTGAAGTAAGTCAGAAAGAGAAAGACAAATACGGTATGCTAACACATATATATGGAATCTAAAAAAAATGTCATGAAGAACCTAGGGGTAAAACGGGAATAAAGACACAGACCTACTTGAGAATGGACTTGAGGATATGGGGAGGGGGAAGTGTAAGCTGTGACAAAGCGAAAGAGAGGCATGGACATATATACACTACCAAACGTAAGGTAGATAGATAGTGGGAAGCAGCCGCAGAGCACAGGGAGATCAGCTCGGTGCTTTGTGACCGCCTGGAGGGTTGGGATGGGGAAGGTGGGAGGGAGGGAGATGCATGAGGGAAGGGATGTGGGAACAGATGTATATGTATGACTGATTCACTTTGTTATAAAGCAGAAAGTAATTTTAAAAAATGCAAAGAAAAAAGTCCTTGGTAAATTTAAGAAAATGGAACTCATATCAAGTATCTTTTCCGACCACAATGCTATCAGACTAGATATCAATTACAGGAAAAGATCTGTAAAAAATACAAACACGTGGATGCTAAACAATACACTACTTAATAACCAAAACATCACTGAAGAAATCAAAGAGGAAATTAAAAAATACCTAAAAACAAATGACATTGAAAACATGAAGACCCAAAACCTATGGGTTGCAGCAAAAGCAGTATAAGAGGGAGATTTATAGAAATACAATCCTACCTCAAGAAACCAGAAACATCTCAAATAAGCAAGCTAACTTTACACCTAAAGCAATGAGAGAAAGAAAGAAAAAAAAAACCAAAGTCAGCAGAGGAAACAAATCATAAAGTCCATATCAGAAATAAATGAAAAAGAAATGAAGAAAACAATAGCAAAGATCAAAAAAACTAAAAGTTGGTTCTCTGAGAAGATAAACAAAGTTGATAAACCATTAGCCACACTCATCAAGAAAAAAAGGGAGAAAACTCACATCAATTGAATTACAAATGAAAAAGGAGAAGTAAAACTGACACTGCAAAAATACAAAGAATCATGAGAGATTACTGCAAGCAACTATATACCAATAAAATGGACAACCAGGAAGAAATGGACAAATTCTTAGGAAAGCACAAACTCCCAAGACTGAACCAAAAAGAAATAGAAACTATAAACAAACCAATCCCAAGCACTGAAATTGAGACTGTGATTAAAAATCTTCCAACAACCAAAAGCCCAGGACCACATGGCTTCACAGGAAAATTCTATCAAACATTTAGAGAAGAGTTAACACCTATCCTTCTCAAACTCTTCCAAAATATAGCAGATGGAGGAACTCTCCCAAACTTATTCTCTGAGACCACCATCTCCCTGATACCAAAACCAGACAAAGATGTCACAAAGAAAGAAAACTACAGGCCAATATCACTGATGAACATAGATGCAAAAATCCACAGCAAAATACTAGCAAACAGAATCCAACAGTGCATTAAAAGGATCATACACCAATATCAAGTGGGGTTTATCCCAGGGATGCGAGGATTCTTCAACACATGCAAATCAATGTGATACACCATATTAAAAAACTGAAGGATAAGAACAATATGTTCATCTCAATAGACCCAGAAAATGCTTTTGACAATACTGAACACCCAATTATGACAAAAAAAAACTCCAGAAAGTAGGCATTAAGGTAACTTTCCTCGACATAATAAAGGCCATATATGACAAACCCACAGCCAACATTGTTCTCAATGGTGAAAAAGTGAAACTGTTTCCACCAAGATCAGGAAGAAGACAAGGTTGCCCACTCTCACCACTATTATTCAACACATTTTTGGAATTTTTACCTAGAGCAACCAGAGAAGAAAAAGAAATAAAAGGAATCCAAATCAGAAAAGAAGTTAAGCTCTCCCTGTTTGCAGGTGACATGATACTATACATAGAGAATCCTAAAGATGCTACCAGAAGCCTACTAGAGTTAATCAATGAATCTGGTAATGTTGCAGCATACAAAATTAATGCACAGATAAATCTTTCATTCCTATACACTAAAGATGAAAAATCTGAAAGAGAAATTAAGGAAACACTCCCATTTACCACTACAACAAAAAGAATAAAATACCTAGGAATAAACCTACCTAAGGAGACAAAAGTCGTTTACTCAACAAACTATAAGACACTGATGAAACAAATCAAAGATGACACAAACAGATAGAGAGATATACCATGGTCTTGGATTGGAAGAATCAACATTGTGAAAATGACTATACTACCCAAAGCAATCTACAGATTCAGTGAAATCCCTATCAAACTACCAATGGCATTTTCAGAGAACTGGAACAAAAAATTTCACAATTTATATGGAAACACAAAAGACTCCAAATAGCCAAAGCAATCTTGAGAAGAAAAACAGAGCTGGAGGAATCAGGCTCCCTGACTTCAGACAATACTACAAAGCTACAGTAGTCAAGACAGTATGGTACTGGCACAAAAACAGAAATATAGATCAATGGAACAGGAGGGAAAGCCCAGAGGTAAACCCATACACATATGGTCACCTATTTTTGATAAAGGAGGCAAGGATATACAATGGAGAAATCACAGCCTCTTCAATAAGTGGTGTTGGGAAAACTGGACAGCTACAGGTAAAAGAATGAAATTAGAAGACTCCCTAACACCATACACAAAAATAAACTCAAAATGGATTAAATACCTAAATGTAAGGCCAGACACTATCAAACTCTTAGAGGAAAACATAGGCAGAACACTCTAAAACATCAATCACAGCAAGATCCTTTCTGAACCACCTCCTAGAGAAATGGAAATAAAAACCAAAAAATGAGACCTTATTAGACTTAAAGCTTTTGCACAGCAAAGGAAAACATAAACAAGACTAAAAGACAACCCTCAAAATGGGAGAAAATCTTTGCCAATAAAGCAACTGACAAAGGATTAATCTCCAAACTTTACAAGCACTCCATGTAGATCAATATCAAAAAAAAACACAACCCAATCCATAAATGGGCAGAAGACCTAAATAGGCATTTCTCCAAAGAAGATATACAGATTGCCAATAAACACATGAAAGAATGCTCAACATCACTGATCATTAGAGAAATGCAAATCAAAATTACAATGAGGTATCACCACACACAGGTAAGAATGGCCATCATCAAAAAAATATACAAACAATAAATGCTGCAGAGGTGTGGAGAAAAGGGATTCCTCTTGCACCAGTGGTGGGAGTGTAAATTGATACAGCCACTATTGAGAACATTATGGAGATTCCTTATAAACCTAAAAATAGAACTACCACTAAAATATGACACAGCAATCCCACTACTGGGCATATACTGGGAGAAAATCATAATTCAAAAACAGTCATGTTCCACAATGTTCATTGCAGTTCTATTTGCAATAGCCAGGACATGGAAGCAATCTAAGTGTCCAATCAACAGATGAATGGATAAAGAAGATGTTGCACATCTTCAAAATAAAATGGAATATTACTCAGCCATAAAAAGAAAGGAAATTGAGTTATTTTTAGTGAGGTGGATGGACCTAGAGTCTGTCATACAGAGTGAAGTAAGTCAGAAAGAGAAAAACAAATACTGTATGCTAACACATATATATGGAATCTAAAAAAAAATGGTTCGGAAGAACCTAGGGCCAGGACAGGAATAAAGACACAGACTTAGAGAATAGACTTGAGGACATGGGGAGGGGAAGGGTAAGCTGGGACGAAGTGAGAGAGTGGCATGGACTTATATATACTACCAAATGTAAAACAGATAGCTAGCAAGAAACAGCTGCATAGCTCAGGGAGATCAGCTCAGTGCTTTGTGACCACTTAGAGAGGTGGAATAGGGAAGGTGGGAGGGAGATGCAAGAGGGAGGAGATATGGGGATATATGTACATGTATAGCTTGTTCACTTTGTTATAAAGCAGAAACTAACACACCATTGTAAAGCAATTATAGTCCAATAAGATGATATAAATAAATAAATAATTTATGCCCCCCCAAATTAAATCTTTTTTAAAAATAAATAAATAAAAAAGAGCACTCAAAAACATGGTAAATCTAAACCTAAGTATTTTCAGTACTATAGTAAATGTAACTGGATTAATATCTCCTATTAAAGTGTAATTTTTTTATATTATGTACAACAATTTTTTTCACAATATACAGGTAAAATAAAAGAATTATGTTAGAAAGGAGAAAACATTCCACGTATATAAAAACAATAAAACAATAAGCAAATATTATCATGCTTATGATAAGCATATAATAAGCATATATTATATCATATAATATATAAGCATATATAAGCATATAAATCATGCTTATAATAAGCATCTTAGATAGAGTAGTCTTTAAGTTCAGAAAAGTTTGTCATTATTGTAATTAGTATTATTATCCCAATTTCTTAAAAATATTTCAATACTTTTTCTGTTTGAAAAAATATTTTAATATGTTTTCTCTTCACTCTTTTGTGGTCTAAAACATGGTAAGTATTTAGGTGCTAACATAACCTAAAAATATATGTTGCTTTTTTTACAGCCGAACACAACTGAATCAAGAAGAAATAGATAACTTGAACATACTGATCACTAAAATCAAAATAGAATCTGTAATTTAAAAAAACTCCCTACCAAAAAAGTCCAGGATCAGATGGTTTCACAAGCAAATTCTACCAAATATACAAAGCAAAACTTATACTGATTCTTCTCAAACTCTTCGAAAAGTTTGAAGACTAAGGAATACTTCCAAAATCATTCTATGAAGCCACCATCACCCTGATATCAAAAACAGATGGGGCGGACTTCCCTGGTGGCACAGTGGTTAAGAATCTGTCTGCAAATGCAGGGGACATAGGTTCGAGCCCTGGTCTGGGAAGATCCCACATGCTGCGCAGCAACTAAGCCTGTGTGCCACAACTACTGAGCCTGCACTCTACACACCAGGTGCCACAACTACTGAGCCTGATAGCCACAACTGTTGAAACCTGTGCACCTAGAGCCCATGCTCTGCAACAAAAGAAGCCACCACAATGAACAGCATGCACACCACAATGAAGAGTAGCCCCCGCTCGCCACAACTAGAGAGAGCCTGTGCACAGCAACAGACACCCAATGCATCCAACAAAAATTAATAAATAAATTTACTAAAACAAAGAAACCAACAAACAAAAAAACTGCAGATGGGGACTTTTCTGGTGGTCCAGAAGTTAAGATATCACCTTCCAGCAGTGGGGGGGGGGCTCAATTCCTGATGGTGGAGCTAAGATCCCACATGCCTCACAAACAAGAAACCAAAACATAAAACAGAAGCAATATTGGAACAAATGCAATAAAGACTTTAAAAAAACAGAGAAAGACACTACCAAAAAAGAAAATTGCAGGCCAATATATTTGATAAATATAGATGCAAAAATTCTCAACTGAATATTAGAAAACCGAATCCAACAACACATAAGAGGATCATACACCATGACCAAATTTGATTCACCCCAGTGTCACAAAGTTGTTTCAACATATGCAAATCAATCAACATGATACACCCCATCAACAAAGGAAAAACACAAAACAAATGATCATCTCAATAGATGCTGAAAAAGCATTTGAAAAACTTCAACAGCCATTCATGATAAAAACACTTACCAGGGCTTCCCTGGTGGCGCAGTGGTTGAGACTCCGTCTGCAATGCAGGGGACACGGGTTCGTGCCCATGTCTGGGAAGATCCCACAGGCCACGGAGCAGCTGGGCCCGTGAGCCATGGCCACTGAGCCTGCGCGTCCAGAGCCTGTACTCCACAACAGAAGAGGTCACAACAGTGAGAGGCCCGTGTACAGAAAAAAGAAAACACTTACCAAAGTGGGTATAGAGGAAACATATCTCAACATAATAAAAGCTATTTATGACAAACCCACAGCCAATATAATACTCAATGCTCATAGGCTGAAAGCCTTCTCCCTAAAATCTGGAACAAGACAAGAATGCCCACTCTCACCTCTTCTCTTCAACATAGTATTGGAAGTCCTAGCCAGAACAATCAGACAAGAAAAAGAAATAAAATCTAACCACATTGGAAGGGAAGAGGTAAAGTTGTCATTATATGCAGATGACATGATAATATATATACAGGAAACCCTAAAAGTTCCCCACAAAAACTACTAGAACTGATAAACAAATTCAGCAAAGTAGCAGGCTACAAGATTAACATACATAAATTGGTTGCATTTCTTGGTTTTTCTTTTTTTTCTTTTTTATTTATTTTGGCTGCATTGTGTCTTCCTTGCTGTGCATGGGCTTTCTCTAGTTGTGGCCAGTGGGGTCTAGTCTTCGTTGTGGTGCACAGGCTTCTCATTGCAGTGGCTTCTTTTGTTGTGGAGCACGGGCTCTAGGCACGGGGGCTTAAGTAGTTGTCGCACACGGGCTCAGTAGTTGTGGCTCACGGGCTCTAGTGTGCAGGTTAAGTACTTGTGGCACACTGGTCTAGTTGCTTCACGGCATGTGAGATCTTCCTGCACCAGGGCTCAAGCCCATGTCCCCTGTATTGGCAGGCAGATTCTCAACCATGGAGACACCAGGGAAGTCCCTGGTTGCATTTTTTACACTAACAAAGAAATATCAGAAAGGAAATGTAAACAAGCAATCCTCTTTAAAATGGCATCAAAAAAATAAAATACTTAGGAATAAACCTCACCAAGGAGGTGAAAGACTTATATGTTGAGAACTACAAAACATTAGTAAAAGAAACTGAAGAAGATTCAGAGAAATGGAAAGACATCCTACGCTCCTGGGTGGGAAGAATTAATACTGTTAAAATAGCTATACTACACAAAGCAATCTACAGATTTAATGTGATCCCTAACAATTTGCCCATGACATTTTCCTCAGAAGTAGAACAAATAATCCTAAAATGTATCTGGAACCATAAAAAGTCAGAACTGTCAACACAATCCTGAGGAAAAAGAACAAAGCAGGAGGCATAACCCTCCTAAACTTCAGACAATACTACAAAGTTATAGTAATCAAAACTGCAAGGGATTGGCACAGAAAGAGAGACATGGATCAATGGAATAGAATAGAGAGCCCAGAAATCAACACACACACCTATGGTCAATTAACCTTTGACAAAGGAGGCAAGAATATACAATGGGGAAAAGATAATCTCTTCAGCAACTGGGGTTTTGAAATTAGACAGCCATATTCAAATCAGTGAAGTCAGAACATACCCTCACACCATACACAAAAATAAACTCAAAACGGCTTACATGCTTAATATAAGATAGGACACCTTAAAACTCCTAGAAGAGAACATAAGCAAAACATTCTCTGACATAAATCATACCACAGTTTTCCTAGGTAGTTCTCCCTAGGCAGTACAAATACAGTTAAGTCACCTATATACGAACCTTCAAGTTGCAAACTTTCAAAGATGCAAACGTCCATTCGCATGTCCAATCATGTAAGTTAGTTCACGTGTCTGGCATACATTGACATGTGCGTGCATCCTCTATAAGTGGTTGTGCTCTTGTGTACTTTACAGTACTGTATAGAGTACAGTAGTACAGTACGTTTATTTCAAGCCCAAGATGTCTGGAAGCAAGCGTAAAAACAGCAGTGATGTAGCTGGTACTGTTAAGAAGGCCCAAGTGATAATGATGGAAACAAAGGTGAAAGTAATTGAGAGAGTGGAGCAAAGCAAAAAGATGTTAGACATCACTCATTCTTATAACATGAATCATTCAATCATTGGCACGAATCTAAAGAACAAGGACAAGATCATGGAACATGTGAAGTCTGCTGTGCTGATGGTGTTGACAAAATATCAAAGAAGCATGGAAAAGTGATGGAGGAGATGGAGAAACTTCTCAGTGTGCAGATGCAGGATCAACATCAGTGCTGAGTCCTGCTCAGCTTAATGCTGATTCAAGAGAAAGATAAAAGCCTTTATGAAGACTTGAAGGAGAAAAATGGCAAAGAATCAGAGAGCACATCTTTTAATGCCAGCCGTGGCTGGTTTCATCAGTTCAAGGCTAGAGCCAACTTTCACAATGTAAAAGTAAGTGGAGAGGCAGCAAGTGCAGATAGGGTCGCTGTCCAGAAACTTCCGGAAACACTCTGAGAAATTATTGATGATGGTGTGTATTTACCCAACCAGGTTTTTAATGTGGATGAGACACAACTGTACTGGAAGAGGATGCCAGACCGAAGTTACATCAGTAAGGAGGAAAAGTTGATGCCGGGCTGTAAAGCAGCAAAGGATAGGCTAACTGTTGTTTGGTGGCAATGCTTCCAGTGATATGAAGCTGAAGCCTTTCTTAGTTTATCATTCAGAGAACCCAAGAAGCCTTAAAAACATAGCCAAGGGCTCTTTTCCTGTTGTGTGGAAGTGTAACCCCAAATCCTGGATTACACAGGCCACGTTCCAGGACTGGTTTTGCCACCACTTTATCCCAGATGTAGAGAAATATTGTTCGGAGAAGGACGTTCCAGCAAAACATTCTTTTGCTGCTCGACAATGCTCTGGGCCACCTCCCATCCATGGATGACTTTAATGCCAATGTCAAAGTAGTGCATCTGTCACCGAATACTACGTTGCTCATCCAACCTATGGACCAGGGAGCTAGAGCGATTTTCAAGAAATATTATTTATGTCACACTTTTTGTCAGGCAGTAAAGGTAAGTGACAAATCAGGACCAACCTAAGGACAACTTTGGAAGGACTATAATATCTACAGGACCATAAAAACATAGACTTTGCATGGTGCGATCGTATGGTGGTCACTGTGAATGGGGTTTGGAAGAACCTTTGCCCACAGTTTGTTCATGATTTTTGTGGATTTGAGAAGGTAGCTCAGAAGTCCGAAGAGGTCTTCAGCAACGTAGTGACCCTCAGTGAGAAGCTGGAGCTAGATCTGCAAGAGGACAATTTCATCGAACTCCTTGCTGTGCAACATGAGAAGCTTACTGATGGAATTGGAGGCCCAGAGAAAGGATGAAGAGGGAGAGGAAGAAGAAAAAGTAACTGAAGAACTGAAGTGATTCTCAACACAGAAAATGGCAAGGGAATCTTCTTTATTTGAGGAAGCACTGTTAGTTTTTGAGGCAGAGGACCCGAACGTAGAATGGTACCCAAAGGTGGCAGCAGCCATTCAGAATGAAATCCAGTGCTACATTTTAATCTATGATGAGACAAAAGAGCTACTACCCAGACAACAATGGATCATGTTTTCAACAGGGTAGATAGAATTAAATCCAGCAAGGAACCAGAACTTGTGTCATCAATGTCAGTTATGAGTGAAATGGCAGCTTGCCCTCTGTCTCCTACTACTGATAATCCTTCACCTCTACCTTCTCCCACCTCCTCTCCCTCCTCTAATCAGTAACTCTTCTCACCTGTTCTCTCGATGCCAGCCCGAGTATCCCAGTTGTTGTACTATATTACTGTACTTTTCAAGTTACTGTACTGTAAGATTAAAAATGTTTTCTTTATTTTTGTGTTTGTTTTTTATGTATTGTTTGTGTGAAGTGTATTATAAACCTATTACGGTAGAATACCATATAGCCGACTGTGTAAGTTGGGTACCTAGGCTACCTTTGTTGGACTTACAAACAAGTTGGACTTACAGAGGCACTCTTGGAACAGAACTTGTGCATATGTAGGGGACTTACAGTAAAAGCAAAAAAGAACAGGAACTAATCAAACTTACAAGCTGTTGCACAGCAAAGGAAACCATAATCAAAATGAAAATACAACCTATGGACTGGAGAAAATATTAGCGAATTATGAGACTGACAAGGGCTTAATTTGCAAACTATACAAACAGCTCATACACCTCAATAACAAAATAACAAATAACTCAAGGGAAAAATGGGTAGAAGACCTAAATAAACATTTCTCCAAAGAAGACATACAGATAGCCAATAGGCACATGAAAAGATGCTCATCATCACTAATTATTAGAGAAATGCAAATTCAAGTTACAATGAGGTATCACTTCACACTGATCAGAATGGCCTTCATTAAAAAAATCTACAATTAACAAATGCTGGATGGGGTATGGAGAAAGGGGAACACTTCTACACTGTTGGTGGCCATGTAAGTTGGTGCAGCCACTAAGGAAAACAGTATGGAAGTTCCTCAAAAAAACTATAAAGAGAGTTGCCATATGATCTAGCAATCTCACTTGTGGACATATATCTAGACAAAACTATAATTCAAAAAGACACATAAAACCCTATGTTCATAGCAGCACTATTTATAATAGCCAAGACATGGAAACAACCTAAATGTTCATTGAAAAATGAATGTATAAAGAAGATGTGGTATACGTATACAATAGATATTACTCAGACATAAAAAAGAATGAAATAATGCCATTTGCAGCAACATGGATGGACCTAGAGATAATGATACTAAGTGAAGTAAGTCAGAAAGAGAAAGACAAATACCATATAATATCACTTACATATGGAATCAAAAACAGGAAACAAATGAACATGTCAGTGAAACAGAAACAAACACTCAGATATAGAAAACAGAGTTGTGGTTGCCTAGGAGAGAGGGATGGAAAGATTGGGAGTTTTGGAATAGCAGAAGCAAACTATTCTACATAGGATGGACAAACCACAAAGACCTACTGTATAGCAGAGGAAACTCTATTCAATATCCTGTGATAAACCATAATGGAAAAGAATATAAATATATATATATATATATATATATATATATATATATATATATATATATAAAACTGAATCACTTTACTGCACAGCAGAAATTAATACAACAATGTATAAAGGCTGCAGAGGGTGTGGAGAAAAGGGAACCCTCCTGCACTGTTGGTGGGAATGTAAACTGATACAGCCACTATGGAGAACAATATGGAGTTTCCTTAAAAGCTAAAAATAGAACTACCATATGACCCAGCAATCCCAGTACTGGGCAAAAACCCGGAGAAAACCATAATTCAAAAAGATACATGTACCACAATGTTCACTGTAGCACTATTTACAATAGCCAGGACATAGAAGCAACCTAAATGTCCATCGACAGATGAATATATAAAGAAGGTGTGGCCCATATATACAACGGAGTATTACTCAGCCATAAAAAGGAACAAAATTGAGTTATTTGTAGTGAGGTGGTTGGACCTAGAGTCTGTCATACAGAGTGAAGTAAGTCAGAAAGAGAAAAACAAATACCATACGCGAACACATATATATGGAATCTAGAAAAATGGTACCGACGAACCTAGTGACAGGGCAGGAATAAAGACACAGACGTAGAGAACGGAGTTAAGGACACAGGGTGGAAGGGGAGACAGGGACGTAGTGAGAGAGTAGCACTGATATATATACACTACCAAATGTAAAAGAGCTAGTGGTAAGCTGCCGCATAGCACAGGGAGATCAGCTCGGTGCTTTATGTCCCCCACAGGGGTGGGATAGGGATTCTGGGAGGGAGCCTCAAGACGGGGGGGATATGGGGATATATGTATACATATAGGTGATTCACTTTGTTGTAAACCATAAACTACAGTATTATAAAGCAATTATGCTCCAATAAACATGTATTAAAAAACCTCACAACATTGTAAATCAACTACACTAGAGAATATTTCTTAAGTGAAAAAGATTTTTTGAATGTAAGTTTTATTTTGTGTGTTTACCACAGGTTCAATATATATGAATTATGTCAAATTGATTACATTGTTTCTCAGAATAAAGAATTTTTGATATTCTACATCAGCTTCATAATATAAATGCAGAAAAAAACTATATTCTTTTTTTCTAAAGTTCAGAATAGCCATTTTGCTCATTCGGTATACTATAAACCACTAACTGTTAAAAAGGGATTCATGACCGCTTCCTTCCAAAGAAATATTTCTGCACTCACACAAGTTTAATAGAATGTTCCACCATGAACTGACTTCCCACCTTAGAGACACAAGATTTGCACCCTGAAATCTCTTTCTTGGAAAAATGTCCAATAGGCATCCTAGCATTACGGAAAAGAAATGCTTTTTTCCAGATCTCAAATTACATACAACTTTATCAAGACATCATGTATGGTTTTTTATCCACACACACAGACTGTATTTTATTTTTACAAGAGAAAAATCAACTGACACCACACATTGTAAATGGATGACCACAACAAAAGCAACAATGATGGCAATTACCAAACACGAAACACACTCACACTATGTCATAATATTGACATTCAGTCCAGGAATCCTCCACTGTAAGAGCTCCTTTACTTTGCAGTGAAAGACATCATGGTTTTTTTTTTTTTGCAGTACGCGGGCCTCTAACTGTTGTGGGCTCTACCATTGTGGAGCACAGGCTCCAGACGCGCAGGCTCAGTGGCCATGGATCACGGGCCCAGCCGCTCCGTGGCATGTGGGATCTTCCCGGACCGGGGCACGAACCTGTATCCCCTGCATCGGCAGGCGGACTCTCAACCACTGCAACACCAGGGAAGCCCGACATTATGTATATTTAAATTATCAGCACTCACCTGAGACCTTCAAAAATAAACAAAAACATAATTTTGTGCTCTCTTTCATTTATTGTGGTTCTAAGTGGTCATTTCTAGATGGAAGTATTTAAGTAGGTTAACGTCACCTTATAACATCATATTTCAAATAAATACCATCTCTCTAAAGATGCAATATGAGGAACTCATAATTAGGCTCTCCAAAGTATTACTCTCTGTATATGTATTACACTTCTGCTGAACTCCACACTGTTCATTATTCTCTGAGAATATTCTTTTTCTTGTATGGCCATCTCACATGCTCTTTCATTTCATGAAGTTTTTTCTTACAATTTTATGCCTAGTTTATTTCTGAGAAAATTCATTATTCCAGATTGATATTTATAGACACAAAGACTTCTATATAATTCCCTGAGAGTTTCAAGAACTCCTTCTTCTTCCTTTTTTTTAAATACCTAGATTCTGAAGCTCTCCATAAAGCATTACTAAAATTGCACTTACATAAATATCTACATCTTAATCACACATTAATGCATTTACAATTGTATTATGCTTTATTGCTAATTTTGGAGCATAAACGTAGCTGTATTATTTACCACCCTCTTGGAAATCACCTTAATATGTGCACTTAGGACTTGAAAGAGAATGGATAAATAAAAACCTGAAGAATATGCAAATACAATTTATATATTTCTCATAAAATTAGGCGATTATCTAACATTTACCCAAAAAAAAGAAGAGACCAGATACTCTGCAGGTATGATACTCAAGAATGTGTGGTCTTCTAGCAGGAAAACATGCAGTAATCTATGTGACAGAGTTTACCTGTGACCTGCTGGGGTTAGTAACCTATGCATTCCTTACATGCAACATATCAGGAGTTGCAAAAGGGAATTTGTCAGTTGTGGCAATAAGTATTATGAATATTTGTAGCAGGCCATGCTCATATATTCAGCACAGGTAAAATCAAAATTTTGCTCAATTCTGGTAGATCTAAATCTGTATCTGTTACGTTGTCTTTAACGAGGAAAGTCAGAAATGACCTACAAAAAAAGTGTTTTGGGCTTCCCTGGTGGCGCAGTGGTTGAGCGTCCGCCTGCCGATACAGGGGACACTGGTTCGAGCCCTGGTCTGGGAGGACACCACATGCCGCGGAGCGGTTGGGCCCATGAGCCATGGCCGCTGGGTCTGGGCTTCCGGAGCCTGTGCTCCGCAACGAGAAAGGCCACAGCAGTGAGAGGCCCACGT
Organism: Hyperoodon ampullatus; assembly: GCF_949752795.1. Lineage (NCBI taxonomy): Eukaryota > Metazoa > Chordata > Mammalia > Artiodactyla > Ziphiidae > Hyperoodon > Hyperoodon ampullatus. Next base: position 107,897,122 of record NC_136914.1, read on the forward strand.
ACCACAAAAAAAAGTGTTTTGTTTGTTTTAATTACAGTCATGGTCACTAAGACATAGCTCAGAACAGCTAAGGTGACTTAGTGATTCTCTCATCAGGAAATACAGTTTCTTCTTCCCTGTTTATTCTCCATATCCTGTAGTAAGTTAAGTTTCAGTAAAAGATAAATCTACAGGGTGAAAAGAAAAGAAAACTTACATGTGTTGATAAGATCATACTGACAGGTTTTACCACGTATGCCAGTGTTTCTGGTGATGGACACAAGCCAGAGCTCCCTACTCTGACATGTTCACTGATGTCATTCCCCTTGATCCTCAATTTGAAAGTGGATAAAAATGTTTTCTTCTTTAAGAAATTAAATAAATAATGCTGTCTAGACATGATCCTCTAATGATTTTCAGTCAGTGGTCATCAAGAGAGGAAAAGCACAGAATCTCATCCTCACAGAAGGGTGACATTCAGTCAGGTAAGAAAATTCTCCCCAAAATCAGAGCTTCATCTTTAACATTCAATCAAAGGTGTTCACAGGTTCTTCATCACTCTGCACTCAGCCCTACCATATGGGATTGGCTCTGAGAATCTCACATCAGATGACTGACAAACATGTCATAGTACACTGATCTGGTACCAGATCCTGCCTCTCTTAATGATCTCCCGCAGGGACATTGCAACATTCTAGGATATTTCCTGGAGCCCTCTACTCTATACAGGTACACTTCCAAGTAGAAACAGAAGCTTTGATTCTCACTGGGAACCCTGCTCTGTCCAATCAACCTCTCTGGAAATATGATGTTCTAATCTCTCCTGAATAGAACATTTCATGTTCTCTCCCTCTGCTAATTTAGTAAAGGTAAAAGAGAAACAAGAAAGAGCAAACTATGCAGGGAGCAATATGTAAGATTCCTTTACTTAATGTATTTATCTGATATACCCAAATATTGAGAAGTATAGATTCATTTCATAATGGTCAAGAAAAGAGGAGGAGGAACCTCTATGCCAACAGTATATATAAAATGGAATCAATATTGCATAAGCTCCAGCTTAAGCTTGGCTACGAGGTACTAACTCTTCTCATAAAGAAGCAATAATTCTCCATCATTTGAAGCACACTGAGGACGCAGACAGCTGGACACTGAGGGTGTAGTCTCCTCACTCAACTTCTGTACCTGCATCACAGAACAATGAAATATTCCCAAAGAATTATTAAGGATGACATGGGGAGCCAAAATAAAAAAGATGAATCCATAGTCTGCCCAACCATCCGTTCTGCTGGATATTACCACCATCTTGACCCACTATGACCTTCCCACTTTTCTCTGGGCCTCCCTAATTTCCACCTCCAACCTCTCATTATATCTTACCTACACTTGGAAATGACTCTAGTTTTTCCACTGATCTTCATCAACAAGCAATCCAAATGGCAACTGTGTATATAACTCCTTAGAAATCTCGGGTCTGACTCAGTAATACATGACCTTCGAAGTCCAAAGTTTTCCTAATTCCCTTTATTATTTTTTTCCAATTTCCATGTACTTACATTCTCAGAACCTCCACTGTTCTCAGGCTCGTCTTCCCTGCAAAATCTGTCAACCTAGACATAGACTTAAGTACCACCCTCTAATTATCTCCTAGGGAATCCAGTTTTTTAAAAAGCCTCAACAAGCCTTATGGACTTTATTGAAGACTCTTTAAGATAATCCACAGGAGATAGGAGTACACCCACAGATATCTATTTAATACACCCTCCGAGTATTTTTTTTCTTTTTTATAAAGTCTCTTCTGGCCAAAGAAGACTCTCGCCTCTTCTTCTTCAACATATGCAGTGTCTCACCTTTCTGATTACTCTCTGCTCTATCCCAGGTCCACTCCCTTTCCTGATATTACATTCCTTCCCAATTTTGTATGTTGGTAAAATCAAATAACATAAAATATAACATGTTAATTATTATAAAGTGCACTGTTCAGTGATATTATATACATTCGTAATATTCGGCGATGAACATCGCCATTTATCTTTCTAATTCTTATCTACGTTTTAAAACTGTAACTTTATATCCTTTAAACATAACTTTCCTTTTTGTTCCATAACCACCTGAAAAGCATCATTACCCTCCCAATTTCTATGGTTTTGACTACACTAAGTACCCCATATAATTGAAATTAAGTAGTTGCAGTGTTATGACTCACTAAAAGTCACAAAAATGGCACATTTGGTAGCTAAATTTCCTCAGGATTCATCCATGTTGTATCATATTCCTAGATCTTTTCCTTCTTAACACTGAATAATATTGTATTATATGGGTATACCACACTTTGTTATCCAGGAACTAGTGGATGAACACTTAGGTTGCTTTCATATTTTACTTACTGTGATTATTACTGCTCTAAACACTGGAGTACAAATATTTCTTTAAGACCATGATTTCAATTCCTTTGTATATACCTCATAGTAAAATTCCTGGATCATGTAGTAATTCTATTTTTCAATATCTGAAAAATTGCTATACTCTTTTGCAAAGCAGCTGTATCATTCTACATTCCCACTGACAGAGCACAATGCTTCCAACTCCCTCACATCCTCACCAATACTTGTTTTCTGCTTGTGTATGTGTGTGTGTGCTTGTGTGTGTATTCACGCACACAAATACATAAACATGCATTTAGTGATATGGAGCATCTATTCAAGTGCTTAGTCGGTTGTACATCTTTTTAAAGAACCATCTCTTCAAGTCTTTTATCCATTTTTGAAACAGGGTGTTTGCTTTTTGTTGAGTTGTAGGAGTTCTCTGTATATTCTGAATAGAAACCTCTTGTCAGATAGATGGCTTTCAAATATTTTCTCCCATCTTGTGGGTTGCCATTTTATTCTGTTTATATTTCTTTGATACACAATTTTTTTAATTATGTACTGCAAATTGTTTATTTTTTTGTTAGCTGCAACTTTGTTGTTCCTTCGTTTCATATTGAGGAAAACTGCCAAATCCAATGTCATGAAGCTCTTGTCCTGTGTCTTCTGCTAAGACTTTTTATTTTATTAGGTCTTATATTTAATTTCTTGATACGTTTTTCATTAATTTTTGCCTATGATGTTAGGGAAAGGTCCATCTTCCTTCTTTTGCGTGTTGACAACAAGATTTCTCAGCAGAATTTGATGAAAGTACTGTCCTTTCTACTTTGAAAAGTATTGGCAACTTGGCAAAAATTATTTGGACATATATCAAGATTTGTTTCTGGGTGTTCTATTCTATTCTATTGGTCTTGAATAAGGGAGAAAATAGTATAACCTAACCAGGTTGATGAAGAGCATAAAGAAAGAACAGGATTGAGAATAAGGAGGGCAATATAAAACAGCAGGGAGTAAAAGACAGTGTGAGAGAAGATCTTGTATTTGTGAGTTCATGGAAATATGATCAGGCTAAAAAACCACTAAACACCTGACTTTGAACAATACGGTAAATGTGCTAGCAAGAAACACAACACTTACACATCTCTGGGAAATATAGTATGGGCTTAAAGATAAACTACACACAAATATATTAAAAAGGGAAGGGTTTTCATGGTGTGAGAATATTGTGTGATTTGAAATACAATTTACTTCTGTTCTACCATTGTCTCTAAAATATACCAAAGTGTATATACAAGCAATTCGAATTCTGTTAATGTGCTTGACAGGTTTATACATGAACTTCAGCAGACCAGTAAATGTACATTCATAGTAGGACTCTTCCCTAAATCAAAAAACAAAACACAAAAACTGGAAAGACTAGAGTTCACTTTGTCAACACACATACAGATGCACTGATGGTTAACGGTCCCAAAACAGAAGGTGAGCATGGGTGCAAGAAGTTAATCCCCAGGCTGTGGAGGGGTTCAGAGTTTGAGGGTAACACAGGGAGAAAAGGCTTTTTCCTATCCTTGATTTTTGAGGTATGGTAATTCACAGGTCACTACCTTCATTTCAAAATGAATGAATGCACTATACAATTTTTTAAAACAGGAGAAGTAAACATGAGTGATAATAAATTTCAAACTCTCACTAATCAAATAAGATACTAAGAAAAATTAAATAATATGATTTAAGAATGAAGTGGAGAGATTGTCTAAGATGGTAGCATTCAAAGACCCACAGCTTGATGCCTCTCATAGGCACACCAAAGTCACAGCTCTTTACAGAACAGCAATTGATGAAAAAGGCCGGGACCTACCATAAAAGATGTTTTACAGCTAAAGATATAAGGAAGGCACCTCAGCAAGACAGGAAGGAAGGGCAAAATCTCAACAGAGTCAAGACCCATACCACCAGGTGGGTGGCCCACAAATGGGAGAATAATTACAATTTCTGAGGTGCACCCAGGTAGCAAGGGGTATGAATCCAACATCAGGCTCCCAAGCCCAGAGACCCTGTACTGGAAAGAAGAGTTCCTAGAAAGTTGGGCTTTGAAGACCAGTGATGCTTATTTTCCAGAGAGCCAGCGGGTTGTGGGAAATAGAGATTCCACTCTTAAAAGATGCTCCCAAAATCCCACATGATCCGAGAATCAGAACAGAAGCAGTCATTTGAACGGATCCTGGGTCACACCTACCTCCTGATCTTAGAGAGTCTCCCAGAGAGGCAAGAGGCAACTACAGCACAGCCTCAGGGACATAGACACTGGAAGCAGCCATTTGGGGGAGCTCCTTCTACCTCTCAGCCACTGGTGCGAGCAAGCATAATTTCAGAATCCTCCCTCTATCTTTTTAGCCTCAGGACCTAGCCCTACCCATTTCCACCAGACTATAGACACAAGTACTAGGATGCTTCAGGCCAAGCAACTAACTGAGCAGGGGCATAGCCCCATCCACCAGCAAACAGGATGCCTTCAGAACCTCTCATTGCACAGCTTCCCCTGGAAATGGGCCCAGCCACCAAAAGCCCCAGGATCAGCCTCCACACCTCAGTGGACAGGCAACAGCCCCAGAGTCCCTGGCCCCTCTGACAAGTGAGCCTGCTCTGGCCTTGGAATCAGCCTCACCATTGGCAGGTGATTAGTGCACAGGGACTGGATGGAGCTTGGACCTACCCAACAGCAAACCTGCTCTAGCAGTGGGATCAGCCTCATATACCAACAGGCACACACCAGCTCCAGGAATACCACAGCCCACCAGCCTGTGTGACCAGAACACTCACTTACAGGCCAGAAGCAGCCATGGGCTCAGCTGGGTACTGACCCTGCTCATCAGAATGCCAACACAAGAATAGGGATACCCCAGATCCTGCAGATAGCTGTGTCAGGAACAGTGATCCAACACCATCTCTGCGAATCCTGGGCCCTGCAGCCACAACTCATAACCTGTGTCTTCCTCCAAGTAGCCAGCATCGCCCCAGGACCAGTGACTGGGCACTAGCGCTGATAACACCTGGCCTGCAATTCTAACCATAAGTGAACCAGCACTGGATTTGGTGTCCCCCAGAGTTGTACAGCCAGCTGCCTTATTATTTAGCCTCACCAAGCAGCACAGACAGCCTCCATACAAGGCAGAGCCTGGCAAACAAGCACTCTGGGGGCAGCCAAGCCTACCAGACCACCCACAGTAGTCAGCCCACCAAAACAGAAGAGCCCAAGGAGCCCACATAGGGGGTACATCTAGAACATATAGCTTTGGTGAAAAGGCGACAGTGGGCTGCTGGGACACATAGGACCTCTCCTACAAAAGGCCACTTCTCCAAGGTCAGAAAATGTAACAAAGCTACTACATACATAGCAATAAAAACAGCAAGTTAAGAAAAATGAGGTGACACAGAAACACGATCCAAATGAAGGAACAAGGTAAGAACTCAGAAGAAGATGTAAGTGAAGTGGAGATAGCCAATCTCCTCAACAAAGTGTTCAAGGTAATGACTGGAAAGATGATCAAAGAACTCAGCAGAAGAATGGACGACCAGAGCAAGAAGTTAGAATTTTTTTAAAAAGAGTTAGACCATTAAAGAACAACAAAACAGAGATGAGGAATACAATAACTGAAATGAAAAATACACTAAAAGGAAACTACTGTGGACTAAATGATACAGAGGAATGAATCAGAAAACTGAGGGACAGAGTACTGGCAATCACTGAAGATGAACAGTAAAACAATAGATTAAAATGAAATGAGGAAAGTTGAACAGACTTGTGAAACAACATCAAGTGTACTAATATTTGCATTATACTGGTCCCAGAAGCAAAAAGGAAAGAGAAAGCAGTGTAGAGCATACCCGAAGACATAAGAGTTGAAAACTTCCATAACCTGGGAAAGAAAACAGACATCGAAGTCCAGTAAAGACAGTAAGGCCAAAACAGGATGAACCCAAAGAGGACCACACCAAGACTCATTGTAATTAAAACGGCAAAAAAATAAAGATAAAAAGACACTATTAAAAGGAGCAAAGGAAAAGCAACAAGTTACAAACATGGGAACTTGCATAAAGTTATCAGCTGACTTTTCAGGATAACCTCTGCATGCCAGAAGGGAGTGGCATGGTATATTTAAAGTCATGAAAGGGAAAAGACTATAACCAAAAATAGTCTACCCAGCAAGGCTCTCCTTCAGATTTGATGGTGAGATCTAAAGTTTTACAGAGAAGCAAAACTAAGAGAGCTCAGCATCGTCAAACCAGCTTTATGAGAAATCATGAAAGGGCTTTTCTCAGTGAGAAAGAAAAGGCCATGACTGAAACATAAAAATTAGGAAAGGAAACTTACTAAAGGAAAAACCTCATTGGATAAGGCAAATATTCAACAAAGGCAGTAAATCAACCATGTACACAGCTAATAGGAAGGATGAAAGAAAACAGTAATAAATCATCTATATTCACAATAAGAAGTTAAGGGACACACAAAACAAGTAGATGTAAAATATAAGGTTAAATTCAGTAACTGTGGGGGAGCAGAGTAACAATGCAGGGTTGTTAGTTTCCATGTGAAATTAAGAGCTCAGCCACTTAAATAATCACACACACACACACACACACACACACACACACATACACACACACAAGCTGAAAGAAATCCAAACATAATATTAAAGATACGGCCTCCCTTGTGGCGCAGTAGTTGAGAGTCCGCCTGCCGATGCAGGGGATACGGGTTCGTGCCCCTGTCTGGGAAGATCCCACATGCCGTGAAGCAGCTGGGTCAGGGAGCCATGGCCACTGAGCCTGCACATCCAGAGCCTGTGCTCCACGACGGGAGAGGCCACAACACTAAGAGGCCCGCGTACTGCAAAAAATATATATATATATATTAAAGATAGTCCTCACATCACAGATGAAGGGAATAAAATGGGAAGAAAGGAACACTGAAAAAATTAAACAGGGATTCTAAAAATACCCAGGACAAATGAACATGAACACACAATGATCCAAAATGTATAGTACACAGCAAAACAGTTCACACGGGATAGTTATAGTGATACAAGCTTATACCAAGGAAAAAAGAAAAAATATCAAATAAACAACCTAACATTGCACCTGAAGGAATTAGAAAAAGAAGAAAAAACAAAACTCAAAGCTGTCAGAAAGAAAAAAAATTAAGAAAACAATACCATATGCAATCACACCAAAAAAAGAATAAGATACCTAGGAACAAACACACCTAAGCAGGTAAAAGACATGTACTCAGAAATCGATCAGCCATTGGTGAAAGCAATTGAAGGCAAAAGAAAAAGATGGGAAAATATATCAGGTGCATGGACTGGAAGATTTAATACTGTTAAAATAAACATACTACCAAAGACAATGTACAGATTTAATGCAATCCCTATCAGAATGCCAAAGCATTTCCACAGAACTTGAAAAACTAATTTTAAAATTTGTATACAAACAAAAAGACCCGAAATAGCCAAACAATCTTGAGAAAGAACAGAGCTGGAGGCATCACACACCTTGACTTAAGATTATACTGCACAAAAAGGAGACTCCAAACACAGTAAGATAAGCAAAATGAGAAGACAGAAAAACACACAGCAGGAGAAGGAGCAAGATAAAAACCCACCACACCTAACAAATGAAGAGGAAATAAGCAGTCTACCTGGAAAAGAATTCAGAATAATGATAGAAAAGATGATCCAAAATCTTGGAAAGAGAATAGACAAAATGCAAGAAACAGTTAACAAGGACCTAGAAGAACTAAAGATGAATGAAGCAATGATTAAAAACACAATAAATGAAATTAAAAATACTCTAGATGGGATCAATAGCAGAATAACTGAGGCAGAAGAATGGATAAGTGACGTGGAAGGTAAAATAGTGGAAATAACTACTGCAGAGCAGAAGAAAGAAAAACGAATGAAAAGAACAGAGGACAGTGTCAGAGACCTCTGGGACAACATTAAACACACCAACATTCGAATTATAGGGGTTCCAGAAGAAGAAGAGAAAAAGAAAGGGACTGAGAAAATATTTGAAGAGATTATAGTTGAAAACTTCCCTAATATGGGAAAAGAAATAGTCAGTCAACTCCAGGAGGCACAGAGAGTCCCATACAGGATAAATCCAAGGAGAAATATGCCAAGACACATATTAATCAAACTATCAAAAATTAAATACAAAGAAAACATATTAAAAGAAGCAAGGGAAAAACAACAAATGACACACAAGGGAATCCCCATAAGGTTAACAGCTGATCTTTCAGGAGAAACTCTGCAAGCCAGAAGGGACTGGCAGGACATATTTAAAGTGATGAAGGAGAAAAACCTGCAACCGAGATTACTCTACCTAGCAAGGATCTCATTCAGATTTGATAGAGAAATTAAAACGTTTATAGAAAAGCAAAAGCTGAGAGAGTTCACCACCACCAAACCAGCTTTACAACAAATGCTAAAGGAACTTCTCTAGGCAAGAAACACAACAGAAGGAAAAGACCTACAATAACAAACCCGAAACAATTAAGAAAATGGGAATAGGAACATACATATCGATAACTACCTTAAATGTAAATGGACTAAATGTTCCCACCAAAAGACACAGATTGGCTGAATGGATACAAAAACAAGACCCATATATATGATGTCTACAAAAGACGCACTTCAGACCTAGAGACACATACAGACTGAAAGTAAGGGGATGGAAAAAGATATTTCGTGCAAATGGAAACCAAAAGAAAGCTGGAGTAGCAATTCTCATATCAGACAAAATAGACTTTAAAATAAAGACTACTAGAAGAGACAAAGAAGGACACTACATAATGATCAAGGGATCGATCCAAGAAGAAGATATAACAATTGTAAATATTTATGCACCCAACATAGGAGCACCTCAATACATAAGGCAAATACTAACAGCCCTAAAAGGGGAAATCGACACTAACACATTCATAGTAGGGGACTTTAACACCCAACTTTCACCAATGGACAGATCATCCAAAATGAAAATAAATAAGGAAACACAAGCATTAAATGATACATTAAACAAGATGGACTTAATTGATATTTATAGGACATTCCATCCAAAAACAACAGAATACACATTTTTCTCAAGTGCTCATGGAACATTCTCCAGGATAGATCATATCTTGGGTCACAAATCAAGCCTTGGTAAATTTAAGAAAATTGAACTTGTATCAAGTATCTTTTCCGACCACAATGCTGTGAGACTAGATATCAATTACAGGAAAACATCTGTAAAAAATACAAACACATGGAGGCTAAATAGTACACTACTTAATAACGAAGTGATCACTGAAGAAATCAAAGAAGAAATTTAAAAATACCTGTAAACAAATGACAATGGAGACACGACGACCCAAAACCTATGGGATGCAGCAAAAGCAGTTCTAAGAGGGAAGTTTATAGCAATACAATCCCATCTTAAGAAACAGGAAACATCCCTAATAAACAACCTAACCTTTCACCTAAAGCAAGTAGAGAAAGAAGAACAAAAACATCCCAAAGTTAGCAGAAGGAAAGAAATCATAAAAATCAGATCAGAAATAAATGAAAAAGAAATGAAGGAAACGATAGCAAAGATCAGTAAAACTAAAAGCTGGCTCTTTGAGAAGATAAACAAAATTGACAAACCATTAGCCAGGCTCATCAACAAAACAAGGGAGAAGACTCAAATCAATAGTGTTAGACATGAAAATGGAGAACTAACAACTGACACTGCAGAAATACAAAAGATCATGAGAGATTACTACAAGCAACTCTATGCCAATAAAATGGACAACCTGGAAGAAATGGACAAATTCTTAGAAATGCACAACCTGCCAAGACTGAATCAGGAAGAAATAGAAAATATGAATAGACCAATCACAACCACTGAAATTGAAACTGTGATAAAAAATCTTCCAACAAACAAAAGCCCAGGACCAGATGGCTTCACAGGCGAATTATCTCAAACATTTAGAGAAGAGCTAACACCCATCCTTCTCAAACTCTTCCAAACAATTTCAGAGGAAGGAACACTCCCAAACTCATTCTACGACGCCACCATCACCTTGATACCAAAACCAGGCAAGGATGTCACAAAGAAAGAAAACTACAGGCCAATATCACTGATGAACATAGATGCAAAAACCATCAACAAAATACTAGCAAACAGAATCCAACAGCACATTAAAACGATCATACACAATGATCAAGTGGGGTTTATTCCAGGAATGCAAGGATTCTTCAATATATGCAAATCAATCAGTGTGATACACCATATTAACAAGTTGAAGGAGAAAAACCGTATGATCATCTCAATAGATGCAGAGAAAGCTTTCGACAAAATTCAACACCCATTTATGATAAAAACCCTGCAAAAGTAGGCATAGAGGGAACTTTCCTCAACATAATAAAGGCCATATATGACAAACCCACAGCCAACATCGTCCTCAATGGTGAAAAACTGAAACCATTTCCACTAAGATCAGGAACAAGACAAGGCTGCCCACTCTCACCACTCTTATTCAACATAGTTTTGGAAGTTTTAGCCACAGCAATCAGAGAAGAAAAGGAAATAAAAGGAATCCAAATTGGAAAAGAAGAAGTAAAGCAGCTGTCACTGTTTGCAGATGACATGATACTATACATAGAGAATCCCAAAGATGCTACCAGAAAACTACTAGAGCTAATCAATGAATTTGGTAATGTAGCAGGATACAAAATTAGTGAACAGAAATGTCTGGCATTCCTATACACTAATGATGAAAAATCTGAAAATGAAATCAAGAAAACACTCCCATTTACCATTGCAACAAAAAGAATAAAATATCTAGGAATAAACCTACCTAAGGAGACAAAAGACCTGTATGCAGAAAATTATAAGACACTGATGAAAGAAATTAAAGATGATACAAATAGATGGAGAGATATACCATGCTCCTGGATTGCAAGAATCAATATTGTGAAAATGACTCTACTACCCAAAGCAATCTACAGATTCAATGCAATCCCTATCAAACTACCACTGGCATTTTTCACAGAACTAGAACAAAAAATTTCAAAATTTGTTTGGAAAAACAAAAGACCCCGAATAGCGAAAGCAATCTTGAGAACGACAAACGGAGCTGGAGGAATCAGGCTCCCTGACTTCAGGCTATACTACAAAGCTACAGTAATCAAGACAGTGTGGTACTGGCACAAAAACAGAAAGATAGATCAATGGAACAGGATAGAAAGCTCAGAGATAAACCCACACACATATGGTCAACTTATCTTTGATAAAGGAGGCAGGAATGTACAGTGGAGAAAGGACAGCCCCTTCAATAAGTGGTGCTGGGAAAACTGGACAAGGACATGTAAAAGTATGACATTAGATCATTCCCTAACACCATACACAAAAATAAGCTCAAAATGGATTAAAGACCTAAATGTAAGGCCAGAAACTATCAAACTCTTAGAGGAAAACATAGGCAGAACACTCTATGACATAAATCACAGCAAGATCCTTTTAGACCCACCTCCTAGAGAAATGGAAATAAAAACAAGGATAAACACATGGGACCTAATGAAACTTCAAAGCTTTTGCACAGCAAAGGAAACCATAAACAAGACCAAAAGACAACCCTCAGAATGGGAGAAAATATTTGCAAATGAAGCAACTGACAAAGGATTAATCTCCAAAATTTATAAGCAGCTCATGCAGCTCAATAGCAAAAAAACAAACAACCCAATCCAAAAATGGGCAGAAGACTTAAATAGGCATTTCTCCAAAGAAGATATACATAATGCCAACAAACACATGAAAGAATGCTCAACATCATTAATCATTAGAGGAATGCAAATCAAAACTACAATGAGATATCATCTCACACCAGTCAGAATGGCCATCATTAAGAAATCTAGAAACAATAAATGCTGGAGAGGGTGTGGAGAAGAGGGAACACTCTTGCACTGCTGGTGGGAATGTGAATTGGTACAGCCGCTATGGAGAACAGTATGGAGGTTCCTTAAAAAACTAAAAATAGAACTACCATATGACCCAGCAATCCCACTACTAGGCATATACCCTGAGAAAACCGTAATTCAAAAAGAGACATGTACCAAAATGTTCATTGCAGCTCTATTCACAATAGCCCAGAGATGGAAACAACCTAAGTGTCCATCATCGGATGAATGGATAAAGAAGATGTGGTACATATATACAATGGAATATCACTCAGCCATAAAAAGAAATGAAAATGAGCTATTTGTAATGAGGTGGATAGACCTAGAGTCTGTCATACAGAGTGAAGTAAGTCAGAAAGAGGAAGACAAATACTGCATGCTAACACATATATATGGAATTTAAGGAAAAAAAATGTCATGAAGAACCTAGGGGTAAAACAGGAATAAAGACACAGACCTACTGAGAATGGACTTGAGGATATGGGGAGGGGGAAGGGTAAGCTGTGACAAAGAGAAAGAGAGGCATGGACCTATATACACTACCAAACGTAAGGTAGATAGATAGTGGGAAGCAGCCGCAGAGCACAGGGAGATCAGCTCGGTGCTTTGTGACTGCCTGGAGGGGTGGGATAGGGAGGGTGGGAGGGAGGGAGACGCAAGAGGAAAGGGATCTGGGAACAGATGTATATGTATGACTGATTCACTTTGTTATAAAGCAGAAACTAATAAAAAAAGAAAAAAATTTAAAAAAAGAAGATGTGGCACATATATACAATGGAATATTACTCAGCCATAAAATGAAACGAAACTGAGCTATTTGTAATGAGGTGGATAGACCTAGAGTCTGTCATACAGAGTGAAGTAAGTCAGAAAGAGAAAGACAAATACCGTATGCTAACACATATGTATGGAATTTAAGAAAAAAACATGTCATGAAGAACCTAGGGGTAAAACAGGAATAAAGACACAAACCTACTGAGAATGGACTTGAGGATATGGGGAGGGGGAAGGGTAAGCTGTGACAAAGCGAAAGAGAGGCATGGACATATATACACTACTAAACATAAAATAGATAGCTAGTGGGAAGCAGCCGCATAACACAGGGAGATCAGCTCGGTGCTTTGTGAACGCCTGGAGGGGTGGGATAGGGAGGGTGGAAGGGAGGGAGAGGCAAGAGGGAAGGGATGTGGGAACAGATGTATATGTATGACTGATTCACTTTGTTATAAAGCAGAAACTAATAAAATAAATAAATAAATAAATAAATAAAAAGAAACAGGAAACATCTCGAATAAACAACCTAACCTTTCACCTAAAGCAATTAGAGAAAGAAAAACAAAAACATCCCAAAGTTAGCAGAAGGAAAGAAATCATAAAAATCAGATCAGAAATAAATGAAAAAGAAATAAAGGAAACGATAGCAAAGATCAATAAAACTAAAAGCTGGTTCTTTGAGAAGATAAACAAAATTGACAAACCATTAGCCAGGCTCATCAACAAAATGGGAGAAGACTCAAATCAATAGAGTTAGACATGAAAAAGGAGAAGTAACAACTGACACTGCAGAAATACAAAAGATCATGAGAGATTACTACAAGCAACTCTATGCCAATAAAATGGACAACCTGGAAGAAATGGACAAATTCTTAGAAATGCACAACCTGCCAAGACTGAATCAGGAAGAAATAGAAAATATGAACAGACCAATCACAACCACTGAAATTGAAACTGTGATTAAAAATCTTCCAACAAACAAAAGCCCAGGACCAGATGGCTTCACAGGCGAATTATCTCAAACATTTAGAGAAGAGCTAACACCTATCCTTCTCAAACTCTTCCAAAATATAGCAGAGGGAGGAACTCTCCCAAACTCATTCTACGAGGCCACCATCACCTTGATACCAAAACCAGACAACGATGTCCCAAAGAAAGAAAACTACAGGCCAATGTCACTGATGAACATAGATGCAAAAATCATCAACAAAATACTAGCAAACAGAATCCAACAGCACATTAAAACGATCATACACCATGATCAAGTGGAGTTTATTCCAGGAATGCAAGGATTCTTCAATATATGCAAATCAATCAACGTGATACACCAAATTAACAAATTGAAGGAGAAAAACCATATGATCATCTCAATAGATGCAGAGAAAGCTTTCGACAAAATTCAACACCCATTTATGATAAAAACCCTGCAGAAAGTAGGCATAGAGGGAACTTTCCTCAACATAATAAAGGCCATATATGACAAACCCACAGCCAACATCGTCCTCAATGGTGAAAAACTGAAACCATTTCCACTAAGATCAGGAACAAGACAAGGCTGCCCACTCTCACCACTCTTATTCAACCTAGTTTTGGAAGTTTTAGCCACAGCAATCAGAGGAGAAAAGGAAATAAAAGGAATCCAAATTGGAAAAGAAGAATTTAAGCTGTCACTGTTTGCAGATGACATGATACTATACATAGAGAATCCCAAAGATGCTACCAGAAAACTACTAGAGCTAATCAATGAATTTGGTAAAGTAGTAGGATACAAAATTAATGCACAGAAATCTCTGGCATTCCTGTACACTAATGATGAAAAATCTGAAAGTGAAATCAAGAAAACACTCCCATTTACCATTGAAACAAAAAGAATAAAATACCTAGGAATAAACCTACCTAAGGAGACAAAAGACTTGTATGCAGAAAATTATAAGACACTGAGGAAAGAAATTAAAGATGATACAAATAGATGGAGAGATATACCATGTTCTTGGATTGGAAGAATCAACACTGTGAAAATGAATCTACTACCCAAAGCAATCTACAGATTCAATGCAATACCTATCAAACTAGCACTGGCATTTTTCACAGAACTAGAACAAAAAATTTCACAATTTCTATGGAAACACAAAAGACCCCGAATAGCCAAAGCAATCTTGAGAACGAAAAATGGAGCTGGAGGAATCAGGCTCCCTGACTTCAGACTATACTACAAAGCTACAGTAATCAAGACACTATGGTACTGGCAAAAAAACAGAAAGATAGATCAATGGAACAGGATAGAAAGCTCAGAGATAAACCCACACACATATGGTCAACTTATCTTTGATAAAGGAGGCAGGAACGTACAGTGGAGAAAGGACAGCATCTTCAATAAGTGGTGCTGGGAAAACTGGACAGGGACATGTAAAAGTATGACATTAGATCATTCCCTAACACCATACACAAAAATAAGCTCAAAATGGATTAAAGACCTAAATGTAAGGCCAGACACTATCAAACTCTTAGAGGAAAACACAGGAAGCACACTCTATGACATAAATCACAGCAAGATCCTTTTGGACCCACCTCCTAGAGAAATGGAAATAAAGACAAAAATAAACACATGGGACCTAATGAAACTTCAAAGCTTTTGCACAGCAAAGGAAACCATAAACAAGACCAAAAGACAACCCTCAGAATGGGAGAAAATATTTGCAAATGAAGCAAATGACAAAGGATTAATCTCCAAAATTTATAAGCAGCTCATGCAGCTCAATAACAAGGAAACAAACAACCCAATCCAAAAATGGGCAGAAGACCTAAATAGACATTTCTCCACAGAAGATATACAGACTGCCAACAAACACATGAAAGGATGCTCAACATCTTTAATCATTAGAGAAATGCAAATCAAAACTACAATGAGATATCATCTCACACCAGTCAGAATGGCCATCATCAAGAAATCTAGAAACAATAAATGCTGGAGAGGGTGTGGAGAAAAGGGAACACTCTTGCACTGCTGGTGGGAATGTGAATTGGTACAGCCACTATGGAGAACAGTATGGAGGTTCCTTAAAAAACTAAAAATAGAACTACCATATGACCCAGCAATCCCACTACTGGGCATATACCCTGAGAAAACCATAATTCAAAAAGAGTCATGTACCAAAATGTTCATAGCAGCCCTATTTACAATAGCCCGGAGACGGAAACAACCTAAGTGTCCATCATTGGATGAATGGATAAAGAAGATGTGGCACATACATACAAGGGAATATTACTCAGCCATAAAAAGAAACGAAATTGAGCTATTTATAATGAGGTGGATGGACCTAGAGTCTGTCATACAGAGTGAAGTAAGTCAGAAAGAGGAAGACAAATACTGTATGCTGACACATATATATGGAATTTAAGGAAAAAAATGTCATGAAGAATAGGTGTTAGACAGGAATAAAGACACAGAGCTACTGAGAATGGACTTGAGGATATGGGGAGGGGGAAGGGTAAGCTGTGACACAGCGAAAGAGAGGCATGGACATATATACACTACCAAACGTAAGGTAGATAGCTAATGGGAAGCAGCCGCATAGCACAGGGAGATCAGCTCGGTGCTTTGTGACCGCCTGGAGGGGTGCGATAGGGAGGGTGGGTGGGAGACGCAAGAGGGAGGGGATATGGGAACATAGGTATATGTATAACTGATTAATTTTGTTATAAAGCAGAAACTAACACACCATTGTTAAGCAATTATACTCCAATAAAGATGTAAAAAAAAAAGATTATACTGCAAAGCGACAGTAATCAAAGAGAATCGGACCAGAGCAACAACAGACACAAAGATCACTGGAATAGAGTAGAGATCCCAGAAATAAGCCCACACACGTATATTTAATTGATTTATGACAAAGCAGGCAATATGGAGAAAAAGCTGTCTCTTCAATAAGTAGTACTGGGAAAACTGGTCAGCTACATGGACAAGAATAAATTTAGAGTATTTTAGCACACCGTATATAAAATAAACACAAAACTGAATAAAGACCTAAATGTAGGACCATAAAACCCCAAGAGGAAAATACAGAACATTCTTCAACATAAATGATAGCAACAGTTTTGGGTTCAGTCTACTAAGGCAAATGAAACAAAAGCAAAAATAAACAAACGGGACTTCACTAAACTTAAAAGATTTTGCACAGCAAAGGAAACCAAAGACAAAATGAAAAGACAACCTGCTGAAGGAGAGACAATATGTGCACATGATAAGAGGTTAACACCAAAAAGATGACCAAGCAAGGGTTCATATCTAAACTACAGAAAGAGCACATACAACTCAATATCAGAACAACACCCAAAATCTTTTTGAAAAAAATGAGAAGACCTAAATAGACATTTTTTCCAAGGAAAAAATACAGATAGACAGCCAGAACTCACAAAGATGCTAAACATAGCTAATTGGCAATAAAATGCAAATCAAAACTATGATATATACCACCTCAGGCTTGTCAGAATGGCTGTCATCAAAAAGGTCACAAACAACAAAGGTTAGTGAGGATGCGGAGAAAGGGAAACTCTTGTACACACTTCATGTGAATGTGAAGTAGTGCAGCTACTGTGGAAAGCAGAATGGAGGTTCCACAAAAAAGATTCATTTAAAAGAAATCATTTAAGTGGTGAAAAATGGTACCCATTCTCACAGTTTTGTATATCTAAGACAAATTACTATCTACAAAAATGTTACAAATATTCACTCAAAAAGAAAGAGAAAATTTATATTAACCCATTTTAGTACACAAATTTAATATCAAAGTCTCTATGTAACATTGATTTGAATAAGTTCTGTTAGCCACTTCTAGTTTCCTTGTGATGTAAAATCTTTTAAAGCATAAAAATCAGCCTTTCTACATTATTCCATTAGACATACATAGAAGTTAAAAGAAATGAGAAGACAGAACAATCAACCAGGAAGGTGAATTTTCTGAGAAACAGTCATTCGTCCTCCCTCCTCCTTTTCTTTTCCTCCTTTTCCAGGTCTCTTTCGGTTCCAATCAAGAGAAGTCTTGAGAATTCTGAGAATATTTCTTTGAGGGCTTCAAATCAACATACCTACACCCTCTGCCACAACTACAAACACGGGAACAAAAATAAAGCTCTGCTACCTACTCATGTAGGAGGGATTCACGCAAAATAAACTCCTACCTGGAGACCAAAAGGTAAGTTTTCTACCTGTTCTTTATAGTGTCCTTCCATTATAGTAAATCCCACACATTATGAGGCAGAAGGGGTTATGTGAGCTCTTCCTTGAAGTCAAAAATCTTGCATTCACTTCAAGTACCTGGTGATCATAGGGTACAGCCAGGGAAGGTGCCATCCCGCTTGGGGGAGGGTGGTAAATGGGCTCCCGCAACCATGCACCTCCTGATGTACAGATTCTGGAGAAACAAAGGGCGGTCAAACCACAGCCAGCCTGTCAGGCTGTCGGGCCACTGGGCAACACCACCAGCCTGGAAGTGCCCCATCAGTTGCTCAAAGCAAAACTCTGTCCCACCTGTGAAGCCAGGCAATTTGGGCCAGAGAGTCAGAGGAGACCGGTAATCAATTCCTCCTCTCTGCTCACCTCCTTGGGGTTATAGCAACCCCATCTCCAAACCCAACTCTGATCCTGGAGTGCCAAAGTGGGAGTGCAGGTGGGCTCTCCCGGTGCTTCAGCGCCTTCTGTTCCGGAAGCTCCCTAGTTTGAATATGATTTGAGTTTGATCCTGTGAAACCATCAGAACTTCCCACCAGAGTTAATGAGGAGATTCTGGCCTTTATTAGTACGCACGGTGAACACTGTTTTCCTGGCTCTACTTGCCAACCCTCCTATTTTACCCATATATTTTTATCCACCTTCCTCCCTGTGAGTACCTTTGACCAACCCTGAGCTCAGACTCCTGACTTATTACAGTGATGTTGTCAGTCTTTCTTTAAAAATGGACAGGTAGGGCTTCCCTGGTGGCGCAGTGGTTGAGAGTCCGCCTGCAATGCGGGGGACACGGGTTCGTGCCCCAGTCCGGGAGAATCCCACATGCCACGGAGCGCCTAGACCCGTGAGCCATGGCCCCCGAGCCTGTGCATCCGGAGCCTGTGCTCCACAACGGGAGAGGCCGCAACAGTGAGAGGCCCGCGTACCGCAAAAAAAAAAAAAAAAAAGACAGGTAGTAAAATGAATTTAACCCAGAAGCAGCAGGTCAGTAAAGGAAATAAAATCATCAGAAGTTATTTAATCACAGCCACAGCCATCCAGGGCTCCGTCTTATCTGCTGGGGCCTAAGAATGGGACCTTCCTAAACTTGAAGGGCATTCAATCAAATAAGTTGATTACGCTCACCTCTGGCTCTTGGAGGGATGGCTAGGCAGTCTACCCAGTGTATACTAACTGCAAAACAGTCTCATGGTTTTGAAACAGCTATGTTCCATGAAAGAGTTTTGGGGTGCATGGGGAAGGTTTCTTTTTGACATCAAGCAAAAAATAAATCACCAAGCTCTTTGAGCACAGGGCTTCTTAAGAGGGAAGTAGAAGGAGGGAATGGGCAGAAAACATGATCTCCTCGGAAGTGAAGGTCGTTTTTCCAAAAGAGTAGGATTTAGTTTCACTTTAAGGAGAACACTTTTAAACAGCTGGGACAGCTCCAAACTGCAGTTTAGGGAACGAGTGCTCCAAAAGAACAGTGCTTGAAAAGTCCTGGCAAGGCAGCAAGAGGGTGAACAGTTGGTTTTGCATAGTTTTGAACACAGGAGTAAAGAAAAAGAGGCATCTCTGACTAAACGGCCCTGAGATCCTATGGCATAGGTGGGTCAGTTGCAGGGGGCAGGGGGTGTGGGGGCGATATTTCTCTCTCAATGTCTCCCAGGGCAGCCACCCGTCCCGACCCCACCCCCCTACTCCCTTCACCCTTCCTCCCTCCACTGTTGGGTCCCCAGGGACAGCACTTCTTAAGCTGGAGCGCTCAGGCACCATCTCTGCAGTCTGGAATCTTCCTGCAGCCTGGCAAGTTCTGGGACAGGAAGCCAGGTCTGCAAGGCCACTGGGTTGCAGTCGGACCTGGAGACCTGGAGGGGAAATGGAGCCCTGAAGCCTACCCACGTCCTTGAAGCCGAGGGAGGAACACATCCTCCTAACAGTACTTCTCAGGGGTCAGCGTGCTCCCCACCCGACGGTGATCCATACTTACTTGAGGCAGCAAGGACTGCCTCTAACTGGCCCCCTCGATTCCGCCTTAAGGGCCCTCGCACATATATGAGTGCGCAGGCCCCGGATCTCTTTAGTCAGCTGAGCCCAGTGCTGCCAGGGTCCCTCCAGTCCAATCCCCCAGCCCCTTCCTCTGGGACTGTATCTAATAGAAGAAAGAGCACAGAGGAATTGGCTGAATCAAGGGACCTGGGAGCCTGGGTATGAGTTTGAAGACCGAGAACCTAAGGTGCAATTACATATTACTGGAAACTCTTATCGGGTGTGTGGGGGGAGGTGAGGAGGCTGAGAGGCTGAGTCGACCTGGTGAGTTCAGCCCCAGGACACCACACAGCCCCGGCCCCCCTTCCCTGCCATCAGACAAGGGGTGCCGCAACTCCAGCCAGGACTCTGCAATTCCCCCTCCCTGATTCTCCTCCAGAAGAGCAGGTGGCCCCCCACTGAGGGGGGCGGCAGGACAATGGACCAAGTCCCCCTGCACTAAGGCACTACTGGAAGCTCTTCCTAAACAGCAGTGCTGGCTTGGAGCGAACCCGTCACTGTCAAAGTTGGTCTCGACCTGCAGCTGAGGGATGCAGGGTTTAAGTCAGCTGCCCTGGCTTTAAACCAATCAGCCCCCCCTTTAAGTCAGGTGACCCGACTTTAAATCACTGTGTGTCCCTCAAGCCTGCAACTTCAAATGTTGGGAACTCCACTTTGATCCCAGCCCCTCACATAGCTGAATGCACACTGTAGTCACCCCCAAGCCTGGCTTAGAGGCAGGATATAAGGTAAGGGGAAGGGCGTGCACTCATGGTGATGAGAGTGTACTTCATGTACCAGAAGGGTCTAGGTACTCTGGGGTCCAGCAAGCAGTGCACGATACAGCAGCTCCCTGGCAAAGCTGGTGATGCACAGGGAGAGCAGGCACACCCATGCATGCAGAGGTTCCAGGGCGGGAGCTGGGGCACAGCCTGCCGGGAGGGTGTGAAAGCCGAGGATCTGAGACTTCTTGAGAAAGGCAGACACAGAGGATGGATGAGAAACAAAGACCAGATGAAATATGGATTTGAAAAACACACCCTGCTATTGAAATTGGGGTGGAGGGCACCCCAGATTTGAGTCTTCTTACTCCCCAGTACCTAGTGCTTTGGCATTTGCCCAATTACTTATAAAATTTACTGATAATATCTAACCCATAGAATACTGCATTTGTAGTGGTATTGCGTGTTAATGTTTCTATACTGGAAAAATCTTTTCTACAAGAAAAATGTACACTATCTGAAATAAATTAAAACCCCTCTTTATAAAGTACTATCTCGGACTTCCCTAGTGGTGCAGAGGTTAAGATTATGCCTGCCAACGCATGGGACATGGATTTGAGGCCTGGTCAGGGAAGATCCTACATGCCGCGGAGCAGCTATGCCCATGCGTCACAACTATTGACCCTACAGGCCACAACTACTGGCCCGCGCACCTAGAGCCGGTGCTCCACAACAAGTGCAGCAAGAGAAGCCACCGCAATGAGAAGCCCGCGCACCACAACAAAGAGTAGCCCCCGCAACTGGAGAAAGCCCGCGCATAGCAACAAAGACCCAATGCAGCCAAAAATTAATTAATTATTTTTAAAAAGTATTTTAAAAAGTACTATATCCTTCTGTACAACTTCTCTGGGAAGAACAGAGAAATGGCGTGGGAGAGTGGGAAAGACCAATATTTAGTGCACATCTCTCATGCGGGTGCTCTGATGGCTCATATACATTTATCCCCACTTTACCAAGGAGGAAATAAGCTCAGAGAGGTTTAGTAATTTTCCCAAAGCCAAACAGCTATTGAGTGGCAGAACCAAGATCTGAACCAAGTCTGTTACCTTCAAAGCCTAAGTCCTCATCACAACAAAACTCAATCAATATTTACATTTATCGAATTACATTGCAACCTGGGGAGTTCTTGGCACAATCCTGAATAAGAGTGAGAAAGAAAGGAATAGCATAGTTCCTACAGTCAACCAAAATTTTGGAGCAGCTGCTAGATGCCTGGCCCTTTTTGGGGTTCAGCAGTGATCACAACAGGAAGAGTCCTGCTTGCATGAACCTTGTAGTGGGGAGGACAGACGGGTGCAACTTGGGTGAGGGATTTCACCTTGCTGGGCCTCTGTTTTCTCATCTGGAAAATGGGATGGGTGTTCCTCATTTTCTGGGATTGTCCAGCCCTCACATTCTCTGATTCCATAAGAAGCATTTGTTTTCCCGTTTCTTTCAAATTCATTCAGGCCGTGAGCCATGATGAATGTTGTTAGCTCCTCCCCAAATCACTCTACGCCCACCCTTTTCCTGCGATCAGGTCTTTCCCGAAACAGGACTCACAATCAGTCAAGTCACAGAACCCAAGGGGCACCCAGCAGAAAAATTCCAACCCTTGCTTCTCAGGAGCTCTTCGGTCTACCTGCCAGGTAAACTTAACTCACCTGGCACAAGGTGGCCATCCCTGGTTTCACATCAACATGATCTCAGGCACAAACCTCCTTGTTTTTCCATTTTGTCTTTAAGTTACTTGTTGAAACAACTGTACAAATATGACAAAGATATAAAATCAGGCATCTTCTGCCCCCAGTGCCTACTAATAAATGATTTTCTGCCACTTTAATGATAAAGATAGAACATTTCAACATTCTGCTGCCCTTATTGTCATTTTTGTTGATATTTCTATTGAATACATCTTTCAATATTTTAACAATGGAACATTTATTTAGGTTGTTCCAGACCCAGCCTTTAGTGGTAAAGGTTTTGTTATTATATCTCTATTATGTTTCCTTTAAAAACTCATTATCCGAGACCCTGGGAAGATGGCGGAAGAGTAAGACGCGGAGATCACCTTCTTCCCCACAGATACATCAGAAATTCATCTACACGTGGAACAACTCCTACAGAACACCTACTGAACGCTGACAGAAGACCTCAGACCCCCCAAAAGGCAAGAAACTCCCCACATACCTGGACAGGGCAAAAGAAAAAAGAATAAACAGAGACAAAATGATAGGGACGGGACCTGCACCAGTGGGAGGGAGCCGTGAAGGAGGAAAGGTTTCCACACACTACAAGCCCCTTCGCGGTCGGAGCCTGCAGGTGGCGGAGGGGGAAAGCTTCGGAGTAGCGGAGGAGAGCACAGCAACAGGGGTGTGGAGGGCAAAGCGGAGAGATTCCGGCACAGAGGATCGGTGCCTTCAAGCACACACCAGCCTGAGAGTCTTGCCTGCTCGGCCGCCGGGGCGGGCGGGGCTGGGAGCTGAGGCTCGGGTATCGGCTTTCAGTCGGAGCGCAGGGAGAGGACTGGGGCTGGCGGCAGGAAGAGAGCCTGAAGGGGTTAGTGCACCACGGCTAGCCCGGAGGGAGTCCGGGGAAAGGGTCTGGAGCTGCCGAAGAGGCAAGAGCCTTTTTCTTCCCTTTTGTTTCCTGGTGCGCGAGGAGAGGGCATTAATAGGGCTGCTTTGGGAAGCGCCGGAGACGGGCGCGAGCCGCGACTAAAGGCGCGGACCCCGGAGACGGGCGTGGGGCGCTGGGGCTGCTGCTGCTGCCGCTGCCGCGGGGCCTGTGTGCAAGCGCGGGTCACTGTCCACTCCGCCTTCCGGGGGGCCTGTGCACCCCGCCACTGCCGGGGTCCCGGAACCCGGGGACGGCTTTCCCGGGAAAGCGCACGGAGCGCCTCGGTCTGGTGCAACGTCACGCCGGCCTCTGCCGCCGCAGGCCCGCCCCACTCTGCGCGCCCCTCCCTCCCCTCTGCCTGAGTGAGCCAGAGCCCCCACATCAGCGGCTCCTTTAAACCCGTCCTGTGTGAGCGAAGAACGGACGCCCTCCGGCGCCCTACGCGCAGAGGCGGGGCCGGTCCAAGGCTGAGACCCGGGAGCTGTGAGAGCAGAGAAGAGACAGGGAAATCTCTCTGTGCAGCCTCGGAGGCAGCGGATTAAAGCTCCACGGTCCACTTGATGTGCCCTGCGTCTGTGGAGTGCATGAATAGACAGCGAATCATCCCAAATTGAGGAAGTGGACTTTGAGGACAAGATTTAAGACTTTCCCCCCTTTTCCTCTTTTTACAACGAATTATCCCAAATTAAGGAGGTGGACTTAGCAAGATTTCAGACTTCTCGCCCTTTTCCTCTTTTTACAACGAAGTAACCCAAATTGAGGAGGTGGACTTGGAGAGCAAGATTTTTGATTTTTCCCCCTGCTCTCTTTTTGTGAATGTGTATGTGTATTCTTCTGTGTAAGATTCTCTCTGTATAGCTTTGCTTCCACCATATGTCCCAGGGTTCTATCGGTCCGTTTTTTTTTCAATAATTACTTTTAAATTTTAATAACGCTACTATATTTCATACTTTATTCTATTTTACTTTACCTGCTGTTTCTTTTTTTCCTACCTTCCCTTCCTCCCTCCCTCCCTCCCTCCGCCCCTCCTTTCCTTCTTTCTCTCTTTCTTTCCTTCCTCCCTCCCTCCTGTCTTTCTTTCCTTCCTCCCTCCCTCCCACCCCTCTTCCTTTCACTTTCTTTTTCTTTCCTTCCTCCCTCCCTCCCTCCCTGTTTCCCTTCACTCTTTTTTTCTTTCCTTCCTCCCTCCCACCGTCCTGTCTTTCTTTCCTTCCTCCCTCCCTCCCACCACTCTTCCTTTCACTTTCTTTTTCTTTCCTTCCTCCCTCCCTCCCTCCTGTCTTTCTTTCTTTCTTTCCTTCCTCCCTCCCTCCCTCCCTCCTTTCTTTCCTTCCTCCCTCCCTCCCACCCCTCTTCCTTTCACTTTCTTTTTCTTTCCTTCCTCCCTCCCTCCCTCCCTCCCTGCTTCCTTCACTCTTTTTCTTTCGTTCCTCCCTCCCTCCCTCCCTCCCTCCCACCCCTCTTCCTTTCAATTTCTTTTTCTTTCCTTCCTCCCTCCCTCCCTCCCTGCTTCCTTTCACTTTTTCTTTCCTTCCTCCCTCCCTCCCTCCCTCCCACCCCTCTTCCTTTCAATTTCTTTTTCTTTCCTTCCTCCCTCCCTCCCTCCCTCCTGTCTTTCTTTCCTTCCTCCCTCCCTCCCACCCCTCTTCCTTTCACTTTCTTTTTCTTTCCTTCCTCCCTCCCTCCCTCCTTTCTTTTCTTTCCATCCTTCCTCCCTCCCTCCCTCCCTCATTTCTTCCTTTCCTCCTTCCTTCCTTCCGTTCTTTCTTTCCTTCTTCCTTTCTTTCTTCTACGAATTCTTTCTACTTTTTCTCCCTTTTATTCTGAGCTGGGTAGATGAAAGGCTCTTGGTGCTGCAGCCAGGAGTCAGTGCTGTGCCTCTGAGGTGGGAGAGCCAACCTCAGGACACTGGTCCACAAGAGACCTCCCAGCTCCACATAATATCAAACGGCGAAAATCTTCCAGAGATCTCCATCTCAACACCAGCACCCAGCTTCACTCAACGACCAGCAAGCTACAGTGCTGGACACCCTATGCCAAACAACTAGCAAGACAGGAACACAACGCCACCCATTAGCAGAGAGGTGGCCTAAAATCATAAAAAGTCCGCAGACATCCCAAAACACACCACCAGACGTGGACCTGTCCACCAGAAAGACAAGATCGAGCCTCAACCACCAGAACACAGGCTCTAGTCCCCCCCACCAGGAAGCCTACACAACCTACTGAAACAACCTTGGCCACTGGGGACAGACACCAAAAACAACAGGAACTACGAATCTGCAGCCTGCAAAAAGGAGACCCCAAACACAGTAACATAAGCAAAATGAGAAGACAGAACAACACACAGCAGGTGAAGGAGCAAGATAAAAACCTACCAGACCTAACAAATGAAGAGGTAATAGGCAGTCTACCTGAAAAAGAATTCAGAATAATGATAGTAAAGATGATCCAAGATTCTATTTCCAAGATCCAAAATCTTGGAAATAGAATAGACAAAATGCAAGAAACAGTTAACAAGGACCTAGAAGAACTAAAGATGAATCAAGCATCGATTAAAAACACAATAAATGAAATTAAAAATACTCTAGATGGGATCAATAGCAGAATAACTGAGGCAGAAGAACGGATAAGTGAGGTGGAAGATAAAAGAGTGGAAATAACTGATGCAGAGCAAAATAAAGAAAAGAGAATGAAAAGAACAGAGGACAATCTCAGAGGCCTCTGGGACAACATTAAACGCACCAACATTCGAATTATAGGGGTTCCAGAAGAAGAAGAGAAAAAGAAAGGGACTGAGAAAATATTTGAAGAGATTATAGTTGAAAACTTCCCTAATATGGGAAAGGAAATAGTTAATCAAGTCCAGGAGGCACAGAGAGTCCCATACAGAATAAATCCAAGGAGAAATACGCCAAGACACATATTAATCAAACTGTCAAAAATTAAACACAAAGAAATCATATTAAAAGCAGCAAGGGAAAAACAACAAATAACACACAAGGGAATCCCCATCAGGTTAACAGCTGATCTCTCAGCAGAAACTCTACAAGCCAGAAGGGAGTGGCAGGACATAATTAAAGTGATGAAGGAGAGAAACCTGCAACCAAGATTAAACTACACAGCAAGGATCTCATTCAGATTTGATGGAGAAATTAAAACCTTTACAGACGGGCCTCCCTGGTGGCGCAGTGGTTGAGAGTCCGCCTGCCGATGCAGGGGATACGGGTTCGTGCCCCGGTCTGGGAGGATCCCATGTGCCGCGGAGCGGCTGGGCCCGTGAGCCATGGCTGCTGGGCCTGCGCGTCCGGAGCCTGTGCTCCGCAACGGGAGAGGCCACAACAGTGAGAGGCCCGCATACCACAAAAAAAAAAAAAAAAAAAAAAAAAAAAACCTTTACAGACAAGCAAAAGCTGAGAGAGTTCAGCACCACCAAACCAGCTTTACAACAAATGCTAAAGGAATTTCTCTAGGCAAGAAACACAACAGAAGGAATATACCTACAATAACGAACCCAAAGCAATTAATGAAATGGGAATAGGAACATACATATCAACAATTACCTTAAATGTAAATGGACTAAATGCTCCCACCAAAAGACACAGAATGGCTGAATGGATACAAAAACAAGACCCATATATATGCTGTCTACAAGAGACCCACTTCAGACCTAGAGACACATACAGATTGAAAGTAAGGGGATGGAAAAAGATATTCCATGCAAATGGAAATCAAAAGAAAGCTGGAGTAGCAATTCTTATATCAGACAAAATAGACTTTAAAATAAAGACTACTAGAAGAGACAAAGAAGGACACGACATAATGATAAAGGGATCGGTCCAAGAAGAAGATATAACATTTGTAAATATTTATGCACCCAACATAGGAGCACCTCAATACATAAGGCAAATACTAACAGCCATAAAAGGGGAAATCGACAGTAACACAATCATAGTAGGGGACTTTAACACCCCACTTTCACCAATGGACAGATCATCCAAAATGAAAATAAATAAGGAAACACAAGCTTTAAATGATACATTAAACAAGATGGACTTAATTGATATTTATAGGACATTCCATTCAAAAACAACAGAATACACATTTTTCTCAAGTGCTCATGGAACATTCTCCAGGATAGGTCATATCTTGGGTCACAAATCAAGCCTTGGTAAATTTAGGAAAATTGAAATTGTATCAAGTATCTTTTCTGACCACAATGCTATGAGACTAGACATCAATTACAGGAAAAGATCTGTAAAACATACAAACACATGGAGGCTAAACAATACACTACTCAATAACGAAGTGATCACTGAAGAAATCAAAGAAGAAATTTAAAAATACCTAGAAACAAATGACAATGGAGACACGACGACCCAAAACCTATGGGATGAAGCAAAAGCAGTTATAAGGGGGAAGTTTATAGCAATACAATCCCAGCTTAAGAAACAGGAAACATCTCGAGCAAACAACCTGACGCTCCACCTAAATCAATTAGAGAAAGAAGAACAAAAAACCCCTAAAGCTAGCAGAAGGAAAGAAATCATAAAGATCAGATCAGAAATAAATGAAAAAGAAATGAAGGAAACGATAGCAAAGATCTATAAAACTAAAAGCTGGTTCTTTGAGAAGATAAACAAAATAGACAAACCATTAGCCAGACTCATCAAGAAAAAAGGGGAGAAGACTCAAATCAATAGAATTAGACATGAAAAAGGAGAAGTAACAACTGACACTGCAGAAATACAAAAGATCATGAGAGATTACTACAAGCAACTCTATGCCAATAAAATGGACAACCTGGAAGAAATGGACAAATTCTTAGAAATGCACAACCTGCCAAGACTGAATCAGGAAGAAATAGAAAATATGAACAGACCAATCACAAGCACTGAAATTGAAACTGTGATTAAAAATCTTCCAACAAACAAAAGCCCAGGACCAGATGGCTTCACAGGCGAATTCTATCAAACATTTAGAGAAGAGCTAACACCCATCCTTCTCAAACTCTTCCAAACAATTTCAGAGGAAGGAACACTCCCAAACTCATTCTATGAGGCCACCATCACCTTGATACCAAAACCAGACAAGGATGTCACAAAGAAAGAAAACTACAGGCCAATATCACTGATGAACATAGATACAAAAATCCTCAACAAAATACTAGCAAACAGAATCCAACAGCACATTAAAACGATCATACACCATGATCAAGTGGGGTTTATTCCAGGAATGCAAGGATTCTTCAATATACGCAAATCAATCAATGTGATACACCATATTAACAAGTTGAAGGAGAAAAACCATATGATCATCTCAATAGATGCAGAGAAAGCTTTCGACAAAATTCAACACCCATTTATGATAAAAACCCTGCAGAAAGTAGGCATAGAGGGAACTTTCCTCAACATAATAAAGGCCATATATGACAAACCCACAGCCAACATTGTCCTCAATGGTGAAAAACTGAAACCATTTCCACTAAGATCAGGAAGAAGACAAGGCTGCCCACTCTCACCACTCTTATTCAACTTAGTTTTGGAAGTTTTAGCCACAGCAATCAGAGAAGAAAAGGAAATAAAAGGAATCCAAATTGGAAAAGAAGAAGTAAAGCTGTCACTGTTTGCAGATGACATGATACTATACATAGAGAATCCTAAAGATGCTACCAGAAAACTACTAGAGCTAATCAATGAATTTGGTAAAGTAGCAGGATACAAAATTAATGCACAGAAATCTCTGGCATTCCTGTACACTAATGATGAAAAATCTGAAAATGAAATCAAGAAAACACTCCCATTTACCATTGCAACAAAAAGAATAAAATATCTAGGAATAAACCTACCTAAGGAGACAAAAGACCTGTATGCAGAAAATTATAAGACACTGATGAAAGAAATTAAAGATGATACAAACAGATGGAGAGATATACCATGCTCCTGGATTGGAAGAATCAATAGTGTGAAAATGACCCTACTACCCAAAGCAATCTACAGATTCAATGCAATCCCTATCAAACTACCACTGGCATTTTTCACAGAACTAGAGCAAAAAATTTCAAAATTTGTTTGGAGAAAGAAAAGACCCCGAATAGTGAAAGCAATCTTGAGAACGAAAAACGGAGCTGGAGGAATCAGGCTCCCTGACTTCAGACTATACTACAAAGCTACAGTAATCAAGACAGTGTGGTACTGGCACAAAAACAGAAAGATAGATCAGTGGAACAGGATAGAAAGCCCAGAGATAAACCCACGCACATATGGTCAACTTATCTTTGATAAAGTTGGCAGGAATGTACAGTGGAGAAAGGACAGCCTCTTCAATAAGTGGTGCTGGGAAAACTGGACAGGGACATGTAAAAGTATGAGATTAGATAATTCCCTAACACCATACACAAAAATAAGCTCAAAATGGATTAAAGACCTAAATGTAAGGCCAGAAACTATCAAACTCTTAGAGGAAAACATAGGCAGAACACTCTATGACATAAATCACAGCAAGATCCTTTTGGACCCACCTCCTAGAGAAATGGAAATAAAAACAAAGATAAACAAATGGGACCTAATGAAACTTGAAAGCTTTTGCACAGCAAAGGAAACCATAAAGAAGACCAAAAGACAACCTTCAGAATGGGAAAAAATATTTGCAAATGAAGCAACTGACAAAGGATTAATCTCCAAAATTTATAAACAGCTCATGCAGCTCAATAGCAAAAAAACAAACAACCCAATCCAAAAATGGGCAGAAGACTTAAATAGGCATTTCTCCAAAGAAGATATACAGACTGCCAACAAACACATGAAAGAATGCTCAACATCATTAATCATTAGAGAAATGCAAATCAAAACTACAATGAGATATCATCTCACACCAGTCAGAATGGCCATCATCAAGAAATCTAGAAACAATAAATGCTGGAGACGGTGTGGAGAAAAGGGAACACTCTTGCACTGCTGGTGGGAATGTGAATTGGTACAGCCACTATGGAGAACAGTATGGAGGTTCCTTAAAAAACTAAAAATAGAACTACCATATGATCCAGCAATCCCACTACTAGGCATATACCCTGAGAAATCCATAATTCAAAAAGAGACATGTACCAAAATGTTCATTGCAGCTCTATTCACAATAGCCCGGAGCTGGAAACAGCCTAAGTGTCCATCATCGGATGAATGGATAAAGAAGATGTGGCACATATATACAATGGAATATTACTCAGCCATAAAAGGAAATGAAACTGAGCTATTTGTAATGAGGTGGATAGACCTAGAGTCTGTCCTACAGAGTGAAGTAAGTCAGAAAGAGAAAGACAAATACTGTATGCTAACACATATATATGGAATTAAAAAAAATGTCATGAAGAACCTAGGGGTAAAACGGGAATAAAGACACAGACCTACTTGAGAATGGACTTGAGGATATGGGGAGGGGGAAGGGTAAGCTGGGACAAAGCGAAAGAGAGGCATGGACATATATACACTACCAAACGTAAGGTAGATAGATAGTGGGAAGCAGCCGCAGAGCACAGGGAGATCAGCTCGGTGCTTTGTGACCGCATAGAGGGGTGGGATGGGGAGGGTGGGAGGGAGGGAGATGCATGAGGGAAGGGATGTGGGAACAGATGTATATGTATGACTGATTCACTTTGGTATAAAGCAGAAACTAATAAAAAAATAAAATTAAATTAAAAAAAATTTACTAGCCTAAGTACATCCCAAAAACAAACAAACAAACAAAAATACAAAAAAACCTCATTATCCTATTTAAATGGATTAAGTCGATTCTATAGGCATTTATCTTATGATATTGATGAAATTAATACATAGAGGGCAGTAGTACAAGTTGATTGCACTTGAGAACCTCTATTAGCACAGTTAAGTATAAATATTATCTATATGTAAACCAAAGTACATGCTGAGTGAGATTCTCCGACACTTTTTCACTGTCTGCCCCTCAAGCCTGTGAGAAATGGAATATTTCTTGCCATCTCAGTAAACAAAGGATGTCACAGTCATCAACCCTTGCAGCCCTCCAGTGTGAGCCGCGGGCCCTGAGGAACACAGGATATGCAAATACAGAATATGCAGGCCCCAGAGCGCTGAGGTGCATATCAAAAGAAGGAATTCAGTGAGCCCAGACTCTGGCATCTGTGCTTACAAAGAAAAGCGCTACATTCCTCACGTTGGGAGAGCTGGTTTTCCTTAGTTAACAATCACGCATTACCTGCGCCAGTGCCCTGCCCTGTCCCCTCCCCCTGGTACTTTAGCTCAGGGAGGAAGGAGCGCAGAGGGACTCGGCTGAATAAGGGGCCTGCGAGCCTCGGGAGGAGTTTTCAGCGGCTTTCCCTGCAGTCAGGAGGAGCGGCGCTGCCGCCGCCGCCGGACCCTGCGCCTCCCTTGCCCCGTTTCCCCTCGGGGCGCTCAGGCCGACCCCTCCCCACGCCTCCCAGGCCCCGCGAGCCAGGCCGAGGGCAGGGGGGAGAGGAGGGAGCGAAGTTCCCCGGGACCAGACGCTGGGGGCCGCTCTTTCTACACAGCAGCGGCGGGTGGCAGCGAACTCCTGCCCCTCAGAAGCGGGTTTTGCGCTGCCGCCCGGGCACCGGACCAGGCGGAGGGTCTGTGCCCACTTACCTGGCCTGCCGTCCGCACGACTGTCGCGGCTTCGGCCACCGCGGCCCCTCCAGAGCCGGCAGCCTCAGTGAGGCCGCCCTCCCCTCGGGCTCCGGCGCAGTTCCGTGATGGCGGAGGGAACAGACCCCGAGCCGAGAGTTCCAGCTCTGCGGACAGGCGGGCTCCGTTCTGGGCGCAGTGGGTGGAACCGCTCTGCCCCGAGGCCTTCCGAGGCCTTCCGGGAGGGGGAGGGAGCGGGGCGCCGGGGGAGGGAGCCGCCAGGAGCGCAGGGCCCTAACGGGGGTCCTGGAGGGGCGGCCCGGCCCGCCCACTGTGACCACAGCCCAGGCCTGTTTCCTGGAATCCTACACAAAAAAGTTAGAAAGATACACGGTCTATAGTAAATATTCACAAATGATTGTTGCTGCTGTGCTTACTATCCTATTAAAGGTGTAAAATCCATAAAACACTTTAAGCTCAAAAGTAAATATGAATTTTTACCTTTCTGATTATGTCTCTGCTATTCACAATTGTCGTTAATGAATCAGAGACTGTGGCATCACTAGTTTAAAATGAGCTTGTTAAAAAAAATAGAACTCAGGCCCACAGGACCTACTGAATCACAATCTGCACTTTTACAATCTCCTCAGTGTACTTGTGTACCCATGAAGAGTTGAAAGGTACATTTCTACCTCGACATGTCTTTTCTGTCTGAGAAATACACACAATTTATCCAATGTGAAATAAATAAAACACTCAAAAATGCATATGCCTGTGTTAAAAACCATCCTTTTATAATTTCTTTTCCAGATAAGTATAGTCTTTATACTGGTTTTGTGGATCACATGCCACACTCTTTTCTTGTAGGTAGAAATAAGGTAGAGAAAGTTACTTTGTAAAAAAAAAAAAAAATATATATATATATATATATATATATATATATATATTAGTGGATAATTGAGGACACTCTTCTAAATTAAAACCAGTTCTCTTAACTTGCTGTTTTCTTCTTGGGTCACATTATGAACTCTTCCCGTGGCCACATGGCATGTGTACTTTTAATTTCAGGAACTGCTGACATTCCAGGATATGGCCATAGATTTCTCTCAAGAGGAGTGAGAATGCCTGGACCAAGGTCAGTAGGAATTGTACAGGGATGTGATGTTAGAGAGGTATAGGAACCAGCTCTCCTTGGGTGAGGATATCTTCCTTCCAGAATTCCTTATCCAACCACAGGGTTTAGAGTCCTTCATTTGTAGAATTCTCCTGGAATCTTCTGCTTCTCACAATAGGGTTCCAGATTGCAATGTTTCAGGAAATATTGGGAGTTTGTGGGTATAATTTATCTTATTCTTTAAAAATTGCAGCCTCCCTAGGCGCATAGCACAGGGAGAGCAGCTCAGTGCTTTGTGACCACCTAGAGGGGTGGGATAGGGAGGGTGGGAAGGAGGGAGATGCAAGAGGGAAGAAATATGGGAACATATGCATATGTATAACTGATTCACTTTGTTATAAATCAGAAAATAACACATCATTGTAAAGCAATTATACTCCAATAAAGATGTTAAGAAAATAGTTTAAAAATTAATAAAATTGCAGCCTCCCTTTTAATATACTTTGTAACTGCTTGGGATGTGTCTGTATGAACTGTGTACTATATGCTTCTGTTATAGTCCTTACATATTTTATTGTCTTATTTTCTGTAACAATTTTCCATGGATTGTTTGGGCTTAAGGTATATTAAAAGGGAGACTGTGATTCTTGGACTTCCCTGGTGATGCAGTGGTTAAGAATTCGCCTGCCAATGCAGGGGACATGGGTTCGACCCCCGGTCCGGGAAGATCCCACGTGCCATGGAGCAACTAAGCCAGTGGGCCACAACTACTGAGCCTGTGCGCCACAACTACTGAAGCCAGTTCGCCTTCAGCCTGTGTGCCATTTACTTTTTGGAGAATAAAACCACCTCTGAGTGATTAAAATTTAGACCAGTTAGTCAAAATGATTTATCACCTGTTCTTCTAAAACACTGATCAACGGAACAAGTTTTACTAGGGTTAACAGTGTAATTGTATTCTGGAGTTCATTTCGGCAATATGGTTTATGACCTTGGTGCTGGATCACAACATTTCAATGGTATAACTGCTATTAATTGTCTGTTTGGTCAACAATTAAAGTCTCACGTGATCTGAGTTCAGACTGGAGTCATCCTGGTTGCTTACTGTCTATTGCAGATTTCTTCCAGTATGAAAGGACAAGAGCAATATGGCTTACTTTACAAAATGTCTGCAAACTAAATGATGATACAATCTACATTCAATTAATTTATACATACCCTACTGTAGAACCGGGTTTGTTATGGTGGCAGAGCCCGGTAATTATGTAAAACTGAAACCTTTATGTGCACTAGTTCAAGTCCTGTTCCTAAGAATATGTTTATAATCAACATTCTTTCACAAATGACCCAATTTAATTCACCATAGCATTCCTCATATTAACTAAATGGAAAATCCTAGGCTATATACAAATCCAGAAAGGGCCAAAAATCATCAGCCCCCATGGATTATTGCAACCCATTGCTGAGGCATTTAAATTTCTTATTAAAGGACCATTATGTCCTTTAACATCATCAATTTATATATTATTGCCCCAATGCTAGCCTTAACCCTCGCTCTCACAACATGAATTTCTCTTCCCATATCTTATCCACTAATTAATTTAAATGTGGGCATATTATTTATATTAGCCATATCGCACCTAGCCATTTATTCCATCCTCAGATCTGGATGAGCTTCACATTCAAAATACTCACTCACTGGAGCTCTAGGGACAGTAGCACACACAATCTCATATGAAGTAATGTAGCAGTTATTCTATTCTCAGTCTTACTGATAAATGGATCATTTACACTTTCAACAGTAATTATTACATGAGAACACCTATGACTAATTTTCTTCTGACCCCTACCCAGAACTTGATTATCTCCGCAGTAGCAGAAAACCAATGAAGCCCCACTTGATTTAACAGAAGTAGAATCAAAACCTGTATATGTCTTCAATGTAGAAAATGTAGCAGGCCCATTCACCCCGTCCTTCCTAGAGAATATGTCAATTTCCTTATAATAAACATTTCCACAACAATCTATTTTTAGGAGCATTCGACAATCCCTAGGTGCCAGAATTATATATACAGCCCAAGTCATCATTAAAACACATCTAACAATCTCCTTTCTATGAATTTGAGCATCCTACCCAGAAGTTTGATATGATCAACATATACATCTCTTATAAAAAGTTTTTTTACTACTAACATTAGTCATATGTATATGAGAGTTTTCACTACCTGTCATCATACCAGGCAACCCACCACAAACTTAAGAAATATGTCTGACAAAAGAGTTACTTTGATAGAGTAAATCATAGAGGTTTCAATGCTCTTCTTCCTGGAATTGAATTCTTCCTAAGAATTTTACATTCTCCATGCTACCACATTATACCACATGCTATATAGTAACATTCTCTAAGTAAGCTTCCGGCACATAACCCCAAAATGTTGCTGTATATCCTTCCTATACTTATAAACTCTCATTGTTTTCACTATCATTCTACTGACTATTATCTCAGGAAATGTAATTGTATAACAAGCTCACACTAGTTAATGTTATCCCCATTCTAATAAAAAACAGGAACCCATAAGCTACAGAAGCATCCAACAAATATTTCCTAAAACAATCCACCACATCAATACTACTTATAATGGCTATTTTCATTAATCTAATATACTCTGGTCAAAGCACACAAAGAATAACAAAAATCTTTAATCCAGCAGCATCCACCCTCATGAAAATCACCCTTGTCACAAAAGCAGGACTTTCCCCATTTCACTTCTGAGTGCCTGAAGTCACACAAGGCATCCCATGAACAGCAGGCCTGATGCTATCAGCCTGACAAAATTTCACCCCTATCAGTTTTATATCACATGTCACCATCCATCAAGCTAAATATACTATTAATCATAGTGATATTATAAATCATAGCTGGAGGCTGAGGCAGACTTAGCCATACTCACCTGGAAAAAATTACACCCTCCTCATCAATTCCCCATATAGGATGAATAACAGCTATTATAATGTATATTCCTATTATAACAATCCTAAACATACTAATTTATATCATAACAACACTCTCTTCTTATTTATGCCCAGATCATGTACTACAAGAGTATCATGATCACACACATGAGATAAGACACCTCCCATCACAATCCTTTTCCTCACCATTATAGTATCATTAGGACATCACCCATCACTATCAGGGTTTTTACCCAAATGAATAATTATCCAAGAGATAACAAAAATGACAATAAATTCTACCAACACTAATAGCCATCATAGCAGTCCTCAACATATATTTCTACTTGCAGCTAACATACTCCACATCACTAACTATATTCTCTTCATGAAACAATACAAAAACAAAACAGTTTGAACATACAAAGAAATAACCTTCCTATCATTACCAATCACAATACCCCAAGATTAATACACATAACACCCATTCTATTGGTGCTAGACTAGGAATTTAGGTTAGTTCAGACCAAGAGCTTTCAAAACCCTAAACAAGTAAAATTTACTTAATTCCTAAAAATAAGGATTGCAAGACTTTATCCTACATCAATTGAATGTAAAGCAAACATTGTAATTCAGCCAAATCTTTACGAGATTGATGAATTTTAACCCCAGGAAACTTTAGTTAACAGGCAAATCCTCTAGTCAACTGGCTTCAGTCTACTTCTCCTTCATTTGAGAAAGAAAACAGGTAGGAAAATCACCAGCATAATTGAAGCTGCTTCTCTGAAGTTACAATTCTATTTGTTGATTCACCACAGGGTTTGCCAGAAAGAGGGTTCAATCTCTGTCTTTAGATTTACAGTCGAATGCTAACTCAGTCATTTTACCTCTGTTCATACACTGCTGATTATTTTCAACAAATCACAAAGATATCTGCATTTTATATTTACTATTTGGTGCTTGAGCTGGAGTAGTGGGCAGCACCTTAAGTATATTAATCCAGGCTGAGCTATGCTAACCTGGAGCACTACTTGGAGATGTCAAAATCTGTAAGGTAGTCATAACAGTCCCTTCACTTGTAATAATTTTCTTTATAGTTGTACCCATTATGATTGCAGGATTTGAAAACTGACTTGGGCCACTAATAACTCAGACACCTGAGGTAGCATTTCCCCAAAAAGATCATGTAAACTTTTGACTACTTCCCACATCATTCTTATTCCTACTCATATCACCAATAGTAGAAGCTGGTTCTGGTACCAGTGGAACCGTATATTCAGCTCTAGTCTGCAACCTGGCCCATGCAAGAGCCCCTGTTGACCTAACCATTTTCTCCTTGTATTTAGCAGGTGTCTCTTCAATTCTTGGTATTATTACTTTTATTACTATAGTCTTTCATACAAAACCAGCAGTCATATCCCAATACCAAACACCACTATTAGTTTAATCTTCCCCAACTACAGCCATATTACTATAATTACCAATGTCAGTTCGAGCAGCCAGAATTGCCATACTGTTAAGAGATAGAAATCTAAACACTACTTTCTTTGACCCTTCAGGAGGAGACTGAATTCTATACCAACACCTATTTTGATTCTTTGGCCACTCTGAAGTCTGTATTCATGGCCTACCAGGGTTTGTTATAAACTCGCATAACATTACATAATATTTAGGACAAAAAGTGCCTTTCAGCTATTTGGGAATAGTATGAGTCATGTCTACTGGGTTTTTAGGATTTCTCTTGTGGGCCCATCATATGTTTACCATAGGGATAGCTCTCAACTCAGAAGCATACTTTGCATCAGTTACCGTAATTACTTCTATCCATACAGGAGTAAAAGTATCTAGCTGATTAGCAACTCTTTCTTTAATTTTTTTTTTTTTTTGCTTGCGATGAGCGGCAGCTACTCTTTGTTGCAGTGCACGGCCTTTTCAATGCAGTGGTTTCTCTTGTTGCAGAGCACGGCCTCTAGGCGCGTGGGCTTCAGTAGTTGTGGGTTGCGGGCTCTAGAGGGCAGGCTCAGTAGTTGCGTCACACAGGCTTTTTGCTCCGCGGCATGTGGAATCTTCCCAGACGAGGGCTCGAACCCGTGTCCCCTGCATTGGCAGGGGAATTCTTAACCACTGCATCACCAGGGAAGTCCCTGGTTAGCAACTGTTCACGGAGGTTATATTATATGACCTCCCACTATATTATGAGTTTTAGGCTTTAGTTTTTTCTTTTTACAGTAGGTGGTTTGACAGGAATCATCTTAGCCAACTCATCCCCAGACATTGTCCTCCAGGATATATACTATATAGTAGCACACTTCCATGACCTAATGTCCATGGGAGCAGTTTTCACTATTATAGGAGGCTTCCTACACTGATTCTCACTATTTTCAGGTTATACAGTTAACTCAGCATGAGCAAAAATTCACTTCACAAGTATATTTGTAGTAGTAAATATGACTTCCTGCAGCACTTTCTTGGCCTCTCAGGGATGTCACTATGTTACTCTGAGTATCCTGAGGCACACACAACATGAAGTATTTTGTCTTTAGGTTTATTCATCTCAGTAGCAGCAGTAATGCTAATAATCTTCATACTTTGAAAAGCATTTGCATCTAAACAAGAAGTCTCAGCAGTGAAACTGCTACTCCTAACCTAGAATGGTTACACGAATGCCCTCCACCATATCCTATGTTTCAAGATCCTACCTATGTAAATGTAAAATAAGGAAGGACTCAAGTCCTTTTCAACCAGTTTCAAGCCAACACCATAACAATTATGTCTATCTCAATAAATGAGATAAAAGTAAAAAGTAATGTCACTTTGTCAAAGTTAAATCATAGGCTAAAATCCTGTACATCACTATATCAATTTCATCTAGGCTCTCAAGACACAACATCACCAATTGTGGAAGAACTTTTACATTTTCATCATCACACAACAGTGATTTCTAAAATAAGTTCTCTAGTTCTCTATATTATTTCACTAATATTGACATCTAAACTAACTCATATATATACAATAGATGCACAGGTAGAGAAAATGTGAACAATTTACTAGCCATTATTGTAATCTTAGCTGCTCTAGCATCATTGTGAATCCTTTACATGATACATGAAATCAATAACTCTTCCCAAACCATAAAAAACTATGGGTCAGTAATGATACTGATGCTACAAATACACAGATTATGAAGATTTAAATGTTGACTCCTCTGTAATCCCCACATCAGAGCTAAAACCAGGAGAATAATGACTAATAGAAGTCAACAACCTAGCAGTATAGAGATAGTCATTGAATGTTAGTTTCATCTGAAATTGTTGTACACTCCTGAGCTGTTCCTTCTCAGGCCTAAAAAGAGCTGCTAATCCAGGACACCTAAATTAAAGAATCCTAATACCAACAGGACCAGGCCTATGTAGTGGACAAGAGAGCTCGTTTTCCTGAGTTCAAAGACAGGACAGAGGGATATGGCTGAGATATGGGGTGAATCTGGAGCCCATGGAGATGCACTCTCCAAGCTCCAGGATAGGACTGGGGCCTCTAGGGTCCCAGGACACCCACCACGCCCTCCCAAGCAGCATCTTGTCAACATTCCCTGTCAGTGATGAGGCAGCCCTAGCACTTGTCATGCCCCAATGCTGTGTCCTATGTGGGTCCCATGCTCTTGGGACCACAACCACACTCTGCAGGTCCACGCTGCAGGGTCCTTCCTGTCGCAGGAGTAGAGACTACCCAGCAAGCAGCCCCCTCACCAACCAGCAGGAAGAGGGAAGGAGAGCAGGAGCACCAGGGGAATCTCACTCAGACAACAACACCCCAGGGGTGCCAGAGGAGACAGTGATGATGCAGATGAGGCACAGACCAAGAGATGGAACCAGAGGGCCCAACAGGCAGCTGGTCAGGTCCTGGCTCATCTGCACCCCAGACACCCTTGTCCCTCGTACACCCCCTTCCTCATACACCCTCTTCTTAAATGCAGATTCTTCAGATGCAAACAGGCAGAGCTTCAGACTGAAAGTCAGCTCTTCCAAAGTGACCCATCAGCAAACACTGCAGGATTCCACTCCAGTGGGCGCCCTGGAGTCCACAAC
This sequence comes from Hyperoodon ampullatus, assembly GCF_949752795.1. NCBI lineage: Eukaryota > Metazoa > Chordata > Mammalia > Artiodactyla > Ziphiidae > Hyperoodon > Hyperoodon ampullatus. The sequence continues at coordinate 107,937,595 of NC_136914.1, forward strand.
TCAAGGACTGAAGATATCAGTGCCAGGGGCAGTGGGAGTGAATGGGGAGTGAGACTTTCATCGTTGTGGAATTTTGGCTTTGCAAGATGAAAAGTTCTAGGAATGGTGAAGATGGCTCCACGAGAAAGTGAATAGATCTGATGCCTCAGAAATGTGCACTTAAAATGGTGATGATGGTAAAGGGTATGTGACGTGTGTTTTATTTCACTTAAAATAAATTCTTAAAATAATGTCTTGTTAATTGAGATTCCATTTCGACTCCCTTTCATCACAAATGTCAGAGGCCCAGACACAGTCCCTTACCTTAGGGGCCGTCACGGTACCCTCACAGAGCATGTGGGAGACCATTCTTAGGGGGGGCTAGTCTGTGCTCACCTGACCTCTGTCCAGGGGGACCCAGGCAGTGGTGACCCCCGTATATTAGACTTATGATATGTGATGATATTAATATGATACAACCAAGTGTTGTTACTCACCAGAGCACAGAATAGCAACCCACTCAAACATGCCTGACCTCATATGAATGTGACAAGATTAAGAGAAGAAAAGGAACCACAGGTTAATCAGGGCAACACCCTTAATGCAGAGGTTGGAAATCTCAAAGGGGACAGGACACACTGCAGGCAAAGACCACATATGCGGTCTCCCCATACATGTGATCCTGACCCGTGCAGATGTGGTGAGACCCACACAGTCCCCACACCCTATACCTGGGGTCACACATCCACACTCACCAGGGTGACCCACCTCCCCAGACCCTGCATCTAAAGTCACATGTTCTCTCTCAACAGGTGACCCCTCCTACCCAGACACCTCCACCTGGGTCAAATGTCCACAGTCCCAGAGTGACCTCACTTCCCCAGACCTTGCACCTGGGGTCACACATCCCCTTGGTCAGGACACCATGGCTCTGCTGGTGGCTCCCCTACTGTGGAAACAAGCTGGGTCCCTGGGACCTCCTGGGATGGGAAAACGTGTAAGGTGGGTCTCCTCTCCCCACACTTGTCCCAGAGAAGTCCTCCTCTTTTCGCTTTGGTTCTGTGTGATTTTAACTGTTTTTAAAGCTTTCATGCTAGAGTTGAACACATGACCTAGGTTCTGGCAGGCTCAGTCCTTTCTCCTCTCACTTACATGTTGAGAAAACTCACAGGACAGCAGGGCTGAAAGCCAAGGGGCAGCTCTGGACTCTGCAGAGTAGGGATGGTAGACTGGAAGGAGAGCTCAACAGCATCCTCAGCTGTTACCCATCGACCGTTTGCCCATCTGCCTGCCCTGCAATCAGTTCACCAGCTAAACCTGCCTCCCTACACACCATGCACGTGCTGGTGAATTGGAATTATTGCCAGGTGGCCCTCCTGCGGATTCTCCACAAGCCCCAGGGAAGGTAAACCTTGCAGGGATTAAGACTAAGGCCCTAACCATAGCACTGACCCTTGGGAGGACCAGGTAACCACACTCAGAAGAGAGGCTGTTACGTAGACAAGCCCAGCTCAGCTCCAGACCCCAGACATCTAAGCACTGACCTTCAGATGCAGGCACAGAGCTTCCCAGGCCTGAGGGCAGGCCAGGTTTCTACCCAGGTTCCCATAGTCCTAGCGTACACAGAACATGGTCAGGTCTAAATCTTCTTAGTATAGACAACACATGGTCAGCTCTAAACATAATCATTAGACAGGACATGCAGAGGTCTAAATCTACCACGTAGACAGAACCTGATCATGTTTAAACTAGCTTAGGGCTGATCTCATAGGAGGTACAGGCCACACACATGGGTCTCTCATCTTTGGACACCCACATCAGGAAAGTGAACAAAATCTTTGTCATTAAACATTTCAACAGGCAAAACAGAAATGTTACCAATATCTCTGGCCACCTGATGGTCAGGATCCACAGGTGAGCCCTGAACTTCTTAGAGTGCAGCCCAGTCTGCTGCCAGGACAGACAAGAAGTGGCCTGATTCCAGCTTCCCAGGCTTCCAGAAGGAGGAGGCCACACTGGAAGCCCAGGCAGGACAGTACTGCATGGTCCGGGCCGGGAGATCCGGTCTGTCCATTCCGCTGGCCGATTCCGGGCGGGGTGCTCTGGGCCGCTGAGAGCCCTGCACTCAGGTCCTGCTTCCCTGCAGTGTGTGCGTGTGTGTGTGCGTGTGTGTGTTTGTGTGTGTAGAGGGGGCGGTGGCTGACGGCTCCCATGGCTCCAGTCCTGGGCACTGCGCTGTCTTCGAGGGGAGGCACGGGGAGAGGTAGGGGCACAGAAGCCGTTGGAGAGGAGAACCCACCGCGGAACTCCTTGAACACTGGCTCACCGCAACTGGTGACCCGCCTGCCCATAATGGGCCGCATGTCACCCCCCCCCCAGCCCCTACCCCTGAGGGCAGGGCACCTGCTCTTTCAAAAGCACAAGGTCTCACATGAAGAAGACCCAGTGGGGACTGTCACGCTCCCACTCCTGATGCTGAGTTTGGGAGAATGAACCCCCTTGACTGGGCGATTGGACCCTGTGAGGAAAGAGATGGTGGCCCCATCCAAGTCGGGGCCTGGTTGAGAGATGGGAACACAGGAGCCAGGTGCAGGGCCTGGAGGCCAGGCCAACAGGAGGGGCACCCCCAGCCTTGGCCAGGCTCTCCAACTGTGACATTGTAGCTTTAGGGGACCTGGGGAAGGTGACTGAATGTAATGGGGGTCTAAACTGGACCCTGAATGGGGCTTAAAGAAGGTGTGAAGGATGTTACTGAGACAGTGACAGTCATTGGAAGACAGACTCTTTGTCAGGACATCCTGCTCCATCCATTTAAATCCCTGAGATCTGTGACCTTTACGTGGCTATGCAGGATTGTTAGAACAGCTGCGTGTGGATATATCTGCAAGTGGTTCCAGCAAACACACAGTTGTGCACACAGACAGGCACAGCACACACACAAACATAAGCAGATGCACAGCAAAAATATATTCACACACTAGCATATGAACACACATGCACGCATATGCCCATGCACACACTAACGTGAGCAAGTGCACACTAACTAATGTGTGCAAGTGCACATACCTATGCACGTGCACAGCATAGGTATGCAAACAGGCACATGCACACGCATGTACATAGCACACACACAGGGAATAAAGTGAATCCATAAAGTGAATCCGTAAAGCATTAAGTCCTGAACACAAGTGAAGCTGACATGTATTTTTCCCTTTTCTTAGCTTTGATGTTTTTCACAATAAAAAGTTTAAGAAAAAAGTTAATGGCAAATGACTTTTGATTCATAGGACTTTCTGATGTTATTCCACAAACAGTATGACAGGAGAAATGAATGTAGATATTACATGTGTCCACTAATGGATGAATGGAGAAGAAAAACATGGTCCATCAATACAAGGGAATGTTATTCAGCCTAAAAAGGAAGGCAATTCTGACACAGCCTGCAGCAGGGATGAACCTTGAGGGCATTATGCTCAATGATGTAAGCTAGACACAAAAATACAAGCAGTGCTTGATCCACTCATACAAGGCCCCTAGAGCAGTCGGAAACATAGACACAGAAAGTAGGATGTTCAGTGCCAGGGGCTGAGGGAGGGACAATGGGGACTGAGTGTTTAATGGGGACTGTTTCAATTTTGCAAGATGAAAAAGTTCTGGAGGACGATGGTGGTCAGGTTTGCACAACAGTGCGAATTACTTCTTGACCCTGAAATGTGCACTTAAAAATGGTTAAGATAGTAAATGTTATGTTTTGTGTATTTGACCACAATTTTTAAAACTTTTTAAAAAACAACAGTAAGTAGTCCATGAATACTTCACTAACAACTGAGGGATTAAAACCCTAAAAAAACTACTGTGCACACACCTACCAGAAGGGCAGACATGAAGACACAGTATCAAATATCAGCAGGATGTGGAGCAATGGAAAGCCTGGTTCACAGCGGGGGGTGCAACCACTTCTGAAGCAATCGGGCCTCAGAGAGCGAAGTCCGTGCACACAGACCCACAGTGTTCCTACCAACTGAACACAAACCCCCCAGCCCTGCACCAGGACACACAGACATGGACTCTGCAGCCACAGGAGCCAAACCTGAAAGAACCTGAAGGCCATCACAAGCGGATGCAGAAATGAATCATGTACGCTCCTATGACGGAATATTCCACAACAATGGAGTACATTTTGTTTAAAGGTAGTAAAACTATAAAAATTATTTTTTTAAAAAACTATATTCACGGGCTTCCCTGGTGGTGCAGTGGTTGAGAGTCCGCCTGCTGATGCAGGGGACATGGGTTCGTGCCCCAGTCCAGGAAGATCCCACATGCCGCAGAGCGGTTGGGCCCGTGAGCCATGGCCGCTGAGCCTGCGTGTCCGGAGCCTGTGCTCCGCAACGGGAGAGGCCACAACAGTGAGAGGCCCACGTACCACAAAAAAAAAAAAAACTATATTCAGAAGATGAAAGAATCTATAATTCTGGCACATAGGGATTGTCGAATGCTCCTAAAAATAGATTTTTATGGAAATGTTTATTATAAGGAAATTGACATATTCTCTAGGAAGGACAGGGTAAATGGGCCTGCTACATTTTCTACATTGAAGACATATACAGGGTTTGATTCTACTTCTGTTAAATCAGGTGGGGCTTCATTGGATTTCTGCTTCTGCGGAGATAATCAAATTCTCAGTAGGGGTCAGGAGAAAATTAGTCATAGGTGTTCTCATGTAATAATTACTGTTGAAAGTGTAAATGATCCGTTTATCAGTAAGACTGAGAATAGAATAACTGCTACATTACTTCATATGAGATTGTGTGTGCTACTGTCCCTAGAGCTCCAGTGAGTGAGTATTTTGAATGTGAAGCTCATCCAGATCTGAGGATGGAATAAATGGCTAGGTGCGATATGGCTAATATAAATAATATGCTTACATTTATATTAATTAGTGGATAAGATATGGGAAGAGAAATTCATGTTGTGAGAGCGAGGGTTAAGGCTAGCATTGGGGCAGTAATATATAAATTGATGATGTTGATGGACAGAGTGGTTCTTTAATAAGAAATTTAAATGCCTCAGCAATGGGTTGCAATAATCCATGGGGGCTGATGATTTTTGGCCCTTTCTGGATTTGTATATAGCCTAGGATTTTCCATTTAGTTAATATGAGGAATGCTATGGTGAATTAAATTGGGTCATTTGTGAAAGAATGTTGATTATAAACATATTCTTAGGAACAGGACTTGAACTAGTGCACATAAAGGTTTCAGTTTTACATAATTACCGGGCTCTGCCACCATAACAAACCCGGTTCTACAGTAGGGTATGTATAAATTAATTGAATGTAGATTGTATCATCATTTAGTTTGCAGACATTTTGTAAAGTAAGCCATATTGCTCTTGTCCTTTCATACTGGAAGAAATCTGCAATAGACAGTAAGCAACCAGGATGACTCCAGTCTGAACTCAGATCACGTGAGACTTTAATTGTTGACCAAACAGACAATTAATAGCAGTTATACCATTGAAATGTTGTGATCCAGCACCAAGGTCATAAACCATATTGCCGAAATGAACTCCAGAATACAATTACACTGTTATCCCTAGTAAAACTTGTTTCGTTGATCAGTGTTTTAGAAGAACAGGTGATAAAGCATTTTGACTAGCTGGTCTAAATTTTGATCACTCAGAGGTGGTTTTATTCTCCAAAAAATAACTGGTGCACGGGCTCAAGGCGAACTGGCTTCAGTAGTTGTGGCACACAGGCTCAGTAGTTGTGGCCCACTGGCTTAGTTGTTCCATGGCATGTGGGATCTTCCCGGACCGGGGGTCGAACCCATGTCCCCTGCATTGGCAGGCGAATTCTTAACCACTGCATCACCAGGGAAGTCCAAGAATCACAGTCTCCCTTTTAATATACCTTAAGCCCAAAGAATCCATGGAAAATTGTTACAGAAAATAAGACAATAAAATATGTAAGGACTATAACAGAAGCATATAGTACACAGTTCATATAGACACATCCCAAGCAGTTACAAAGTATATTAAAAGGGAGGCTGGAGAGACTTCCGGGTAAGATGGCGGAAGAGTAAGACGCAGAGATTACCTTCCTCCCCACGGATACACCAGAAATACAGCTACACGTGGAACAACTCCTACAGAACACCTACTGAACGCTGGCAGTGGACCCCAGACCTCCCAAAAGGCAAGAAATTCCCCACATACCTGGGTAGGGCAAAGCGGAGAGATTCCTGCACAGAGGATCGGTGCCGAGCGGCACTCACCAGCCCAAGAGGCTTGTCTGCTCGCCCGCCGGGGCGGGCGGCGCTGGAAGCTGAGGCTCGGGCTTCGGTCAGAGCGCAGGGAGAGGACTGGGGCTGGCGGCGAGAACTCAGCCTGAAGGGGGCTAATGTGCCACAGCTAGCCGGAAGGGAGTCCGGGAAAACTCTGGAGCTGCCGAAGAGGCAAGAGACTTTTTCTTCCCTCTTGGTTTCCTGGTGCGCGAGGAGAGGGGATTAAGAGCGCTGCTTGGAGGGGCTCCACAGATGGGCGCGAGTCACAACTGAGGGCGCGGAGCCCAGTGACGGGCGTCGGACGCTGGGGCTGCTGCTGCCGCCGCCAAGAAGCCTGTGTGCGAGCGCAGGTCACTGTCCACACCGCCCTTCCGGGAGCCTGTGCAGCCCGCCACTGCCGGGGTCCCGGGATCCAGGGGCGGCTTCCCTGGGAGAACGCACGGCGCGCCTCGGGCTGGTGCAACGTCACGCCGACCTCTGCCGCTGCAGGCTTGCCCCGCACTCCGTGCCCCTCCCTCCCGCCCGGCCTGAGTGAGCCAGAGTCCCCGAAGAGGCTGCTCCTTTAACCCTGTCCTGTCTGAGCGAAGAACAGACGCCCTCCGGCGACCTACACGCAGAGGCAGGGCCAAATCCAAAGCTGAGACCCAGGAGCTGTGAGAAAAAAGAAGAGAAAGGGAAACCTCTCCCAGCAGCCTCAGAAGCAGCGGATTAAAGCTCCATAATCAACTTGATGTACCCTGCATCTGTGGAATACATGAATAGACAACAAATCATCCCAAATTGAGGAGCCAGGAGTCAGTGCTGTGCCTCTGAGGTGGGAGAGCCAACCTCAGGACACTGGTCCACAAGAGACCTCCCAGCTCTACATAATATCAAACGGCGAAAATCTTCCAGAGATCTCCATCTCAACACCAGCACCCAGCTTCACTCAATGACCAGCAAGCAACAGTGCTGGACACCCTATGCCAAACAACTAGCAAGACAGGAACACAACGCCACCCATTAGCAGAGAGGTGGCCTAAAATCATAAAAAGTCCGCAGACATCCCAAAACACACCACCAGACGTGGACCTGTCCACCAGAAAGACAAGATCCAGCCTCATCCACCAGAACACAGGCACTAGTCCCCTCCACCAGGAAGGCTACAAAAGCCACTAAACCAACCTTAGCCACTGGGGACAGACACCAAAAACAACAGGAACTACGAATCTGCAGCCTGCAAAAAGGAGACCCCAAACACAGTAACATAAGCAAAATGAGAAGACAGAACAACACACAGCAGGTGAAGGAGCAAGATAAAAACCCACCAGACCTAACAAATGAAGAGATAATAGGCAGTCTACCTGAAAAAGAATTCAGAATAATGATGGTAAAGATGATCCAAGATTCTATTTCCCAGATCCAAAATCTTGGAAATAGAATAGACAAAATGCAAGAAACAGTTAACAAGGACCTAGAAGAACTAAAGATGAATCAAGCATCGATTAAAAACACAATAAATGAAATTAAAAATACTCTAGATGGGATCAATAGCAGAATAACTGAGGCAGAAGAACGGATAAGTGAGGTGGAAGATAAAAGAGTGGAAATAACTGATGCAGAGCAAAATAAAGAAAAGAGAATGAAAAGAACAGAGGACAATCTCAGAGGCCTCTGGGACAACATTAAACGCACCAACATTCGAATTATAGGGGTTCCAGAAGAAGAAGAGAAAAAGAAAGGGACTGAGAAAATATTTGAAGAGATTATAGTTGAAAACTTCCCTAATATGGGAAAGGAAATAGTTAATCAAGTCCAGGAGGCACAGAGAGTCCCATACAGAATAAATCCAAGGAGAAATACGCCAAGACACATATTAATCAAACTGTCAAAAATTAAACACAAATCATATTAAAAGCAGGAAGGCAAAAACAACAAGTAACACACAAGGGAATCCCCATCAGGATAACAGCTGATCTCTCAGCAGAAACTCTACAAGCCAGAAGGGAATGGCAGGACATAATTAAAGTGATGAAGGAGAAAAACCTGCAACCAAGACTACTCTACCCAGCAAGGATGTCATTCAGATTTGATGGAGAAATTAAAACTTTTACAGACAAGCAAAAGCTGAGAGAGTTCAGCACCACCAAACCAGCTTTACAACAAATGATAAAGGAACTTCTCTAGGCAAGAAACACAACAGAAGGAAAAGACCTACAATAATGAACCCAAAACAATTAAGAAAATGGGAATAGGAACATACATATCGATAATTACCTTAAATGTAAATGGACTAAATGCTCCCACCAAAAGACACAGATTGGCTGAATGGATACAAAAACAAGACCCATATATATGCTGTCTACAAGAGACCCACTTCAGACCTAGAGACACATACAGACTGAAAGTAAGGGGATGGAAAAAGATATTCCATGCAAATGGAAACCAAAAGAAAGCTGGAGTAGCAATTCTCATATCAGACAAAATAGACTTTAAAATAAAGACTACTAGAAGAGACAAAGAAGGACACTACATAATGATCAAGGGGTCGATCCAAGAAGAAGATATAACAATTTAAATATTTATGCACCAAACATAGGAGCACCTCAATACATAAGGCAAATACTAACACCCATAAAAGGAGAAATCGACAGTAACACAATCATAGTAGGGGACTTTAACACCCCACTTTCACCAATGGACAGATCATCCAAAATGAAAATAAATAAGGAAACACAAGCTTTAAATGATACATTAAACAAGATGGACTTAATTGATATTTATAGGATATTCCATCCAAAAACAACAGAATACACATTTTTCTCAAGTGCTCATGGAACATTCTCCAGGATAGATCACATCTTGGGTCACAAATCAAGCCTTGGTAAATTTAAGAAAATTGAAATTGTATCAAGTATCTTTTCTGACCACAATGCTATGAGACTAGATATCAATTACTGGAAAAGAGCTGTAAAAAATACAAACAAATGGAGGCTAAACAATACACTACTTAATAACGAAGTGATCACTGAAGAAATCAAAGAGGAAATTAAAAAATACCTAGAAACAAATGACAATGGAGACACGACGACCCAAAACCTATGGGATGAAGCAAAAGCAGTTATAAGGGGGAAGTTTATAGCAATACAATCCCACCATAAGAAACAGGAAACAACTGGAATAAACAACCTAACCTTGCACCTAAAACAATTAGAGAAAGAAGAACATAAACATCCCAAAGTTAGCAGAAGGAAAGAAATCATAAAAATCCGATCAGAAATAAATGAAAAAGAAATGAAGGAAACGATAGCAAAGATCAATAAAACTAAAAGCTGGTTCTTTGAGAAGATAAACAAAATTGATAAACCATTAGCCAGACTCATCAAGAAAAAAAGGGAGAAGACTCAAATCAATAGAATTAGAAATGAAAAAGGAGAAGTAACAACTGACACTGCAGAAATACAAAAGATCATGAGAGATTACTATAAGCAACTTTATGCCAATAAAATGGACAACCTGGAAGAAATGGACAAATTCTTAGAAATGCACAACCTGCCAAGACTGAATCAGAAAGAAGTAGAAAATATGAACAGACCAATCACAAGCACTGAAATTGAAACCGTGATTAAAAATCTTCCAACAAACAAAAGCCCAGGACCAGATGGCTTCACAGGCGAATTCTATCAAGCATTTAGAGAAGAGCTAACACCTATCCTTCTCAAACTCTTCCAAAATATAGCAGAGGGAGGAACACTCCCAAACTCATTCTACGAGGCCACCATCACCTTGATACCAAAACCAGACAAGGATGTCACAAAGAAAGAAAACTACAGGCCAATATCACTGATGAACATAGATGCAAAAATCCTCAACAAACTACTAGCAAACAGAATCCAACAGCACATTGAAAGGATCATACACCATGATCAAGTGGGGTTTATTCCAGGAATGCAAGGATTCTTCAATATATGCAAATCAATCAACGTGATACACCATATTAACAAATTGAAGGAGAAAAACCATATGATCATCTCAATAGATGCAGAGAAAGCTTTCAACAAAATTCAACACCCATTTATGATAAAAACCCTGCAGAAAGTAGGCATAGAGGGAACTTTCCTCAACATAATAAAGGCCATATATGACAAACCCACAGCCAACATCGTCCTCAATGGTGAAAAACTGAAACCATTTCCACTAAGATCAGGAACAAGACAAGGCTGCCCACTCTCACCACTCTTATTCAACTTAGTTTTGGAAGTTTTAGCCACAGCATTCAGAAAAGAAAAGGAAATAAAAGGAATCCAAATCGGAAAAGAAGAAGTAATAAAGCTGTCACTGTTTGCAGATGACATGATACTATACATAGAGAATCCTAAAGATGCTACCAGAAAACTACTAGAGCTAATCAATGAATTTGGTAACGTTGCAGGATACAAAATTAATGCACAGAAATCTCTGGCATTCCTATATACTAATGATGAAAAATCTGAAAGTGAAATCAAGGAAACACTCCCATTTACCATTGCAACAAAAAGAATAAAATATCTAGGAATAAACCTACCTAAGGAGACAAAAGACCTGTATGCAGAAAATTATAAGACACTGATGAAAGAAATTAAAGATGATACAAATAGATGGAGAGATGTACCATGTTCTTGGATTGGAAGACTCAACATTGTGAAAATGACTCTACTACCCAGAGCCATCTACAGATTCAATGCAATCCCTATCAAACTACCACTGGCATTTTTCACAGAACTAGAGCAAAAAATTTCACAATTTGTATGGACACACAAAAGACCCCGAATAGCCAAAGCAATCTTGAGAATGAAAAATGGAGCTGGAGGAATCAGGCTCCCTGACTTCAGACTATACTACAAAGCTACAGTAATCAAGACAGTGTGGTACTGGCACAAAAACAGAAAGATAGATCAATGGAACAGGATAGAAAGCCCAGAGATAAACCCACGGACATATGGTCACCTTATCTTTGATAAAGGAGGCAGGAATGTACAGTGGAGAAAGGACAGTCTCTTCAATAAGTGGTGCTGGGAAAACTGGATAGGGACATGTAAAAGTATGAGATTAGATCACTCCCTAACACCATACACAAAAATAAGCTCAAAATGGATTAAAGACCTAAATGTAAGGCCAGACACTATCAAACTCTTAGAGGAAAACATAGGCAGAACACTCTATGACATAAATCACAGCAAGATCCTTTTTGACCCACCTCCTAGAGAAATGGAAATAAAGACAAAAATAAACACATGGGACCTAATGAAACTTAAAAGCTTTTGCACAGCAAAGGAAACCATAAACAAGACCAAAAGACAACCCTCAGAATGGGAGAAAATATTTGCAAATGAAGCAACTGACAAAGGATTAATCTCCAAAATTTATAAGCAGCTCATGCAGCTCAATAACAAAAAAACAAACAACCCAATCCAAAAATGGGCAGAAGACCTAAATAGACATTTCTCCCAGAAGATATAGAGACTGCCAACAAACACATGAAAGGATGCTCAACATCTTTACTCATTAGAGAAATGCAAATCAAAACTACAATGAGATATCGTCTCACACCAGTCAGAATGGCCATCATCAAAAAATCTAGAAACAATAAATGCTGGAGAGGGTGTGGCAAAAAGGGAACACTCTTGCACTGCTGGTGGGAATGTGAATTGGTACAGCCACTATGGAGAACGGTATGGAGGTTCCTTAAAAAACTACAAATAGAACTACCATATGACCCAGCAATCCCACTACTGGGCATATACCCTGAGAAAACCATAATTCAAAAAGAGACATGTACCAAAATGTTCATAGCAGCCCTATTTACAATAGCCCAGAGATGGAAACAACCTAAGTGTCCATCATCGGATGAATGGGTAAAGAAGATGTGGCACATATATACAATGGAATATTACTCAGCCATAAAAAGAAATGAAATTGAGCTATTTGTAATGAGGTGGATGGACCTAGAGTCTGTTATACAGAGTGAAGTAAGTCAGAAAGAGAAAGACAAATACTGTATGCTGACACATATATATGGAATTTAAGAAAAAAAAATGCCATGAAGAACATAGGGGTAAGACAGGAAGAAAGACACAGACCTACTAGAGAATGGACTTGAGGATATGGGGAAGGGGATGGGTAAGCTGTGACAAAGTGAAAGAGCGGCATGGACATATATACACTACCAAACGTAAGGTAGATAGCTAGTGGGAAGCAGCCGCATAGCACAGGGAGATCAGCTCGGTTCTTTGTGACCGCCTGGAGGGGTGGGATAGGGAGGGTGGGAGGGAGACGCAAAAGGGAGGGGATATGGGAACATATGTATATGTATAACTGATTAAATTTGTTATAAAGCAAAAAATAAAAAAATTAATTTAAAAAAAAGGGAGGCTGCAATTTTATTATTTTTTAAACTACTTTCTTAACATCTTTATTGGAGTATAATTGCTTTACAATGATGTGTTATTTTCTGATTTATAACAAAGTGAATCAGTTATACATATGCATATGTTCCCATATTTCTTCCCTCTTGCATCTCCCTCCTTCCCACCCTCCCTATCCCACCCCTCTAGGTGGTCACAAAGCACTGAGCTGCTCTCCCTGTGCTATGCGCCTAGGGAGGCTGCAATTTTTAAAGAATAAGATAAATTATACCCACAAACTCCCAATATTTCCTGAAACATTGCAATCTGGAACCCTATTGTGAGAAGCAGAAGATTCCAGGAGAATTCTACAAATGAAGGACTCTAAACCCTGTGGTTGGATAAGGAATTCTGGAAGGAAGATATCCTCACCCAAGGAGAGCTGGTTCCTATACCTCTCTAACATCACATCCCTGTACAATTCCTACTGACCTTGGTCCAGGCATTCTCACTCCTCTTGAGAGAAATCTATGGCCATATCCTGGAATGTCAGCAGTTCCTGAAATTAAAAGTACACATGCCATGTGGCCACGGGAAGAGTTCATAATGTGACCCAAGAAGAAAACAGCAAGTTAAGAGAACTGGTTTTAATTTAGAAGAGTGTCCTCAATTATCCACTAATATATATATATATATATATATATATTTTTTTTTTTTTTACAAAGTAACTTTCTCTACCTTATTTCTACCTACAAGAAAAGAGTGTGGCATGTGATCCACAAAACCAGTATAAAGACTATACTTATCTGGAAAAGAAATTATAAAAGGATGGTTTTTAACACAGGCATATGCATTTTTGAGTGTTTTATTTATTTCACATTGGATAAATTGTGTGTATTTCTCAGACAGAAAAGACATGTCGAGGTAGAAATGTACCTTTCAACTCTTCATGGGTACACAAGTACACTGAGGAGATTGTAAAAGTGCAGATTGTGATTCAGTAGGTCCTGTGCGCCTGAGTTCTATTTTTTTTAACAAGCTCATTTTAAACTAGTGATGCCACAGTCTCTGATTCATTAACGACAATTGTGAATAGCAGAGACATAATCAGAAAGGTAAAAATTCATATTTACTTTTGAGCTTAAAGTGTTTTATGGATTTTACACCTTTAATAGGATAGTAAGCACAGCAGCAACAATCATTTGTGAATATTTACTATAGACCGTGTATCTTTCTAACTTTTTTGTGTAGGATTCCAGGAAACAGGCCTGGGCTGTGGTCACAGTGGGCGGGCCGGGCCGCCCCTCCAGGACCCCCGTTAGGGCCCTGCGCTCCTGGCGGCTCCCTCCCCCGGCGCCCCGCTCCCTCCCCCTCCCGGAAGGCCTCGGAAGGCCTCGGGGCAGAGCGGTTCCACCCACTGCGCCCAGAACGGAGCCCGCCTGTCCGCAGAGCTGGAACTCTCGGCTCGGGGTCTGTTCCCTCCGCCATCACGGAACTGCGCCGGAGCCCGAGGGGAGGGCGGCCTCACTGAGGCTGCCGGCTCTGGAGGGGCCGCGGTGGCCGAAGCCGCGACAGTCGTGCGGACGGCAGGCCAGGTAAGTGGGCACAGACCCTCCGCCTGGTCCGGTGCCCGGGCGGCAGCGCAAAACCCGCTTCTGAGGGGCAGGAGTTCGCTGCCACCCGCCGCTGCTGTGTAGAAAGAGCGGCCCCCAGCGTCTGGTCCCGGGGAACTTCGCTCCCTCCTCTCCCCCCTGCCCTCGGCCTGGCTCGCGGGGCCTGGGAGGCGTGGGGAGGGGTCGGCCTGAGCGCCCCGAGGGGAAACGGGGCAAGGGAGGCGCAGGGTCCGGCGGCGGCGGCAGCGCCGCTCCTCCTGACTGCAGGGAAAGCCGCTGAAAACTCCTCCCGAGGCTCGCAGGCCCCTTATTCAGCCGAGTCCCTCTGCGCTCCTTCCTCCCTGAGCTAAAGTACCAGGGGGAGGGGACAGGGCAGGGCACTGGCGCAGGTAATGCGTGATTGTTAACTAAGGAAAACCAGCTCTCCCAACGTGAGGAATGTAGCGCTTTTCTTTGTAAGCACAGATGCCAGAGTCTGGGCTCACTGAATTCCTTCTTTTGATATGCACCTCAGCGCTCTGGGGCCTGCATATTCTGTATTTGCATATCCTGTGTTCCTCAGGGCCCGCGGCTCACACTGGAGGGCTGCAAGGGTTGATGACTGTGACATCCTTTGTTTACTGAGATGGCAAGAAATATTCCATTTCTCACAGGCTTGAGGGGCAGACAGTGAAAAAGTGTCGGAGAATCTCACTCAGCATGTACTTTGGTTTACATATAGATAATATTTATACTTAACTGTGCTAATAGAGGTTCTCAAGTGCAATCAACTTGTACTACTGCCCTCTATGTATTAATTTCATCAATATCATAAGATAAATGCCTATAGAATCGACTTAATCCATTTAAATAGGATAATGAGGTTTTTTTGTATTTTTGTTTGTTTGTTTGTTTTTGGGATGTACTTAGGCTAGTAAATTTTTTTTAATTTAATTTTATTTTTTTATTAGTTTCTGCTTTATACCAAAGTGAATCAGTCATACATATACATCTGTTCCCACATCCCTTCCCTCATGCATCTCCCTCCCTCCCACCCTCCCCATCCCACCCCTCTATGCGGTCACAAAGCACCGAGCTGATCTCCCTGTGCTCTGCGGCTGCTTCCCACTATCTATCTACCTTACGTTTGGTAGTGTATATATGTCCATGCCTCTCTTTCGCTTTGTCCCAGCTTACCCTTCCCCCTCCCCATATCCTCAAGTCCATTCTCAAGTAGGTCTGTGTCTTTATTCCCGTTTTACCCCTAGGTTCTTCATGACATTTTTTTTAATTCCATATATATGTGTTAGCATACAGTATTTGTCTTTCTCTTTCTGACTTACTTCACTCTGTAGGACAGACTCTAGGTCTATCCACCTCATTACAAATAGCTCAGTTTCATTTCCTTTTATGGCTGAGTAATATTCCATTGTATATATGTGCCACATCTTCTTTATCCATTCATCCGATGATGGACACTTAGGCTGTTTCCAGCTCCGGGCTATTGTGAATAGAGCTGCAATGAACATTTTGGTACATGTCTCTTTTTGAATTATGGATTTCTCAGGGTATATGCCTAGTAGTGGGATTGCTGGATCATATGGTAGTTCTATTTTTAGTTTTTTAAGGAACCTCCATACTGTTCTCCATAGTGGCTGTACCAATTCACATTCCCACCAGCAGTGCAAGAGTGTTCCCTTTTCTCCACACCGTCTCCAGCATTTATTGTTTCTAGATTTCTTGATGATGGCCATTCTGACTGGTGTGAGATGATATCTCATTGTAGTTTTGATTTGCATTTCTCTAATGATTAATGATGTTGAGCATTCTTTCATGTGTTTGTTGGCAGTCTGTATATCTTCTTTGGAGAAATGCCTATTTAAGTCTTCTGCCCATTTTTGGATTGGGTTGTTTGTTTTTTTGCTATTGAGCTGCATGAGCTGTTTATAAATTTTGGAGATTAATCCTTTGTCAGTTGCTTCATTTGCAAATATTTTTTCCCATTCTGAAGGTTGTCTTTTGGTCTTCTTTATGGTTTCCTTTGCTGTGCAAAAGCTTTCAAGTTTCATTAGGTCCCATTTGTTTATCTTTGTTTTTATTTCCATTTCTCTAGGAGGTGGGTCCAAAAGGATCTTGCTGTGATTTATGTCATAGAGTGTTCTGCCTATGTTTTCCTCTAAGAGTTTGATAGTTTCTGGCCTTACATTTAGGTCTTTAATCCATTTTGAGCTTATTTTTGTGTATGGTGTTAGGGAATTATCTAATCTCATACTTTTACATGTCCCTGTCCAGTTTTCCCAGCACCACTTATTGAAGAGGCTGTCCTTTCTCCACTGTACATTCCTGCCAACTTTATCAAAGATAAGTTGACCATATGTGCGTGGGTTTATCTCTGGGCTTTCTATCCTGTTCCACTGATCTATCTTTCTGTTTTTGTGCCAGTACCACACTGTCTTGATTACTGTAGCTTTGTAGTATAGTCTGAAGTCAGGGAGCCTGATTCCTCCAGCTCCGTTTTTCGTTCTCAAGATTGCTTTCACTATTCGGGGTCTTTTCTTTCTCCAAACAAATTTTGAAATTTTTTGCTCTAGTTCTGTGAAAAATGCCAGTGGTAGTTTGATAGGGATTGCATTGAATCTGTAGATTGCTTTGGGTAGTAGGGTCATTTTCACACTATTGATTCTTCCAATCCAGGAGCATGGTATATCTCTCCATCTGTTTGTATCATCTTTAATTTCTTTCATCAGTGTCTTATAATTTTCTGCATACAGGTCTTTTGTCTCCTTAGGTAGGTTTATTCCTAGATATTTTATTCTTTTTGTTGCAATGGTAAATGGGAGTGTTTTCTTGATTTCATTTTCAGATTTTTCATCATTAGTGTACAGGAATGCCAGAGATTTCTGTGCATTAATTTTGTATCCTGCTACTTTACCAAATTCATTGATTAGCTCTAGTAGTTTTCTGGTAGCATCTTTAGGATTCTCTATGTATAGTATCATGTCATCTGCAAACAGTGACAGCTTTACTTCTTCTTTTCCAATTTGGATTCCTTTTATTTCCTTTTCTTCTCTGATTGCTGTGGCTAAAACTTCCAAAACTAAGTTGAATAAGAGTGGTGAGAGTGGGCAGCCTTGTCTTCTTCCTGATCTTAGTGGAAATGGTTTCAGTTTTTCACCATTGAGGACAATGTTGGCTGTGGGTTTGTCATATATGGCCTTTATTATGTTGAGGAAAGTTCCCTCTATGCCTACTTTCTGCAGGGTTTTTATCATAAATGGGTGTTGAATTTTGTCGAAAGCTTTCTCTGCATCTATTGAGATGATCATATGGTTTTTCTCCTTCAACTTGTTAATATGGTGTATCACATTGATTGATTTGCGTATATTGAAGAATCCTTGCATTCCTGGAATAAACCCCACTTGATCATGGTGTATGATCGTTTTAATGTGCTGTTGGATTCTGTTTGCTAGTATTTTGTTGAGGATTTTTGTATCTATGTTCATCAGTGATATTGGCCTGTAGTTTTCTTTCTTTGTGACATCCTTGTCTGGTTTTGGTATCAAGGTGATGGTGGCCTCATAGAATGAGTTTGGGAGTGTTCCTTCCTCTGAAATTGTTTGGAAGAGTTTGAGAAGGATGGGTGTTAGCTCTTCTCTAAATGTTTGATAGAATTCGCCTGTGAAGCCATCTGGTCCTGGGCTTTTGTTTGTTGGAAGATTTTTAATCACAGTTTCAATTTCAGTGCTTGTGATTGGTCTGTTCATATTTTCTATTTCTTCCTGATTCAGTCTTGGCAGGTTGTGCATTTCTAAGAATTTGTCCATTTCTTCCAGGTTGTCCATTTTATTGGCATAGAGTTGCTTGTAGTAATCTCTCATGATCTTTTGTATTTCTGCAGTGTCAGTTGTTACTTCTCCTTTTTCATGTCTAATTCTATTGATTTGAGTCTTCTCCCCTTTTTTCTTGATGAGTCTGGCTAATGGTTTGTCTATTTTGTTTATCTTCTCAAAGAACCAGCTTTTAGTTTTATAGATCTTTGCTATCGTTTCCTTCATTTCTTTTTCATTTATTTCTGATCTGATCTTTATGATTTCTTTCCTTCTGCTAGCTTTAGGGGTTTTTTGTTCTTCTTTCTCTAATTGATTTAGGTGGAGCGTCAGGTTGTTTGCTCGAGATGTTTCCTGTTTCTTAAGCTGGGATTGTATTGCTATAAACTTCCCCCTTATAACTGCTTTTGCTTCATCCCATAGGTTTTGGGTCGTCGTGTCTCCATTGTCATTTGTTTCTAGGTATTTTTAAATTTCTTCTTTGATTTCTTCAGTGATCACTTCGTTATTGAGTAGTGTATTGTTTAGCCTCCATGTGTTTGTATGTTTTACAGATCTTTTCCTGTAATTGATGTCTAGTCTCATAGCATTGTGGTCAGAAAAGATACTTGATACAATTTCAATTTTCCTAAATTTACCAAGGCTTGATTTGTGACCCAAGATATGACCTATCCTGGAGAATGTTCCATGAGCACTTGAGAAAAATGTGTATTCTGTTGTTTTTGAATGGAATGTCCTATAAATATCAATTAAGTCCATCTTGTTTAATGTATCATTTAAAGCTTGTGTTTCCTTATTTATTTTCATTTTGGATGATCTGTCCATTGGTGAAAGTGGGGTGTTAAAGTCCCCTACTATGATTGTGTTACTGTCGATTTCCCCTTTTATGGCTGTTAGTATTTGCCTTATGTATTGAGGTGCTCCTATGTTGGGTGCATAAATATTTACAAATGTTATATCTTCTTCTTGGACCGATCCCTTTATCATTATGTCGTGTCCTTCTTTGTCTCTTCTAGTAGTCTTTATTTTAAAGTCTATTTTGTCTGATATAAGAATTGCTACTCCAGCTTTCTTTTGATTTCCATTTGCATGGAATATCTTTTTCCATCCCCTTACTTTCAATCTGTATGTGTCTCTAGGTCTGAAGTGGGTCTCTTGTAGACAGCATATATATGGGTCTTGTTTTTGTATCCATTCAGCCATTCTGTGTCTTTTGGTGGGAGCATTTAGTCCATTTACATTTAAGGTAATTGTTGATATGTATGTTCCTATTCCCATTTCATTAATTGCTTTGGGTTCGTTATTGTAGGTATATTCCTTCTGTTGTGTT
This sequence comes from Hyperoodon ampullatus, assembly GCF_949752795.1. Taxonomy (NCBI): domain Eukaryota; kingdom Metazoa; phylum Chordata; class Mammalia; order Artiodactyla; family Ziphiidae; genus Hyperoodon; species Hyperoodon ampullatus. The sequence goes on from NC_136914.1 coordinate 107,956,969, forward strand.
TCTTGCCTAGAGAAATTCCTTTAGCATTTGTTGTAAAGCTGGTTTGGTGGTGCTGAACTCTCTCAGCTTTTGCTTGTCTGTAAAGGTTTTTTTTTTTTTTTTTTTTTTTTTTTTTGTGGTATGCGGGCCTCTCACTGTTGTGGCCTCTCCCGTTGCGGAGCACAGGCTCCGGACGCGCAGGCCCAGCAGCCATGGCTCACGGGCCCAGCCGCTCCGCGGCACATGGGATCCTCCCAGACCGGGGCACGAACCCGTATCCCCTGCATCGGCAGGCGGACTCTCAACCACTGCGCCACCAGGGAGGCCCGTCTGTAAAGGTTTTAATTTCTCCATCAAATCTGAATGAGATCCTTGCTGTGTAGTTTAATCTTGGTTGCAGGTTTCTCTCCTTCATCACTTTAATTATGTCCTGCCACTCCCTTCTGGCTTGTAGAGTTTCTGCTGAGAGATCAGCTGTTAACCTGATGGGGATTCCCTTGTGTGTTATTTGTTGTTTTTCCCTTGCTGCTTTTAATATGATTTCTTTGTGTTTAATTTTTGACAGTTTGATTAATATGTGTCTTGGCGTATTTCTCCTTGGATTTATTCTGTATGGGACTCTCTGTGCCTCCTGGACTTGATTAACTATTTCCTTTCCCATATTAGGGAAGTTTTCAACTATAATCTCTTCAAATATTTTCTCAGTCCCTTTCTTTTTCTCTTCTTCTTCTGGAACCCCTATAATTCGAATGTTGGTGCGTTTAATGTTGTCCCAGAGGCCTCTGAGATTGTCCTCTGTTCTTTTCATTCTCTTTTCTTTATTTTGCTCTGCATCAGTTATTTCCACTCTTTTATCTTCCACCTCACTTATCCGTTCTTCTGCCTCAGTTATTCTGCTATTGATCCCATCTAGAGTATTTTTAATTTCATTTATTGTGTTTTTAATCGATGCTTGATTCATCTTTAGTTCTTCTAGGTCCTTGTTAACTGTTTCTTGCATTTTGTCTATTCTATTTCCAAGATTTTGGATCTTGGAAATAGAATCTTGGATCATCTTTACTATCATTATTCTGAATTCTTTTTCAGGTAGACTGCCTATTACCTCTTCATTTGTTAGGTCTGGTAGGTTTTTATCTTGCTCCTTCACCTGCTGTGTGTTGTTCTGTCTTCTCATTTTGCTTATGTTACTGTGTTTGGGGTCTCCTTTTTGCAGGCTGCAGATTCGTAGTTCCTGTTGTTTTTGGTGTCTGTCCCCAGTGGCCAAGGTTGTTTCAGTAGGTTGTGTAGGCTTCCTGGTGGGGGGGACTAGAGCCTGTGTTCTGGTGGTTGAGGCTCGATCTTGTCTTTCTGGTGGACAGGTCCACGTCTGGTGGTGTGTTTTGGGATGTCTGCGGACTTTTTATGATTTTAGGCCACCTCTCTGCTAATGGGTGGCGTTGTGTTCCTGTCTTGCTAGTTGTTTGGCATAGGGTGTCCAGCACTGTAGCTTGCTGGTCGTTGAGTGAAGCTGGGTGCTGGTGTTGAGATGGAGATCTCTGGAAGATTTTCGCCGTTTGATATTATGTGGAGCTGGGAGGTCTCTTGTGGACCAGTGTCCTGAGGTTGGCTCTCCCACCTCAGAGGCACAGCACTGACTCCTGGCTGCAGCACCAAGAGCCTTTCATCTACCCAGCTCAGAATAAAAGGGAGAAAAAGTAGAAAGAATTCGTAGAAGAAAGAAAGGAAGAAGGAAAGAAAGAACGGAAGGAAGGAAGGAGGAAAGGAAGAAATGAGGGAGGGAGGGAGGGAGGAAGGATGGAAAGAAAAGAAAGGAGGGAGGGAGGGAGGAAGGAAAGAAAAAGAAAGTGAAAGGAAGAGGGGTGGGAGGGAGGGAGGAAGGAAAGAAAGACAGGAGGGAGGGAGGGAGGGAGGAAGGAAAGAAAAAGAAATTGAAAGGAAGAGGGGTGGGAGGGAGGGAGGGAGGGAGGAAGGAAAGAAAAAGTGAAAGGAAGCAGGGAGGGAGGGAGGGAGGAAGGAAAGAAAAAGAAATTGAAAGGAAGAGGGGTGGGAGGGAGGGAGGGAGGGAGGGAGGAACGAAAGAAAAAGAGTGAAGGAAGCAGGGAGGGAGGGAGGGAGGGAGGAAGGAAAGAAAAAGAAAGTGAAAGGAAGAGGGGTGGGAGGGAGGGAGGAAGGAAAGAAAGGAGGGAGGGAGGGAGGGAGGAAGGAAAGAAAGAAAGAAAGACAGGAGGGAGGGAGGGAGGAAGGAAAGAAAAAGAAAGTGAAAGGAAGAGTGGTGGGAGGGAGGGAGGAAGGAAAGAAAGACAGGACGGTGGGAGGGAGGAAGGAAAGAAAAAAAGAGTGAAGGGAAACAGGGAGGGAGGGAGGGAGGAAGGAAAGAAAAAGAAAGTGAAAGGAAGAGGGGTGGGAGGGAGGGAGGAAGGAAAGAAAGACAGGAGGGAGGGAGGAAGGAAAGAAAGAGAGAAAGAAGGAAAGGAGGGGCGGAGGGAGGGAGGGAGGGAGGAAGGGAAGGTAGGAAAAAAAGAAACAGCAGGTAAAGTAAAATAGAATAAAGTATGAAATATAGTAGCGTTATTAAAATTTAAAAGTAATTATTGAAAAAAAAACGGACCGATAGAACCCTGGGACATATGGTGGAAGCAAAGCTATACAGAGAGAATCTTACACAGAAGAATACACATACACATTCACAAAAAGAGAGCAGGGGGAAAAATCAAAAATCTTGCTCTCCAAGTCCACCTCCTCAATTTGGGTTACTTCGTTGTAAAAAGAGGAAAAGGGCGAGAAGTCTGAAATCTTGCTAAGTCCACCTCCTTAATTTGGGATAATTCGTTGTAAAAAGAGGAAAAGGGGGGAAAGTCTTAAATCTTGTCCTCAAAGTCCACTTCCTCAATTTGGGATGATTCGCTGTCTATTCATGCACTCCACAGACGCAGGGCACATCAAGTGGACCGTGGAGCTTTAATCCGCTGCCTCCGAGGCTGCACAGAGAGATTTCCCTGTCTCTTCTCTGCTCTCACAGCTCCCGGGTCTCAGCCTTGGACCGGCCCCGCCTCTGCGCGTAGGGCGCCGGAGGGCGTCCGTTCTTCGCTCACACAGGACGGGTTTAAAGGAGCCGCTGATGTGGGGGCTCTGGCTCACTCAGGCAGAGGGGAGGGAGGGGCGCGCAGAGTGGGGCGGGCCTGCGGCGGCAGAGGCCGGCGTGACGTTGCACCAGACCGAGGCGCTCCGTGCGCTTTCCCGGGAAAGCCGTCCCCGGGTTCCGGGACCCCGGCAGTGGCGGGGTGCACAGGCCCCCCGGAAGGCGGAGTGGACAGTGACCCGCGCTTGCACACAGGCCCCGCGGCAGCGGCAGCAGCAGCAGCCCCAGCGCCCCACGCCCGTCTCCGGGGTCCGCGCCTTTAGTCGCGGCTCGCGCCCGTCTCCGGCGCTTCCCAAAGCAGCCCTATTAATGCCCTCTCCTCGCGCACCAGGAAACAAAAGGGAAGAAAAAGGCTCTTGCCTCTTCGGCAGCTCCAGACCCTTTCCCCGGACTCCCTCCGGGCTAGCCGTGGTGCACTAACCCCTTCAGGCTCTCTTCCTGCCGCCAGCCCCAGTCCTCTCCCTGCGCTCCGACTGAAAGCCGATACCCGAGCCTCAGCTCCCAGCCCCGCCCGCCCCGGCGGCCGAGCAGGCAAGACTCTCAGGCTGGTGTGTGCTTGAAGGCACCGATCCTCTGTGCCGGAATCTCTCCGCTTTGCCCTCCACACCCCTGTTGCTGTGCTCTCCTCCGCTACTCCGAAGCTTTCCCCCTCCGCCACCTGCAGGCTCCGACCGCGAAGGGGCTTGTAGTGTGTGGAAACCTTTCCTCCTTCACGGCTCCCTCCCACTGGTGCAGGTCCCGTCCCTATCATTTTGTCTCTGTTTATTCTTTTTTCTTTTGCCCTGTCCAGGTATGTGGGGAGTTTCTTGCCTTTTGGGGGGTCTGAGGTCTTCTGTCAGCGTTCAGTAGGTGTTCTGTAGGAGTTGTTCCACGTGTAGATGAATTTCTGATGTATCTGTGGGGAAGAAGGTGATCTCCGCGTCTTACTCTTCCGCCATCTTCCCAGGGTCTCGGATAATGAGTTTTTAAAGGAAACATAATAGAGATATAATAACAAAACCTTTACCACTAAAGGCTGGGTCTGGAACAACCTAAATAAATGTTCCATTGTTAAAATATTGAAAGATGTATTCAATAGAAATATCAACAAAAATGACAATAAGGGCAGCAGAATGTTGAAATGTTCTATCTTTATCATTAAAGTGGCAGAAAATCATTTATTAGTAGGCACTGGGGGCAGAAGATGCCTGATTTTATATCTTTGTCATATTTGTACAGTTGTTTCAACAAGTAACTTAAAGACAAAATGGAAAAACAAGGAGGTTTGTGCCTGAGATCATGTTGATGTGAAACCAGGGATGGCCACCTTGTGCCAGGTGAGTTAAGTTTACCTGGCAGGTAGACCGAAGAGCTCCTGAGAAGCAAGGGTTGGAATTTTTCTGCTGGGTGCCCCTTGGGTTCTGTGACTTGACTGATTGTGAGTCCTGTTTCGGGAAAGACCTGATCGCAGGAAAAGGGTGGGCGTAGAGTGATTTGGGGAGGAGCTAACAACATTCATCATGGCTCACGGCCTGAATGAATTTGAAAGAAACGGGAAAACAAATGCTTCTTATGGAATCAGAGAATGTGAGGGCTGGACAATCCCAGAAAATGAGGAACACCCATCCCATTTTCCAGATGAGAAAACAGAGGCCCAGCAAGGTGAAATCCCTCACCCAAGTTGCACCCGTCTGTCCTCCCCACTACAAGGTTCATGCAAGCAGGACTCTTCCTGTTGTGATCACTGCTGAACCCCAAAAAGGGCCAGGCATCTAGCAGCTGCTCCAAAATTTTGGTTGACTGTAGGAACTATGCTATTCCTTTCTTTCTCACTCTTATTCAGGATTGTGCCAAGAACTCCCCAGGTTGCAATGTAATTCGATAAATGTAAATATTGATTGAGTTTTGTTGTGATGAGGACTTAGGCTTTGAAGGTAACAGACTTGGTTCAGATCTTGGTTCTGCCACTCAATAGCTGTTTGGCTTTGGGAAAATTACTAAACCTCTCTGAGCTTATTTCCTCCTTGGTAAAGTGGGGATAAATGTATATGAGCCATCAGAGCACCCGCATGAGAGATGTGCACTAAATATTGGTCTTTCCCACTCTCCCACGCCATTTCTCTGTTCTTCCCAGAGAAGTTGTACAGAAGGATATAGTACTTTTTAAAATACTTTTTAAAAATAATTAATTAATTTTTGGCTGCATTGGGTCTTTGTTGCTATGCGCGGGCTTTCTCCAGTTGCGGGGGCTACTCTTTGTTGTGGTGCGCGGGCTTCTCATTGCGGTGGCTTCTCTTGCTGCACTTGTTGTGGAGCACCGGCTCTAGGTGCGCGGGCCAGTAGTTGTGGCCTGTAGGGTCAATAGTTGTGACGCATGGGCATAGCTGCTCCGCGGCATGTAGGATCTTCCCTGACCAGGCCTCAAATCCATGTCCCATGCGTTGGCAGGCATAATCTTAACCTCTGCACCACTAGGGAAGTCCGAGATAGTACTTTATAAAGAGGGGTTTTAATTTATTTCAGATAGTGTACATTTTTCTTGTAGAAAAGATTTTTCCAGTATAGAAACATTAACACGCAATACCACTACAAATGCAGTATTCTATGGGTTAGATATTATCAGTAAATTTTATAAGTAATTGGGCAAATGCCAAAGCACTAGGTACTGGGGAGTAAGAAGACTCAAATCTGGGGTGCCCTCCACCCCAATTTCAATAGCAGGGTGTGTTTTTCAAATCCATATTTCATCTGGTCTTTGTTTCTCATCCATCCTCTGTGTCTGCCTTTCTCAAGAAGGCTCAGATCCTCGGCTTTCACACCCTCCCGGCAGGCTGTGCCCCAGCTCCCGCCCTGGAACCTCTGCATGCATGGGTGTGCCTGCTCTCCCTGTGCATCACCAGCCTTGCCAGGGAGCTGCTGTATCGTGCACTGCTTGCTGGACCCCAGAGTACCTAGACCCTTCTGGTACATGAAGTACACTCTCATCACCATGAGTGCACGCCCTTCCCCTTACCTTATATCCTGCCTCTAAGCCAGGCTTGGGGGTGACTACAGTGTGCATTCAGCTATGTGAGGGGCTGGGATCAAAGTGGAGTTCCCAACTTTTGAAGTTGCAGGCTTGAGGGACACACAGTGATTTAAAGTCGGGTCACCTGACTTAAAGGGGGGGCTGATTGGTTTAAAGCCAGGGCAGCTGACTTAAACCCTGCATCCCTCAGCTGCAGGTCGAGACCAACTTTGGCAGTGACGGGTTCGCTCCAAGCCAGCACTGCTGTTTAGGAAGAGCTTCCAGTAGTGCCTTAGTGCAGGGGGACTTGGTCCATTGTCCTGCCGCCCCCCTCAGTGGGGGGCCACCTGCTCTTCTGGAGGAGAATCAGGGAGGGGGAATTGCAGAGTCCTGGCTGGAGTTGCGGCACCCCTTGTCTGATGGCAGGGAAGGGGGGCCGGGGCTGTGTGGTGTCCTGGGGCTGAACTCACCAGGTCGACTCAGCCTCTCAGCCTCCTCACCTCCCCCCACACACCCGATAAGAGTTTCCAATAATATGTAATTGCACCTTAGGTTCTCGGTCTTCAAACTCATACCCAGGCTCCCAGGTCCCTTGATTCAGCCAATTCCTCTGTGCTCTTTCTTCTATTAGATACAGTCCCAGAGGAAGGGGCTGGGGGATTGGACTGGAGGGACCCTGGCAGCACTGGGCTCAGCTGACTAAAGAGATCCGGGGCCTGCGCACTCATATATGTGCGAGGACCCTTAAGGCGGAATCGAGGGGGCCAGTTAGAGGCAGTCCTTGCTGCCTCAAGTGAGTATGGATCACCGTCGGGTGGGGAGCACGCTGACCCCTGAGAAGTACTGTTAGGAGGATGTGTTCCTCCCTCGGCTTCAAGGACGTGGGTAGGCTTCAGGGCTCCATTTCCCCTCCAGGTCTCCAGGTCCGACTGCAACCCAGTGGCCTTGCAGACCTGGCTTCCTGTCCCAGAACTTGCCAGGCTGCAGGAAGATTCCAGACTGCAGAGATGGTGCCTGAGCGCTCCAGCTTAAGAAGTGCTGTCCCTGGGGACCCAACAGTGGAGGGAGGAAGGGTGAAGGGAGTAGGGGGGTGGGGTCGGGACGGGTGGCTGCCCTGGGAGACATTGAGAGAGAAATATCGCCCCCACACCCCCTGCCCCCTGCAACTGACCCACCTATGCCATAGGATCTCAGGGCCGTTTAGTCAGAGATGCCTCTTTTTCTTTACTCCTGTGTTCAAAACTATGCAAAACCAACTGTTCACCCTCTTGCTGCCTTGCCAGGACTTTTCAAGCACTGTTCTTTTGGAGCACTCGTTCCCTAAACTGCAGTTTGGAGCTGTCCCAGCTGTTTAAAAGTGTTCTCCTTAAAGTGAAACTAAATCCTACTCTTTTGGAAAAACGACCTTCACTTCCGAGGAGATCATGTTTTCTGCCCATTCCCTCCTTCTACTTCCCTCTTAAGAAGCCCTGTGCTCAAAGAGCTTGGTGATTTATTTTTTGCTTGATGTCAAAAAGAAACCTTCCCCATGCACCCCAAAACTCTTTCATGGAACATAGCTGTTTCAAAACCATGAGACTGTTTTGCAGTTAGTATACACTGGGTAGACTGCCTAGCCATCCCTCCAAGAGCCAGAGGTGAGCGTAATCAACTTATTTGATTGAATGCCCTTCAAGTTTAGGAAGGTCCCATTCTTAGGCCCCAGCAGATAAGACGGAGCCCTGGATGGCTGTGGCTGTGATTAAATAACTTCTGATGATTTTATTTCCCTTACTGACCTGCTGCTTCTGGGTTAAATTCATTTTACTACCTGTCTTTTTTTTTTTTTTTTTTTGCGGTACGCGGGCCTCTCACTGTTGTGGCCTCTCCCATTGTGGAGCACAGGCTCCGGATGCTCAGGCTCGGGAGCCGTTGTTCACGGGTCTAGCCGCTCCATGGCATGTGGGATTTTCCTGGACCAGGGCACGATCCCATGCCCCCTGCATTGCAGACGGACTCTCAACCACTGCGCCAGCAGGGAAGCCCTACCTGTCCATTTTTAAAGAAAGACTGACAACGTCACTGTAATAAGTCAGGAGTCTGAGCTCAGGGTTGGTCAAAGGTACTCACAGGAAGGAAGGTGGATAAAAATAGGTGGGTAAAACAGGAGCATTGGCAAGTACAGCCAGGACAACAGTGTTCACCGTGCGTACTAATAAAGGCCAGAATCTCCTCATTAACTCTGGTGGGAAGTTCTGATGGTTTCACAGGATCAAACTCAAATCATATTCAAACTAGGGAGCTTCCGGAACAGAAGGCGCTGAAGCACCGGGAGAGCCCACCTGCACTCCCACTTTGGCACTCCAGGATCAGAGTTGGGTTTGGAGATGGGGTTGCTGTAACCCCAAGGAGGTGAGCAGAGAGGAGGAGATGATTACCGGTCTCCTCTGACTCTCTGGCCCAGATTGCCTGGCTTCACAGGTCGGGCAGAGTTTTGATTTGAGCAACTGATGGGGCACTTCCAGGCTGGTGGTGTTGCCCAGTGGCCCGACAGCCTGACAGGCTGGCTGTGGTTTGACCGCCCTTTGTTTCTCCAGAATCTGTACATCAGGAGGTGCATGGTTGCGGGAGCCCATTCACCGCCCTCCCCCAAGCGGGATGGCACCTTCCCTGGCTGTACCCTATGATCACCAGGTACTTGAAGTGAATGCAAGTTTTTTGACTTCAAGGAAGAGCTCACATAACCCCTTCTGCCTCATAATGTGTGGGATTTACTATAATGGAAGGACATTATAAAAAACAGGTAGAAAACTCACCTGTTGGTCTCCAGGTAGGAGTTTATTTTGCGTGAATCCCTCCTACATGAGTAGATAGCAGAGGTTTATTTTTGTTCCTGAGTGTTTAGTTGTGGCAGAGGATGTAGGTGTGGTGATTTGAAGCCCTCAAAGAAATATTCTCAGAATTCTCAAGACTTCTCTTGATTGGAACCGAAAGAGACCTGGAAAAGGAGGAAAAGAAAAGGAGGAGGGAGAACGAATGACTGTTTCTCAGTAAATTCACCTTCCTGGTTGATTGTTCTGTCTTCTCATTTCTTTTAACTTCTATGTATGTCTAATGGAATAATGTAGAAAGGCTGATTTTTATGCTTTAAAAGATTTTACATCACAAGGAAACTAGAAGTGGCTAACAGAACTTATTCAAATCAATGTTACATAGAGACTTTGATATTAAATTTGTGTACTAAAATGGGTTAATCCAAAGTTTCTCTTTCCTTTTGAGTGAATGTTTGTAACATATTTTTGTAGATAATAATTTATCTTAGATATACAAAATTGTGAGAATGGGTACCATTTTTCACCACTTAAATGATTTCTTTTAAATGAGTAGATCGTAGACTTTAAATGCCAGTGTTGTGTCTTACATGTTGTTTTTTTTAATTCCTTAATTTCCAAAACTTGTGTTTATTGAATTGATTTCTATCTAGTAATCTGTGTCTCCCCTTTATTGTTTCTTACTTTATATTTTATTGATCTATAGTTAATTTACATTATTATATTAGTTTCAGAGGTACAACATAGTGTTTCATAAATGTTTAGGTTGTTCTCCATTTATACTTATTATAAATGAGTGGCTCTATTCCCCATGCTATACAGTACATCACTGTAGATTATTGATTTTATACATATTGGATTATTCCTCAGCATCTCCTACCACTATTTTGCTCCTCCACCCTGTCTCTCCCTGCTGGTAACCACTAGTCTGTTCTTTAATCTGTGAGTCTGTTTCATTGTTGTTGTTGTTGTATTCAATTTTTTAGATGCCACGTGTAAGTGATAACCTACCAGGCTTGTTTTCTCTGCGGCTTATTTTACTGAGCATAATACCCTCCAAGTCCATCCATGTTCTTGCAAATGGCAAAATTTCATTTTTTGCTGAAGTCATCACAAAAAATCCCTTTTAAATCCCCTATCCTATTGATGAACACTTAGTTTGACTCTATATCTTGGCTATGGCAAATAACACTGTTATGAACATTGGTGTGCAGTTATTGTTTTTGAAGTAGTGTTTTTGTTTTCTTCTGATATACCCAAGAGTAAAATTGCTGGATATTATGGCAGTTCTATTTTTAGTTTTTTGTGGAACCTCCATTCTGCTTTCCACAGTAGCTGCACTACTTCACATTCACATGAAGTGTGTACAAGAGTTTCCCTTTCTCCGCATCCTCACTAACCTTTGTTGTTTGTGACCTTTTTGATGACAGCCATTCTGACAAGACTGAGGAGATATATCTCATAGTTTTGATTTGTATTTTATTGCCAATTAGCTGTGTTTAGCATCTTTGTGAGTTCTGGCTGTCTATCTGTATTTTTTCCTTGGAAAAAATGTCTATTTAGGTCTTCTCATTTTTTTCAAAAAGATTTTGGGTGTTGTTCTGATATTGAGTTGTATGTGCTCTTTCTGTAGTTTAGATATGAACCCTTGCTTGGTCATCTTTTTGGTGTTAACCTCTTATCATGTGTACATATTGTCTCTCCTTCAGCAGGTTGTCTTTTCATTTTGTCTTTGGTTTCCTTTGCTGTGCAAAATCTTTTAAGTTTAGTGAAGTCCCGTTTGTTTATTTTTGCTTTTGTTTCATTTGCCTTAGTAGACTGAACCCAAAACTGTTGCTATCATTTATGTTGAAGAATGTTCTGTATTTTCCTCTTGGGGTTTTATGGTCCTACATTTAGGTCTTTATTCAGTTTTGTGTTTATTTTATATACGGTGTGCTAAAATACTCTAAATTTATTCTTGTCCATGTAGCTGACCAGTTTTCCCAGTACTACTTATTGAAGAGACAGCTTTTTCTCCATATTGCCTGCTTTGTCATAAATCAATTAAATATACGTGTGTGGGCTTATTTCTGGGATCTCTACTCTATTCCAGTGATCTTTGTGTCTGTTGTTGCTCTGGTCCGATTCTCTTTGATTACTGTCGCTTTGCAGTATAATCTTAAGTCAAGGTGTGTGATGCCTCCAGCTCTGTTCTTTCTCAAGATTGTTTGGCTATTTGGGGTCTTTGTGTTTCTATACAAATTTTAAAATTACGTTTTCAAGTTATGTGGAAATGCTTTGGCATTCTGATAGGGATTGCATTAAATCTGTACATTGTTTTTGGTAGTATGGTTATTTTAACAGTATTATTTCTTCCAGTCTGTGCACCTGCTATATTTTCCCATCTCTTTCTGTTGCCTTCAACTTCTTTCACCAATGGCTGATCGATTTCTGAGTACATGTCTTTTACCTGCTTAAGTGTGTTTGTTCCTAGGTATCTTATTCTTTTTGGTGTGATTGCATATGGTATTGTTTTCTTAATTTTTTTCTTTCTGACAGCTTTGAGTTTTGTTTTTTCTTCTTTTTCTAATTCCTTCAGGTGTAATGTTAGGTTGTTTATTTGATATTTTTCTTCTTTCCTAAGAATAAGCTTGTATCAGTATAACTTCCCCCTGTGAACTGCGTTGGCTGTGTCCCATAGATTTTGGATCATTGTGTGTTCATTTTCATTTGTCTTGGGTACTTTTAGAATCCCACTTTAATTTCTTCAGTGTTCCTTTCTTCCCCTTTTATCCCCTTCATCTGTGATGTGAGGACTATCTTTAATATTATGTTTGGATTTCTTTCAGCTTGTGTGTGTGTGTGTGTGTGTGTGTGTGTGTGTGTGTGTGTGTGATTATTTAAGTTGCTGAGCTCTTAATTTCACATGGACACTAACAACCCTGCATTGTTACTCTGCTCCCCCACAGTTACTGAATTTAACCTTATATTTTACATCTACTTGTTTTGTGTGTCCCTTAACTTCTTACTGTGAATATAGATGATTTTATTACTGTCTTCTTTCATCCTTCCTATTAGCTGTGTACATGGTTGATTTACTGCCTTTGTTGAATATTTGCCTTATCCAATGAGGTTTTTCCTTTAGTAAGTTTCCTTTCCTAATTTTTATGTTTCAGTCGTGGCCTTTTCTTTTTCACTGAGAAAAGCCCCTTTAAGTTTTCTCATAAAGCTGGTTTCGCGATGCTGAGCTCTTTTAGTTTTGCTTCTCTGTAAAACTTTAGATCTCACCATCAAATCTGAAGGAGAGCCTTGCTGGGTAGTGTATTTTTGGTTATAGGCTTTTCCCTTTCATGACTTTAAATATACCATGCCACTCCCTTCTGGCATGCAGAGGTTATCCTGAAAAGTCAGCTGATAACTTTATGCAAGTTCCCATGTTTGTAACTTGTTGCTTTTCCTTTGCTCCTTTTAATAGTGTCTTTTTGTCTTTATTTTTTTGCCATTTTAATTACAATGAGTCTTGGTGTGGTCCTCTTTGGGTTCATCCTGTTTTGGCCTTACTGTCTTTACTGGACTTCGATGTCTGTTTTCTTTCCCAGGTTATGGAAGTTTTCAACTCTTATGTCTTTGGGTATGCTCTACACTGCTTTCTCTTTCCTTTTTGCTTCTGGGACCAGTATAATGCAAATATTAGTACACTTGATGTTGTTTCACAAGTCTGTTCAACTTTCCTCATTTCATTTTAATCTATTGTTTTACTGTTCATCTTCAGTGATTGCCAGTACTCTGTCCCTCAGTTTTCTGATTCATTCCTCTGTATCATTTAGTCCACAGTAGTTTCCTTTTAGTGTATTTTTCATTTCAGTTATTGTATTCCTCATCTCTGTTTTGTTGTTCTTTAATGGTCTAACTCTTTTATCAAACATTCTAACTTCTTGCTCTGGTCGTCCATTCTTCTGCTGAGTTCTTTGATCATCTTTCCAGTCATTACCTTGAACTCTTTGTTGAGGAGATTGGCTATCTCCACTTCACTTAGATCTTCTTCTGAGTTCCTATCTTGTTCCTTCATTTGGATCGTGTTTCTGTGTCACCTCATTTTTCTTAACTTGCTGTTTTTATTGCTATGTATGTAGTAGGTTCGTTACATTTCCTGACCTTGGAGAAGTGGCCTTTTGTAGGAGAGGTCCTATGTGTTCCAGCAGCCCACTCTCACCTTTTCACCAGAGCTATATGTTCTAGGTGTACCCCCTATGTGGGCTGCTTGGGCTCTTCTGTTGTGGTGGGCTGACTACTGTGGGTGGTCTGGTAGGCTTGGCTGCCCCCAGAGTGCTTGTTTGCCAGACTCTGCCTTGTATGGAGGCTGTCTGTGCTGCTTGGTGAGGCTAAATCATAAGACAGCTGGCTTCACAACTCTGGGGGACACCAAATCTAGTGCTGGTTCACTTATGGGTAGAACTGCAGTCCAGGTGATACCAGGGCTAGTGCCCAGTCACTGGTCCTGGGGTGATGCTGGCTACTGGGAGGAAGACACAGGTCCTGAGTTCTGGTTGCAGGGCCCAGGAGTCGCAGAGTTGATGTTGGATAACTGTTCCTCACACAGCTATCTGCAGGATCTGTGGTACCCCTAATCTTGTGTTGGCATTCTGATGGGCAGGGTCAGTACCCAGCTGAGTCCATGGTTGCTTCTGGCCTGCAAGTGAGTGTTCTGGTCACACAGGCTGGTGGGCTGTGGTATTCCTAGAGCTGGTGTGTGCCTGTTGGTGTATGAGGCTGATCCCACTACTAGAGCAGGTTTGCTGTTGGGTAGGTCCAAGCTCCATCCAGTCCCTGTGCAGTAATCACCTGCCAATGGTGAGGCTGATTCCAAGGCCAGAGCAGGCTCACTTGTCAGAGGGGCCAGGGACCCTGGGGCTGTTGCCTGTCCACTGAGGTGTGGAGGCTGATCCTGGGGCTTTTGGTGGCTGGGCCCATGTCCAGGGCAGCTCTGCATTGAGAGGGTCTGAAGTCAGCCTGTTTGATGGTGGATGGGGCTATGCCCCTGCCCAGTTAGTTTCTTGGCCTTCAGCATCCTAGTACTTGCGTCTATAGTCTGGTGGAAATGGGTAGGGCTCGGTCCTGAGGCTAAAAAGATAGAGGGAGGATTCTGAAATTATGCTTGCTGGTACCAGTGGCCGAGAGGTAGAAGGAGCTCCCCCAAATGGCTTCTGCCAATGTCTGTGTCCCTGAGGCAGTGCTCTAGTTTCCTCTTGCCTCTCTGGGAGACTCTCCAAGATCAGGAGGTAGGTGTGACCCAGGATCCGTTCAAATGACTGCTTCTGTTCTGATTCTCAGATCATGTGGGTTTTGGGAGCATCTTTTAAGAGTGGAATCTCTATTTCCCACAACCCGCTGGCTCTCTGGAAAATAAGCACTACTGGTCTTCAAAGCCCAACTTTCTAGGAACTCTTCTTTCCAGTACAGGGTCTCTGGGCTTGGGAGCCTGATGTTGGATTCATACCCCTTGCTACCTGGGTGCACCTCAGAAATTGTAATTATTCTCCCATTTGTGGGCCACCCACCTGGTGGTATGGGTCTAGACTCTGTTGAGATTTTGCCCTTCCTTCCTGTCTTGCCGAGGTGCCTTCCTTTTATCTTTAGCTGTAAAACATCTTTTATGGTAGGTCCCGGCCTTTTTCATCAATGCTGTTCTGTAAACAGTTGTGACTTTGGTGTGCCCATGAGAGACATCAAGCTCTGGGTATTTGAATGCTACCATCTTCGACAGTCTCTCCACTTCATTCTTAAATCATATTATTTAATTTTTCTTAGTATCTTATTTGATTAGCGACAGTGTGAAATTTATTATCACTCATGTTTACTTCTCCTGTTTTAAAAAATTGTATAGTGCATTCATTCATTTTGAAATGAAGGTAGTGACCTTTGAATTTCCATACTTCAAAAATCAAGGATAGGAAAAAGCCTTTTCTCCCTGTGTTACCCTCAAACTCTGCACCCCTCCACAGCCTGGGGATTAACCTCTTGCACCCATGCTCACCTTCTGTTTTTGGACGATTAACTATGACTGCATCTGTATGTGTGTTGACAAAGTGAACTCTAGTCTTTCCAGTTTTTGTGTTTCGTTTTTTGGATTAGGGAACAGTCCTACTATGAATGTACATTTACTGGTCTGCTGAAGTTCATATTAAACCTGTCAAGCACATTACCAGAACTGGAATTGCTTGTATATACACTTTGATAAAATTTTAGAGACAATGGTAGAACAGAAGTAAATTGTATTTCAAATCCCACAATATTCTCACACCATGAAAACTCTTCCCGTTTTAGTATAGTTGTGTGTAGTTTATCTTTATGCCCATCCTATATTTCCCAGAGATGGGTAAGTGTTATGTTTCTTGTTAGCACATTTACCATATTTTTCAAAGTCTGGCGTTTAGTAATTTAACATGATCATATTTCCATGCACTCACAAATACAAGATCTTGTCTCACACTGTCTTTTACTCCCTGCTGTTTTATATTGCCCTCCTTATTCTCAGTCCTGGTCTTTCTTTATGCTCTTCATCAACTTGGATAATTTATACTATTTTCTCCCTTATTCAAGACCAATAGAATAGAATAGAACACCCAGAAATAAACCCCGATATATGGCCAAATGATTTTTGACAATTTGCCAATACTTTTCAAAGTAGAAAGGACAGTATTTTCAACAAATGGTGCTGAGAAGTCTTGTTGTCAACATGCAAAAGAAGGAAGATGGACCCTCCCCTAACATCATAGGCAAAAATTAATGAAAACATATCAAGAAACTAAATATAAGACCTAATAAAGTAAAAAGTCTTAGCAGAGGACACAGGACAAGAACTTCATGACATTGGATTTGGCAGTTTTCCTGAATATGATACGAAGGAACAACAAAGATACAGCTAACAAAAAATAAACAATTTGCACTACATAATTTTAAAAATGTGTATCAAAGAAATGTAAACAGAATAAAATGGCAACCCACAAGATGGGAGAAAATATTTGAAAGCCATCTATCTGACAAGAGATTTCTATTCAGAATATACAGAGAACTCCTACAACTCAACAAAAAGCAAACACCCTGATTCAAAAATGGATAAAAGACTTGAAGAGATGGTTCTTCAAAAAGATGTACAAATGACTAACACTTGAATAGATGCTCCATATCACTAAATTCATGTTTATATATTTGTGTGCATGCATACACACACAAGCACACACACACATACACAAGCCGAAAACAAGTATTGGTGAGGATGTGAGGGAGTTGGAAGCATTGTGCTCTGTCAGTGGGAATGTAGAATGATACAGCTGCTTTGCAAAAGAGTATGGCAATTTTTCAGGTATTGAAAAATAGAATTACTACATGATCCAGGAATTTTACTATGAGGTATACACAAAGGAATTGAAATCAGGGTCTTAAAGAAATATTTGTACTCCAGTGTTTAGAGCAGTAATAATCACAGTAGCTAAAATGTGAAAGCAACCTAAGTGTTCATCCACTAGTTCCTGGATAAGGAAAGTGTGGTATACCCATATAATACAATATTATTCGGTGTTAAGAAGGAAAAGATCTAGGAATATGCTACAACATGAATGTATCTTCAGGAAATTTAGCTACGAAAATGCAATTTTTGTGACTTTTAGTGAGTCATAACAATACAACTACTTATTTCAATTATATGGGGTACTTAGTGTAGTCAAAACCATAGAAATTGGGAGGGTAATGATGCTTTTCAGGTGGTTATGGAACAAAAAGGAAAGTTATGTTTAAAGGATATAGAGTTACAGTTTTAAAACATAGAAAAGAATTAGAAAGATAAATGGTGATGTTCGTCGCCCAATAATATGAATGTATTTAATATCACTGAACGGTGCACTTTATAATAATTAACATGTTATATTTTATGTTATTTGATTTTACTAACATACAAAATTGGGAAAGAATGTAATATCAGGAAAGGGAGTGGCCCTGGGGTAGAGCAGAGAGTAATCAGAAGGGTGAGACACTGCGTATGTTGAAGAAGAAGAGCTGAGAGTCTTCATTGGACAGACGAGACTTTATAAAAAAGAAAAAGAATTACTCTGAGGGTGTATTAAATGGATGTCTCTGGGTGTACTGCTGTCTCCCATGGCTTATCTTAAAGAGTCTTCAATAAAGTCCATAAGGCTTGTTGAGGCTTTTTTAAAAACTAGATTCCCTAGGAGATAATTAGAGGGTGGTACTTAAGTCTATGTCTAGGTTGACAGATTTTGCAGGAAGACGAGCCTGAGAACAGTGGAGGTCCTGAGAGTGTAAGTACATGGAAATTGGAAAAAAATAATAAAGGGAATTAGGAAAACTTTGGACTTTGAAGGTCATGTATTACTGAGTCAGACCTGAGGTTTCTAAGGAGTTATATACACAGTTGCTCTTTGGATTACTTGTTGATAAAGATAACTGGAAAAACTAGAGTCATTTCCAAGTGTAGGTAAGATACAATAAGAGGATGGAGGTGGAAAATAGGGAGGCCCAGAGAAAAGTGGGAAGGTCATAGTGGGCCAAGATGGTGGTAATATCCAGCAGAACAGATGGTAGGGCAGACTATGGATTCATCTTTTTTATTTCGGCTCCCCACGTCATCCTTAATAATTCTTTGGGAATACTTCATTGCTCTGTGATGCAGGTACAGAATTCGAGTAAGTTGACTACACCCTCAGTGTCCAGCTGTCTGAGTCCTCAGTGTGCTTCAAATGATGAACTATTGCTTCTTTATGAGAAGAGTTAGTACCTCGTAGCCAAGCTTAAGCTGGAGCTTATGCAATATTGATTCCATTTTATATATACTGTTGGCATAGAGGCTCCTCCTCCTCTTTTCTTGACCATTATGAAATGAATCTATACTTCTCAATATTTGGGTATATCAGATAAATACATTAAGTAAAGGAATCTTACATATTGCTCCCTGCATAGTTTGCTCTTTCTTGTTTCTCTTTTACCTTTACTAAATTAGCAGAGGGAGAGAACATGAAATGTTCTATTCAGGAGAGATTAGAACATCATATTTCCAGAGAGGTTGGTTGGACAGAGCAGGGTTCCCAGTGAGAATCAAAGCTTCTGTTTCTACTTGGAAGTGTACCTGTATAGAGTAGAGGGCTCCAGGAAATATCCTAGAATGTTGCAATGTCCCTGCGGGAGATCATTAAGAGAGGCAGGATCTGGTACCAGATCAGTGCACTATGACATGTTTGTCAGTCATCTGATGTGAGATTCTCAGAGCCAATCCCATATGGTAGGGCTGAGTGCAGAGTGACGAAGAACCTGTGAACGCCTTTGATTGAATGTTAAAGATGAAGCTCTGATTTTGGGGAGAATTTTCTTACCTGACTGAATGTCACCCTTCTGTGAGGATGAGATTCTGTGCTTTTCCTCTCTTGATGACCACTGACTGAAAATCATTAGAGCATCATGTGTAGAAAGCATTCTTTATTTAATTTCCTAAAGAAGAAAACATAGAAAACATTTTTATCCATTTTCAAATTGAGGATCAAGGGGAATGACATTAGTGAACATGTCAGAGTAGGGAGCTCTGGCTTGTGTCCATCACCAGAAACACTGACATACATGGTAAAACCTGTCAGAATGATCTTATCAACACATGTAAGTTTTCTTTTCTTTTTCACCCTGTAGATTTATCTTTCATTGAAACTTAGCTTACTACAGGATGTGGAGAATAAACAGGGAAGTAGAAACTGTATTTCCTGATGAGAGAATCACTAAGTCACATTAGCTGTTCTGAGCTATGTCTTACTCACTGTGACTGTAGTTAAAAGAAACAAACAAACAAAACACTTTTTTGTAAGTCAGTTCTGACATTTCCTAGTTAAAGACAAGGTAACAGATACAGACTTAGATCTACCAGAATTGAACAAAATTTTGATTGTACCTGTGTTGAATATATGAGCATGACCTGCTAGGAATCTTCATTATACTTATTGCCACAACTGACAAATTCCCTTTTTCCACTCCTGATATGTTGCATGTAAGGAATGCATAGGTCACTAACCCCAGCAGGTCACAGGTAAACTCTGCCACATGGATTACTGCATGTTTTCCTGCTGGAAGACCACATATTCTTGAGTATCATACCTGCAGAGTACCTGGTCTCTTCTTTTTTTTGGATAAACGTTAGATAATCACCTAATTTTATGAGAAATGTATAAATTGTATTTTCATATTCTTCAGGTTTTTATTTATCCATTCTCTTTCAAGTCCTAAGTGCACATATTAAGGTGATTTCCAAGAGGGTGGTAAATAAGACAGTTTATGCTCCAAAATTAGCAATAAAGCATAATACAATTGTAAATGCATTAATGTGTGATTAATATGTAGATATTTATGTAAATGCAATTTTAGTAATGCTTTGTGGAGAGCTTCAGAATCTAGGTATTTAAAAAAGAAGAAGAAGAAGGAGTTCTTGAAACTCTCAGGGAATTATATAGAAGTCTTTGTGTCTATAAATATCAATCTGGAATAATGCATATTCTCAGAAATAAACTAGGCATAAAATTGTAGGAAAAAACTTCATGAAATGAAAGAGCATGTGATGGCCATACAAGAAAAAGTATATTCTCAGAGAATAGTGAACAGTGTGGAGTTCAGCAGAAGGGTAATACAGATTCAGAGAGTAATACTTTGGAGAGCCTAATTATGAGTTCCTCATATTTCATCTTTGGAGAGACGGTAGTCATTTGAAATATGATGTTATAAGATGACGTTAACATACTTAAATACTTTTGTTTAGAAATGACCACTTAGAACCAGAATAAATGAAAGAGAACACAAAATTATGTTTTTCTTGATTTTTGAAGATCTCAAGTGAGTGTTGATAATTTTAAAATACATGGTGTCTTTCACTGCAAAGTAAAGGAGCTGTTACAGTGGAGGATTCCTGGACTGAATATCAATATTATGACATAGTGTGAGTGTGTTTCGTGTTTGGTAATTGCCATCATTGTTGCTTCTGTTGTGGTCATCCATTTACAATGTTTGGTGTCAGTTGATTTTTCTCTTGTAAAAATACAGTCTGTGTGTGGAAAAAATACATGATGTCTTGATAAAGTTGTATGTAATTTGAGATCTGGAAAAAAGCATTTCTTTTCTGTAATGCTAGGATGCTAATTGGACATTTTTTCAAGAAAGAGATTGCAGGATGCAAATCTCGTGTCTCTATGGTGGGAAGTCAGTTCATGGCAGAATATTCTATTAAACTTGTGTGAGTGCAGAAATAGTTCTTTGGAAGGAAGCGGTCATGAATCCCTTTTTAACAGTTAGTGGTTTATAGTATACCGAATGAGCAAAATGGCTATTTCTGAACTTTAGAAAAAAAGAATATAGTTTTTTTCTGCATTTATATTATGAAGCTGATGTAGAATATCAAAAATTCTTTATTTTGAGAAACAATGTAATCAATTTGACATAATTCATATATATTGAACCTGTGGTAAACACACAATAAAACTTACGTTCAAAAAATCTTTTTCACTTAAGAAATATTTTCTAGTGTAGTTGATTTACAATGTTTTGGGGTTTTTTTAATACATGTTTATTGGAGTATACTTGCTTTATAACACTGTGTTAGTTTCTGCTTTACAACAAAGTGTATCACCTATATGTATACATATATCCCCATATCTCTCCCCCATCTTGAGGCTCCCTCCCAGCCTACCTATCCCACTCCTGTGGGGGACATAAAGCACCGAGCTGATCTCCCTGTGCTATGCGGTAGCTTACCACTAGCTCTTTTACATTTGGTAGTGTATATATGTCAGTGCTACTCCCTCACTACGTCCCTGTCTCCCCTTCCACCCTGTGTCCTTAAGTCCGTTCTCTAAATCTGCGTCTTTATTCCTGCCCTGTCACTAGGTTCGTCGGTACCATTTTTCTAGATTCCATATATATGTGTTCGCGTATGGTATTTGTTTTTCTCTTTCTGACTTACTTCACTCTGTATGACAGACTCTAGGTCCAACCACCTCACTACAAATAACTCAATTTTGTTCCTTTTTATGGCTGAGTAATACTCCGTTGTATATATGGGCCACATCTTCTTTCTATATTCATCTGTCGATGGACATTTAGGTCGCTTCCATGTCCTGGCTATTGTAAATAGTGCTACAGTGAACATTGTGGTACATGTATCTTTTTGAATTATGGTTTTCTCCGGGTATATGCCCAGTAGTGGGATGGCTGGGTTATATGGTCGTTCTTTTTTAGCTTTTAAGGAACATCCATATTGTTCTCCACAGTGGCTGTATCAGTTTACATTCCCACCAACAGTGCAGGAGGGTTCCCTTTTCTCCACACCCTCTGCAGCCTTTATACATTGTTGTATTAATTTCTGCTGTGCAGCAAAGTGATTCAGTTTTATATATATATATATATATATATTCTTTTCCATTATGGTTTATCACAGGATATTGAATAGAGTTTCCTCTGCTATACAGTAGGTCTTTGTGGTTTGTCCATCCTATGTAGAATAGTTTGCTTCTGCTATTCCAAAACTCCCAATCTTTCCATCCCTCTCTCCTAGGCAACCACAACTCTGTTTTCTATATCTGTGTGTTTGTTTCTGTTTCACTGACATGTTCATTTGTTTCCTGTTTTCGATTCCATATGTAAGTGATATTATATGGTATTTGTCTTTCTCTTTCTGACTTACTTCACTTAGTATCATTATCTCTAGGTCCATCCATGTTGCTGCAAATGGCATTATTTCATTCTTTTTTATGTCTGAGTAATATCTATTGTATACGTATACCACATCTTCTTTATACATTCATTTTTCAATGAACATTTAGGTTGTTTCCATGTCTTGGCTATTATAAATAGTGCTGCTATGAACATAGGGTTTTATGTATCTTTTTGAATTATAGTTTTGTCTAGATATATGTCCACAAGTGAGATTGCTAGATCATATGGCAACTCTCTTTATAGTTTTTTTGAGGAACTTCCATACTGTTTTCCTTAGTGGCTGCACCAACTTACATGGCCACCAACAGTGTAGAAGTGTTCCCCTTTCTCCATACCCCATCCAGCATTTGTTAATTGTAGATTTTTTTAATGAAGGCCATTCTGATCAGTGTGAAGTGATACCTCATTGTAACTTGAATTTGCATTTCTCTAATAATTAGTGATGATGAGCATCTTTTCATGTGCCTATTGGCTATCTGTATGTCTTCTTTGGAGAAATGTTTATTTAGGTCTTCTACCCATTTTTCCCTTGAGTTATTTGTTATTTTGTTATTGAGTTGTATGAGCTGTTTGTATAGTTTGCAAATTAAGCCCTTGTCAGTCTCATAATTCGCTAATATTTTCTCCAGTCCATAGGTTGTATTTTCATTTTGATTATGGTTTCCTTTGCTGTGCAACAGCTTGTAAGTTTGATTAGTTCCTGTTCTTTTTTGCTTTTACAGTAAGTCCCCTACATATGAACAAGTTCTGTTCCAAGGTGCGTCTGTAAGTGCAATTTGTTTGTAAGTCCAACAAAGGTAGCCTAGGTACCCAACTTACACAGTTGGCTATATGGTATTCTACCGTAATAGGTTTATAATACACTTCACACAAACAATACATAAAAAACAAACACAAAAATAAAGAAAACATTTTTAATCTTACAGTACAGTAACTTGAAAAGTACAGTAATATAGTATAACAGCTGGGATACTCGGGCTGGCATAGAGGGAACAGGTGAGAAGAGTTACTGATTAGAGGAGGGAGAGGTGGGAGAAGGTAGAGGTGAAGGATTATCAGTAGTAGGAGACAGAGGGCAAGCTGCCATTTCACTCATAACTGACACTGATGACACAAGTTCTGGTTCCTTGCTGGATTTAATTCTATCTACCCTCTTGAAAACATGATCCATTGTTGTCTGGGTAGTAGCTCTTTTTTTCCCATCATAGATGACAAGGTAGCACTGGATTTCATTCTGAATGGCTGCTGCCACCTTTGGGTACCATTCTACGTTCGGGTCCTCTGCCTCAAAAACTAACAGTGCTTCCTCAAATAAAGAAGATTCCCTTGCCATTTTCTGTGTTGTGAATCTCTTCAGTTCTTCAGTTACTATTTCTTCCTCCTGTCCCTCTTCATCCTTTCTCTGGGCCTCCAATTCCATCAGTAAGCTCCTCATGTTGCACAGCAAGGAGTTCAGTGAAATCATCATCTTGCAGATCTAGCTCCAGTTTCTCACTGAGGGTCACTACGTTGCTGAAGACCTCTTCAGACTTTTGACCTACCTTCTCAAATCCACAAAAAGTCATGAACAAACTGTGGGCAAAGGTTCTTCCAAACCCGATTCATAGTGATCACCATACCATCACACCATGCAAAATCAATGTTTTTATGGTCTTCTAGTTGTTGTAGTCCTTCAAAAGTTGTCCTTAGGTTGTTCCTGATTTGTCACTTACCTTTACTGCCTGACAAAAAGTGTGACATAAATAATATTTCTTGAAAGTCACTCTAACTCCCTGGTCCATAGGTTGGATGAGCAATGTAGTATTCGGTGACAGATGCACTACTTTGACGTTGGGATGAAAGTCATCCATGGATGGGAGGTGGCCCAGAGCATTGTCGAGCAGCAAAAGAATGTTTTGCTGGAACGTCCTTCTCCGAACAATATTTCTCTACATCTGGGATAAAGTGGTGGCAAAACCAGTCCTGGAACGTGGCCTGTGTAATCCAGGATTTGGGGTTACACTTCCACACAACAGGAAAAGAGCCCTTGGCTATGTTTTTAAGGGTTCTTGGGTTCTCTGAATGATAAACTAAGAGATGCTTCAGCTTCAATTCACCGGAAGCATTGCCACCAAACAGCAGTTAGCCTATCCTTTGCTGATTTACAGCCCAACATCAACTTTTCCTCCTTACTGATGTGACTTCGGTGTGGCATCTTCTTCCAGTACAGTTGTGTCTCATCCACATTAAAAACCTGGTTGGGTAAATACACACCATCATCAATAATTTCTCAAAGTGTTTCTGGAAGTTCCCAGACAGCTACCCTATCTGCACTTGCTGCCTCTCCACTTACTTTTACATTGTGAAAGTTGGCTCTAGCCTTGAACTGATGAAACTAGCCATGGCTGGCATTAAAAGATGTGCTCTCTGATTCTTTGCCATTTTTCTCCTTCAAGTCTTCATGAAGGCTTTTATCTTTCTCTTGAATCAGCATTAAGCTGAGCAGGACTCAGCGCTGATGTTGATCCTGCATCTGCACACTGAGAAGTTTCTCCATCTCCTCCATCACTTTTCCATGCTTCTTTGATATTTTGTCAACACCATCAGCACAGCAGACTTCAC
Organism: Hyperoodon ampullatus; assembly: GCF_949752795.1. Lineage (NCBI taxonomy): Eukaryota > Metazoa > Chordata > Mammalia > Artiodactyla > Ziphiidae > Hyperoodon > Hyperoodon ampullatus. Next base: position 107,981,219 of record NC_136914.1, read on the forward strand.
ATGTTCCATGATCTTGTCCTTGTTCTTTAGATTCGTGCCAATGATTGAATGATTCATGTTATAAGAATGAGTGATGTCTAACATCTTTTTGCCTTGCTCCACTCTCTCAATTACTTTCACTTTTGTTTCCATCATTATCGCTTGGCCCTTCTTAACAGTACCAGCTACATCACTGCTGCTTTTAAGCTTGCTTCCAGACATCTTGGGCTTGAAATAAACATACTGTACTCTATACAATACTGTAAAGTACACAAAAACACAACCACTTATAGAGGATGCACGCACACGACAATGTATGCCAGACACGTGAACTAACTTACATGATTGGACATACGAATGGACGTTTGCATCTTTGAAAGTTTGCAACTTGAAGGTTCGTATGTAGGTGACTTACTGTATTTGTACTGCCTAGGGAGAACTACCTAGGAAAACTGTGGTATGATTTATGTCAGAGAATGTTTTGCTTATGTTCTCTTCTAGGAGTTTTAAGGTGTCCTATCTTATATTTAAGCATGTAAGCCATTTTGAGTTTATTTTTGTGTATGGTGTGAGGGTATGTTCTAACTTCACTGATTTGAATATGGTTGTCCAACTTGCAAAACACCAATTGCTGAAGAGACTATCTTTTCCCCATTGTCTATTCTAGCCTCCTTTGTCGAAGGTTAATTGACCATAGGTGTGTGGTTTTATTTCTGGGCTCTCTATTCCATTTCATTGATCCATGTATCTCTTTCTGTGCCAATACCATGCGGTTTTGATTACTGTAACTTTGTAGCATTGTCTGAAGTTTAGGAGGGTTATGCCTCCTGTTCTTTTTCCTCAGGACTGTGTTGACAGTTCTGACTTTTTATGGTTCCAGATACATTTTAGGATTATTTGTTCAAGTTCTGGGGAAAATGTCATGGACAGTTTGATAGGGATCACATTAAATCTGTAGATTGCTTTGTGTAGTATAGCCATTTTAACAGTATTAATTCTTCCCATCCAAGAGCGTGGGATGTCTTTCCATTTCTCTGAATCATCTTCAGTTTCTTTTACTAATGTTTTGTAGTTCTCAACATATAAGTCTTTCACTGCCTTGGTGAGGTTTATTCCTAAGTATTTTATTTTTTTGATGCCATTTTAAAAAGGACTGCTTGTTGACATTTCCTTTCTGATATTTCATTGTTAGTGTAAAGAAATGCAACCAGGGACTTTGCTGGTGGCTCCATGGTTGAGAACCCGCCTGCCAATACAGGGGACATGGGTTTGAGCACTGGTGCAGGAAGATCTCACATGCCATGGAGCAACTAGCCCTGTGTGCCACAAGTACTTAACCTGCACACTAGAGCCCTTGAGCCACAACTGCTGAGCCCGTGTGCCACAACTACTTAAGCCCGCATGCCTAGAGCCCGTGCTCCACAACAAGAGAAGCCACTGCAATGAGAAGCCTGTGCATCACAACGAAGACTAGCCCCCACTGGCCACAACTAGAGAAAGCCCATGCACAGCAATGAAGACGCAATACAGCCAAAAGAAAAAAAAAAGAAAAACCAAGAAATGCAACCAATTTATGTATGTTAATCTTGTATCCTGCTACTTTGCTGAATTTGATTATCAGTTCTAGTAGTTTTTGTGGGGAACTTTTAGGGTTTCCTTTATATATATTATCATGTCAGCTGCATATAATGACAACTTTACCTCTTCCCTTCCAATGTGGTTAGATTTTATTTCTTTTTCTTGTCTGATTGTTGTGGCTAGGACTTCCAATACTATGTTGAAGAGAAGAGGTGAGAGTGGGCATCATTGTCTTATTCCAGATTGTAGGGGGAAGGCTTTCAGCCTATGAACATTGAGTATTATATTGGCTGTGGGTTTGTCATAAATAGCTTTTATTATGTTGAGATATGTTTCCTCTGTACCCACTTTGGTAAGTGTTTTCTTTTTTTTTTTTTTCTTTGCGGTACGCGGGCCTCTTACTGTTGTGACCTCTCCCATTACGGAGTACAGGCTCCAGACGCACAGGCTCAGTGGCCATGGCTCACGGGCCCAGCTGCTCCATGGCATGTGGGATCTTCCCAGACCGGGGCACGAACCTGTGTACCCTGCATTGGCAGGCACGCTCTCAACCACTGTGCCACCAGGGAAGCCCTGGTAAGTGTTTTTATCATGAATGGCTGTTGAAGTTTTTCAAATGCTTTTTCAGCATCTATTGAGATGATCATTTGTTTTGTGTTTTTCCTTTGTTGATGGGGTGTATCATGTTGATTGATTTGCATATGTTGAAAAAACTTTGTGACACTGGGGTGAATTAAATATGGTCATGGTGTATGATCGTCTTATGTATTGTCAGATTCAGTTTTCTAATACTCAGTTGAGAATTTTTGCATCTATATTTATCAAAGATATTGGCCTGCAATTTTCTTCTTTGGTAGTGTCTTTCTCTGTGTTTTTTAAGTCTTTGTTGAATTTGTTCCATTATTACTTCTGTTTTATGTTTTGGTTTCTTGTTTGTGAGGCATGTGGGATCTTAGCTCCACCATCAGGGATTGAACCCACCCCCACCATGCACTGAAAGGCGAAATCTTAACTGCTGGACCACCAGAAAAGTCCCCATCTGTTTGTTTGTTTTAGTAAATTTCTTTATTTATTTATTTTTGTTTGCATTGGGTGTCCATTGTCGTGCACGAGCTCTCTCTAGTTGTGGCGAGCAGGGGCTACTGTTCATTGTGATGTGCAGGCTGTTCATTGTGGTGGCTTCTTTTGTTGCAGAGCATGGGCTCTAGGTGCACAGGCTTCAACAGTTGTGGCTGTCAGTCTCAGTAGTTGTGGCTCTTGGGCTGTAGGGCACAGGCTCAGTAGTTGTGGCACACAGGCTTAGTTGCTGCACAGCATGTGGGATCTTCCCAGACCACGGCTTGAACCTATGTCCCCTGCATTGGCAGACGGATTCTTAACCACTGTGCCACCAGGGAAGTCCACCCCATCTGTTTTTGATATCAGGGTGATGGTGGCTTCATAGAATGTCTTTGGAAGTATTCCTACTCTTCAAACTTTTCTCAGAGTTTGAGAAGAATCAGTATAGTTTTGCTTTGTATATTTGGTAGAATTTGCCTGTGAAACCATCTGATCCTGGACTTTAGTTGGTAGGGAGTTTTTTTAAATTACAGATTCTATTTTGATTTTAGTGATCAGTATGTTCAAGTTGTCTATTTCTTCTTAATACAGTTTTGTTCAGCTGTAAAAAAACAACAGATATTTTTAGGTTATGATAGCACCTAAATACTTACCATGTATTAGACCACAAAAGAGTGAAGAAAAAAATATTAAAATATATTTTCAAATAGAAAAAGTATTGAAATATTTTTAAGAAATTGGGATAATAATACTAATTACAATAATGACAAATTGTTCTGAACTTAAAGACTACTTTATCTAAGATGCTTATTATATGTTTATTATAAGCATGATATTATATGCTTATATATCCTTATATATTATATGATATAATATATGCTTACTATATGCTTATTATAAGCATGATATTATATGCTTATTGTTTTATTGTTTTTAAATACATGGAATGTTTTCTCCTTTCTAACATAATTCTTTTATTTTACCTGTATATTGTGAAAAAAATTTAGTTGCACGTAATATTAAAAAATTACACTTTAATAGGAGATATTAATCCAGTTACATTTACTATGGTACTGAAAATACTTAGGTTTAGAGTTACCATGTTATTGAGTGCTCTTTTTTATTTATTTATTTTTTAAAAAGATTTAATTTCCGGGGGGCATAAATTATTTATTTATTTATTTATATCATCTTATTGGACTATAATTGCTTTACAGTGGTGTGTTAGTTTCTGCTTTATAACAAAGTGAACAAGCTATACATGTACATATATCCCTATATCTTCTCCCTCTTGCATCTCCCTCCCACCCTCTCTATCCCACCCCTCTAAGTGGTCACAGAGCACTGAGCTGATCTCCCTGTGCTATGCAGCTGTTTCTTACTAGCTATCTATTTTACATTTGGTAGTATATATAAGTCCATGCCACTCTCTCACTTCGTCCCAGCTTACCCTTCCCCCTCTCCATGTCCTCAAGTCCATTCTCTATATCTGCATCTTTATTCCTGCCCCTAGGTTCTTCCGAACCTTTTTCTTTTCTTTGTTTTTAGATTCCATATATATGTGTTAGCATACAGTATTTGTTTTTCTCTTTCTGACTTACTTCACTCTGTATGAGAGACTCTATGTCCATCCACCTCACTACAAATAACTCAATTTCCTTTCTTTTTATGGCTGAGTAATATTCCATTTTATATTGAAGATGTGCAACCATCAGTTGATGGACACTTAGATTGCTTCCATGTCCTGCCTATTGCAAATAGAGCTGCAATGAACATTGTGGAACATGACTGTTTTTGAATTATGATTTTCTCCCAGTATATGCCCAGTAGTGGGATTGCTGTGTCATATTTTAGTGGTAGTTCTATTTTTAGGTTTTTAAGGAACCTCCATACTGTTCTCCATAGTGGCTGTATCAATTTACACTCCCACCAATGGTGCAAGAGGGTTCCCTTTTCTCCACACCTCTTCAGCATTTATTGTTTGTAGATTATTTTGATGATGGCCATTCTTAGCTGTTTGTGGTGATACCTCATTGTAATTTTGATTTGCATTTCTCTAATGATCAGTGATGTTGAGCATTCTTTCATGTGTTTATTGGCAATCTGTATATCTTCTTTGGAGAAATGTCTATTTAGGTCTTCTGCCCATTTATGGATAGGGTTGTTTGTTTTTTTGATACTGATCTGCATGGGCTGCTTGTAAAGTTTGGAGATTAATCCTTTGTCAGTTGCTTCATTGGCAAATATTTTCTCCCATTCTGAGGGTTGTCTTTTCATCTTGTTTACGTTTTCCTTTGCTGTGCAAAAGCTTTTAAGTCTCATTAGGTCTCATTTGTTTATTTTTGTTTTTATTTCCATTTCTCTAGGAGGTGAGTCATTAAGGATCTTGCTGTGATTGATGTCATAGAGTGTTCTGCCTATGTTTTCCTCTAAGAGTTTTATAGTGTCTGGCCTTACATTTAGGTCTTTAATCCATTTTGAGTTTATTTTTGTGTATGGTGTTAGGGAGTCTTCTAATTTCATTCTTTTACCTGTAGCTGTCCAGTTTTCCCAGCACCACTTATTGAAGAGGCTGTGATTTCTCCATTGTATATCCTGCCTCCTTTATCAAAAATAAGGGACCACATGTGTATGGGTTTATCTCTGGGCTTTCCCACCTGTTCCATTGATCTATATTTCTGTTTTTGTGCCAGTACCATACTGTCTTGACTACTGTAGCTTTGTAGTATTGTCTGAAGTCAGGGAGCCTGATTCCTCCAGCTCTGTTTTTCTTCTCAAGATTGCTTTGGCTGTTAGGGATCTTTTGTGTTTCCATATAAATTGTGAAATTTTTTGTTCCAGTTCTCTGAAAATGCCATTGGTAGTTTGATAGGGATTTCATTGAATCTGTAGATTGCTTTGGGTAGTATAGTCATTTTCACAATGTTGATTCTTCCAGTCCAAGAACATGGTATATCTCTCTGTTTGTGTCATCTTTGATTTCTTTCATCAGTGTCTTATAGTTTGTTGAGTAAATGACTTTTGTCTCCTTAGGTAGGGTTATTCCTAGGTATTTTATTCTTTTTGTTGCAGTGGTAAATCTGTGTGTTTCCTTAATTTCTCTTTCAGATTTTTCATCTTTAGTGTATAGGAATGAAAGAGATATCTGTACATTAATTTTGTATGCTGCAACCTTACCAGATTCATTGATTAATTCTAGTAGGTTTCTGGTAGCATCTTTAGGATTCTCTATGTATAATATCGTGTCATCTGCAAGCAGGGAGAGCTTAACTTCTTCTTTTCTGATTTGGATTCCTTTTATTTCTTTTTCTTCCCTGGTTGCTGTAGGTAAAAATTCCAAAAGTGTGTTGAATAATAGTGGTGAGAGTGGGCAACCTTGTCTTCTTCCTGATCTTGGTGAAAATGGTTTTACTTTTTCACCATTGAGAATGATGTTGGCTGTGGGTTTGTCATATATGGCCTTTATTATGTCGAGGAAAGTTCCCTTTATCCCTACTTTCTGGAAGTTTTTTATCACAAATGGGTGTTTAATATTGTCGAAAGCATTTTCTGGGTCTACCCCTCCCTCTGCTATATTTTGGAAGAGTTTGAGAAGGATAGGTGTTAACTCTTCTCTAAAAGTTTGATAGAATTTACCTGTGAAGTCGTCTGGTCCTGGGCTTTTGGTTGTTGGAATATTTTTAATCACAGTCTCAATTTCAGTGCTTGGAATTGGTTTGTTTATAGTTTCTATTTCTTCTTGGTTTAGTCTTGGAAGCTTGTGCTTTTCTAAGAATTTATCCATTTCTTCCAGGTTGTCCATTTTATTGGTATATAGTCGCTTGCAGTAATCTCTCATGATCCTTTGTATTTCTGCAGTGTCAGTTTTACTTCTCCTTTTTCATTTAACTATATTGATTTGAGTTTTCTCCCTTTTTTCCTTGATGAGTGTGGCTAATGGTTTATCAATTTTGTTTATCTTCTCAGAGAACCAACTTTTAGTTTTTTTGATCTATGCTGTTGTTTTCTTCATTTCTTTTTCTTTTATTTCTGATCTAATCTTTATGATTTCTTTCCTCTGCTGACTTTGGGGTTTTTTTTCTTTCTTTCTCTAATTGCTTTAGGTGTAAAGTTAGCTTGCTTATTTGAGATGTTTCTTGTTTCTTGAGGTAGGATTGTATTGCTATAAACCTCCCTCTTAGAACTGCTTTTGCTGCATCCCATAGGTTTTTTGGTCTTCATGCTTTCATTGTCATTTGTTTCTAGGTATTTTTTTATTTCCTCTTTGATTTCTTCAGTGATCTCTTGGTTATTAAGTAGTGTACTGTTTAGCATCCATGTGTTTGTATTTTTTACAGATCTTTTCCTGTAATTGATATCTAGTCTGATAACATTGTGGTCGGAAAAGATACTTGATATGATTTCAGTTTTCTTAAATTTAAAAAAGCTTTTTTTGTGACCCAAGGCATGATATGATCTATTCTGGAGAATGTTCCACGAGCACTTGAGAAAAAGTGTATTCTGTTGTATTTGGATGGAATGTCCTATAAATATCAATTAAGTCCATCTTTTTTAATGTATCATTTAAAGCTTGTGTTTCCTTATTTATTTTCATTTTGGATGATCTGTTCATTGGTGAAAGAGGGGAGCTAAAGTCCCCTACTATGATTGTGTTACTGTCAATTTCCCCTTTTTTGGCTGTTAGCATTTGCCTTATGTATTGAGGTGCTTCTATGTTGGGGGCATAAATATGTACAATTGTTATATCTTCTTCTTGGATTGATCCCTTGATCAATGTAGTGTCCTTCTTTATCTCCTGTAATAGTCTTTATTTTAAAGTCTTTTTTCTCTGATATGAGAACTGCTACTCTAGCTTTCTTTTGATTTCCATTTGCATGGAATATCTTATTCCATCCCCTATCTTTCAGTCTGTATGTGTCCCTAGGTCTGAAGTGGGTCTTTTGTAGACCGCATATTTACTGGTCATGTTTTGGGATCCATTCAGCCAGTCTATGTCTTTTGGTTGGAGCATTTAATCCATTTACATTTAAGGTAATTTTTTTTTTTTTTTTTGCGGTACGCGGGCTCCTCACTGTTGTGGCCTCTCCCATTGCGGAGCACAGGCTCCGGACACACAGGCTCAGCAGCCATGGCTCACGGGCCCAGCTGCTCCACGGCATGTGGGATCTTCCCTGACCGGGGCACGAACCCGCATCCCCTGAATCGGCAGGCGTATTCCCAACCACTGCGCCACCAGGGAAGCCCTAAGATAATTATTGATATGTATGTTCTTATTACCATTTTCTTAATTGTTTTGGGTTTGTTATTGTAGGTCTTTTCCTTCTCTTGTGTTTCCTGCCTAGAGGAGTTCCTTTATGATTTGTTGTAAGGCTCATTTGGTGGTGCTGAAGTCTCTTAGCTTTTGCTTGTCTGTAAAGTTTATAATTTCTCTCTCAAATCTGAATGAGATTCTTTGTTGGGTCGAGTCATCTTGGTTGTAGCTTTTCCCCTTTCATCACTTTAAATGTGTCCTGCCAGTTCCTTCTGGCTTGCAGAGTTTCTGCTGAAAGATCAGCTGTTAACCTTATGGGGATTCCCTTGTATGTTATTTATTGTTTTTCCCTTGCTGCTTTTAATATTTTTTCTTTGTATTTAATTTTTGACAGTTTGATTAATATATGTTTTGGCATGTTTCTCCTTGGGTGTATCTTGTATGGGACTCTCTGCAATTCCTGCACTTGATTAATGATTTCCTTTCCCATACTAGGGAAGTTTTCAACTATTATCTCTTCAAATATTTTCTCAGTCTCTTTCTTTTTCTCTTCTACTTCTGGGACCCCTATATTAGAATGCTGGTGTGTTTAATGTTGTCCCAGAGGTGTCTCAGATTGTCCTCAATTCTTTTCATTCTTTTTTGTTTATTCTGCTCTGCAGTAGTTATTTCCACTATTTTGTCTTCCAGGTCATTTATCCATTCTTCTGCCTCAGTTATTCTGCTATTGTTTCCTTCTATAGAATACTTAATTCCATTTATTGTGTTGTTCATCATTGTTTGTTTGCCCTTTAGTTCTTCTAGGTCCTTATTACACGTTTCTTATTTATTCTCCATTCCAGTTCCAAGATTTGGGATCATCTTTACTATCATTACTCTGAATTCTTTTTCCAGTAGACTGCCTATTTTCTCTACATTTGGTTGTTCTGTTGGGATTTTACCTTGCTCCTTCATCTGCTCTGTGTTTCTCTATTTTCTCATTTGGCTTTGGGGACTGTGTTTGGGGTCTCCTTTTTGCAGGCTGCAGATTCGTAGTTCCTGTTGTTTTTGGTGTCTGCCCCCAGTGGCTAAGGTTGGTTCAGTGGGTTGTGTAGGCTTTCTGGTGGAGGGGACTGGTGCCTGTGTTCTGGTGGGTGTGTCTGGATCTTGTCTTTCTGGTGGACAGGTCCACATCCGGTGGTGTGTTTTGGGGTGTCTGTGGCCTTGTTATGATTTTAGGCAACCTCTCTGCTAATGGGTGGGCCTGCATTCCTGTCTTGCTAGTTGTTTGGCATGGGATGTCCAGCACTGGATCTTGCTGGTCTCTGAGTGGAGCTGGGTCTTAGCATTGAGACGGATATCTCTGGGAGGCTTTCGCCATTTTGATATGACAAGGTGCCGGAGGCCTCTGGTAGACCAATGTCCTGAACTTGGCTCTCCCAACTCAGAGGCACAGGCCTGACAACCGGCTGGAGCACCAAGACCCTGTCAGCCACACGGCTGCGGATGAGAGCAAGAGGTAGCTTTGGTACATCTCAGAGACCACCAATGAGATTCACTGACCATTTTCTCTCCAGAAGTGAAGAAAACAAAATTCAGTCTTCGGCTAGTCAGCCACTTTGGTATCCAGCCTCTAACATGGCCCTAATTATCCCCTAATTATCTCCCAGTCTTCATGTACATATGTGGCTCCTTGCACTTGAAAAGGGCTGACTGTTTAACTAATAAGAACTTGCAGAAATGACACAGTGCAGCTTCCAAAGTTATAAAAGACATTGCAGCTTCTGCTTTGGTTTCTGCTAGATTACTCATCCTGGGGTAAGCCAGCTGCCACGTCATGAGGACACTCATGCAGCCCTAAGGAGAGATCCATGTGGCAAGGAACTGAGGTCTCTTAGCTACAGCCACGTGAGTGAGTCATCTCAGAAATCAAAAGATTTAATTTTATTTATTATTGGTTGTGTTTGGTCTTCGTTGCTGCACAAGGTTTCTCTAGTTTTGTCAAGCAGGGGTTACTCATTGTTGTGGTGCACGGGCTCCTCTTTGTGGTCGTTTCTCTTGTTGTGGAGTATGGACTCTAGGTGCATGGGCTTCAGTAGTTGTGTCATGCAGGCTCAATACTTGTTGCTTGCTGGCTCTAGAGTGCAGGCTCAGTAGTTGTGGCACATGGGCTTAGTTGCTGGGCGGCATGTGGGATCTTCCCAGACCAGGGATTGAACCCCTGTCCCCTGCATTGGCAGGCAAATTCTTACCCACTGTGCCACCAGGGAAGTCCAGTGTGCTCTTTTTTAAACCTAGTCTGTTTTCATTATTTTCTATCTTAACAATTCTGTATTAAATTTTAAAAAATAATACTCCTTTCTACCCCTCCTGTTTGAGGATTATATATGAAGAAGTATGTCTTATTTATGAATCTCAAATTTTCATCTTACTTTTAAGAAGTAATCACAATGTCAAGTATTTAATACCTTTCACTTCCACCTTGAAAAGCATGGATATTTAAGTGTTAATATAATTACCTTCCCTAGTCTATCGTTTTTACTTTTTGTTATGTATAAAACACAACTAAAAACATGCATGGTTTGTAAGGAAATGACAAATTTCAGAAAATTCAGAATCTGAATACACTCTATACATAGATTCTAGATAAAGACACAGAAAATTGCCAGATACTCAGAGGCCCCCTGGTCCCATTCTAGTGATTCCCCTTAAGGTTTAATATTGTTCTTGTATCTAACAATAAGATCGTGTTACCTGTGTTTTATATTTTATATAAATGTTATGGCACAGTAAAATCACTTTTGGATTGGGCTTTTTTATTTTATATTGCTTGTGAATATGCCTATATGGTTGCCTGTTGCTGTGATCGTGCATTTCCACTGTTGCATAGGATTCCATACTGTAAATATTTAACTATTAATTAATTTATTCCAATGTGTATTACAATATGAGTGATTTTCAGTTTGGGTCTATTGAGAATAGCACTGGTATATAAATTCTAGAACTTGAGCTTTGGTGGTGTGTGTATAAATTATTGTTCAGTATACATGTAGTAGTAAGATTTTAGAGTCATAGCTTTCATGTGTTTATCTTTGTTGATATTTCTAAATATTTCCAAAACATTTGTATGATTTTTCATCCTCAGCAGCAGTGAATGAGATTCAAGGATTATACACATTCTTGTCAAACATGGTAATACCCATCATTTTCATTTGAACTTTCTGGTTGGTGAGTGATAATTCTAGGTATCACCTTTTTGCATTTAATTGACTACTAAGAAACCAAGCATCTTTTGATATGTTTATTTAACATTCTGTACTCTCTTTTTTGAAATATCTTTTGGTATATTTTCCCCATTTTTGCTATTACATTATCTTCTTATTGATTACTTTTTTAACATCCGAAGACTTCTTATTTAGGGGTTTTTAATATATGCTCGCTATGAGTTTTTCTCTCTTTCTGTCTCTCCTCTTTTTTTAGATGAGTATCAGTTTTTAATGTTAATAATACCTAATTTGTTATTTTCCTACTTATTTATTTATTTAGTCTTATTTCTATTTATTTATGTAGTCTTTTTATCTGTAGCAGAACACATTATTTATTCTAAACAACAAATATGTTTTCATTTCTTCAATAATAAATCTAATTATTAATCTTTAAATTTAAGTTAATTTTCTAAACTAAATATGTTGTATCATAGTGAGTATTAATTTTTCTATGACAGTTGAAAGGTTACATTTATTCAGAAAATGTTGTATTCAGCTTTCTTTTCATTTGCTCCTACTTCTCATTGATTCACAGGGGTAAACATCACTTCATCCATGGATCTGACTTTTCTCTGATTTCTCATGGTCATTCTCACTAATTCGTCTTGCCTCCTGATATCTGTAGCAATCCCATTATTCCAGAGGAGCAAAAACCTTCCTTGGGCCTTTTTCCTCAGAAGATGGCTTATTCCCACATTTTAAATGGGAGATTGCAATAAGTTAGGAGAAAATGCCACAAGGGTCTCTCATTTTTTTTTCCGCATCTTGTATCCGCCTCTGCTTGCACTCTGTGTTCAAAGATTTTTGTACAACACATTGATGGAAGATGCCAGTTGTTTCTCTCCTTGGGGCAAAAGACAGATTAATTACCTGACAAATAAAATAAAGACAGTGTCTTGCTCTGTTCAAATGTTGGACAGGATTGCTTGCATCCTAATTTAAAAGTTTCAGGTGAGTGAAGCTTAGGATTCCTAAGCTTTAATCCATACTTGCACCATGCATAGCACCCAACAGGACTGCTTTACCTAACCCCATGAGACTTTTGTGTGCAAGTGGAACAGATAAAAATATAAAACTCTTGCTGTCTTTTTATGTCATAAAAATGATTTTTTGTCTCATTTAAGATATTTTTTTTCTAAAATCCAAAACTGTGTCAGGCTAAAATATTGGAATTTCAAATATGGTAAAATCTAAGACCCTTCAAATTTCTTTCCAATTTTGTTGATGATGGGATGCCGTCATGGGATGACTTCATGAAACACAATAGGTAAGATTCCTTCATAGGCCTGATTGGGGAATATGAAACTAATCCCCGGAAAAATCTGGACATTTTCTAATTCTCAAGTATTGGTTAAGATGGTAGAAAGGGCCCTTCATTGTCCTATATGTGAATGCAGATCAATTGAGAGAGGTGGGGATAAAACACACAGCCTACATATCCTTTATGTTTGTTGTACTACTAGTAGAAAGAGGAAGGGTCAACATGTCACCATGGTTGATATAGCAAATAAGCTGCTTGAAAGTACACAGAAATATACCTGCTTGTTACCCCCTCTTTTGGTGTGCCCTGATACTTCCCACAACTTAGGTACCAACTCCATCAGCATTAAGTAGAAATCCAAAGAAATCTATTCTTTGGAATTATGAGGAAGGGAAGACTCGAAAATTTTATAGCATGCTCTATACAAGTCTACACTTCACCATCCTTATCTATGTCATGCCATGCATGGAGGGTCAGTAGGTTCAGGGGATTCTGGAAGCACCAAGGTCTGTGGGGTTAATCACAGCTGCATTCATGGGCAGTAAAAGAGAAGGGCCTTATCTTGCTCACTTTCTCGATGCTAGTAGCTACAAAAAGAAGAGGACAGCAGACATCTTAGGGAGAAGAGCCAACATGAAATGAAATGTCCTAATTACTCTAGGCAACCTCTCATGATAGCCTCCCATAACTCCTCAAATCCCTACATACTTGCACAAGGGATAGTGTAATATTACTGGAGCGTGTGACTGCAGATTAACATTATTTTTGTTGAAAAAAATAAAAGTAGCTTCAAATGATAGGGTTTGACAAGGGTTCACAGTGCAAGGAAAACTATTGTAACAATGTGGACAGAACGCTTTGGATGGATTCATCATGTTTTTGTTTTTTTTCTGCTTCAGAGTCTGTAGTATAGATTGGTGTGTTCCAAGATGTATTCCCGCTTCTTATAAGTTTTAGATGGAATATCCCATTAGGAAGAAGTGCACGTAAGGAAGATTAGTGAGTCAAACTGCTCTGCCCTCTGTCAGCAGTGGGTACAAAGGGTTTGAGACCAACTGCTTTCACCCTTTGATGTGCAAAGTTTTCACTATATGAATGATGTTTTTTTTGTTTGCAGATCAGGAGCCTTGGTCTCAATATCCCTGTTTAAAAAGTGTTATCACATGTCTGCCAGAAAGAATTGCTGATGATACTGGAAAAAATTGAGAGTTATCCTTAACAATTAAGGGTTTTGTAGCAACATGGATGGACCCAGAGATTTTTATACTGAATGGAGCAAGTCAGACACAGAAAGACAGGTATCATTTGATATTGCTTATATGAGGAATCTAAAAAAAATGTACAAATGAACTAATAGAGTTGTGAAATAGAGTCATGGATATAGAAAACAAACTTATGGTTACCAGGGGATAAGTGTGGAAGGGATAAATTGGGAGATTGGGACTGACCTATACACACTAGTATATATAAAATAGATAAGTATTGATAAGGGCCTGCTTTATAGCACAGGGAACTCTACTCAATTGTGTGTACTGGCCTATATGGGAAAAGAATCTTAAAAAAAAACAACAAGGGTTTTGGGATTATAAAATAAATATAAATGTGTAAACCTTTAATATGAAAGGAAAATCAGTTAACTCTGTGGTCCCTGTTATGGTGTAAACATTTTGTACGTCTAATTTTAAAATTTTGAAACCCAGCTCCCATGTTGATGGTATTAGGAGGTGGGGCTTTTGGGAGGTGATTAGGTCATGAGGCCAGGGACCTGAAACATGGGATTAGTGACCTAATAAATGTAGCACACAGATCTCATGCCCATCACATAATTTCATTGCCGAGCGAGAAGACCCACATTATGAACAAGATATTGTTCCCTCACCAGACACCAAGTCAGCTGCCAACTTGTTCTTTTTCAAAATAATTAATTAATTAATTAATTAATTAATTAATTAATTTTTGGCTGTGTTGGCTCTTTGTTGCAGTGTTCAGGCTTCTCATTGGGTGGCTTCTCTTGTTGCAGAGCATGGGCTCTAGGCATGAGGTTTTCAGTAGTTGTGGCACACGGGCTAAGTAGTTGCGGCCTGTGGGCTGTAGAGTACAGGCTCAGTATTTGTGGTGCTCGGGCTTAGTTGTTCCTTGGCATGTGGGATCCTCCCGGACCAGGGCTCGAACCCGTGTCCCCTTTATTTTTAGGCAGATTCTTAACCACTGCGCTTCCAGGGAAGCCCCTGGTCACTTGTTCTTGAACTTTTCAGCCTCAGCAATTATGAGAAAACAAAAAATATTCTGTTGTTTATAAAATACCAAGGCTCTCATATTTTGTTACAGCAGTCAAAGAGCTGGCTGAGGAGAAATATCTGTGAGCTTGAAGACATATCAAGAGAAACCTTTAAATCTCAAAAGAAAAGAGAAAATGGGCAGGAAATAAATCAACAGAACAGAGTAGTCAATAATTGTGGAACAGTGAAAATTCTGTGACCTATACATAATGGGTATAGCAGGAGGAGAATAAAGATAACAAAGAACAGAAAATATTTTTAAAAATGACTGAGAATCTCCCTAAATGAATGTCTGACACTAAATCCACAACATCCCAACTTAGAGGAACATATGAATAGTAAAGAAAACTGACCAATATCTCTCAGAAACATCAATGCAAAAATCCTCAACAAAATATTAACAAATCAAATCTAACAATATTTTGAGAGAATTTTATATCATGAATGAGAGGGAATAATCTCAGGAATGCAAGGCTGATTCAACATTCTAAAATCAAATAATTATATCCATCATATCAAGACCCTAAAGACAATCATTAGCATATCAATAGATTCAGAAGAGCTTTGAAAAAATCTAACACCCATTCTTCATAGAAGCTCTCAGTTAAAGAAATAGACTGGAGCTTTCTCAAGTTGATAACAAAGATATAGAGGAAACTTTTATCTTACATCATGATTAATGGTCAAAAACCTGAAGCTTTTCCACTAAGTTCAGGTAAAAGCAAGGATGTCCCCTTTCATGACTCCTTTTCCATATTTTACTCCAAGTCCTTGCTAATGCAATAAGGCAAAAAAAATAAATAAATACAGATTGGGTAGAAAAAAATGAAAGCGGCCTAAATAAAATGTGAACCAATATACTTTATGGACACCTCACCAAAGAAAATAGACACTATGCATATAAGTATACAGAAGAATAATCCAGATTACATACTGCCATGAAAGAGCAAATTAACAATACAATTACATACAATTTTAGCCATTAGAATAGCTAAAATGTGAACAATGACAAGAACAAATTTTTTAGGGGATGTGGAACGATAGGAAATGTCATTTGTTATTGGTGGAAATGAAAAATGATACAGCTACTTTGGTAGTCCGATTGACACTTGCTATAATATTGAATATTCCGTTACTGTACAATCCGGCAAGTGTTCTCATGGATATTTACTGAAAGTAGTTTAAAACATACTTCCAGACGAAAACCTGCATATGGATATTTATAGCACCTAATTCAATATTGCCAAAATGTGAATGGAACTAAGGTGTCCTCCAATAGGTGAATGAAATGATATAGTATTAATATATTCTGGGAATGGGATAATATTGAGCACTAAAAAAGTAAGCTATCAAGCCATAAAAATACATGGGAATTCTTTTTTTCTTTTGAAATATAGGTGATTTTCTCTATTTTGTAATTTAAATTTTATTGGAGTATAGTTGATTTACAATGTTGTCTTCATTTCAGCTTCACAGCAAGTGATTCAGTTACACATATGCATATATTCATTCTTTTTCAGATTCTTTTATGATAAAGGTATTCCCAGAATATTGAGTAGAGTTCCCTGTGACATACAGTAGGTCCTTGTTGCTTATCTATGTTATATAGAGTAGTATTCGTATGTTTACCCCAAGTTCCTGATTTATCCCTACCCCCCACCTTTCCCCTTTAGTAACCATAAGTTTGTTTTCCAAGTCTGTGAGTCTGCCTCTGTTTTGTAAGTTAGTTCATTTGTATCAATTTTTAGCTTCCACCTAGAACTGATATCATACAGTATTTGTCTTACTGTGTCTGACTTACTTCACTTAGTACAATCATCTCTAGGTCCATCCATGTTACTGCAATTGGCATTATTTTCTTCTATTTTATGGCTGAGTCATATTCCGTAATATATATATGTATCACATATTCTTTACCTATATTCATATGTTGATGGACATTTTGGTTGCTTCCATGTCCTTGCTATTGTAAAGAGTGTTGCAGTGAACATTGGGGAAGATGTATATTTTCGATTTATGCTTTCCTCCAGATATGCGCACAGGAGTGAACTTGCTGGATCATCTGGTAGCTCTATTTTATTTCATTTCATTTCATTTCATTTCAATTTCAATTTTTTGGAGTATAGTTGATTTACAATGTTGTGTTACTTTCTGCTGCACAGCAGAGTGAAGCAGTTGTACATATATCCAATCCTTTTTGGATTCCTTTCCCATACAGGTCATTACAGAGTATTGAGTAGAGTTCCCTGTGCTATACAGTAGGCCGTTATTTGTTATCTCTTTTATATATAGTGGTATGTATATGTCAAACCCAATTTCCAGTTTATCCCTCCCACCTCCCCTTACTCTGGTAACCTCCATTCTGTGCTCCACATTGGCTGTTACCAATTGGCATTGCCACCAGTAACATAATATTGGTGGCGCAGTGGTTAAGAATCTGCCTGCCAGTGCAGGGGACACAGATTCGAGCCCTGGTCCAGGAAGATCCCACACGCCGCAGAGCAACTAACCCCATGCACCACAACTACTGAGTCTGCGCTCTAGAGCCCACGACCCACAACTACTGAGCCCACGTGCCACAACTACTGAAGCCTGTGTGCCTAGTGCCTGTGCTCCACCACAAGAGAAGCCACCGCAAACAGAAGGCTGCGTACCACAATGATGAGTAGCCCCCGCTTGCTGAAACTATAGAAAAGCTGCACGCAACAACAAAGACCGAATGCGGATTAAAAAAAAAACATAATAATAAGTAGTAGGTTTCTCTTTTTTCCACACACTCTGAAGCATTTCTTGTTTCTAGACATTGTGAGGATGGCTATTCTGAGTGGTTCCGGGTGATACAGCTTTGTACATCTGATTTATATTTCTCTAACTTAAAGCAGTGGTGAGCATCTTCATATGTGCTTTTTTTTTGAACAGTGTGAGTAAAATTTACCCCTTGAAAAAGGGTTATTGAAAGGTTACCTTGTTTTGAAGTCTATTTCGATTACCTACCCCAAGACATTTTTTTTTTTTTTTTTTTTTGTGGTATGTGGGCCTCTCACTGTTGTGGCCTCTCCCGTTGCGGAGCACAGGCTCCGGACGCGCAGGCTCAACGGCCATGGCTCACGGGCCCAGCCGCTCCACGGCACGCGGGATCTTCCCAGACCGGGGCACGAACCCGCGTCCCCTGCATCGGCAGGCGGACTCTCAACCACTGCGCCACCAGGGAAGCCCCCCAAGACATTTTTTGAGGGCTATTGTCAATTACAGCTCCCCAGGCATTGTGAATATGAAGTGCCTATAAGGTCCAGTTTTAGAATTGTAGTTATGGGAAACAGAAGGCGGCAGGATTCCTACTGTCCCTCTCTGGTTACTGACACAACCTTAGATGTAGGGAAAGTCCTGTTCCTGGGTTTTAAATTAGAGTGGAATGTGCCCGACCAAACATGTAAGGGCTTCTGTCCCATTCCTCCTTCCCCCTTACCCTTCATCCCCCGAACAAGTATAAACCCCTGCAAAATCACCTGTTGAGGGTGCTGTCTTGTAGAATGGGATGACCCTAACGAAGGAGTCGGGATGTCAGAACCCAAACACCAGATTATGTTGAGACCAGATGATTTTCCAAATGTCATCCAGCCCAGAGAGTCCACCATCCTTTGGGTGTCAGAGGGTTGGTTTAGTAGTATGAGGGCACACTTAGATCTGGAGATTGTGATCCCATGCAGAGGAGACCAGGTACTACATGTTCAAGGGGTCGAATTAGCTGGCATATCCTCCCAAGGTCCTCAGGCCCACAACAGTCCAGCCTTGGGTCCAAATCGGGTCTGTGTCCAGGGATGTGACACTAGCACGTTCACCATGACTAAATGAATTTAGTGATCATTTTTCTTTTCTATAATTTAATTTTAAATTTGTAATGGAGTATAGTTGATTTACCATGTTGTGTTCATTTTTGATATACACCAACATGATTCATTTATACAGAGATGACTATATATTCTTTTTGGAATTATTTTCCCATTGAGGTTACTAAAGGGTGTTGAGAAGAGTTCCAAGTGCTCTACAGCAGGTCCATGTTGATTACAAGTTTTCTCTCTGTAAATATGTATATATAACTCCAACCTCATGATTTATGCCTCCAACACACCTTTCCAGTTTGGTAACCATAAGTTTGTGTTCTAAGTCTGGGACTCTGTTTCTGTGTTGTAAGATAGTACCTTTGTATCAATTGTTAGATTCCACCAATAAGTAATATCATATGATATTTATCATTGTCTGATTTATGACACTTAGTATGAATGTATCTATGTCCTTCCGAGTGGCTGCAAATGGCCTTATTCCATTCATTTCATGGCTGAGTAATATTCCATTGTACATATCTACCATCATTTCTTTATCCAGTCTTCCTTCCAAGGATGTTTAGGTAGCTTCCAAGTAGAGGCTCTTGTAAACAGGGTTGCTTAAATTTTGGAGTGCCTGGGTCCTGTCAATTTACGTTTTTTCCAAGATACAGGCCCAGGAGTGGAAGCAGCATATGCTCTGAAGCTCTGTGTTTTAGATTTTTAAGGAATCACCACCCACTGCTCCACAGTGGCTGTTAGCAATTTACATTCCCACCATCAGCTTGTCAGGGTTCCCTTTGCTCCACGCCCTGTCCTGCATTTCAGGTTTTAAACTTTGTGAGCTTGGCCATTCTGACTGGTGCGAAGTGATACCTCTTTGTAGTGTTAATTTACATTGCCCGTCTGTTTTGTTGGCCAAAAATGGAGTAAGGGTTTTTCCTGAATATATTAAGGAATAACACATACGGCCTTTTTGGCCAACTGCATCATTGGCGATGTTCAGCAGCTTTGCATGTGCTTTAATGGCGAGTGCAAACTACCTCTTGAAATCCCTTTCCTGCAATTCTGCCTTGATTACAAGGTCTTTACGAATATTTGGCTCAAGAAATGACTCCTTTAGAGGTGTCAGTTACAACCCTGCATGTTTTTGAATTGCAGTGCCCCTGAGCACCAGTTTTCAACTTGTTTAGGGAAGCAGCCACAAAGGGGCAGGATTTCTACAGACCCATTCCGGTTACTGGGGCACCTGAAATATAGGGAAATTCTTCTCCCAGATTAGGAAACTAGAGTGGCATATGCCTGTCCAAACATCTAGGGCTTGTGTCTCAGTCCATCCCCCCATTCCCCTTCTTCACACGGAAAATTCCAAGCTGTGCAAAACCGGCTGTTGAGTGTGCTGCCTTCCCAAAGTGGGGAGACTCTAAGGAAAGGAGCTGGGGAACCCAAATACCAGGAGAAGTGGAGATGAGGTGACTTTCCCAAACTCTTCCCGAGCAGACGGTGTGCCATCCTCTGTAAGTCCCATTCATGTTTTAGCTCTAGGAAGGGTCCCCTGCACCTTTTGATATGGGACCCATGGAATGGGGGCCAGGCAGTATTACTCTAAAAGTGCTGCATTTGCTGTCCCATCCTCACCAAGCCTCTCAGACCCATGAGTGTAGAGCCTTAGGTCCCATCCAGCTGTGTGTCTAGATGTGTTCAGTCCAGGTTGCATCACAGCCCTTGAACAAATTTTGTAAGAATTTCTGTCTCTCTCATTGTCTTTTTTTTGTTCTTGTTATTTAATTGTATAGTGGGGTATAGCTGATTTTCAATACTGTGTTTCTTCCTGCTCTACATCTATCCACTTGATTCACTTAACGAGAGACATCAATAAATTCTTTTACAGATTCTTACCAGTCTTATATATCCTTTTCTGGTGACAACAGTGTGCTGAGTCCAGCTCTTTGAGCTATACAGTAGGTCCTGTCGATTACCTATTTTGTTTCTGGAACAGTATCTATGCTAATTGCAACCTCCTGATTTATGCATCACCCCGCCCCACCATTCTCCTTTAGCAGCCATAAGTGTGTTTTCTAAATGTGTGACTCTGTTTCTGTTTTGTAATTGAGTTCATGTGTAGCCATTTTTAGATACCATCTGTAAGTGGTACCTTATGATAGGTGTCTTTTTATGTCTGACTTATGTCACTTAGCATGATTGTACCTCAGTCTCCACGAGTTGCTGCAACTGGCCTTATTTCACTGATTTAATTGCTCAGGAATATTCCATTGCACATAAGTACCACATCTTCTTTATCCATTTTTTTACTTCCAAGGACAAGTAAGTTTTACCCAAGTCGAGGCATTTCTAAACAGAGCAGCACTAAACATAGGGGTGCCTGTGTCCAGTCGATTTTTGGTTTTCCCAAGATATACGCCCAGGAGTGGAAGTGCCCTATACCCTGTAGCTCTGTTTTTTAGATGTTTTAGGAAACACCATACACTTCGCCAGAGTGGCTGTAGGCTATTTACATCCCCCCGCATCAGCTTATCAAGGCACACTTTTCTCCATGGCCTGTGCTGCATTACTGGTTTTACACTTTTCCAGGATGGCCTTTTGACGAATGCTAAGTGAGACATCTTTGTAGTGCTGATTTGCATATCACACAAGTTTGGATGGCCAAAAAGGGTGTATGCGTTTTTCCTGAATATATTTATTTTTATGATGCAGTTTAGCTGATTTCCACTGCTGTGTATATGCCGCTTTACACCCACTTTATTCACTTACAGAGAGATATCAATAAATACATTTTAAGATTCTTACTACTCAGATACATTCTTCTGCAGTGAATAAGGTGTGTTGAGTCCAGTTCATTGAGCAAGGCGTAGGTCTTGTCTATTACATATTTGGTTTATGGAACGGTATCTGTGCTAATTTCAAACTCTACTTTTATGCATCACCCCACCTCACATTTCCCCTTAAGCAGGCATAAGTATGTTTTCTAAATGTGTGACTGTGTTCTGTTTTGTAATTCACTTCATGTGTAGCGATTTGTACATTCCCTGTATAAGTGACATATTATGACAGACTTCTTTTTCTGTGTTACTCATTTCACTTAGAATCATCATAGCTAAATCCACTCATTATGATACTACTAGCCTTATGACATTGATTACATGTCTGAGTGATATTCCATTGTATATAAATACCACAACTTCTTTATCCATTTTTCTCTTTCCTATGATATATAAGGTGTACCAAAGTCGATGTTCTTGTAAACAGAGCACCCCTAAACTTTGGGGTGCCTGAGTCCTGTCGATTTTGGTTTTCCAAAGATATACGCCCATGAGTGGAAGTGCCCTAGGCTCTGTAGCTCTGTTGTTTAGATGTTTTAGGAAACACCATGCACTTCTCCAGAGTGGCTGTTGGCAATTTATATCCCGCCCATCAGCATAACAAGGCTCCCTGTTCTCCACGGCCTGTCCTGCCTTTCTGGATTTTACACATTTTTCGGATGGCCCTTTTGACTGGTGGGAAGTGAGACTTCTTTGTAGTGCGGATTTGCATTGCCCACTTGCTTGGTTGGCCGAAAAGTGTATATGCGTTTTTTCCTGAATATATTCAGGAAAAAACGCATACACCCTTTTTGTCCAACTGCATCATTGTCGAAGTTCTGCCGCTTTTCATGTGCTTTAAAGGAGAGTCCAATCTACTGCTTGAAATCTGTTTCCTGCAATTCTGCCTTACTTTCAAATCCTCTTCATTGCCTTACGTCAATATATTTTTGGACGTTAGTTGTCATTTATAACTCTGCAGGTTTGTGAATTGCAGTGCCCCTGAGCTCCATTTTTCAACTCACTTTCTTGTGATGTGGCCGCAAAACCGTAGGATTGCTTCAGGCCCTATTTTGGTTCCTGGGCGGCAGGCTGAGCCTTTGGTTAATTCTTCTTCCTGATGGGATATCAGAGTGACATGTGCCTGTCAAAACACCTAGAGCTAGTCTCTCATTGGTTCCCCCTCTTCCCGTTCATCTTCCGCACAAATTGCAAACTGTGTGAAACAGGAGATTAAAGGCGCTGATTCTCCAAGTGGGGAGATTGTTAGTCAAGTGGCTGGAATGGCGAACTCGAGCACCAGGAGATGTAAAATGAGGTGCATTTTAGACACCTTTCCCGATTGCACGGTGTACAGTCCTCTGGGTTTCCCACGCATGTTTTAGCTGTAGGAAAATTCCTTTGAACCTGCAGATTTGGGACCAATGGAATGGGTAGTAGGCAGTATTACTTTAAAGGGTCTGCATTTCCTCACCCAACCTCACTAATTCTCTTATCACGAACAGTTTCCAGCCTTATGTCTCATCCTGCTGTGGGTCTAGATGTGTCCAATCCATGTTGCATCACAGCCCCTGAGCAAAAGTAAGAATGTTTCTCCATCTCACTCTCTTATATATTTTTAAAATTTATTATTATATTGGTTACAGCTGATTTTCAATGCTCTGTTTTTGGCTGCTGTACATCCACTTGATTCATGTACAAATAGACATCAATAAATTCTTTTTCAGATTCTTACCTGTTGTATATATTCTTTTCTGGTGACTTGAGTGTGCTGAGTGAAGTTCTTTGAGGTACCGTGTAGGCCTTGTCAATTATCAATTTGGTATTTGGAACGGTATCTTTGCTAATGTCAACCACCTGGATAATACCTCACCCTTCCCCACCTTTCCTCTTTAGCAGCCTTATGTGTGTTTTCTACATATTTGACTATGTTTCTGTTTTGTAATTTATTTCATGTGTAGCCATTTTTGATTCTACCTTTAAGTGATATCTTATGATATGTGTCTTTTTCTTTTTGACTTATGACACTTAAAATGACCATATGTAACTCCTCCTCCAGTTGTTGCAACTGGCCTTATTTCATTGATTTCCAGGCTGAGTAATATTCCACTCTACATAAGTACCACATCTCTTTTATCTATTTTTTCCTTCCAGGGACATTTAGGTTATATCCTAGTCGAGGCTCTTTTAAACAGAGAGGCTTTAAACATTGGGGTGCCTGTGTCCTGTCGATTTTTGTTTTTCCCAAGATATACGCCCATGAGTGCAAGTGCCCTATGCTCTGTAGCTCATTTTTTAGATGTTTTAGTAAACACAATACACTTCTCCCGAGTGGCCGTTGGCAATTTATATTTCCACTGTCAGCCTCACAGGGCTCCCTTTTCTCCTCGCCCTGTCCTGCATTTCTGGTGTTTACACTTTATGAAGATGGAACTTCTGACTGATGCGAAGTGATACCTTTTGTAGTATTGATTTCCAGTGCCCAACTGTTTGGTTGGCGAAAAAGGGTGTATGCCCTTTTCTTGAATGTATTCAGAAACGCCTATGCCCTTTTGGGCCAACTGCATCGTTGGCGATGTTCAACCCCTTTTCTTGTGCTTTAATGGTAAGTCCTTTCTACCTCTTCTAATCCCTTTCCTGCCATTCTCCCTTGCTTACAAGTCCTTTTCTGTGACTTACCTCAAGACATTTTTCGACGATAGATATTTTCAGCTCTGCAGTTTTGTGAATTTTAGTGCCCCTGAGTTCCATTTTTCAACTTGTGTTTTTGGGAACTGGCCACAAAACAGCGGGATTTCCTCAAGCCCTATTCTGTTTCCGTGGGCAATCCTAGCCTTTGGTCAATTCGTCTTCCTGATTGGAAATTAGAGTGACATGTGCCTGTCCGAACACCTAGGACTTGTCTCTCATTGTTTCTCATCCTTCTGCTTCGTCCTCTGGACAAATTCCAAACTGTGCGCAACAGGATGTTGACGGTGCTGACATCCCCAAGTGGGGAGATTGTTAGGAAAGACGCTGGAGTGGTGAACCCGAGCACCAAGAGATGAGGAGATATGATGCCTTTTCCAAACTCTTCCCGATCAAACGGTGTACCATCCACTGGGTGTACAAGGCATGTTTTAGCAGTAGGAAGGGTCCCGTGCATGTAAGGAGAACACGAGGGATTTTTCCAAATCAGTGTCTCCCCGAACCCCAACCTGGGAAATTTTTAAGCTACGACTACACGTGTGTTCATTAAGGGCCTTGGGAAATAGGCAGAGTCCGAACTTTAGGTGATTGAAGTCTTCAGGGTGAGAAGCGCTCACCATCGGCTTCCCTTAGGTTGATAGATGATGTTGATAAAAATATCTATTCTTTTTCAGATTATTTCCCCTTATAGGTTATTGCAAAATATTGAATGTAGTTCCCTGTGCTATACAGTAGTTCCTTGTTGATGATCTATTTTATACATAGTAGTGTATGTGTTAATCCCAAACTGTTAATTTATCCCTCCTCCCACCTTTCCCCTTTGGTAATAATAAATTATAAGATTTTATACTTCTCAGAAATGGGGGAGCTGAAAGAGAGGTATCATTTTCAGTGGAAAAGCATTCAAAACAAGATTGAAGCTTCAGCCAAGATTATTAGATGTACATCCTTGGAAAGAAATCACTTCATTTCTCTAATGTTGACCTGACAAATAAGACAGACCTCATCACTGAACTTGCTTATAATAAAGTGATGGAAATATCAGATGGAAGTGTTAGAAATATCTTATTTTACCCGAGCCTTATACAGTGCTCTATGTTAATTACAGTTTGGCTCACACATCTGTTCATTGAAGTTACAATGTTCTCAATTTCTGTTACTGATCCTCCAGAATGGGGCCCAACAAGGGTCCCCCTGCCCAGTGTCATTGGAGCCAACAGATCGTGACTGAGTTTGGTTCAGAAGCAAAGGAAACTTTATATTTTGATCAGAGAATGGAGAGGTGAGAGCGGGCCCTCCCCCGCGGGCTGTGGGCGGAGCTGCTGTGTTGGGATCCCGGCAGCATCAGCGGGAGGGAGGGGGCAGAGCTCTCGAGGGCCGGGTTAGCTGCAGCTCAGGCTCTATGTCGTGGAGTCTGCATGGGGCCCGCGAGCTGAGGTGTCAACCCAGCCATTCTGCACTAGGAAATCGGGTCTGAAGTGCCGGGTGTGGGACCTCTGCATACGGAACCCTAGGAGCACGTGAAATTAGACAAAGCACAAAGGAAAAACAGGTTAGACTTTATTTTATTGCCCAGATTCTATTTTTATCTCCCAAGAATTTTTAATGGGCTTTGCCGGTGACAAACACCTCCTCTGCCTTTTGTCCCGTTCCTCATTCTTGGGGTGCTGAGAGTTCAGACCCCTCTTCTGTAAGTGCTTCGTGCTGAGTTGGGAGTCCTCATACTCGGGGGTGGGGAGGGGCAGAACTTCTCCCTGACAGCCTCCAGGTGAGGTTGATTGTCCCCAGGCCTCCTGCCTCACTGCTCGTCTGCCTGAGCACCAGCATTGGAAGTGTTATAGATTCTACTGACCTTTCAGGGTCCAGGAAAGAGATGCACAGAGACGCTGGGGGGCCCAGTTTTACCCCACCCCACATTTGTTCGGCCACCTTAGGCAGACGGTTTCTGCCAGCCTAGATACTCTGAGCAGTAGTCTGTGCTTTCTTCAATTAGGCCCCTGAATTAACGTACAAACAGCACCAGGTGCCAGAGCCCTGCCCGCTCAACTCCCAGACAGTCCAGGGTCAGTGGTGATCCAGGACCATGACGGCCACTTAGTCAATGGCCTTTTGAAGTAGCCAGGAGTCCAGCCGGTCTTATTGGCCGCTGTCACCGTGGTGTCTGTAGGCTTTTCTGTGGTGACAGCATGATATACGGTTCCCCCTCCAAGCTTATTAGCTCCCCTCTGGGTGCAGTAAGTCCTGCAAGCAGTAGTCTGCTCTTTTGGGGCACAGTCTTGTTTTCTGAGAGAAACTCCAGGTCAAGTGATGGTCACACAAGTCGTCATGGGGGCCCATTGCCCCCGGTTGTCTCTCTGGGGGATGGAGTTGGAGGGCCTCCTCACTAGAGGTCAGTGTGCCCACGGAGCGACCCCTGCAACTTCAGGGCATGGTGGGTGGTTAGGATCACCACGTTGGGTCCCCTTAGGAGGGAGCTGGCCTTGCGGGCTGCTGATTTCCAGATTTTTAGATACCCCCAGTATCCTGGCCAATGGGGCGGCGGGCCAAGCCCTTGGTGACCGTAGTTTATCCTACCTGGAGGGCATTCTTGCGTTTTTCCATTTCAAGTGGTCCCAGTTTTTGCACTAATACTCCAAGAGCGATTCACCTTTGAATGGGAATGTAAAGGTCAAAGGGTTTAGCTAAATTAGGGAGTTCCAGGGCAAGGGTCTGAATTAACTGCTCTTTCCATTCTTGAAAGGCCGATTCTGGATTCTATTCAAAAGGATCATCATCTTTTCCTTTCAGTTTTTCATATAGAGGCCCAGCTATTAGACTGTAGTTAGGGATCCAGATGCAGCAAACCCCGGCCTCCCCAGGAACCCATAAGCTGTCTTCTAGTTTTAGAAGGGGTAAGGCTGCAAATGGCTTCTTCCCTTTCCTGGGATGGGCTTCTCCGACCTTCTTTGAAAATGAAGCCCAGGCAGGTCACCTTAGTCTGTGATATTTGAGCCTTTTTCTTGGACACCTTCTATCCTTTATTGGCTAGGTAGTTCAGAGGCCTCCTTAGTAGGGCTGGCGATCAGAATGTCATCTGCATATTGAAGGAAGGTTCCCTTTTCCAGAGGTAGAACTTTTAGGCCTTTAGCTAACGTTTCCCCAAAGATGGTGTGGGAATTTTTGAACCCTTGAGGCAGGACGGCCCAGCATTATTGTTTTTGTTCTATGTTGAGTCCTGCCACTCACAAGCCAAAATTTCTTGTGACTCTGGGACGAATGGAATGCAGAAGAAGGTATCATCTAAGTCTAATACAGAATACCATGTCCTGGTGGATGGTAGAATGACCAGCAGGGTGTAGGAATTAGGAACTACTGGATGTATATCCTCGGTGGCTCCACTGACTTTCCTGACATCCTTTACCAGGTCCCCAGCAGCCCAGGGGGGTCTCGTGGTCAGGCCAATCCCAGGATATGGAGCTCACCTGGGCAGGTCCCCAGCGGCCAACGGGGCTCTCGTGGTCAGGCCCCTCCCAGGATATGGGGCTCACCTGGGCAGGTCGCCAGCAGCCCACCGGGCTCTCGTGGTCAGGCCACTCCCAGAATACGGAGCTCCCCTTGGCAGGTACACCAGCAGGGCTGGGCACACAGGAACCGTGCACATAGCCCACCTTGCAGAGAACCCCCAGCTCACCTGTCACTCACAGCTGACACAGAACACCTCAGAGCAGGACTTGAACTAACAAACAGCAGCTCTGACAGGTCTGTGACCCTGGGCTTCACTCTGTGCAGCCTCCCTCCACCTGCTCTTAAAGAGGCTTCCACTGCAGCCGGGGCACCAGGCCTCTCTCTCCACCCACCATACCTCCTCTCCCTGACTCCTGGGTTCCTCTCATTAGGAGAGGATATTCTTGAAGTTGTCTCCCACTCATGGGCCAGATAAAATGATTAGAACACAAGCCGGAGCTGCAGCCCCTTGTCTTTCCTGACTCTCAGGAGCCCACACCTGTTCCTTGGACCTGGCCCATTCAGAAAGGCCCATTTTCTGCACCTGTGAGCCCCTGAGGGGTGAGGATTGGCTGACCTGGGCAGCCTGACCCTGCTGGCCAGCCCTCCCTAGGTGTGCCTGGGTTGAGGTCAATATAAACACCCCTCCAGGCAGCAAGAGCCCCTGTAGCTGTGCCTAACGCCATATTCTCTGCCCCGTCAGCAGTGTCGGGGCTGGACTGGTGGGAGGGAGTGAGGGGCCACGGCTTTGTGGGTGGCCCGGTGTGAGTGGGGCTCTGCTGGACTTTCTGCAGGAGTTGCCGGGCTGCCATCTGCTAAAGAAGAGGATGTGTCACCCATACCTGCCACTGGACGTTCTCCCCGGGCAGAGGTGAGGAAGGAAAAAAGCAGTGGGGGCCGGGACAGGAGGGGTATCTCAGGCAGGGAAATGGAAAGCTTCCAGAAGAGCGCCCAGGGGCAGGACCATCCTGGCTGGCTTGCAGGCACCAAGTCGGCCTGCGTGCTGTGGCTGGTGTGGCTCCACGGCCCTTCCTCTAGGCTTTCAAGTCCTTGCACACATTCAGGTGTTTTACCTGGGAAGGGTGGGAACAGTTCAGCGGCAGCTGTCCTGGGGCTCAGCTCACGTTTACTCACAGACGCCTCGGCACGGTCCCCCAGCTTTGCAATGAGGACGCTCCTTGCGGGGGGGCTGCTGGCTGCATGGGAGACGATTCCCCACCTCTGACCAACTTCAGAATTGTTTACCACTGGAGCAAATGCCTGATAGGGTTTTCCTCTGTATGACCGGTGGGTTCTGTTTTTTCTCTTTTTTCTTTTTTTCTTTTTTGGCTCAAGGTAGGTTTTATTCCTCTTCTTATATTTATAGATATAAGCATGGAAATAATTCATTCATATAAATATGTCTATAGGAAGGAAAGAACTTTTTTTGTTTTTTAAAAAATATTATTTTAATTTTTAATTTAATTTTATTTTTTTATACAGCAGGTTCTTACTGGTTATCTATTTTATACATATAAGTGTATATATGTCAATCCCAGTCTCCCAATTCATCCCACCACCACCACCCTGCCACTTTCCCCCCTTGGTGACCATACATTTGTTCTCTACGTTTGTGTTTCTATTTCTGCCTTGCAAACCGGTTCATCTGTATCGTTTTTCTAGGTTCCACATATATGCTTTAATATACGATATTTGTTGTTCTCCTTTAGACTTACTTCACTCTGTATGACAGTTTCTAGATATATCCACGTTTCTACAAACGACCCAATTTCATTCCTTTATATGGCTGAGTAATATTCCATTTTACATATGTACCACATCTTTTCCATTCGTTTGTCTATGGGCATTTAGGTTGCTTCCATGGCCTGGCTATTGTAAATAGTGCTGCAATGAACATTGTGGTGAATGTGTCTTTTTGAATTATGGTTTTCTCTGGGTATGTGCCCAGTAGTGGGATTGCTGGGTCATATGGTAATTCTATTTTTAGTTTTTTAAGGAACCTCCATACTGTTCTCCGTAGTGACTGTATCAATTTACATTGCCACAAATAGTGCAAGAGGGTTCTCTTTTCTCCACACTGTCTCCAGCATTTGTTGTTTGTAGATTTTCTGATGATGCCCATTCTAACGTGTGAGGTGATACCTCATTGAAGTTCTGGTTTATATTTCTCTAATAATTAGTGATGTAGAGCAGTTTTTCATGTGCTTCTTGGCCATTTGTATGTCTTCTTGGGACAAATGTCTATTTAGGTCATCTGCCCATTTTTGGATTGAGTTGTTTGTTTTTTTACTGTTGAGCTGCATGAGCTGTTTATAAATATTGGAGATTAATCCTTTGTCTGTTGATTCATTTGCAAATATTTTCTCCCATTCTGAGGGTTGTATTTTCATCTTGTTTGTAGTTTCCTTTGCTTTGCAAAAGCTTTTAAGTTTCATTTGGTCCCATTTGTTTATTTTTGTTTTTTATTCCATTACTCTAGGAGGTGTATCAAAAAAGATCTTGCTGTGATTTATGTCAGAGTATTCTTCCTATGTTTTCCTCTAAGAGTTTTATAGTGTCCAGTCTTACATTTCGGTCTCTAATCCATTTTGAGCTTTTTTTTGTATATGGTGTTAGGGAGTGTTCTAATTTCATTCTTTTACATGTAGCTGTCCATTTTTCCCAGAACCACTTATTGAAGAGACTGTCTTTTCTCCATTGTATATCTTTGCCTCCTTTGTCATAGATCAGTGGACCATAGGTGTGTAGGTTTATCTCTGGGCTTTCTTTTTTTTTTCTTTTACATCTTTATTGGAGTATAATAGCTTTACAATTGTGTGTTAGTTTCTGCTGTATAAAAAAGTGAATCAGCTATACATATACAAATATCACCAGATCCCCTCCCTCTTGCATCTCCCTCCCACACTCCATATCCCACCCCTTTATGTGGTCACAAAGCACCGAGCTGATCTCCCTGTGCTATGTGGCTGCTTCCCAGTAGCTATCAATTTTACATTTGGTAGTGTATATATGTCCATGCCACTCTCTCACTTTGTCCCAGCTGACCCTTCCCACTCCCCGTATCCTCAAGTCCTTTCTCTATGTCTGTGTCCTTAATCCTTTCCTGCCCCTAAGTTCTTCATAAACTTTTTTTTTAGATTCCATATATATGTGTTAGCATACGGTATTTCTTTTTCTCTTTCTGACTTACTTCACTCTGTAGGACAGATTCTAGATCCATCCACGTCACTACAAATAACTCAATTTTGTTTCTTTTTATGGCTGAGTAATATTCCATTGTATATATGTGCCACATATTCTTTATCCATTTATCTGTTGATGGACACTTAGGTTGCTTCCATGTCCTGGCGATTGTAAATAGAGCTACAATGAACATTGTGGTCCATGACTCTTTTTGAATTATGGTTTTCTCAGGGTAAATGTCCAGTAGTGGGATTGCTGGGTCGTATGGTAGTTCTATTTTTAGTTTTTAAGGAACCTCCATACTGTTCTCCCTAGTGGCTATATCAATTTCCATTCCCACCAACAGTGCAAGAGGGTTCCCTTTTCTCCAATAAATGTCTCTCCAGCATTTATTGTTTGTAGATTTTCTTTTTTTTTGTGGTACACAGGCCTCTCACTGTTGTGGCCTCTCCCGTTGCAGAGCACAGGCTCCAGACGCGCAGGCTCAGCGGCCATGGCTCATGGGCCCAGCCGCTCCGCAGCATGTGAGATCTTCCCGGGACGGGATACGAACCCATGTCCCGTGTCGGCAGGCGGACTCTCAACCACTGTGCCACCAGGGAAGCCCTGTTTGTAGATTTTTTGATGATGGCCATTCTTACTGGTGTGAGGTGATACCTTACTGTAGTTTTGATTTGCATTTCTCTAATGATTAGTGATGTTCAGCATCCTATCATGTGTTTGTTGGCAATCTGTATATCTTCTTTGGAGAAATGTCTGTTTAGGTCTTCTGCACATTTTTGGATTGGGTTGTTTGTTTTTGTGATACTGAGCTACATGAGCTGCTTTTTGGAGATTAATCCTTTGACATTTGCTTCATTTGAAAATATTTTCTCCCATTCTGATGGTCGTCTTTTCATCTTGTTTATGTTTTCCTTTGCTGTGAAAAAGATTTTAAGTTTCATTAGGTCCCATTTTTTATTTTTGTTTTTCTTTCCATTTCTCTAGGAGGTGGGGCAAAAAGGATCTTGCTGTGATTTATGTCATAGAGTGTTCTGCTTATGTTTTCCTCTTAAGAGTTTTACAGTGTCTGGTCTTACATTTAGGTCTCTAATCCATTTTGAGTTTATTTTTGTTTATGGTGTTAGGG
This sequence comes from Hyperoodon ampullatus, assembly GCF_949752795.1. Classification (NCBI taxonomy): domain Eukaryota; kingdom Metazoa; phylum Chordata; class Mammalia; order Artiodactyla; family Ziphiidae; genus Hyperoodon; species Hyperoodon ampullatus. The sequence continues at coordinate 108,012,994 of NC_136914.1, forward strand.
AGTGTTCTAATTTCAATCTTTTACATATAGCTGTCCAGTTTTCCCAGCACCACTTAACGAAGACACTGTCTTTTCTCCATTGTATATCCTTGCCTCCTTTGTCATAGATTAGTTAACCATAGGTACATGGGTTTATCTCTATGCCTTCTATCCTGTTCTACTGATCTATATTTCTGTTTTTGTGTCAGTACCATATTGTCCTGATTACTGTAGCTTTGTAGTATAGTCTGAAGTCTGGAAGTCTGATTGCTCCAGCTCTTTTTTTTTCTCTCAAGACTGCTTTGGCTATCCGGGGTCTTTTGTGTCTCCCTACAAATTTTAAGATTTTTTGTTCGAGTTCTGTAGAAGATGCCACCAGTAATTTGATAGGGATTGCATTGAATCTGTAGATTGCTTTGGATAGCATAGTCATTTCCAAAATATTTATTCTTCTAATCCAAGAACACGGTATATGTCTCCATCTGTTTATATCATCTTTGATTTCTTTCATCAGTGTCTTATAGTTTTCTGAGTACAGGTCTTTTACTTCCTTTGGTAGGTTAATTCCTAGGTATTTTATTCTTTTTGTTGCAGTGGTAATGGGATTGTTTCCTTAATTTCTCTTTCACTTCCAAGTTGTCCATTTTATTGGCATAGAATTGCTTGTAGTAGTCTCTTATGATGCTTTGTATTTCTGTGGTATGTGTTGTAACTTCTCCTTTTTCATTTCTGATTCTATTGATTTCAGTCCTCTCCCTCTTTTTCTTGAGTCTGGCTAAAGGTTTTTCATTTTTGTTTATCTTCTCAAAGAACCAGCTTTTAGTTTTATTGATCTTTGCTATTGTTTTCTTTGTTTCTATTTCATTTATTTCTGCTCTGATCTTTACGATTTCTTTCCTTCTACTAACTTTGGGTTTTGTTCTTCTTTCTCTAGTTCCTCTAGATGTAAGGTTAGATTGTTTATTTGAGATTTTTCTGGTTTCTTGAGGTAGGCTTGTATTGCTATAAACTTCCCTCTTAGAACTGCTTTTGCTGCATCCCATAGGTTTTGGATCATCGTGTGTTTGTTGCCATTTGTCTCTATGTAGTGTTTGATTTCCTCTTTTATTTCTTCAGTGATTTCTTGATTATTTAGTAATGTATTGTTTAGCCTCCATGTGTTTGTGTTTTTTACGTTTTTTTCCCTGTAATTGATTTCTAATCTCATAGCATTTTGGTCGGAACAGATGCTTGATATGATTTCAGTTTTCTTAAATTTACTGAGGCTTTATTTGTGACCAAAGATTTGATCTATCCTGGAGAATGTTCCGTGTGCTGTTGAGAAGAACGTGTAAACTGCTGTTTTTGGATGGAATGTCCTATAAATATTAATTAAATCTATCTGGTCTATTGTGTCATTTAAAGCTTGTGTTTCCTTATTAATTTTCTGTCTGGATGATCTCCATTGGTGTAAGTGAGGTGTTGAAGTCCCCTGCTATTATTGTGTTACTGTCCATTTCCTCTTTTACAGCTGTTAGCAGTTGCCTTATATATTGAGGTGCTCCTATGTTGGGTACATATATATTTATAATTGTTATTTCTTCTTCTTGGATTGATCCCTTGATCATTATGTAGTGTCCTTCCTTGTCTCTTGTAACATTCTTTATTTTAAAGTCTATTTTATCTGATATGAGTATTGCTACTACAGCTTTCTTTTGATTTTCATTTGCATGGACTATATTTTTCCATCCCCTCACTTTCAGTCTGTATGTGTCCCTAGGTCTGAAATGGGTCTCTTGTAGACAGCATATATATGAGTCTTGTTTTTGTATCCATTCAGCGAGCCTGCGTCTTTTGGTTGGAGCATTTAATCCATTCAGGTGTAAGGTAATTATCGATATGTATGTTCCTCTTACTATTTTCTTAATTGTTATGGGTTTGTCTTGGTGGGTCCTTTTCTTCTCCTGTGTTTCCCACTTAGAGAAGATCCTTTAGCATTTGTTGTAGAGCTGGTTTCATGGTGCTGAATTCTCTTAGCTTTTGTTTGTCTGTAAAACTTTTGATTTCTCCGTCGAATCTGAATGAGATACTTGCTGGGTTGAGTACTCTTTGTTGCAGGTGCTTCCCTTTCATCACTTTAAATTTACCATGCCACTCCCTTCTGGCTTGTAGATTTTCTGCAGAGAAATCAGCTGTTAACCTTACGGGAGTTCCCCTGTATGTGATTTGTCATTTTTCCCTTGTTGCTTTCAATAATTTTTCTTTGTCTTTAATTTTTGTCAGTTTGATTACTATGTGTCTTGGCATTTTTCTCCTTTGGTTTATCCTGCTTGGGACTCTGCACTTCCTGGACTTGGGTGGCTATTTCTCTTCCCATAATAGGGAAGTTTTCGACTATAATCTCTTCAAATATTTTCTCGAGTCCTTTCTCTCCCTCTTCTCCATCTGGGACCCCTATGATGCGAATGTTGTTGTGTTTAATGTTGTCCCAGAGGTCTCTTAGGGTGTCTTCATTTATTTTCATTCTTTTTCTTTATTCTGTTCCATGGCAGTGATTTCCACCTTTCTGTCTTCCAGGTCACTTATCCGTTCTTCTGCCACAGTTATTCTGCTACTGATTCCTTCTGGCGTATTGTTCACCTCTGTTTGTTTGTTCTTTAATTCTTCTAGGTGTTTGTTCCTTAATTCTTCTAGGTCTTTGTTAAGCATTTCTTGCATCTTCTCGACCTTTGCCTCCATTCATTTTCCAAGGTCTTGGATCATCTTTACTATCATTATTCCGAATTCTTTTTCTGGAAGGTTGCCTATCCCCACCTCATTTTGTTGTTTTACTGGGGTTCTATCTTGTTCCTTGATCTGGTATAAAGTCCTCTGCCTTTTCATTTTCTCTATCTTTCTGTGAATGTGGTTTTCCTTCCACAGGCTGCAGAATTGTAGTTCTTCTTCTGCTGTCTGCTCTCCAGTGGGTGAGTCTATCTTAGAGGCTTGTGCAAGCTTCCTGATGGGACAGACTGGTGGTGGGTTGAGCTGGGTGTTGCTCTGATGGGCAGAGCTTTAATCTGTTTGTCTGTGGATTAAATAAAACATTAATAAAAAGTTTAATCTGCTTGTCTGCTGATGCATGGGGCTGGCTTCCCTCCATGTTGGTTGTTTGGCCTGAGGCCACCCAGCACTGGAGCCTACATTGCTGTTGGTGGTGCTAATGGTGGACTCTGGGAGGGATCACACCAAGGAGTATTTCCCAAAACTTCTGCTGCCAGTGTCGTTGTCCACATGGTGAGCAACAGCCACTCCCCGCCTCTGCAGGAGACCCTCTAAAACTAGCAGGTATGTCCGGTCATTCATCTATGGGGTCACTGCTCCTTCCCCTGGGTCCTGATGTGCACACTACTTTGTGTGTGCCCTCCAAGAGTGGAGTCTCTGTTGAGACTCTGAGTCTCTGAGTGCAGTTGAGACTCTGAGACTCTGAATGGAGTCACACAGACTCTGGGTCCTGTGAAGCTTCGATGCTTTGTGGTTCTAGATATCCTATAGGTGACGGTCCACAGCAGGTGAAGCTAATGCTGTCAGTAGAGGTGGTGAAGCCAAAGATCTGCAGTTCTGACTAGAGGTGTCATGTACATACGGGACAAAATCATCTCGTGTGAATGTAGTTCAGGCACGTTTAAGATGAACACAGTCATGTTAATGCCTAACATCTTCTATCTTGTGCCTCCTGTCAGGGACCCCATCCTCAGTTCCTGAGGCTCCTGTAAGTCATGTACAGGGGAATGGAGAGTGGGCTCTGTCCAGTCTGAGCCCTGCGTTAACCTGTGTGTATCTTAGGATACTTTGTATTTCTGTGGTGTCTGTTGTAACATCATCTCTTTCATTTCTGATTTATTTGGGCCATCTCTTTTTTAAAAAAACATACTACTGTTGTCTTTTATTCTTTACAGAAGTTTAATAAGTGTTTGATCTACTACCCTTACTCTAGGTATACTTTTTGCAGTGAGATTTTTACTTTTGTTTGTTTTCTTGTTACTATCAATAATTAGTGAGACTTTTTTTACGATACCTTCAACATTGCTTATAAAGCTGCTTTATTATTGATGACAGAGCTTTAATGGAACTCGTGTTCTGATTATAAATTAGAATGTGATGTGCCAGAAAAAAGCCCCTTAAGTTTATGTCTCATTGCTTATTCTTTTTTAAATTTAATTTTTATTTTTTATCACAGCAAATTTGATTACAATGTTTTGTTTGTTCTAAGTGTGCAAGATGTGGTTCTTTCACATATATACATATATCTATTCTTCTTCAGATCCTTTTCCCATGTATGTTATGATACTATGTTGAGTAGTCTTCTCTTGGTATTCTGTATGTCTCTGCTGATTATATATTTCACATGTGTTTCTATATCTATGTTAACCCCAGTATCCTAATGGATCCAATCCTCACACCTTTCCATTTGGTGAACCATAAGTTTGTTTAATGAATCTGTGATTGCCTTTCTCTGTGTAAATATTTTCATTGGTATAAATTTTTAGCTAACACCTATAAGTGATATTACAGGATATGTGTCTTTCGCTCTCTGACTTAGTACAATTTGCGTGATTACCTCTAGACTCATGTATGGAGTTGCAAATGGCATTGTTTCATTTTTTTTTCCCTAGCTAATATTCCATCTGTACATGTACCAGTTCTTCTTTGTCCACTCACCTCTTGATGGACTTTTTCGTTGCTTCCATGTCTTGGCTATTGCAATACTGCTGCAATGCACATTTGCCTGCCTGTGTCTGTCCAATTCTACCTTCTTAGGTTATAGGCCCAGGAGTGGGCCTGCTGTATCATATGGTAGCTCAGTGTTTACCTTTTAAAGGCACCACCATTCTGTTCTCATTAGTGGCTATTACCAGGTTACATCCCACTTAAAGTTGAGGGTATGCATTTCTCCACAATCCCTTCAGCATTTATTGTTTGTAGTGTTTTTGCTGATGTTTATTCTGACTGGTGTGAGCTGATAACTCTTTGGGGTTGGATTTGCATGCGTCTCATAATCCCTTGAAATGGAGCTTGAAGGCACGTCATTTTTTATTCTTCAAACTGTGTGTAGAGCTTACCTCTTCAAATTGTTTTCTTGAAGTATGTGCCACATTTCGAAATTTTTTGTCCATTACCTCCCTCAAGACATTTTGAGGGCAGGTGTCATTTACAGCATTGCAGTACTTGTACATATGAAGTGACCATTAGCACAGGTTTTGAAGCTGCTCTTGCAGTTAGCAGCCAGAGGGCAGCAGCATTTGTACGTTCCCCACTCTGGTAACTAGGGAAACAGACCTTTATGCCAGTAGTTTTCCTCGGTTATAAGTTAGAGTGGAATGAACCTGGATAAACCCTCAAAAGCGTATGTCTCCGTACTTATGTTTGTTTTTGAAATTTAATTTATATTTTTTATTGGAGTAATATTCCATTGTGTACAGGGACCACTTCTTCTTTGTGCATTCCTCTGTTGATGCACATTTTCGTTGCTTCCAAGTGTTGGCTATGGTAAATATTGCTGGAGTGCAGGATTGCCAACCTGCGTCTTTTTGATTCTCATCTTTCTCAGGTGATGGGCCCAGCAGCGGGTATGCTGATTGAATGGTAGCTCAATGGTAGTTCAACTGAATGTTTACCTTTTCAAGGCACCTGCATTGTGTTATCATTAGTGGCTCTTAACCACGTCCCACTTAGCACCGAGGGTACGCATGTCTCAACAACCCCTTCAGGATTCATTGTTGGCAGAATTTTTGCCGATGGCCATTCTGACTGGTGTGAGCTGATAGGCTTTTGTAATTTGGATTTGCATGTCTTCAATAATTCCTAATGTTCAGCATTTTCCCACGTCTTTTTCTTTTCTATTAAAAAAAAAGAAAAGAAAAAAAGTGTGAGCACATTATACCTGTTGAAATTTTCTACTTGGAAGAGTGCCCCCTGTTGAATTTTTTGGTCGATTTTCGACCCCAGGATTTTTGTTTTTTGAGGGCAGCTGTCATTTACAGGCCTGCAATGATTGTGAATATTTAGTGACCATTAGCACTGGGTTTAAAGCTGATGTTGTGGGAAACGGCCACAAGGCGGCAGCATTTCTACATTTCCAACTCTGGGTTTTTGGGCAACAGAGCCTTCCTGGAAATCGTGTTAGTAGGCTTCAGATTAGAGTGGAATGTGCCAGGGCAAACCCCCAAGAGCTTATATCTCCTTACTTCTTGTTTGTTTTTTAATTTAATTTTTATTTATTATCAGAGCAAATTTGATAAAAATGTTGTGTCTGTTCTAGGTGTACAGAATCTGGTTCATTATATCTATGTATGTATCTATTCATCTTTGGATGCTTTCCCGTGTAGGTTATTTACACAGTGTTGAGTAGACCTCTCTTGGTATTCCATAGGTATTTTGTCATTATATATGTCGTATGTATTAGTACATGTCTGTTAACCCCCATATCCTAATTCATCCATTCCTTACACCTTTCATTTGGTTAAACATAATTTTATTTTCTTAATCCATGCGTGTCCTTCACTTGGAAATAAGTTCATGGGTATCGATTTTTAGGTAACTCCTATAAGTGATGTCATAGGATATCTTTCAGTTTCTTTCTCACTTCAAGTTGGGTGATTATTCCTGGTCCTTCTATGGTGGTGCAAACAGCACTGTTTCATTCTTTTCCATGTCTAATATTCCATTGTGAAGATGGACCACTTCTGCTTTGTGCATTTTTCTGTTGATGGACATTTTGGTTTCTTCCAAGTCTTGGCTATGGTCAGTGTTGGTGCAGTGCAGGATTGCCAGCCTGTGTCTTTTCGATTCTGCTCTGCTCAGTTGATCCGCCCATCAGTGAGCCTACCAGATCACATGGTAGCACAATTGTCACCTTTAATCGCACCTCCATTCTCTTCTCAACACTGGCTGTTACCGGTTTACCTCCCACCAGCAGCTAGAGGGTACACAGTTCTCTAAAACCCCTTCAGCATTTATTCTTTGAAGACTTTTTTGCTGATGATCATTCTGACGGCTGAGAGGTGAACGTTTTTGTACATTGGATTTGCATGCCTTTATTAATTCCTGATGTTGAGCATTGTTCCATGCCCGTTTTTTCTTCTTAAAAGAAAAAAAAGAAAAGACAAAATGTGCATAACATATGACTCTTGAACTGGTCTTCTTGAAATGTTGACGCGTTTTGAATTTTTTGGTCGATTTTCGACCCCAGGGTTTTTTTGTGGGCAGATGTCATTTAGAGGCCTGCCATTATTTTGAATATTAAGTGACCATTAGCGCTGGGTTTAAAGCTGCTGTTGTGTGAAGCGGCCACAAGGCGGCAGCAGTTCTCATTTACCAAATCTGGTTAGTAGGGGAACAGAGCTTTAATGGAAGGTGTGTTCTGGTTGTAAATTAGAATGCAATGTGTCAGCAAAAAGCCCCTTAAATTTATGTCTCATTACTTCTTGTTCTTTTTTTAATTTAATTTTTATTTTTTATCAGAGCAAATTTGATTGCAATGTTTTGTTTGTTCTCGGTGTGCAAGATGTGGTTCTTTTACACATATACATATATCTCTTCTTCTTCGGATCCTTTTCCCATGTAGGTTATGACACCATGTTGAGTCGTCTTCTCTTGGTGTTCCATAGGTCTTTGGTGATTATATATTTCACCTATGTTTGTATATGTCTGTTAACCCCAATATCCTAACGGATCCAATCCTCACACCTGTCCATTTGGTGAACCATAAGTTTGTTTAATGAATCTGTGATTGCCTTTCTCTGTGTAAATATCTTCATTGGTACCAAATTTTAGCTAACACCTATAAGTGATATTACAGGATATGTGTCTTTCGCTTTCTGACTTAGTACAATTTGCGTGATTACCTCTAGACTCATATATGGTGCTGCAAATGGCATTGTTTCATTTTTTTTCCCTAGCTAATATTCCATCTGTACATGTACCAGTTCTTCTTTGTCCACTCACCTCTTGATGGACTTTTTCGTTGCTTCCATGTCTTGGCTATTGCAATACTGCCTCGGTGAGCACATTTCCACACAGAAAGACACCCACAGAGTTAGAAAACAAACTATGCTTATCTAAAAGGAAAGGTGGGGGGAATTGATGAATTAAGATTCGGGTTACCACACGTATACAAATACATATTAAATACATATATCAAAAGACCGACCATAGAGCAAGGGAGGTCTACAGAACACTCTGTAGTAAGTTACATGGGAATAGGATCTGTATATGAATAGATATATATAATGTAGAAATGAACCAGATTGTGTACACCTAGGACAAACAATATTCTATTGATTACCCTGATTTAAAAAATTAAAACAATGAACAAGAAGTAATGAGACATAAACCTATCGGGGTTTTTCCTGACACATTCCATTCTAATCTACTACCTAGGAACACGACTTCCAGAAAGGCTCTGCTGACCTAGTAACCAGATTTTGGGATGGAGAAATGCTGCCGCCTTGTGGCCGTTTCTCACAACAGCAGCTTTAAACCAGTGCTAATGGTCACTAAATATTCACAATCATGGCAGGCCTGTAAATGACACCTGCCCCCCAAAATTCCTGGGGTCGAATATCCACCAGAAAATTTAAAAGAGGGAAACCTTTAAAGAAGACAGTTTCAAGAGGTATATTTTACTCACCCTTTTTTCTTTTCTTTTTTAGCACAAAAGAAAAAGGTGTGCAAAAATGCTGAACATTAGGATTATTAAAGACATGCAAATCCAAATTACAAAAGCCTATCAGCTCACACCAGTCAGAATGGCCATGGCAAAAATTTTGCAAACAATGAATGCTGAAGGGGTTGTGAAGAAATGCGTACCCCTGCTGCTAAGTGGGATGTGGTAAAAGCCCCTAATGAAAACACAATGGAGGTGCCTTGAAAAGGTAAACATTGTTGGCAAATGAAGCCAACAGAGAGAATCTGGAATAGGAGGTAGTCTATTCCCCAGTTGCTGCCACAGAAGTTTCCAGAGTTGCCTCTCTCTGTAGCTCCTTTGTGAGTGACCCAAGATCCTTCCAATAATTTCCTCCTCCTCCTTTTTTTTTCCTTAGGCTACTTACACTTGAGTTTCTCTCACTAGCAATACAAAGATTACTAATTACTACAGAAATAAGTATTAAATGTAGACTGGGTTTAGTTGATATGAGGTAGAGGAAGTGAGAATCACACTGCTCCCAGCTGGAAAGATGGCAATTCTTACATGAATACAAAGTAGATATTAACTATTACCTGCTGTAACTTGGCAGACAGACAATAATATTTTGGTGGCTTGGTAGAAAAATAATAAATAAGACTCAGCCATAAAAAAGACTGAAATCTTGCCATTTGCAGCAACATGGAGAGACCTGAAGGGTATTATGCTTTAATGAAAGAAGTCAGACAGTGAAAGACAAAGACTGTATGATATCACTTATACGTGGAATCTGAACAATAAACAAAGGAATGAATATAACAAAACAGAAACAGACTCACAGATATAGAGAACAAACTAGTGGTTACCAGTAAGGAAGGGGGCAAGATAGGGGTAGGGGATTAAGAAGTACAAACTACTATGTATAAAATAAATAAGCAGCAAGGATATATGGTACAGCACAGGGAATATAGTCGACATTTTATCATAACTTTGAATGGATAAAATTTTAAATTTTTTAAATTAAAAATTTTTTAATCTATAAAAATATTGAATACTATTGTATACACCTTAAACTAATATGACATTATAAATCAACTATACTTCAATTTAAAAAACTTTAAAACTAGAATGTATCAATAGAACACTGACAGGAGGTCAAGAGATGTTATGGGGACTTCGTTTATATCTGTACCAGAAAAATGACTGATAAAACAATTGCTTTAATAAATGATTAAAAATTGAAAGAAAAAATAAAAAGAAACAAGAGCACACTGGTTACTTCTTATGGCCTTTGGTAAAGTCCCTTAAAAGGAAACTAAGCCTCAATCCAAGCTGGCATTTCTTAAAATGGATAGGGAATAAGAAGATAGATATATAGTGCTGTTAAAACAGAGGCCTTATCTCTATGTAGCTACTGATCCAAAGCTGCTAAGGATCAGAAAACCATGCTGCCTGCTAAACTGTTAGAGATGAATTCTGTGTCCTACAGTGAAGTTATTTCACCATCAAGGCGAGGGGATACCCAGGAGTAAGCTAGAAATGGGAAAAGCCTGACCACTCAGACTTTTCCAAAACAGCTCCTGCTGTGCACTTGCCCCAAAGAAAAGGCAGTAATTTTCCCCATCATGAAGTGCAAATAATTGGGAAGCAACGAGGGGCCAGAGGGCAGAAGAGCTCTGTTTTACCAACTCAGCCTATTGCTTCAGTTACCCTGAGGCAGGGGCCAAGGGAGAATTTATTAAACAGAGGCCACAGGAGGATTGTCAAAGTCCTATGGGTATGTTTCTAGAAGACATAAATTTCAAAGGCAGAGTGTAGAGCCAAATATTATGAATCAACAAAACTGCTGGTTTGTTATAAGTCAACAGAGCCCATCAAAATGAACTCAACATTGACAGACAACTAGCTCTTTAAAAGATGTGCTTTGCTAAAGAAATTCTTCAATTAGAAGCCTGCAATTGCTCCATCTCTAAGGCAATTCCTGGGTCTCTGTACAACAATGATAGCAACTGGGCTTCTGGAAGAATATAGCCTTCCATGAGCTGTCCTCTTGTTTACAGTGGCCATGAAGGGAAATAATCAAGGCAAAGCTTTCTGGGGACAGAATGCCAAAGACCTAACAGCAGCCAAGGCAGTGAGTGAAAAAATGGATATGCCTTACTAGTCCTATTCAGTGGAGTATGGCATATCCTCTGGAGTTGTCCCACTCATGTTGCTTATCCTTCTCCCTCTTTTCCAAACTTGAATTCTTATTGTGGCTACTTTCTTCTTCCTGTACTATTGTATCTTAGATGGGTTGGAAATGGTTAAATTAGTCCCAATGCCCACAGCGTTCAGAATCTTGAGGAGCCATGTCTCCCAAACACCCTGAACTTGTTAGTAAATGCAGAAGTTGGTGATACTTTGAAATACCTCTCTTGAAAGAGTTGGGGATGGGGAGTATACTTGTGATTACCCGCGGATTCACTGCCTTATGTAGGCAGCAGTGGAATTTTATACATAGAAGGAAGAGTGTTTCCACAGGGAAAACTGTAATGTCTAAAGGGGCCAATCATGAACCACTCCCAACCATAGATATTGATCCAAGATGGAGCCCAAGCCAAATCCACCAAAGTTATTGTCTAGGTTCTTTCTGTTATGGGGAAGGTTTTTCTTTTCTTTGGTTATAATTAGGAAAAGCATGATCTCAGAAAGACAAGGTTCCCACTACCCACTAAGGCACCTTTGTGCAAATAGAGAAATGTACCTCTTCCTCAAATCATTTTACTGACTTCTGTTAGAAAAGACACTTGAGTGCCATCTGCTGGAAATTTGCCATAATAAACATACAAATCTTTGATTTCTAAGATACGATTAGTAAACCTTAGATGGAGCAGAATTGTACACTGCATGCAATACATGGCAGCCCTACTGACACCCATGTCCGCTACTACATGGGGAAGTTTGACCCAATGATGTCGGTACCCCAAAAGAAACAGATATGAGACAGACTAAAAAATTCCTGCAGCCTTCAGATCTCTGTTTCTAATTCCGAAAGTCTTCAGAGTTGACCTGATTCTATAACTCTTTCTTCTGGTCTGTAAACAAGTCCAAACTCCTTGCAGTATATTCCTTTCTATTAAGCTAGTAGCTGGTTCAAATTGATTTTTTTTTTGGTTCCTTACAACCAGAAGAGTCCTAGGAAATATATCCAGTTTCACTCATTATCTAGCCATATGAACTTAGCTAATTCATTTGGCCTCTGTGAGCCTAAGATTCCTCAGCTATAAATTGGGTAACTATTGAAAGAGAAGCATATGAGATAAACACATGTGAAAGGGCTTTTAAAGTACAATATGCCAAGATGGCATTGAAAAGAAGGCGATGATGATTCAGACAGACCAAAAGAAGATGCAAAATCTATTCCCATTACTTTTCTACTTTCTTGTCTTTCTTCACAGCATAGGGGAGAATTTTTTTAATGGAGAAGGAAAGAAAAAGAAGACATAGAGTAGAACTTCACTAATTTAAGTTGGAATCAATAGGCATAGGAGAAAGATTGATTTGTGACCCTCTGAACCAGAGGCTCAGGATTCTGTCCTGCCTTCTTCCAACAGAAAGAATTAAAGACAGATGATTGTGGATATAACAAGCATGGTCTGTAGCCATGAAAATTAGTCCCCATCTAAAATCAGTAAATTAAAAGATAAAACCTGAGACATCTTGTTTCCATCATCACAATGAGTTTAGTCAGCTACCTATTACAGGTGGTCCTTGGCATCTCAACAAGTTGATGAAAAACAGCAATTACTCTCAGAAACAAAAGAGTAAATGCAAGTAGCAACTGTTACTAACCCAGGCCAAAGACCTTCACCTATGCTAAGCAAAGACTTTTAATGGAGACAAAAATCGTCAGCTAAACAAGCAATCAGGTTGAAAATAGAGGGCTTGATATAGGGCATTATCTACTAATTTGTTGACCACTGGACATAAGTAGGGACCCATATATCACTGTACTTTGAAACACCAGACCATACTCTTTCATTAGAATGACCCCATATTTTTCATCCTCACCTTTTCCTTATTTTGCCATACCTTACCTAATTCATCTGAGCTTGGCAGGTCAATTAATTAACCAGGAATTCTTCATTGAGGCTCATATTTGCAAAGCACTGCACTAGACAATTTAGGCCCTATAAAAATGAGAAAAGATATGGCCCCTGCCTTCAGAAACTTTGAAGCCTAAGTTGGGGGGGGAAAAAACAGGCATATATGCAAGCCAAATCTGGTTAATTCACTCATTGATTCACTCACTCATTTAATCATTCAGCAGATATTTATTCAAACTTATTAGGTGCAGAAGAAAAAAATAAGACAATCTTGGCCCCTACCTAGTGGAGGTTACAGTCTATGCAGGAAGAGAGACATTAAATACATTTAACAGTAACCTGTAACAAGTGCTCTAAAGGAAAACCACATGTTGCCTTGAGTACAAAAGCATTTTTTCCTCAGAAAGTCACGTTCAAGTAAAAGATCTGAAGGATGAGTGCCAGTTGGCCAGGCAAGGAGAAGGAAGGAGAATATTTCAGGTAAATGGAAAAGCACATATGAAGAAACTATAGTGGAAGACAGCTTAGAACACTAGAACTAACAAAAAGGAGACCAATATGGCTAAAGCAAAGTGACAGAGAGGAGAATAGATCAACATGCAGCTGAAGAGCTGGACAAGGGCCAGATCATTCCATAAGCCGTGTTAAGGATCTTATCCTAATAGCAATTACAAGCCATTCCAGGATTCTAAGAAGAGAAGTGTCATAATCACCCTTGCATTTCTAAAGATCAGTCTGGCTGTCTATGTCAAGAATGAATTAGAGGATGGCAAACGTGGCTTTGGGAAACCAGCTGGAAGAGGTGTACCAAACTATGAATACCCAGCTGTAGATGGCCAAGTCCATAAACAACCACCACCTCACTGTCAGCATCAATCACTCTACATTGTCGACCCCTTAGGTTAAAGGGAAGAACTCTCTAGGCAACCTCAAATGACACTCAGAACATACTTTCCCAGGAAACAATGCTGTAAAAGGCCTTGGGTTCGTTCCATAGTTTAATGAACACTTTAACTTTTATGATGACTTTGCTTTTCATTCTTGAGCAGCTTTATAATTAAGAAGGACCCAGAGGACTTCAAAAGATTCCTGGAAAAAGGCTATGAAGATAATGAAAGGGTTTGGACATTCGTTCTGTGGTATAGACAAGAGAAGCTAAAACTACCTTCAGAAAATAAATAGATATTAGGAAGTATAGGTTCGTGTCATAAATGTCAAATTCTTGCCCATGCTTGGGAAATCACTGAAATAAAAGATGCTGGAAGAGACAGGAAGGGGTGAGATACAGTGTCGGATGGAAGAGTGAGCCTTAGAGTAAGCTGCTGCTACCCCATAGAGCACCTTAGTCCAAATCAGACTCTGGGTGGGTGTAGCACACCAGAACACACAGTTTGGTGAATAGAGGACAGGCTAGACTTCATTCTCCAAGCCCCCTTGACTGGGCCCTCTTAGGAGGTGAACAATCTATACAAAATGCAGCATTCCTGGCCTTGGAAAGAAGGCAAAATGGTACGTTCTCTAAAATGAAGAAAAAGGGAAAGATGAGCAGTCTACAGCACAGTGGCTCAGAGCAGGGGCTGCAGAGTCACTACATGGTTTTGAATCCTGGTTTACTAGCTGTGCGACTATGGCTAAGTTCCTTGATCTCTCTGTTCCTTGGTTTTTCCATCTATAAAATGGGAAAAATGATAGTACCTACCTCCAAAGTTTGCTCTAAGAATTGAGTTAATATTTGGTGCTCAGTAATAACCATTTACATGAGGGTTAATTCAATGAAATAAATAAAAGCATAAAGAGAGTGGAAATGTTTTCTCTATGTGAGGCAAAGCCATTTTCTATAAAGCAACCAAGCATTTAAGACAATTTCTACAGAAAACTAAAAATGTTTACAGGGCCATCTTGGAAAGAATGATGCCTTTAGTACAAAAATTGACACCACCTCTAACTACTCCTTGTCTGAAAGACCTCAGAGGTATGCCTCACTTTCCATGATGTTCTGCCTTTAAGCTACTGTTTGCTCAGGAGGATCTTCAGTTACAAGGAAAGCTGAATTCAGTAGGCAGCCAAAATTTAGTGCAACATCACTGCTTCCCCTCTCCTGAACTCACCTGAATTCGTGCTGAACATGGAAGAATAATTCTTGCCTCCCCAGATGGCGAACAGATTCATGCTCTTTTTAAAATGCTCATCTTTCTCAAATATGTTTCTCAGCAGGAAGTGTCTAACCCTCGAGTGTTCTAGCAGCAGGTAAAGAAGATTATATGCATACACTAATGGTTACATTTACTCAACTGTTATGGGAGAAATGAATATTTCAACACAAAACAACACTTGCACCTTCCCATTATCAATTCAATTATTTCCACAACAAACTACATTCCCCACTAGGAAATATGACTACATTACCCTCACTGATCTATCTCAACAATTAAGAAAGGGCTAAGCGGGGACTTTCCTGGTGGTCCAGTGGTAAAGAATCGGGCTTACAAGGCAGGGGACGCAGGTTCGACCCCTGATCAGGGAACTAAGATCCCACATGCTGCAAGGCAACTAAGCCTGCACACCACAACTACTGAGCTCGCACGCCTCAACTAGAGAGACTGCGTGCTGCAAACTACAGAGCCCATGTGCCCTGGAGCCTGCGCACCACAACTAGAGAGAGACTACCCGCACGCCACAACTAGAGAGAAGCTCGCACACCACAACGAAAGATCCCGCATGCCTCAAGGAAGATCTGGTGTGCCGCAACTAAGACCCAATGCAGCCAAAAATAAATTAAATAAATAAATAAATCTTAAAAAGGGGCGGGGGGCTAAACAACAGGCAAACACACATACCCATCACCTATTTAGGCCACCCTCATCTGCATTTTAGCCCCAAGAGAGCTAAAAAATAAAAGCCATGGCTGCCAATACAATCTGCAATGACCTAAACCCTCTACAAGACATTGGTGACATTCACAGCAGACAACACCTGGTCTAGTAAAACCTAATTACTGAGCCAGACTCAAGTCAATGCCACAGTCTGTGGCACTTAGTTCCCACACTTGCATTGACTTCTCTCCGAATGGGGCCCTTATTTCTCATCTCCACTTTCATGTCAAACTTAGGACTCAGATTCTAGGAGTAGGAATAGGTTCAGGAGTAAGTTTAATATAAACCACTTGAATGATCTAACAGTCAAGTTTCAACACAGAAAGTATAAAGCACTGTAGGGATTTTGAGCAGGAAGGGATTTAATGCAGGGAATTCAAAGTTTACACATTGCTGTAAGGGCTAAGGGAGCAGGTTCCAAGATGGGCCTCCAGGAATTACTCCCAGAAAAATATAAAACTGATCCACGTCTGATGCTGCCACTGGAGATATAAATACAATGTCATATCCGTGTGCCTGGAGCCCTAGAATCAAGGAGCTGAATCAAGAACACATTGATGCTATCACTGCCTCTTGATACTCAAGAAGCTGGAGATTACACACTGGAGTACTGATGCAGAAACAACTTGTGTTTCCCCTTCCTTGCTTGACAGCAGAAACAGACAAAAGAGGCAGGAGAATGGCCTCCACCATCCTCCCACCTTCTATACCTTTTGCATCCAACTGCAAGAATCTACTTCATACCCAGAGCCATCGATGGTAAGAGCTATTGGAAATGTAGTTTTTAGCTTTCTAATCTCTCCAAAAAAGGAGGGTTAAGTAAAAATGGAGGTTGAATAACACAATCAATAGAATCTACCACATGACTGCTACAAACTTCCAAAAATATATTTACTACTCTAGGGCTAAAATACATGGAAATCTATGATTAGAAAGTGTTCTTTTATCACTAATGAACATACATGCAAAAATCCTCTACAAAATACTAGCAAACAGAATCCACCAGCACATTAAAAGGATAATACACCTTGATCAAGTGGGGTTTATCCCAAGAATGCAAGGATTCTTCAATATATGCAAATCTATCAATGTGATACACCATATTAACAAACTGAAGGATTAAAAACCATATGATCATCTCAATAGATGCAGAAAAAGCTTTCCACAAAATTCAATACCCATTTATGATAAAAACTCTCCAGAGTGTGAGCATAGAGGGAACTTACCTCAACATAATAAAGGCCCTATATGACAAACCCACAGCCAACATCGGCCTCAATGGTGAAAAACTGAAACCATTTCCACTAAGATCAGGAACAAGACAAGGTTGCCCACTCTCACCACTATTATTCAACATGGTTTTGGAAATTTTAGCCACAGCAGTCAGAGAGGAAAAAGAAATAAAAGGAATCTAAGTCGGTAAAGAAGAAGTAAAACTGTCACTGTTTGCAGATGACATGATACTATACATAGAGAATCCTAAAGATGCTACCAGAAGACTACTAGAGCTAATCAATGAATCTGGTAAAGTAGCAGGATGCAAAATTAATGCACAGAAATCTCTTGCATTCCTATACACTAATGATGAAAAATCTGAAAGAGAAATTAAGGAAACACTCCCATTTACCACTGCCACAAAAAGAATCAAGTACCTAGGAATAAACCTACGTAAGGAGACAAAAGACCTGTGTGCAGAAAACTATAAGACACTGATGAAAGAAATTAAAGATGATACCAACAGATCGAGAGAGATACTATGTTCTTGGATTGGAAGAATCAACATTGTGAAAATCACCATACCACCCAAAGCAATGTAAAGATTCAATGCAATCCCTATCAAACGACCAATGGCATTTTTCACCAAACTAGAAAAAAATTTTCACAATTTGTATAGAAACACAAAAGACCCCGAATAGCCAAAGCAATCTTGAGAAAGAAAAATGGAGCTAGAGGAATCAGGCTCCCAGACTTCAGACTATACTACAAAGCTACAGTAATCAACACAGTATGGTATGGGCACAAAAACAGAAATATAGATCAATGGAACAGGATAGAAAGTCCAGAGATAAACCCCACGCACCTACGGTCACCTTATTTATTTATTTTTTATTTTGCTTTATGCGGGCCTCTCACTGTTGTGGCCTCTCCCATTGCAGAGCACAGGCTCCAGACGCGCAGGCTCAGTGGCCATGGCTCATGGGCCCAGCTGCTCCATGGCATGTGGGATCTTCCCGGACCGGGGCATGAACCCGTGTCCCCTGCATCGGCAGGTGGACTCTAAACCCCTGCGCCACCAGGGAAGCCCTGGTCACTGTATTTTTGATAAAGAAGGCAAGAATATACAATGGAGAAAAGGCAGCCTCTTCAATAAGTGGTGCTGGGAAACCTGGACAGCTACATGTAAAAGAATGAAATTAGAACACTCCCTAACACCATTCACAAAAAATAATATCAAAATGCATTAAAGACCTAAATGTAAGGCCACACACTATCAAACTCTTAGAGGAAAACATAGGCAGAACACTCTATGACATAAATCACAGCAAGATCCTTTTTGACCCACCTCCTAAAGAAATGGAAATAAAAATAAACAAATGGGACCTAATGAAACCTCAAAGCTTTTGCACAGCAAAGGAAACCATAAACGAGACAAAAAGACAACCCTCAGAATGGGAGAAAATATTTGCAAACGAAGCAACTGACAAAGGATTAATCTCCAAAATATACAAGCAGCTCATGCAGCTCAATATCAAAAAAACAAACAACCCAATCCAAAAATGGGCAGAAGACCTAAATAGACATTTCTCCAAAGAAGACATACAGATTGCCAACAAACACATGAAAGGATGCTCAACATCACTAATCATTAGAGAAATGCAAATCAAAACCACAATGAGGTTATCACTTCACACCGGTCAGAATGGCCATCATGAAAAAATCTACAAGCAGGGCTTCCCTGGCGGCGCAGTGGTTTAGAGTCCGCCTGCCGATGCAGGGGACACGGGTTTGTGCCCCGGTCTGGGAAGACCCCACATGCCGTGGAGCGGCTGGGCCTGTGAGCCATGGCCGCTGAGCCTGCGCATCCGGAGCCTGTGCTCCTCAAGGGGAGAGGCCATAGCAGTGAGAGGCCCGCGTGCTGCAAAAAAAAAAAAAAATCTACAAACAATAAATGCTGCAGAGGGTGTAGAGAAAAGGGAACCCTCTTGCGCTGTTGGTGGGAATGTAAATTGATACAGCCACTATGGAGAACATTATGGAGGTTCCTTAAAAAGCTAAAAATAGAACTACCACACGACCCAGCAACCCCACTACTGGGCATATACCCTGAGAAAACCATAATTCAAAGAGAGTCATGTACCACATGTTCATTGCAGCTCTATTTACAATAGCCAGGACGTGGAAGCAACCTAAGTGTCCATCGACAGATGAAGGGATAAAGAAGATGTGGCACATATATACAATGGAATATTACTCAGCCATAAAAAGAAATGAAATTGAGCTATTTATAATGAGGTGGATGGACCTAGAGTCTGTCATACAGAGTAAAGCAAGGCAGAAAGAGAAAAACAAATACTGTGTGCTAACACATATATATGGAATCTAAAAAAAAAAAAAGGTTAAGAACCTAGGGGCAGGACAGGAATGAAGGAGCAGATGTAGAGAATGGACTTGAGGACACGGGGAGGGGGAAGGGTAAGCTGGGATGAAGTGAGAGAGTGGCACTGACATATATACACTACCAGATGTAAAGTAGATAGCTAGTGGGAAGCAGCCGCATAGCACAGGGAGATCAGCGCGGTGCTTTGTGACCAGCTGGAGGGGTGGGATAGGGAGGGTTGGAGGGAGGGGATATGGGGATATATATATATGTATAGCTGATTCACTTTGTTATACAGCAGCAACTAACACAACAGTGTAAAGCAATTATACTCCCATAAAGATGTTTAAAAAACGTGTTCTTTTGAATTAAGCCTTAACCTTTCCATAAGCCAAAGGAACAACTCCTGAAGCAGGTACTACTTTAGCCTTTAGCACTTAAATGTCAATTAGTGTATTAATTACTTACCAGAGTCCAGAAGTACCAAGCCAGCAGTTTTTATCAGGGGAGAATAAACGTCGGTATAGGGAGGAAGCAGGGGTTGGGCACTAAATATGTGGTTGATCCTTGCAATTGAGCATTAGGCCAGTGTGGCAAGAAATGTACTCTCTCACGTAGGCACTAGGGATTTATGAGGATCAGGAATAAGAGAAGAAAATCTGTGCATCGTCATCATGGGATGCTCTCTACCCAGCTCTGAACCACAGATACCCAGTCCACACCCTCACCCTAGGACTGGATAGGCCCAGGTGACATACCCACAAAAAACATGGGTTGGGTCCCAAAGTGGCAATCGATGTCAGCAGTTCCAAATTTTAGATCTGCAGGACAGAGGTGGTATGTTTTATTTATCCAAACCAGGATTTGTTCAGAAAATGTGATTTGACTGTCTTTAGATAGGATATGCATTCTCCACTTCAAATCATGTCTTCACTTTTTTCTATCCTTTTTTATCCAGCAACTTCCCACATGGACATTACCTTCCTAGTCTTCTTTTTCCTCCTTAGGGGACAATTGAAGAGTTAAGATTTAATGAAAATAAATAAAAATCATCAATCCCAATTGGTTTTCGATCATAAATGAGAGAAACAAAAAGGGATGGATCAGAGCAGGAGGCTGCATTCCGACTGCCACAAACACCATACACTCTTTGCCACCTGGACCAGAGGGGCATGGCGCCTGGGTGCATCACTGTGGTTTAGGGACACAGAGTCCATACACGTAACCTAGGATCTGGGAGAGCACATTCCACACATCAGGAAAAGGTCTCAGAAGTCCTGGGCCATTGCCAAGTAAGACCACTCAGCTTGTCTCTCACATTCAATAAAGGAAGGGAGAAGCCCACTGTGGCAACTGCTCAGGAGCCTGGGAATTTGTCCTGCCTCATGGTACAGCAGCCCAGGCCTGAAAACCTCACTGCCAGATATTAAGTTGTCTAGGAGGCTGGGGCAAACCCCAAGGCAAGCCACGGTAATTATCCAGAATGGCTGTTCTCTGCCTAGGCTCCTCTTAGAGGCTCATTCTAGTCCCAGGGAACTATAAACCAGTTAACAACTCAACTCTAATTAATAAGCTCCTTAATGAAGATATAAATGTCCACATTTTTATCCTTTATGATATACTTTGGGCTCTTTTCCCCTTAAATAGCTGAACTAATGTCTCTGCTTCCTCCTTTTTCAATTCCTGCTTTCACATTGGTTTCTGGTCTCTAAATAACAATCACTGTCTGTCTTTGCTCTTTAAATCCATCTCATCCAATGCCCCCTACTCTCTGTTCCTTGTCTGTCAGGATATTTTGTGTGTTCCTTAGAAGCTCCATCGCCAAACTGTGAGGAACAGGGAAACCTGCTGAAGTTTTCAAAGAGACGGGGCAGAGGCTGTGTGGCTATCTACATGTACGAAAACCAAAAGGCCATGATATTTGAAAAAGGCAAACAGCCATCATCATCAAGAGAAAATACAAGGAAGGTGACTGGCAAACACTGCTGCACCTCACTGTTTTCCACTGAGAGCAAAATTCTAACTGGAGCAGTTAGACTAAAGGCACAGGGTGTCAGAAAGGTCAGACACGAACATCTGGAATTCCTCTTTGTCAAACCTCAAAGCTTATTTTAACCTAAAACACAACTATATATCCATTCACCAATCTTTCTTACATTATGTAAGCGCATGGTCTCTGCTGTTACACACACCGGGGTCTGTATATCAACTATACCATTTAGTCGCTACGTGACTCTGGAGAGTTCCTTAACTTCCCTAAGTCTTGGTTCTTCATCTGTAAAGTAAGACTAATAGCGCCTACCTCTTTGTGAAGGAAAGTAAGACAATGCAGGGGTACTGCCTGGCCCAGAGTAAGTGCTCATAAAGATTCAGTTTTGTGGTTTTTACTGTTATATTGGAATTTCAAGAGAAAGAACTATTTCATCTAGGAAGGTCCCAAGTCCTAATAGATGACTCTTTTAACAAGGTCTTAGGTCACCCTGTTCTTTAATGTTCCTATGCCAACTGGACCAAGTAGAGCATCCCCCCTTTCTTTAGAACTCTGGGTGACTGGCCTCTGGATCCTTTCATCTCTGCCTCTGGGTGCGGCTGAAACTCACACGATTGATTTCTCATTGCACTGAGTATCAACCAAAGGCAGAAGTCAGATTTGACTGAGATCAGTGCTTAATTTGTTTCATTTTCTCCCACTGAGAAATGGGAGTAACTATAGTTCCAGGTCACAGTTTATTTCCTGCAGCTAAAGCTCCTTGGCCTTTTACTAATTTTTGTGACATCTGTTTGGATTTTGTGTTATCAGACATTTAGAAGGTTTATTTCAGCTATTCGAGGGTTGATTCCATAGTACTTTCCAAACTGTGACACAGACATCTAGATGATCACCAAGCTTGGTTGCTCTTTCTGGGTAGACTGATGCGTGGACTGCATTTCCCTGCCTCCCTCCCATTTAACTGGAGCCATGTGACAAGTTCTCAACAATAGTATGTTTAAGGACAACGGGCTTTGCAAAGCAAGCAGAATGCTAAGATGTTGTAACAGGTCTGCTGGAGTATATGTCCTATAACCAGCTTTCTGTCCTCAGATATTCTGCAACTGTTGTGGGCTACATCCCTGATATGTTCTCAGATCTGGAAAATGAGCACCCACTGATACCAGCAGTTTATAGATTTCTGGGGAGGCCATGGTGATGTCCAGGAGGTTTTATAAACTTAAGACAGAAAAGGCCAAGATGAAAAGTCCCACTATTAGAGGATTTGCATTATTTTGAAAGCAGAATTTTGCCTGCAAAAAGATGCTTCTAGTCTGATGACAGAGTCATCACTGTCTCTGGGTAATACTAGATTCTGTGGGCTTAGCATCAAGAGAGACTTGAAAGCATCAAGAGAGACTGAGCAGCTTCTACCATGGTTCCCTGTTGGGGAGGATACTCAGTGTTATCAGACATTTAGAAGGTTTATTTCATGGGCTTCCCTGTTGGCTCAGTGGTTAAGAATCCGCCTGCCAATTCAGGGGACACAGGTTCGAGCCCTGGTCCAGGAAGATCCCACATGCCGTGGAGCAACTAAGCCCGTGTGCCACAACTACTGAGCCTGCGCTCTAGAGCCCGCGAGCCACAACTACTGAAGCCCGTGCGCCTAGAGCCCGTGCTCCGCAACAAGAGAAGCCACCACAATGAGAAGCCCGCACACCTCAGCAAAGAGTAGCCCCCACTCGCCGCAACTAGAGAAAGCCCATGTGCAGCAACGAAGACCCAACACAGCCAAAAATAAATAAATAAATAAAATAACTTTTAAAAAAGAAGAAGGTTTATTTCAGCTGGTGGTGGGAGGATACTCATACTCTCTAAAGGCAGTCACTGGAAGCAAAACAAGTCCTGCTCCTAGAGCGCATCCAGCCACTCTTAGAAAGTATACTTGGTGAAGCGGATTCTGTAGTTGGAAACGCACATGGAGATCTTTGAAGGTCACAGGGAAGGCCCTAAAAAAGTTTTAACCATCTTGCCTATCATATCAGTCTACATCATGACATTATCTTTCCGAATACTATTTTTTTTCAGTCTCCACAAAGACGCACTACTAAAATGCATCCACTGCCTTTATTTTTTTTTGGCCACACCCCCCGACTTTCGGGATCTTAGTTCCCCAACCAGGGATCAAACCCAGGCCCCCTGCAGTAAAAGCATGGAGTCCTAACCACTGGACCGCCAGGGAAGTCCCCATCTATTGCCTTTACATTAGAGAATGAGCGGTGGGAGAAAGTGGGCTGGGAGCTGGGAGGGATAGCAGGTGGAGGTGGCATCAGTTGTGATGGGGATCAAGTAGGTGTTCAAAGTCAGTATAGGCTGTGGGTTATTCTAGAGACTTCTTCCAACTCTGCATGGATTGTCTTAAAGTTGAAGCCAGAGTTAGGAAAGTCATGGTATTTCGAGTCTCAGAATTGGTGAGTAGAGACCTTGATGTGCTTCTCACTCGTGGTGGTGTCCTGGGATCATAGTATGGAACTAGTGGTCAAAAAAAGAGCCAGAGCCATACAGGAAGTTCATACTTCTGATTGAGGCAAAATCTGCTGTTAAATTACATTAACTATCTGTAGTAGACAGAATGTATAATCTCTTCCCCTTGACTGTAGACACAAAAATAGTGGGAGTTTACTCCCATGATGAGGTTACATTATATGGCAAATGTTTCCCACTCTAATGTAAATGTTATGAGATTTTCTGTTTTACTTTAATTCCTACAACTTCCAACCTCAAATCACACACCACTTTGGGGATTTCATGATTGACTGAACTACGTAAGAGCTGATGCATGTTTATTTTCTCAGCACCTTCCTCCAGGAAGCTTTCTCTCTTTTTCCCTGAGGTTGGGTCAAGCACTCAACCATACAAAACACACAGCATGTATTCATTTATTTACCTTGACCTCACCCTATTCTAAAATGGCATAACATATCTTTTAAAAGCATAACAGGATTTTTTAAGAGGAAAAGGCATAGCACCAGGAAACAGAACATAGAACCATACAGAAATGTTCTCACTAGAGAGGCCTTAGGGATGTCAAATTCCCTATGACCCCAGCCTCCCTTTAAAGGTAATGGAACTGAGGTCCAGAAAGCACAAGCTTCTGCCCCTGAAGCCACACAGCTGATGCAGAGCTAACATTTTGTGCCTCTGTTTAACACTTTTGGTGATGGGGAATGAACAGATGGGAAGGCCTTCCTGAAACTAGTTAATGGCTGACTTGAGTCTAAAGCCAGAAATACAAGGTAGAGGAGAAAGAAAACAGTCACTTGGATAGAGTAACGCTACTTCCCCATTTATTCAGACCCAACAAGTGCTGTGACATATATGACATATAATATATATAGGAGAGTTACTGGACTGCTTAGTACATATCAGGAAGTCCACTAAACAGTCTCCTTGCAGGATCCCATTGAATCCCTGCAATAATCCTAGGGGGTACAATCCACTGTTATTTACATTTCAGTCAAGAAAACGGGCTCAGCAAAGTTAAATGATTTCCCCACTATCACACAGGTAGTGGATGGCGGACACAAGAATTGAATACAGGTCTATTTGACTCCAAAATGTGCACTTGTTCTCCAACCTAGAAAAGTATTTCACCTTCCCTCAAGCAAGAACAAAGGAGATGCATATATTCCCAGCACCAGAATTCAGTCATTCAGCTCAGTACCTCCCACATGGAATGGAAAAGGCGGAACCAGCCTGTGTGAGACAATGGACCCAGTAGCAAATACACTCAGGGTCATGCCTATAATTCAAGTTCATGGTATCACTCACTCTATAATAGAGGGATATATCCATCCATGTATGTATAGTAAAATAAAGACAGCACACTCATGGAATCCGATCCCTTCCTGGTCAGTCCACAGCAGGAGCTGCCCGGAGTTCTGATCCAGGGCTCTGTGTCCTGAGCAAAATCTGCCCAAGTGGTAAATGCCCTTCCCTTGGGCCAGTGTCTCACTGCAATTTCTCTGCTGGATGCTTTGGCTCTGCTCTGAGGGCGGCTCTTATTGGACCCCGATGCAGTTCCTATTTCACAAATCAGAGTTTAAACCTTCACAAGAGAGTATCAATTTGTGCTATCAAACAGCAAGATTCCAGAGCTGGGGAGGTGAGGGAGTCTGGCCCCTTTAATCAATATTTTCTTACTCATGTAAAGCAGATGTCTGATTCAAATTTTGATTTTAAGCCAGACTCAGAGACTGAGAATCAGTATTCTGATGGTTCAGTCTTTACTGGGCAACAAAAATCTGCCCATTGTTTCAACATCCCTGTCTCTCTCTCTCCTTCCCCCCTCTTTCTTCTTCTGTCTTTCCCAGCCTTGATGTTTAAGTTCAAGCCCAGATGACACCTACTTTCTACCACTGTTTCCACAGAGAGATCCAAAGGGCAACCTCCAACCCAGGGCGAAAGCTAGCCAACTGCCAGGGTTCTATTGCTCCCTGGATGAATGCATCATCCCAGCAGATAATTTCTGTCTTAATAGGCTGCTCTAGTCATCCTATTCCAACTGGAGCCTCTTAAGATTTAAAGACTTGAGCAGGTAAAGAACAGCAAAGAGGATCAACAAACTTGTGGAAGGATAATTCATAACAGTCACAGCCCAAATGCTCTGCTGGGAGTGATCTTAATCTAACACTCCTCTCAAGCCTCCTGCAGCACTGCCCTGTGCAAAGGGCACAGGATTTATAGCTTCTCAGACCTCGTTTGCACCTCCAGCTCAGCCACTCACTAGAAGGGTTACTTTGGGTGAATAATTGAACTTTGGGCTCATTTTCCTCATTTGTAAAATACTGAACATAACCACTGTCTCATAAAA
The DNA here is from genome assembly GCF_949752795.1 of Hyperoodon ampullatus. NCBI lineage: Eukaryota > Metazoa > Chordata > Mammalia > Artiodactyla > Ziphiidae > Hyperoodon > Hyperoodon ampullatus. The sequence continues at coordinate 108,039,018 of NC_136914.1, forward strand.
TCGGTATGGAAGTTAAATTAGATAGCATAAATAAATAAAGTGCTTTTCAGAATCCCATAATCATAATCTCATAATCACTCAGAATCTCATCATCATTGGCACATAGTAGGTTCTCAATGTTAATTTTTCAATCTTTCTCTCAAATCCACTTCTCTCTCCCAGCAACCCCACTCAGTCTTTTTCTTCCTGTTTCTCCATTTTCTGCCTTCTTTCCATTGATCTACCTTATGCTCGTCTCCTTCTCACCATCCCCTTTAACTGGACTTAAAACCATAAACTGTCAGCACCAGAAGGATCTAAAGGCGTGTCCTCACTTCAAGATGAATCACCAGCTACTCACCGGCATGGCCACCACTCAGCACTCCAGTCTCCCAGAGTCACCATCCTAGTCTTTCTCTCTCTTTCAAAGTTGAAGTTTTTGAAAGTAGCAGCTTCCTGGCAGTTTCAGGAAATTCTCCAGAGGACAACTCCAAAGAGCCGCAAAAAAATGAATTACCAGGATATCTCTGAAAAAAATTGTTTCACAGATATTAGAAGAAAAATAATTCATATGCTTCCCATTTGCAGCTCTGATAAAATGGTAAATTCATTTCAGTTAAGCTGCTTCAAATTTGCTGCATATTTTTTATAAATCTGAGCTATGGGCTGTCTTCTTTCTCCCCTCTGATATCACCAGTGTGCTAAAGCCAGCTCACACGGCTCCTGAGGGCCAAGTCTTAGCCAGGCTTTCCAGTTCTGCATTCAGTGATACCAAAAGGTAACTTGAAATTGAAATGGTGGGAGTATTTATACCACAGAAACTGGCAACCACTGCAAACAGATTTTTTTTCAGAGAACCAACTGTTAAATATTTACCAGCACATGATTGGATAAGTTCTCATGATTTTAGCACTGATTCCTAGACAGCCCCCTTTTGCTTGAAAGATCTTTCAAGTTTATTTTTGCAACAATGATTTCCTACAGGGATTCTACAAGCTTCACCCTGTGTGTACATCGTAATGAGGTTAGGTCTATAGAAACCTGTGTTTCTTTAAAACACAGATACTTCTTCAGTTTTTCTGCTGGTCATGACAGAGGCTCTATTAACACTCAATCATGTAAATCTGCTCTGCCTTAGCTCCATAAAGATGAAGGGGCCTGCTGGGCCATTGGTACATCTGCCTTCATTCTGTCCTATTGATTTAAATACAGAATGTAAGGTTGTGAGGATGTTAGTCCCTAAGAATCTCTGTGAGCTGTTATTGGCATCATTGAGCATTTCATTGTTCATACCCACATTCAAATGGAGCTCATTTTCTCAAATATTATACTGTGCTGGTAACTAAGAGGCCGTACAATGGGCCCTGAGGCCAGACAGCCTGGGGTTGAATCCCAGCTCCCCTACTTTCCAGCAAGTTCCTTAACCTCTCTGTGCCTCGGTTGTAAAATGAGGGTAATAACAGAACCCACCTCCCTGAGTTGTTACGAGGATTGAGTAATACATATCAAATGCTTAGAAGAGTGGCACACAGTAAGTGCTAAATAAATGTTAACAATTAGGAGAAAGTAGAAATAGAACATTTATTGCAAGGTAAGATACTCGAGCAACAGGTTTTAGTTGGTGGGGATGAGACTGGGAAAACCCTTTAGAAGAAAGGTTTAGAATATTGCTGCTAGAAGCCTACATCAGTTATGGAAGGGATCTCAGAAACTCTGTGTCTGGAGGTCCCCCTGTCCTCACTGAAAAAGTCATATCTTCTAAACTGCAGCAGCTGGACAGAACTGAATCTCTCCTCCTTATTTGAGGTAAGAGTTCACAGCCTCAGTCCCCAGGTCGACACAAAGGGTGATGTTCACACACAGACACCACTGTGGGCTGTACCTACACCACAGGCTGTGTAGATGGCCTGTGGGTTAGGGACAATTCCTACCTGTAAGCCTCACTTCCCCACTCTCATGACCCTTACAGAATGCAAGGGAGGGCAATTCATGGTAGTAAAGGGATCCACCTCTTTGGTAATGATAGGGCTATTCCCCAATATTCTAATTCTTCTCCTTCTAAGCACATGGTGGGCTCACACTTCCCCTCTTTCTTCTAGTTAGGCAAGTCTAAATGTCTTTTGGGGGGCAATAAAATGTGAACAGAAATAATATGTGTCTCCTCCAAACTTCAAGGGACAATGAGTGATTTGCCTCCTTCCTTCTGCCTGCCATAGTGACTAGAAATGTTCCATATGATAAGGTTTCATCAATTTTCGTCCCTGAATGTGAATAATCTGTAGCAAAGTCCCCTGATTACCCACAATAGACATACAACAAGAACAAGATGAAACTTCGTTGTTTTCAGCAACTGAGACTTTGGAGTTGTTTGTTACTGCACAAAGCCTATCCTATCCTGACTGATACAACATTAATTCCACTCTAATTTATACTTTAAAAAATGAATAAGGTCTTTGCAAACTCCTTTCCTTTATTACTGGTAGCAAATTACTTGTGATAGCAGATCTCAAAAATGAGCCAATACAATTTAAAATCATAGATCTACAGAAATATAATTTATTATATACAAGATTCATGTTAAAGTTTTTTCTATAAATTCCACTTATTTAGCAAGTTGTTATCTTTGTTTTCTTTGTCCTTTATTGGACAAGGTGATCCATTTAACCTTAAAATTTCTATATTTTTATTCCATTAAATACTCATGCCTGAAAGAAATCAAACAAAAATCCTGCAAAAGCTGAACAAAGCAGACTTCTAGAGAAGAAATTCAGTGGCAGAAAAAGAGAAGCTACATGAGCAACTGCTGCCCCCTTCTGCCTAAAATTTCTCCTTCCCCTTGCATTACCCTCATTTTTATCCCGATACTACCACTCCACTCCCCAAGGATTCACTCCCCCTCAGCTGGGTTCTTCTTTGGCCCAAACTTTCTTTCTCACTGGAACTAATACAAATTGGCATTTTCAAAAATAATTTTTCTTGAAGGAAGATAGAAAAAGTAAGTGAAAATGAACAGTATACATACTACAAAAAGAATATAATTAATGTAGGTTTTAAAAAAAACTGCTCAGAGGGGTACCATCATGAATAATTAGCCTTGTCTCTAGTTTGGCTGGGAGTGTTCACAGGCACCGTGCCTGCACTTCTGGCCTTCTAGTTTCTGCCTGCACACAGTGAGACCACCTTGTCTCTTACTACATTACCACAGTCTAACTAAACATCTTGCTACAATCAAGGACAAATGCCAAAACCACTTTCCTTGAATCTAATGTCTTCAGCCCTCTAACGTTCTCCCCTTCAGATTTGATTTTTCTGATTCAGAGACATCACGTTTACAATCCATTCACAGGATAGTGGGGAGAGGCATCCTTAATCTCCACTGATGGATCTTGCCTTTCCAACCTCAGGTTAATAGCTTTGCCCATTTCTATAACTTACTTTGTCATCAGCACACTGTGGCAAAAACACACATACACATGCACACCACATACAGACATAATACTAAGGAAAATGATCTAGTCTAATCAATATAATTTTACAGTACTGAATGAACGTCCATATTTACAGTGACTATGTTCATATATAGTATATTAGTTAAGAATATGAGCTTTGAGCTCATACATGGGTTTAAGTCTCAGCTCCAGCACTTCATGGCTAGAGATCCTAAGGCAAATTATTTAATCTCTCTAAGCATCTGCTCTCTCAAGTGTAGACTAAGAATAATAGTGGTATCTACTTCATACAATTGATGTAAGCTAATTAACATAAAGCGAGAGAATGCATATAAAGCCATTAGTGCAGTGCCTGGAACACAGGAAGTACCAGTAAGTTTGAGCAGGTAGTGGTAGTGGTGGAGGTGGTGGTAATAGTAACAATATCACCATCTTAAATAAAATGAGAATCATTGTCTCACGTTCCATTATCCCCACATTTCTATGGTAACTTCCACAAATCTTCAGCTTTTTTCTAATGAATGCCTGAGAGTGATCATCTTTAAGTTCTTTAGAAATTCAAAGCTCTTTATTAATTATCACTGATTCTTCAATATTACCCACATCATAGGCAAGACATTACCCATGCCCCAGTGCTCTGGAATTATTCGAGTTTGCTGATCTGATGGTGATGCTACCCTGGCACCTTCAAAGAGTAAAAAGGCTTTCCTTATTTCCTGCCAAGCCACATCATCCACTTGCTTGAAACTCATCCAGATTCGGTCCTGCATTAGGAAACACGTAAGTGCCCCCAAGAGAATTCAAACACTTAGCAAAGCACTGAGCAATTAAACTTTGGTGAACTACTTTAGAAACCAGAAAACAGAAAGGAGAGCAGTCAGAGAGGGGAAGAGAGAAAAGGAAGGCAAATTTAAGTGGCTCAGCTGAGTTTGGGGGAGAGAGCAATGTGTCTACTCATTATGTGCTTCCATTTGGAAGGAAGTCAAATGTTTTCATTGAAAAGCAAGCAAAAAGCTTTCATGATTTAGTACACAGGCAAACTCATAAATTAAGGCAAAGTAGTCCCCAATGTAAACAGGTGCAATCACTCCTTACATATCCCAGCTGTCAAAAATATAGTCTGGTCTGACTGCAAGAGGCAGGCAGGGTGACAACTTGGGTCTTTCTGGACTAAAAGCACTAATTAGAAGATCATGTCTCTTATTTGGCCCTCTTCTACTATTCTTAACTAACATGGAAGCCTTTGAACAGGGGTTTAGATTGAGCTTCCTCTTTGATGACTGGCTCATCCCTCAAAGATTCCTATATCTGGCTCAGAAGCAGGGATTCTGAGAAATAGCCCCTGGTCTTCTCTGATGCACCTGGCAGCAGGTCATCATCCAGACTAAACACAGTTTTTTGAGGCAATACGTACCTATTGAGTATTTGCCAAATGCAAGCAGCCGTCCCTGGCACTGAGGGAAATACATGGCCTGTAAGTTACAGCCTCTGCCTTCCAGAGGCTCACAGTCTAGCCACTCAAGAGAAGGAAATTCTCTACCTCACACTCCCAGGGTTGTCCCAGGACGTCACTCCAAATCCAGTCTATTTTATCCTGCATTGAGATTTGCATCTCCTTCTTGGGAACCAGAAAAGAACCTTCTAATTTCATTAGACACTAGGGTGAAAGAGAACAAATCTAGTCATATCCTGGAGATAAGCCAACCAATCAAATCAAAGGCTTCAAAGGAGGTAATCCAGTACCAAGGCATAGAACCCCAAGTTCAACAGGTCAAAACAGCAAAAACTATTTGCTGAGAAGTGAGTACCGATGATGGTGGTCCCTTCTCTCATCGAAGCACCATGTGCTTAGCAGAATAAAAGCTTACCTAAAGCCCAGCTGGTAGCTGGTGGGGTACAGATAAGATAGGTGTTCTGCTAAGCTATGGGACTCCCATTGCTACCCTCTGAAAGATCCTTGGATAACACTGTGGGCTAAGCAAGAGAAGAATGGCCAATGGAATTCAATCCCTTTAACTCAGATTACAAGACATCAAAGAGTCACTTTTTTTTTGAAAATTTTTGGCAAAGATCAATTTCCATACTAATTATATTTTTTAATTGAAGTATAGTTGATTTCAAAGAGTATTTTTGAAAATCTGCCCAGCAATTCACCCTGATAGTCATCTATAACTCTCTAAGAAATGTTTGTATCTTACAGATCTGAGACTTTGGAACCATTTGAAGATGGCTTTTATTATATTACAGAACATTTTTCCTTTTGTGTATTGGCATCCTTCTGATGTACTGAGATGATCTCCAAAGTTCTGATGAAAACTGAGACCTCCAGGAAAATCTACAGACAAGATTTGGAACTATCTTATGAATCAGTTGGATCTTTGCTGGTCACCCATCATCTATCATGAGCCTAACTAACGAGAAAGCTAATCAGAAGTGACCCAAAGAAGCATATCTAAAACAGCATCTTAATATTTGGGTTTGTGCTGAAGTTCTTCAGGATCACTAACAATAAGAACTAACATTAATTGAATATTTATCATGTGCCAGGAATATAATGAGGCAAAGTGAGATTAAGCAACTTATAATCAGAAACACAGCTAGTAAGTTTGAACAAGGGTTTAACCTGGCTGGGAAATGGACCAAGCAGAAAGATCCAGCTGCCAAGCTTTCACACTTGACCACATGCTCCAGTTTACACCCTCATGAACTGAAAGACCAGCACCAAATGCCACCTTATGCTTCTATCAACCAATTTCTTCAATTCTGAGAGGATCCACTACAATCTAGTTAAGGATTAAATCTTACTTGTCAAGACTGCAGTGATGATATTTTTCCCTTTTAAATGTTTATGAAGAGATGGCAATAAAACATGAGAATTTGGCTCACTTCTTCCATTTCCGTATAGCATTGGAACCCTTCCTACATATCAAATCACTTAGAAGTGTTTAAAATGAAAGACTGATGTCCAGAAAATGAGCTCAGAGACTCTGATTGAGTCTGGGGTGGGTCCTAAGAATCAGTAAATTTTTAAGCATTTTCCAGGGGAGTCTAAAGTGCAACCAGAATTGAGGACTGCTTCACATTATAGGATGGGAAACCCATGTTGCTCTGAAGAGAGAGGGGATTGTCAACTCCTTTCCTTCTGATATAACCTCTTGTACCCCTTCCCTCTCCAGTCAATTCAACAGCCTGCTGCCAGAGGGATCTGCTCAGATTATATCATTCCTCTACTCTAAAATCATCTTTAATCATATAATACTATATGCAGTAGCATAAAGAATTACATTCCAAATCCTTAGCCAGGTAAAAGACTCTCTACAGTGTGGCCCAAGCCCACCATTCAGCCTCATATCTGTCTCCCCTTGGGGATCCTTCCACTCCAGCTAAGTTGATCTGCACCCCCTCAAAAAAAAAGAAACCTCCTGTTTCTTCTTATTCTCTGATGCAGAGCAATTCTGCTTTTACTAGCCCTACCCCTCAACTCACTATCAGGTCCACCTTTGCACATCAAGGGGCTTTGACTATTCATTCCTCCTTTCTTTCCTTTACCAGGACACTCTCCTCCTCTAGGGTCCTTGATTTGCCCAAAATCCTACCGTAATCACAGAAACTACGGTAGGCTCAGAAAATCCTCTGGATCTTGCCTTCCTTAGGTACCCTTGGACCCCTCACTCATTGTCTCTCATTTGTCCTGAATCCCTTGGCTTTCCACCACAGCATTCTCTTCTACGACAGTGCCTATTTGAATTCAGAGGACAGACCTCGGACTGCTCACTGCAGTTTTCAAGCATTCTTCCTGAGCTCCAATCACAGCCATCTTGGTCAAGAGAGGCTACAACCCTGCCCGTCACCCATCAGGAATGGCTCCGTGTGGGCAGTGGTCTTTGTCCATTGTGTTTACTTAGGTGTCCCAAGAGCCTAAAACAGTGCCTAGTACACAGTAGGCACACAGTAAATACTTGTTGAATGAATGAATGAGTAAATCAGTGGGCACATCCATCATCACCTAACCTGATGATGATGAATCATTTCTACTTTGTAAAGCAAATCTACTTGTGTTGGGGAGGAAGATCCCTTCTTCCCACTTAAAACTATCTATCATGTGATGGATTATTTAACACAGTCATAATAACCAGAACCCTGATTAATACTATACAGAATTTGTATTACCCTTTGTACTTTTCAATGCATTGTCCCATTTATTATCTCAGTCTATCCTGGTAATAATCTCATTTCTCTACTACAGATGAGAAATGAGGCAGAAAGGTAGCAGAACTTGATCAAAGTCACAAAGCTAGCTGAAGCAGTCAGGATTGAAATCAGGGCCTGGTCTGCTCATCCCAAGCTCTCCCCATGCTGCTGCTACAGGAGTGCTGGTGCCACACCTCATCAAATACCATAGCACACACATCGCCATTAACCTCCTCACAAGCCCGCTGTATTAGTCAAGTTCTCCAGAGAAAAGAACCAGTAGGATATACAGAGATACACGGGAAGAGATTTATTATTATGAGTGGTTGGCTCATATAACTGTGGAGGCTGAGAAGTCCCATGACCTGCCTTTTGCAAGCCAGAGGCTCAGGAAAGCAAGTAGTGTAGTTCCATTCCAAATTCAAGAACCACGAGAGCTAACAGTCTAAGTCCCAGTTCAAGTGTGAAGGCCTCAGAACCAGGAGAGCCGATATCGAGAGCAGGTGATGGATGTCCCAGCTCAAGCAGAGAAAACAAATTCCCCCTCTCTCTGCCTTTTTGTTCTATTTAGGCCCTCAGTGGATTGGATGATGCCCACCCACATTAGTGAGGACATATTTTCTCTTCAGTCCACCAATTTAAATACTAATCTCACCCTCACTGACACACCCAGAAATAATGTTTTACCAGCTATCTGGGCATCCCTGTGACCCAGGCAAGTTTAGGCATAAAATTAACCATCACACCTGCCTATTGTGTCGGAAGGGACTGTGCGAGATTTGATGTTTCATTCACAGAACAAATGTGAAAACTTAGGTAACAGGTGCTTTGCCTCTCTACATTTGGGGTGGTCACAAACAAATTCCTATTAAATCAGGATAAAGGAGGAAAGCTATTATTTAAAATCACACTGGCCTTTAAGGACAGGGTATCCTGGTAAAAAAAAAAAGAAAGGAGGGGTGAGTAGTCAAAGCCATTTCATGTACAAAGATGGATCCCATGGCGAGTTGAGAAGGGCTAAGGAGAGCTGAATTGTTAAACTGCTTTGCCAGGAATCTGAAAGCAGCTTAGCTGAGTGGTTCTGGCTCAAGGAGTTTCACAAGATTGTGGTCAAACTGTCAGAGGGGGTTCAGTCATCTCTAGGCCCAACTGGAGCTGAAGAATCCATTTCCAAGCTCACTGTCATAGTTTTGCCAGGCCTCAGTTCATCATTGGCTATTGACCTGAGGCCTTTGTTCCCAGCCACACAGTCCTACTCACAGTCCTGTTCACAACACGGCAACCAACTTCCCGCACAACCCAGAGATCTGAGTGAGAGGAGGAGGGGGCAGAGACTAGAGTGAGGCAAGAGAGGAGGCTAGGTGAGAACTGAAGGAGGCACTCATGTATCTCCCCCAGTTTGGGCCCTGAAAGAGAGTGCCTAAGATAGAAGCTGTAGTGTTTTTTTAATCACCTCTTTTTGAAAAGGGTATATGTCTTAGTCGGCTTAGCCACCATCACAGAATACTATCACTTCTGCCATATGTTATTGTCCACACAGACCTGGTACATCGGGTGAGGGGACTACACAGGGTGTGAATTCCAGGAGGCAGGGTTCTCTGGGGCCATCTTGGAGGCGGCTACCAAAGAAGTTATTCAGTCTTTAGACTATGATTATGCAGGTTCTCATGGAGATGATGTTCATTTCCAAAATCCCATCTACAGTACATCAGACAGGTGTGGGTTACCAGGAACACAGGTAAGTGGGCTCTGTCTTTACAACAGCCTTACTTAGTGAAATCCTCTTAACAAATGTCTGTGAGGCACACACCTCCTTAATTAACAGATGGATCGATATATTAAGGAGTTATATTAAGAAGATATATTAAGCTATATTAAGTTATATTAAGGAGTTACATCAAGGAGTAATGGGCTTTGAAGTCAACATTTGCACTTGAGTCCTGGTTCTGCTAATTCCTAGCTGTGCTATCTTGGGCAAGTCACTTCTCCTCTCTAAGCTTTGCTTTTCACATCTAGAAAAAATACTACCTCTTTAAGGTACTGTGAGAATCGCTCGCATGACAGCATTCATCCTTTGATAAGCATTTCCAAGTACACAGTTTGTCATCGGTGCTGAATTAAATGCTTATTAAACCTATATCTAATTTAATCTAATTGTCAATGGTCTTCCTTAAGTCTCACGGGATATTAAGAATAATAACAGAAATGCACACTTTATAAAATGTTTTTTTAATTCTATCACCTCCTTTTAGTGAAATCACTTAATTGTCCTAGGAGTCAGTTTTCTCATCTACAAACTGTAAATAATTAACTATAAGTGAAGTTAAAATGTAGCTCATTGAGGAAAAAGCTAGGCGAGTGTAGAGGAAGAGGGAATTTTAAAATGATAAATATTGCAAGATATTTTTTGTTCTGTTGCCTCTCCTCTTCTGCTTTATAAAGTTGTGATACTAGGATTTGTTTCATTTACCACCCAAGGTTGTGAATGAACATGAACGTTTAAGGAGCAAATACTCTCTGACCTCTGCCAGAATAGTGGATATGATGACAGGAAAATAGTAACAGAATAACTGCTTTTTAACTTATGAAGAAAGACTTTTAAATGTTGTTCTCTGCCCACCAAAACCCAAAGGGACTTATAAGACTCCTTCAACCTCTGCCTTGTAGTCCTGCAGCTGTGGCTAAACTATACCATCAAGAAACTCTTTGCAGGCATACATTTCCAAGCCCACCTCCTCCAGCTGCAGCATCTCCATGCTGGATTCCTGCAGTGGAAGGGATCCTGTAGGAAAAAAATGTCTAGCGGAAGAGAAACACAGGGGATGGAGACGCTGTATTTTAACTTCTAATGTAGGGCAATCAAAGACTGAATAAGCCATATTGCCTACAGTTAGAATATGAACTCTGATACAAAGAAGAAACCAATTCAGTATGCCCAATGTGGACCAACAGGTGACAGGAACTGACACAGAATGCTCAGGATTATAGGTGACTTATCCTATTGGGGCTGGCATGCGGGAAAAAAAGGAGAAGGATGAAAAAAGAGAGGCTGGTAACGTGGCAGAACACCCAGGACTGAGGATAAAGGCAACCAGTGAGAAATTCCCAGCCAAAAGAATGTTCGAGGGATATTAAAAAATCAGTGATGTTAACATTCAATTTTAAGTTGTTCTCTAGTCTTCCTGGGGCAGTGTTTCTTTTCCATTATTCCCAGACCCTCAAAAAAAAAAGTCTACAATTTACAATGCAAACAGAATTGTGTTGATTTTGCTTTCAGAAATTACAAAGAGGGGTGGGGAGTAGTGTCCAGCCTGAGAAAAGCAGAGAGGGCAGTGACTGCAGGATTTAGGCATATTGATTAGAGTAGGTGACCACAGAGAAGCAGGTCACACAGGGATCTGGCTCAGGAGATACAAGCTCTGCCTCAGGAATCCTCAGAGGAATCAAGAAGAGTACTGGCAGACCCCCGCAGTACTTGGGATGAGGCGTATCTAAGCCACTTAAACCACTGTGTCATGAGGTGTGTTTCCATAAGGCCAGACAATTCCTGAACACTTGGTTTAGATACATGTATGTGTACATATAAATATATGCATGTGTGTATAATACATACAAATACAGTGTATTTGTGTATGCTTGAAGTAACTTTTGATAACTGCATGCAGCACATGATACAATGTATATAAAATTCTTAGCACAGTGCCTGGCACACAGTGTTCATCAATAAGTATTACTTAAGCAGGAAGATGAAAAAAGGTATCTTAATAACTGGTCCTAGAATTACTTTCAGGGGCAGGAAGAGGTTTTGTTTAGAACAAGGCATTGAGGTGAAAGATGAAACCGGAGGCTATGGGCTGTGGTTCTAGATGGGGTAGATTTCCTCCCAGGGCATTTGCCAACATCTAGAGATGTTTTAGGGGGAGGGAGTGGTGGGCAGTGTTATTGGCATCTAGTGAGTAGACGTCAGGGATACCACTGAACATCCTACAATGCATAGAACAACCCCTGTAACAGTAGCCCCTCCTTATCCACAGTTTTACTTTTCACATTTCAATTACCTGCAGTCAACTGTGGTTCAGAAATATTAAATAGAAAACTCCAGAAATAAATAATTCATAAGTTTTTAATTTCTCGCTGTTCTTTCTGAGTAGCGCGATGAAATCTCGAGTCATCCTTCTCCGTTCTGCCTCAGACATGAATCATCCCTTTGTCCAACACATGTTGCCCATTATTCACTTAGTAGCCCTCTGGGTTTTCAGATGCACTGTCTCCATATTGCAGCGCTTGTGTTTAAGTAACTTAACGATGGCCCCAAAGCACAAGAGTAGTAAATGGTGGCAATTTGGACATGCCAAAGAGAAGCCATAAAGTGCTTCTTTTAAGTGAAAAGGTGAAAGTTCTCTACTTAATTAGGAAAGGAAATAGATTATATGCAGAGGTTGTTACAATCTACAGTAAGAACAAATCTTCTACCCATGAAATTGTGAAGAGAAAAGAAATTCTTGCTAGCTTTGCTATAGCACCTCAAACTAGAAAAGTTACATCCACAGTGTATGATAAGTGCTTAGTTAAGATGGAAAATGCATTAAATTTGTACAATAAGATATTATAAGAGAGAGAGGAAAAGATCATAGTCACATAACTTTTATCATAGTATATTTTTATAATTGTTCTACTTCATTATGTTCTTGCTGTTAATCTCTTACTGTCCTAACTTATAAATTAAACTTTATCACAGGAGGTATATATAGGAAAAAACATATGTATAGGGATCAGTATTATCCATGGTTGCAGGCATCCACTGGGGTCTTGGAACGTATTCCCTGAGGATAAGGGGGGAGTACTATATCCAGCCCCAAATGCCAATACCACTGAGATAAGCCAAGGAGACAAAGAAACAAGCGCAACCAATAAGCTGTTCTGCATTAGAAGTAAACAGGAACTAATAAAAAGAGAAGAAAAAAAAAGGTGGGCAAGCAAGATAGAAGAGAAGGATGGCTGAATAACATGCCAAAGATGCTAGAGGACTAAATGCCTTTTAAGAACTAAATGTCTAATTCACAGTTTGATGTTGTTTTCATTGTTGTCAACCAAACCCTCTTCTCATCTCCCCAAAATTTCAGTAAAGGCAGCCACATGCAAAGACCTTAGATGAGTGGATTGTATAGGTGACGTATGTATGTGTGTTTTTGTGTGTGTGTGTGTGTGTGTGTGTGTGTGTGTGTGTGTGTGTAAGGTAAGGAAATCATCTGAATGCCACATCAAGGTCAGAGGAAAAAGACTAGCATCAGACCCAAAGAAGAGAACAGGAGTTCTGTGGGGATAGAAGGCCAGAACCAAAGGTGCCTGTGATGAAAAAAGACACTAGGAATTGGAAGGAGGATAGATAGTTTTGAATCAAACTTCATCTGACCTTAAGGGATAAGAATTTCTTAGCACCCATATGGATTACAGCTTTTTTTTTTAATATCAGTTTGCTCCATAAAGTCATTCTCAACAAACTCTTTTAGCTTTTGTATAAAGTTCCAATCTGAAAGAACGCCTCGTGTATTTTTTTAACATCTTTATTGGAGTATAATTGCTTTACAATGGTGTGTTAGTTTCTGCTTTATAACAGAGTGAATCAGCTATTCGTATACATATATCCCCATATCTCCTCCCTCTTGGGTCTCCCTCCCACCCTCCCTATCCCACCCCTCTAAGGTAGTCACAAAGCACTGAGCTGATCTCCCTGTGCTATGCGGCTGCTTCCCACTAGCCATCTAGTTTACATTTGGTAGTATAAGTATACTTATAGTATAGTATAAGTCCATGCCACTCTCTCACTTCGTCCCAGCTTACCTTTCTCCCTCCCCGTATCCTCAAGTCCATTCTCTACGTCTGCGTCTTTATTCCTGTCCTGCCCCTAGGTTCTTAAGAACCTTTTTTTTTTTTTAGATTCCATATATATGTGTTAGCATAGGGTATTTGTTTTTCTCTTTCTGACTTACTTCACTCTGTATGACAGACTCTAGGTCCATCCACCACACTACAAATAACTCAATTTCGTTTCTTTTTATGGCTGAGTAATATTCCATTGTATATATGTGTCACATCTTCTTTGTCCATTCCTCTGTCAATGGACACTTAGGTTGCTTCCATGTCCTGGCTATTGTAAATAGAGCTGCAATGAACATTGTGGTTCATGACTCTTTTTGAATTATGGTTTTCTCAGGGTATATGCCCAGTAGTGGGATTTCTGGGTCGTATGGTAGTTCTATTTTTAGTTTTCTAAGGAACCTCCATACTGTTCTCCATAGTGGCTGTATCAATTTACATTCCCACCAACAGTGCAAGAGGGTTCCCTTTTCTCCACACCCTCTCCAGTTTGTAGATTTTTGATGATGGCCATTCTGATTGGTGTGAGGTGATACATCATTGTAGTTTTGATTGGCATTTCTCTAACGAGTAGTGATGTTGAGCATTCTTTCATGTATTTGTTGGCAATCTGTATGTCTTCTTTGGAGTAATGTCTATTTAGGTCATCTGCCCATTTTTGGATTACCCCTAGTGTATTTTTAAAGAGAGGTACTGGACCTGAGAGATCCCAGCTTGCACAAAGTCAAGTGTCTGAGCCCAGAGAAGGATGACCAAATAAGCAGCACGCCTTTCAAAATGGAGCCTGAACCCACCTTAAGCACCTTACAGGGAATGTCACATTATAGAACCATCTCATACAATGAAAATACATGAAGCACACTTTGAAAGGGTAACAGCATTATAGAAATGAGAAGTTCTTACTAACAGGCAAGGAGATGAAGCAACATTTCCTTTGGCACAGTGCCATAAATTCAAATCTGGTCTATGGGAGAAACAGGTGATAAGCACTGCTGTACATAAAAATAACCCAAAAAAGTGAAGTAAAATAACTTTAAAAGCTGCATTGGAGGAATTCCCTAGTGGTCCAGTGGTTAGGACTCAGCCCCTCAGCACTTCCACTGCAGGGGGCACAGGTTCAATCCCTGGTAGGGGAACTAGGATCCCGCAAGCCATGCAGCCAAAAAAAACAGTTGCATTGGACAGTTACAGAACCTCTCCTCGGCAAACACTAACTTATGAGGAACAAGAAGGCTTGGGGCCAAAGATCAGCTGACTAACAACTAGGAAAGCAAAATAAAACCTTAAAATGCTGTGCCCCGAGAGTTGTGACCAATGTGTAATGGAATTTAGCAATAAGAAATAAAGAAAACAATAAGAGCTTTCCATTTCTGTGGTATGAAATTCCTGACAGCTCATCTAACCCCCTGGTGTCCTGATCTCTGAAGTCACTTCATGAAACAGCAGTTGTCCAAGACCAGAAACACTCTGTTATCATAGTTTCCCTGTGAACCATGAGTCAAAAGAGATCCAGCCAGCCACCCAGCAGCTCTTCCAAAGAAGTTTTTTTAAAAACATAGTGAAAGCTAATTCTTCTTCCACAGGGGCTATGCCCATTATCTGGACAGGATCACAAGCCATATTCTGCTTTTTGAGTGAACTGAGCTCTTATCAACAGAGAAGCCTCATTTAAGCTCCTGACAGTTTAATTTAGCTTAACAATTACATCTGCAATTTGATCATACTACCTCTCCATCTTAAGGGCCAATAAAACTGAGGCTTCCCCTGAGACATGGAAATTTAACATGATTAAGGGAAAAAAGAATTTAAAATCTCTGAATCAACGCAACTCTGACTTCAACATTTATATCAGTTATCCATCCCAATATTTATAATTCCTCTTTGTTGTGACAGGCTGACTGCCTGTTGATTATTATTGACAATACACAGAGAAAGCAGCTAGGTTCTCTCTGAACTGATCCACAGGGCAGTGGAGGGAAGGTCTCCAAAGTGTTCCTGTTCTGTCAGGCCACCATAGCAATTCAGACAGCTCAGGACAGCCACCAGTGGCAGCTTCCAGATTCCATTTCTGTAAGGAGTTGATGGACCCCCCTCTTAGGAAAAAATGATTAGGTAATTGGAAAGAGTCACAGGAGCCATCAGGAAAAAACAACAAAAACAGAGATTTCCCTGGAGCACTGTTTGGGTGCTGTATTTATTCTCTATTCCTTTCTGTAACAAATTACCACAAATTTAGTGGCTGAAAAAAACACCCACTTATTATTTCATAGAAATCCAAGCACAGGGTGGCTCAGCTGATTCTCTGTTTTCACAATATCAAAATACAGGTGTCTACAGGGCTATGTTCCTTTTTGAGGCCCTAGGGATGAATCCACTTCCAAGCTTATTCAGACTGTTGGTTGAATTCAGTTCCTTGCAGTTGTAGGACTGTCATCTCTGTTTCCTCGCTAGCTATCGGCTGGGGGTCATTCTCAGGTTCTAAAGGCTGCCCACATTCCTTGACTCATGGCCCCTTACCTCCCTACTCAAAGCCAGCAACAATGGATCAAGTCCTGCTCACACTTAGAATCTCTCTGGTGTCCCCATCTGCCTCATCTCGCCAACCACCTTCATCTTCTGCCACATTCCTGACTCTAGCAGGGAAATTTCTCTACTTTTAAGAGCTCATTTGATTGGACTGGGCTCACCTAGATAAACCAAGATAATTTCCCTATCATAATCTTAATGACATCTGCAAAATCCCTTCACAGCAGTATCTAGGTTAGTATTTGATTGAATAACCAGGGACAGGAATCTGGGGGGACGTGTTCAGAATTCTGCCTACAACAGGTGCCCAACATCACAAACTTTGCTGGAGCCTCCTTCCCAGGCCAGAGAAGGGCTTCCTTTTGGTAAGAATCTCTTTTCTTTTCTTTCTTTTTTGGCCATGCCACATGGCATGTGGGATCTTAGTTCCCTGACCAGGGATCTAACCTGTGCCCCTTGCAGTAGAAGTGCAGAGTCTTGACCACTGGACTTCCAGGGAAGTCCCAAGAATCTCTTATTTTAGAGTTAAGCACTTGCACAATAAAAACTCATTTATAAAGTCCAAAACTGGGCCAGGCTCACACTGCATAAATCACACTACTGTAAGAGTTCTGTCACTGATCAATCATGTGGAAAACAGACCCATTGTTCCCTTTGCCACCTCACATTTTCTCTCTCACCATCACATCTCTTACTCTTCTTAGCAAATACTGATTTGTCAACTAGGTAAATCTCCCTGAATTCTTGCCCCAAAGACAGACTATAAAGTTGCTATTGCAGGAGCACCATTTTCCAGCACACATATATTGAACACCTATGAATAAATATAAAATAAATATACATAAATATGAAATGAATGCACTGGTCTTTAGGTTACTGTCTCAGCTCTAAATTTTTCTACATTCTGCCTTTTGACTTTGAGGCTGGGACTCTGAAAACCAGCTGGTTCCATGTGAGGTTTTGCTCACACAGTTCCTATAGGGAGCCTGATGGACGAGAAGAGAGAAGTGTCTGCTCTTCCCAGCACTGTCACCCCATCAATGACCCTTTCCCCACTTCCCCCAGCACAGTAGTTAGTACCATCCTCCACCTACTTCTGGTACTTCCAGAACAGACTCATCATGCTCCCTCAGAGGTGCTAGGGCCCCTCCTCAGAAGTCTGAGTCCCAGCTCGCTGAGCCCCTAAGGTAACAGCATCAGCAGAACAGAATGCCTTCCTCAGACACCTGAGCCCCAGCACTTGGGGGCTCCCCCTCCATGCTTCTAGGTTCTAGCAACTCCAACATCTTTCCTTTGTTACCACATACATGGTAGCTGCTTCCTTCAGTTATCAACACCGGATTACCTAAGTGTTCTCTGCTTACTATTTCAGCCCACCAACATCTGTGTGCCCAACTCCCTGTATTAAACTCCCTCTGTTGAAATACCTAGTATGGTTTCTGTTCCCTGACTAGATCTTGACTGATACAGCCTAAGTTAGACATACAGAAATCAGATGAATAAGAATGGGATCTAAAACTATAGGATATTCAAATACAGAAGGGCCTTGGAGATCACCTAGTTCAACTCTAACATATTATCAGTGGGGAAACTGAAATGCAAGAGAGGCTGACTCACTCAAGGTCACAGGTAATAGTGCCTGGCCCAGCACTAGAATCTGAGCTTCTTGACTCCCAGTCCAGCACTCTTTCTGATACATCTATTGTACAAAGTGCCACATGCTTGCTCCTGAATTCAGAGGCAACAAGAAATGATATTCTGAACAAATTCTCAGTTTCATACCATTGATTTGTTCTGTCCAACACGTCTTTCTTATCAAGCTATTTATCTGTCTTCAAAGAAAGAATGCCTAGGTAATAAGAAATGCAAAGTGCTATCCTTTGTCACCCTTACTAGAGGATTCAAGAGAGCTAGCCAAATAAAGCAAAAGTTGGCAAAGGGAGAATCTATTAGTTCTAGGAGCCTGCCCTTGAGAAGATGAATCTGTCTAGCATTTACTCCTAATACCTTTTTATCCTCCATTGGGAAAGTGATCTAGCCCTGAGAATGGAGAGGGAGAGAAACAGAGATCAGGAAAGACAGCAGAAAGCTACATTCTCCCTGTCATTTCAGAATATATCATTTGCCTTGAGTCACTTTATTCACTCATCTACAATGTGTTTAACACCATGCTAGGTACTGTGGCAAATTCTAAAGAAACAGAAGATGCTTTATACTCAAGAACTCAACTTATCTGTAGACTGGAAAAAAAAAGCACAACCTAAAAGCTAAGAATTATGTTTTATTTGGCAGACAAAACTGAGGACTTAAGCCCTGGACACAGCATCTCAGATAACTCTGAAGAGACAAGAGGGAGAACCAGGATATACAGGAGTTTTTGCAACAAAGACCAGGTGGTCAGAACATCAAAAGATTACAGTTAATTAAAGAAAACAGGATATCTCAAGTTATGGAATTCAGCGCGTTACTATGTAAGGGAAGATGCAAGAGTCTGGGCTGTTTGAAATCACTCCTTTGACATGCACCTCAGCTATCCAGGGCCAGTATCCCGTGCCTTCTCATCCTTCTCAAGGTGCAGCACAGGGGGTGGCTGCAGCAGTTGACTGCTAGATGGCGGGTATCCTGAGTTCTCTCAGGGCTCACCACTGGAGAGGCTGTAATGTTGATGGCTTCATGGCTGCAACGTCCTTTGTTTACTGATAAGGCAGGCCATATTTTTCATTCACAATCTATTTGTAGAGACATTATTATATATAAATATAATCAGAAATACTAAAGGATGGCATGTAAGCACATTAGGAAATTGGGTGGCACCAACTCAAGTACTTTAGGGGAGCAAGAAGGGGAAGAGCAAAGTGCACAGAGTGGAGCTTGAGCTCAGAGTGAAGGAGGTCTCGAATGTGCCTGCGTTAAAAGCCTCCTGAACCAGGAGAGCAAAGGTCCGAAGGAGCCTTTGGGAGACGAGAAGAGGAGGGTGAGTCTATAAAGAAGAACTCGATCTTCCGAATGAAAAATCGATCTTTGATACACAAATCAACAGAAGGAATGTTATAGGGAGTGCTGTCATGAAAGCAGTTTTAGGAAGTGTAACCTTTCATTGGGTACTAATTTCTTGGCACTGCCATAAATTTGGTGGCAGTGAACAATAGAAATGCATTCTCTCACAGTGTGGAGACCAGAAGTCCTAAATCAAGGTGTCAGCAGGGCTGCACTTCCTCAGAAGGCTCTAGGGGAGAATCTTTCCTTGTCTCATCTAGCTTCTGGAGGCTCCAGGCTTTCCTTCGTTTAAGGCTGAATAACTCCAATCTCTGCCTCCATCTGCACGTGGCTTTCCCCTCTGTATGTCTAATCTCCTTCTGCTTTTCTCTTATAAGGACACCTGACATTAGATTTTGGACCCAACAGGATTGTCCAAGATGGTCTCATCTCAAGAACCTTAACTTAATTACATATGCAAAACACGTTTTTCCAAAGAAGGTCACATTCACAGGTTGGTGGTAGGGGGCTAGGACATGGACATATCTTTTGGAGACCACTATTCAATCTACTACAACTAGTATTACCTGAAGCTTTTGGACACATTTTCACTGCCCCAGGCCAGAATTAAATAGTAGAAAAACAAACATCCATGGATTCTTTCCCACTCTCCTCCACTGTTAAGAGAAAATTCTCCCCCTGTAACAAGTATATGACAATAGCTAACATTTATTGCCTTTTTTCCATGTGCAGGGCACACTGTAAGCATTTTGATATATTCTATGTGAGGATTAAATTAAATCCTCATAAAAACCCCATAGGGTGGGTACCATCTTATCCTCATTTTACAGATGAGGAAATAAGGAGAGAAATGGTAAGAAAATTTGCCCCAGGTCCCACAGCTGAGAAGCAAACTGAACCAGAATTTGAACCCAGTCAGCCTAAACTTTTTCTTGACAGATTTATTGAAATATAATTCATCTAACACACAATTCCCTCATCTAAAATATAGAAGCCTATGCTTTTAGTATATTCAGAGTCATGCAACCATCACCACAATCAACTTTAGGATGTTTTCATCACTCCAACAAGAAACTTCACATGCCATTAGCTGTCACCTCCCAATCCCCCCATCCTCCAGCCCCAGGCAACCATTAATCTACTTCCTGTCTCTATAGATTTACCTATTCTGGACATTTCTTTTACATAAATAGAATCATACACTGTGGTCTTTTGTGACTGGCTTCTTTCACTTAACCCAATGTTTTCTAGGTTTATCCATGTTGTAGCATGTATCAGTACTTCACTCCTTTTTATAGCCAAATAATATTCCATTGTATTAGTATTTCACATTTTATATACCTGTTCATCAGTTGATGGACATTTGGGTTATGTTCACTTTTTGCCTGCCTGCACTTTTAGCTTCCATGCTATAACTACTTCTGTAATCATAAATAATTCTCTCCCCAGAAGGACCCATCATCATGAACCAAGAAGATAAAACTACTCCAAAGAGAAGTCTTCTGGAAGATAGTCTCTCAGAGATTTTTATCTATTAGAATAAATGAAAATTAGTAGTGAAGGATAATTCTCTTGTTTTGTAATCCTTCTTCAATATGTTTCCACAATCTCATCTGTACTAACTTGTACTCACCTGTACTAACGCATCCTTGCACTCAGCTGTAGTCATGAGTGCTACAAACATTTATTATGTCCTAACTATGTTTTAGGAATGTTGAGACACAGAGACCCTAACTGACTTCAAGTCCCTCAGCTCATCAGGAGCAGAGCTGGCCAAGGAATTCTCATCCTTGTGACCACTGCCTCTTTCCTTTGCACCATGGGGTATCCATTACCTGCCTGATTCCTCAGTCCTGCAACCTTCCTATCTACAAGGGAATGCTTGAATTGGCTCATTTCTTTAAACTTTTCAGTATAGACAATATTAACATACATAAGAGTGGAGAGATGTAATGAGCCCACAATTCCTTTCTCTTCACTTCAAGGCAATCATCAACTCATGAGGGATCTTGTTTCATTCAAACCCCTCCCACTTCTCCAGTGGTGTGGTGGTGGATGCATAACAACCATCTCTCCCCTGATTTGTAGTGTGCTGGGATTTTTCTGGCCGATTTCAACTCACCAGCCTAATGGTGCTGAATGTGGGTGGGGGAGAGATGTTCAGGAGCACAGGGCGATACAGTACTCCCACCATACAGATACAGTAGATGCGGTAAGTTCAAGAGCACAGCTAATAGTAACTGGAATAAAATATAACTAGGAAGCGGTAAGTTTTGAGGACTCACTAGCTCTATAACAATATATGTTATTTAATTGTAGGTTTATAGAATTCAATTTTTAATAACGCCTATTAACCAACTAGCTCACAAAATTCCTAAAAATTTAACAGCCAGCTCTTGCCGATGAGCTAGATCTAGCCTACCACTGCACTCTTCCCTTGCCAGATCACTTTTTTGTTTTTGGCCCAGCCGTGCATCATGTGGAATCTTAGTTCCCCAACCAGGGATCGAACCCACGTCCCCTGCAATGGAAGCATGGAGTCTTAACCACTGGACCACGAGGGAAGCCCCAGATTTTTTTTTTTTAATCCCAGACATTATATCATCTTATCCATAAACATTTCAACATGCATCTCTAAAAGAGTAAAACTCTTTTAAAAATAGAACCACAATATTATCACACATAGTAATTTTAATAATTCCTTAATAGTCCCTAGTAATTCTTATATTTAATTGATTGATATGGCTCAGAAGATTCATCTATAATTTTCCTCTCTCTCTCTCTCCTTCCCCCCACCTCTATGCAACTTATTTGATTACTTGTTGAAGAAATGGAAGAGTGGGTTTCCCTTTCAGTTGCCTTCACTGGAAAAAGATCCCACCTGGTAAGAGCACAGGACACCTATAAAGTACAAAAATCTGCTCTACGAACTCTTTTCCTATGGGTCCTTTTGGCTTAGCTCCTCGGAATGGGCTTCTACTGTTTGTGACCAATAAAGTCCTGGCCATGAAAATCCTAGTCCTATAATATCAAGATGGGGAGTTTTTTCAATACTGAAATAAAATGAAAACGAAAAACATGTGTTTGGATGGTTAAAATAAAGATAGCAGCATTCCAGTCCCCACCACTTGATGGGGAATACCTACCCACCACTACCAAGCCCCTGTCACCTTTGTCACATTCCAAGAACAGGCAGCGGAAGCAGGGTTGTGAAGCAAAAGAGGGGGCTGACTAGTTTGAGGAACAGTTGGCAGGTGATGACAGAAAGCTCAGTCTCTGAGATCTCGTTAGAAAACATCTACCTTGAAACTTCAGCTTTCTCCTTTCCCAAGGAGTTCTGTGTGGGCTGCTGGGGTTTTAGCTCCAGTTGTCACTGAAAATGCTGCTTGGCAGGAGCAAGAAGCCCAGGAAGCCCTGACGTGTTTCTGAAGATTTTCAAAAATGAACTAGCTCCTCTGCATTTTTCTTCCTTTTTTTCTTCCCAAATATAGTGCCAGGAATGAAAATCTTGCTCAACCTATTTCCCAGACTTGACAGTTATGACAGTTTTATTCCAGTGCCTTATTAAAGTGTAGCCATGGATTTACATAACTAAACCCAGGTCTGCTTTTCTCTCCCCTGCATTTACAGCTGTCACTCACTGCAGTGTGGCAAGGTAATTCCACCTCTCTGTGTAAGTGAGAACCTGGAGACTCGGGTGGCACCATCCCCTGGTACCAATGAATATTCTCTAATGGAAACAGGCAATGAGTTTCAATGGTGAGTGGAGATAAATGGCCTCCCACCTTTCCACAGGAAGCCATTGGCCTTTTGCATTGCATCCTAGAGCTGGAAGGGACCTTGAAAATCCTCTGATATAGGGGTGACAAACTGGCAGCTTGGGCCCGATTTGGCCCACATACTTTTTAATTTGATCCTTGTAATTCGTTTGTTGGCTTTTAATTTGAATTAGTTATCAATAATTAAAATTGGGATATCCACATAAAAAGCCACATTGGGGGCTTTTCTTAAAATAAAATAAAAAAAAATCACAAGCATTGGCCCCTTTGGGTCTCTATCTCCCGCCTGCCAATCATCCGCTCGAGGTGGTCAGCAGCTGCCCCCTTCAGGTGGAGCGGATACCTGCGGATACTCACAATCCTCCCCGCTCTCCTTCTCCCCTCAGCTTGCTGTACACATGCATGGGACCTTCTCAGACCCCGCAAAAATTTTAGTTTGTAACACCCTTCACATTACAGGTGAAAAAGAGAAATTCCATGGAAGTTAATAGTCAGTTAATCACCGATCTCGGGTTTCCTAACGCCATAGCAGTAGGAAAAGCAATTTCTTTGCTGGAGGTGGCCAAAGACCTGAAGTCTTTTTTCCTTTTAATTTATTTTATTGAAGTATAGTTGATTTACAATGTTGTGTTAATAGCTGCTGTACAGCAAAGTGATTCAGTTATATATATATATATACATTCATTTTCATATTCTACTCCATAATGGTTTATCATAGGATATTGAATATAGTTCCCTGTGCTATATAGTAGGACCTTGTCGTTTATCTGTACATATCATAGATATGTATTATGTTCTACATATAATAGTTTGTATCTGATAATCCCAAACTTCCACTCCAGCCCTCCCCCACCCGCCTTCCCCCTTGGCAACCACAAGTCTGTTCTCTGATTTGAGCACCATCACTTACTAACAGCAGCAGAAGACTGAACCTCTAAAGCACACGTTTCCTCATCTGTAAAATGGGGCTGATTGTAGCATGTTGTCCACTTCACAGGGTTTATGAGGATTAATGTGTTTACGAAAGGGATGAGACAAGTAAAAAAATACCTATACAATCTTATGCTTATTAATATTATTATTGATATTTTCATGGTAACATTTTCGTTTGAAATTTTAAGCTCACTAATTACTTCATTACCCCAAAATATTAAGCACACCCGTCAATTCATCTCAGTGAGTATTTAATGACCCTCTACCATGGAGATGTTCCATGCGATGCAAAGCAACATACATGGGGAGATGAGATGATAAGAACACAATACAAATGTAAGTGTTAAATGAAATGCATGGCATATAGTACATAGTACAAATAATGACCTATATGTAGCTTAAATAATATAAGATGGCTCCCACAATTACATCCCACTTTCAAAATGCTGCACAATCCTCTTAGAAGCCTGAGATAAGAATCTTTGCATTCTCTGCACTAGCATCTAGCAGCAGCTTCATAAGCAATACCAATTATTATATACCTAGAATGTACCAAGCACTGACCAAAGCTTTCTACATGAATTATACCATTTAATCTCTCAACAACCCCATTGGGTAGGAACTTTCTATGCATGCTTTTCCAGATGAGGAACTGAGACACACAGAGGTCAGGTGACTTGCCCAAGGTCACACAGCAAGTAAGCAACAAAGCAGGCAATCCTACTCAAGTGCCCATACTCTTCACGCTCCAGTGTAATGCCTCCCTCACTCCTTGCTCTGAACCAAGCTCATGCTACAATGTCCTTCAATTCTGCACATACAATCCAACCCCGACCCCAACTCCATGTCTCTTAAGCTCATTTCTTTGATATTTTTGACCACACCAGCACTTTCTTTCCCTCTACCAGCTTCTGTCTTTCCATCTCCTGTCACAGTCAAGCAATCCCAGTCAGGATTATTTTCCCTCCTGCCTGGACCAAATTGTTATCATTATGAAGATGATTGTTTACTCATTGATATCATCACAATAATGCTTATTAAACTCATATTACTGCTGAAAGGCAGTGTGACTTGATCTTCAGTGAGTCGTTAAGTGCAACCAACACTCATCAAAGGAATGGTAAATTAATGGTTATGATTATCAGATTCTTTTTAATGACCTCCTTGTTATCAGCAAGTATGCTGAGTAGTTATAGGACCTTAATAGTCCCTTTGCTGGCAAGCCACCACCAGCCTCCTGGAGAGTCCAAAATGTACTATGTATATGAATGTGTATATGCGAGTGGGTTTACATGCATACATATAATTATTTAAATTCTGCCTTGTTTCTGATTATGGTTACATAAATTTCAACAAGATGCCATAAAATAAAAGCAGGTTAAAAAAATAAAAACAAACAGAGGTACTGTTTAAAAGTGGTAATATTTATTATTTGCTTGGGTCAGATGTTAAAATAGCAGTGTAGCAGTTCATCTTCCTGCCTCAGTGCTATTATGAGAGTCACAGTGAAAACTGCAGAGAGCTGATACATTCATAAAGAGCAGATTAAATCTAGGGCAGCATCACATGAAGCTATGTGTAATCATCCTATAAGGAAGGTATGTGAATACTGCTTTTGCAAAGGATTAAATATATTGTAATTTTAGCTTGTGCTCTGTACTATGCTTTCAATGGAATTATTTAAGCCCTTTTAGTGACTGTTGTCCTTGCCCATTTAAAAACTAAAGTGTAGTATATATTGTATAAAATGAAAGTATCATTATAGCTTAATTAGGAAAGTTGTACATATACGCTGAAAGAAGGTTAAAAACAAGCAGTTTTATTATGCATTTGTAAAACACCAAAAATATAGATTCATCTTTGATATGTAACACACTAAATGTATTTTGTACAGCATCTGGTTTAAAAGGTGCCTTATTAAGTTTACCATTAATTGCTTTGTTCTATATATAGATTACATCCAGTGTATCATTTTTAAGTAAATAAGCTTATTTTAGTATACTTTAAAAAAAAACAAACAGAGGATCATAAAGTGGGACCAGGAATAAAGCTTAAAATGCATAGCACTTATGCTCCCAATGGCCACAGATTTGGCTCTGAAACATTCAAGGGCCCAAAGTGAAAAGAAAATCTTGATCATTTTCTTTTTCACAGGGTCTCTATGAAAAATCAAAGTGATTGCTATAGGAACTATAATTAATATTAACAAGACCACAAGAGAATTTTACCTGGGGAATCCTCAAAAAAAGAGGCATTATAGAATGTAAATAAGCAATGATGTCAACAGTATCCTTACAACACTCATAAGAATAAGTTTCATCTATTTTCACCTACCTTCTTTGTAACTGATAGTAACACGGCCAAGCACAACTCAGAAAAGGTAATTCTTGGAGGCAGGGTGGGCAGGGAGGTAAGGTGCACAAAAGACCAAATTTATATTAATATATGTAAATATATCATCTATATAGTGTGTGTGTTCATGTTATTTTTTAAATTTCTTACCAAAATATACTGATCAAAAGTATATTCAATATCTGCAGATGTTATGAAAATCCTAGTCAGCAACCAAGATTCCTACAACTAGTAAATATATCATAACTGACTAAAAGTCTGTTTCCTGACTCTGCCTCTCTTAAAATTATGGTTAATGTGAAATTATTACTAGTAATAACCTAAAATCATTATTAGTTCCACTGTGTATGCACTGACTCTTATTTCCCTGGAGCTCACAGTTTTCACTATGAATAGATAGTTGGGATTAAATGCTTGGGATTTGGAGCCCAGCAGCTTGGGTTTGAATCTCTACTACCTTTATGACTTTGAGCAAGATGTTTAACCTTTTTATTGCCTTCTTTTCTTCATCTGTAAAATGGAGGCTCCTAATCACCCCCTACTTCGTAGGGTTGTTGTCAACATTAAATGTTAATACTTGTGAGGCCCATAGAACACAGTATGGGCACACAGTTTCGGGCACACAGTAAGCACTGAATGTTAGTTGTTGTTGGGACTTCCCTGGTGGCACAGTGGTTAAGAATCAGCCTGCCAATGCAGGGGACACGGGTTCAATCCCTGGCCCGGGAAGATCCCACAGCCGGCAGAGCAACTAAGCCCGTGTGCCACAGCTACTGAGCCTGCACTCTAGAGCCTGTGCTCTACAGCCTGCGATCCACAACTACTGAATCCTTGTGCCACACTTACTGAAGCCCGCGCACCTAGAGCCTGTGCTCCGCAAGGAGAAGCACGCCCACTGCAACGAAGAGTAGCAAGAGAAAGCCCGCGTGCAGCAACAAAGACCCAACGTCGCCAAAAATAAATAAATAAATTTGTTTTTTTTAAGTTAGTTGTTGTTGTTGTTGCTATTATTATTATTATTCCATGAAACTGTGTCTTAGATGATTTTCCTGTATCTTCTTCTCACTAAACAATAGCCATGAATTAGGAAGACCATGGGGGCTTTCATCTATATAGCACCTGAGAATATAATCACTAACCTCTGCTTATTCACGGTTTGTCTCCCAGTTAGACTGCAAGTCCTATAGCATCATAGATACCACCTCGTTTTATATTTGCTGAGAAAACAGAATCTCAACACAGTTAAATAATGTCTCCAAGGTTAAACAGCTAGTGAGTGGCAAACCAAGTCGAGAAGTGAGGTCATTTGACTTCTAGTCTAGTCCTTTCGCCATTAGAGCCTCTTGTCTTCCCACCAAACCCACTCTTTGACTCTCCTAATTATTTCCCTGTGCAGTGATGACTCTCAAACACTCCTCTCCTGCCTGTACCCTTGTCCAATGCCTCCCAGCCAACTTCCTACATAACATCGTCACCTGGTCATCCCACAGGCATTTCAAATTTTACTTGCCTTAACGGAACTCACCGTCCTCTTGTCTAATATGGGAACTCCCGCCTTTTCTAGCTCCAGTGGTGAGGTCACCATCCACACAATAACCCTAGCAAATAACTCACATTTATCCCTACCTAATCCCTCTCTCTTCCTTACCCTACACATCCAGATCCTGCTAGTCTTACTTACAAATTATTTTACAAATTTGTTCTTTCCTAATAAGTCCTAAAGGACTAATTTGGTTTAAACTTTTCTCTAGCCTTTTGACTTGTCTTCCTTAAGAAACCATAAGCTCTTAAAGAAAGCAGAAGAAAAACAGCATTTATTGAGCCCCTACTGCCTGCCCAGACACTCTGCTAGGAGCTTATATATTCTGTGATCACAATAACTCATATGATATCGTAATTTTACAGATGAGGAAGCTGAAGCTCACTTGACCTGTTTATAAATGCTTGGGTAATGTTTAAGAACCAGAGAAAGGATTATTGCAACAGCCTAAAGCTACTGACATTGGAGATTATTACAACCCTAAGCTCAAGGAAAAGATCTTGGAGAGATTAGTCACCAGTAAGTGCCCAGTTGTATGGAAAAGATCTTCCGACAGGAGCTATGGCCTTCAGGAGAAGCATGCCGCCAACCACAGCAAACTGGCAAGGAGAGAAGCAGGAGAATAAATATCTTGAATCCCTCTCCTCCTGTCCTCTGCTTTCCTGCACATACCTCCCATGGGCCAAATCCATCAGGAATCTGAATGGCAAGGGAGCTCACATGCAAAATCCATGAGTCAGCCTCGCCAGGCACAAAACAAGGCAACAAAGAGAGGACAGTGGATCTAGAGAGGCAAACAGAAGATATCCAGCAGAGCATACAGCTAGTAAATGATGGAGCCAGGATTTGAACCAAGTCTAGGTGACTCCACATTCCTGCCCACAACTTCATGAATTAATAATATTGTGATGTTTCTAAAAGAAGAGAATAATTCTTTGTACCCAGAGCAATATCTTTCACATAAGGAGCATCCTGTAACTATTTACTGAACTAGACAGAATCTAATTTCATAGTCCGAGTCACCAGGGCCTCCCCTTGGAAGCTTTATGCACTGAGTTGTCCCTCACCACGTTTTTTTAAATCACTTTACCTTAGACCAAGTCAGACTTTTACTATAAAGGACTAGATGGTAAATATTTTCAGCACTGAAAGCCATGTAGTCTCTGTCACTGCTACTCAACTCTGCCATTACAGAGCAAAAGCAGCTATTGACAGTGCTTACACAAATGGGCGTGGCTGTGTGCCAATGAAACTTAATTATGGACCCTGAATTTTTCATTTCATATTATTTTCATGCATGATGTAACATCATTATTCTTTAGATTTTTTTCAACCATCTAGAACTTAAAAAAAGCATTCTTAACTCTCAGGTCATACAAAAACAGGCAAGGGGCTGGATTTGACCCACGGCTCCTAATTTTCTGGTCCCTGCCTTAGCTAATCTCTCTGGAAGCTCCGGACATCCTCTAAGTATGTCATCACATATGTCAGGCCCTTCCTTACTCCTTTCCTGTTTGAAAACTTAGCTGATCTGTACTTCATCTCCTTGGAGTCTTGCCAGGTGACCAGTCCTCATTTGAAGAACTAATGTGGATTGAGGGCTCATTTTGTGATTATGAAATATTCTCAACTCAGTAAGAATCATTATGGTAGCTACAATTTATTGAGCTCCTAAAATCAGCCAGTAACTGTACTAAGCACTTTACATGTACTATCTTATTTAACCCTCACAACAACTCAAATCAAAATCCAAACAGAAGTAGCACATATGACTGTAGGAAGCCAGGGCTAATAGTAGGGATAATGCCCTCTCTAAAAGGACCTTCAATGTCTAAAACCAAAAAAGGCACTGAAGTTAATGTAGAAGTATATGACTGATGACTTGAGACAGTCTCACTGTGGTCACTCAGTCATGAAATAAAGGCATTTCTGTCTAAGAAAGAAGGTATCCTTGTCCCCCAGGGCAGATGAACTGTCAAATGTCTTTATCAATAAAGGGAAATAGCAGTGGACCTTAGGGTCTTAAAAGTCTCATTTATGAAGTGCCAGATAAAACACATCTGCCATCCTTGTCCTGCCTATACTCCCAGAGAGCACAGGTACCCCCCCACACTTTTTTTTATTGGAGTAGGGTTGATTTATAATATTGTATTAGTTTCAGGTGTACAGCAAAGTGAACCAGTTATACATGTACATACATCCACTCTTTTTTTAGATTCTTTCCCCATATAGGCCATTACAGAGTATTGAGTAGAGTTCCCTGTGCTATACAGTTGGTTCTCATTAGTTAGCTATTTTATACATAGTAGTGTATATATGTCAATCCCAATCCCCCACTTTTAAAAAGTTCTCTTTATACCACTTGGCTTTTACAAGACACCTACGTTAGTATCTGTTTTCACTAACCAAAAGAAAGCCAGATGATTTTAACTTTAACAATGTAAAAGGGTGAAAGCAAAAATAGTGTTCATTGTCTGTTTTGCAAACAAAGTGGTGTGCCCAACAGCGAGAGTGGTACTACTGAGCTCCTTCCCTGGGAACTACACTCAGCATCTCAGCATCAAGCCACCATAGCTTTGAACTGCGTCTGTGAGCATTTATGCTTTATCTGTGCATTTGTTAGCAAGCTGTACCTTAAGGTCACTGTTTCTTCACATTACGCCATTTCTGATTATGAAAGCTTTTGTACAAATGCTCTACTTTCGGAGAGTGGAGGAAATCTGTATTAACTCTAGAAGGACAAAATGATAGAGTGGAAGGAACCTAAACTCTGATAGCCCTACAATCTTGGCTAAGGATATATCCTCTGGGTGATCTTGGATAAATTAGCCTTGGACCTCAGTTTACTTATAATACCTACCTTACAAAATAATGGTGAAGATTAAATGAGATTGTGCATGAAAATGTTAGTAAAATGCCGAACTTAGAGTACCCAATAAAGTTATTTTAAGTTCTCAGTACATGGTAGGTAGGAACAGTTTCTCTCCGTCTAAGTCCAGGGACTGCTGAGCCAAGCTTTTTCTTAAAAAGCTCAGAGAAAGGACCCTGGACTCTCCCTGCAGGGCTTATCCTGTGAATCTAATCAGGCCCAGGACTGCCAAATGTCCACTGAGAACTGAGGGTAAAATTATGAGGGAGGTGGTAAGATGTGTGAAAGTGAATCTTGAATGTACTTGCACTGTCCTGTTTGGAATTTATTCAGGGTCTTAAACTTTGAAAAGGCTTTGCACCCTGGATTTGCATCACAGAAATTATAAAAAGTTTTATTTTGAAGTTGACAAACCCCCCCTCGTCCATCCCAGGATCAATGACCTAGAAATCAGGGGCCTATACCCAGGAATCTATTGTTCTTGGCTTCCCGAGAGAAGTCAGACTTGAGGGGACTTTATTTCTTGACTGTCCAATCCTGTTAGTGGTGTCAGCCTACTCCACCTCACACCCCATCACCTACCTGTTTCCCACATTCACTTTTACTACATAATAATCCTTAGAGGGACTTCCCTTGGTGGCACAGTGGATAAGACTCCGTGCTCCCAATCCAGGGGGCCCAGGTTCGATCCCTGGGTCACGGTCCCACATGTATGCCACAACTAAGAGTTCACAGGCCACAACTAAGGAGCCCACATGCCACAACTAAGGAGCCCGCCTGCTGCAACTAAGGAGCCCAGCTGCCACAACAAAGGAGCCCACGTGCCGCAACTAAGAGCCGGTGCAACCAAAATAAATATTTTTAAAATGAATAAATAATCATTACAAACATACCTTCACTGCCCATTTTAAGCTACTTACGAGCAGGGAGGACCACAGCTTGTCCTTCTATGACATCATACACCTTGACACAGTAAATAGAAGGCTGTGAATGCCCAGCTAAAGAGTGTGAATATTATCCTAGAAAGAAGAGAAAAGCCATGGACAGTTTTGTAGTAGAAAGTACTAGCATGATAGAAGCAGTAAATTTTAGGAAAATTTCTCTGGCAGCACATACTTGAAACATTGGAAAGAGGGAAAATAAAAGAATAAAGAAATTGAAACTTAGAAGACCAGTTAAGAGGTAATTATAATTAATCAGGCCTGGGATAGAAAGGGTCCAAACTACAGTTATGGCAACAGACAGAAAGAGGAAAGGATATTCCTAAAACACATTCTGAAGACAGTGAACACCAGTGTTCTTTGGGATACGAACCATGGCTGAGTCGTCTTTGTGACCACATATACCCAGGGATGATATGCATCAGCATCCACCAGTGCAGCTGTATCAGCTATTAGTATACTGAAACACTTTTATACTTATGAGTAAAAAGTAGTCCCTTACTTGAAACCACCACCCATTCATCCCCATGCCTACCCCACCATCCCAGCACCCTCCTGGAATTTTCCAAAACTACACCCCTCCCCAGTTAGCAACCAAAGAGTTTATGCCTGACACAGGATAAGGCTTTTAGAACCTTGTTCCTATGTCAAAGCTGATATTCTTTCTGATTGGTCAGTCCTCTTGTCAATTGTTACATATATGTAATATCATGCCTTCATATGCACAGTCAGCCTCTGGTACATACTAAGTGATGAAGGAAAGAAGGGAGCAGGGAGGAAGGAGAGAAGAAAAGAAGAAACATAACTGGTTGGATATGGGAAGAAACAAAGGAGTTTTATACAACTATAGTCATACAGACTGATGTGGCTATACAATTATAGTTTTCTTTCAGAAAAAAGAGAAGCAGAGGAAGAGTTAGTTTGGGAGCAAGATGACTATGTTCTCTTAAAAATAAACTGCATTTGAACAAAAGCTCAGCTGAGAGAAATAAAATTTATAAAGGATCGGTTGAAAGCTGTTCAGTCTATTCATCCCACTCTGTTTGAAAATCTACCCCGTGGAGAGTCCAGGAAAGCAGAGAGCTGTGAATTTCATGAACAGCCTTTAAGAAACTCCGTTAGACTCTTAGGGGCCAGTGGCTGTGCTCCTCCTGAGAAGCTGGGGTGCTTTTATCATGCGGACAATGAACTGTGTAACCAGGAGGGTTTCCTATTTAGTCTTGTAAAACCAAATCTGTGGTCTAAAAATAGCACGTGTGCCTCATGGGGGCTCCACTTTATGGCCCTATCCTTGTTTTTTTTATTTCATCCTACCATTCTCTAATCTGTTTTCCTGCCATATGACATCCATGTAAGCAGATTTAAATCCTTTTTAGAACAAAGAGGGGACTAAGTTAACTCATACTGAGCTTGAAACTGAAGGTGGACTATTCCAGTGGAAATACCCAATGAATATAAATGTTTAAAATCAGCTGTTCTTTGGGTTCCAGTCCATGAGAGGCACTGTGAGAGTTGTACAGACATAGAAGACATGACTTCATGAGGCTTACAGTCTTTGGGAGCAGAAAGATAAGCAAACATCAGAAGAGATGCACAACGCCTCCTCGACTGGATTTGATTAAATGCAGGGTGAATGGTATCAGTAGTGATTACTTAGAGGAGAGGGGAAAGTCCACATTAGTCATTCCTAGTGTTCCATGCATTTAAAATGCCCCTTGGTGCTGCTATGGAATCGAAGGATGGGCCTTCTGAGCCTTGGAACTCAACGTCACTCAGTACGTTAGCACTCTGTTGTGGGACTCTCTCAAAACCTGCAGATAAACATCACCCTTATTTATTGGGGGTTTTTGTTTTGTTTTATACAGATGCCTCACTGATTTGATTACCTGGCTATTCATTCTCAAATGGCATACAGTAGAATGGGAAGGCAAAGGAAATCCAAAGAGTGAGCCCAAAGAAAAGACAAGAATGGATTTATTTCCAGAATATACCAACTATTTGAAGCAGTCACATGTCATCAACACAAATTATCAGCAAGGTGACTAGAGATGGATGATATGGTGAAAAAAGATAAAGAAAACCTATATTTGTCTCTAAATAGCTATCACCTCTCTAGTCCTCATTGCTTTATTTGTGAAAAGGAAAAGAAAATCCTTGCCACATACTCACTGAAGTTAGACCTAATGAGTATCTTCCAGGTAGGCAGCGTCATGTTAGCAGTCAGGATTATGGAAGGATAAGACATGGTCTCAGCCCCATGTGGCTGTGTGTGTCCCATGAAAGAATTCTTTAAAAGCACTTGGGAAAAGTACCAAATGCAACACACGCCCAAAGATCTACTATTCGGACGGAAACAAACAGGTTCTTTAAGGTACCTTCAACAAGCTGAGGCAATTTCAGATCAGGAGAGGAAAATAATTTTGAAGCCCATAACTTTCCTAAAAGTTCAGAGCTAGAAATCTTCTTAGAAGCCCTATGCAAATGTCTAGCTCCCCAAGAATAGATGGAGAGATACCATCCAACTAAAAGACCATTTAGCTCACCAGAAAAAGTTTGAATTCCAGGATTGCCCCTCTCTAAGCAAAAATGTGCCAAGGTCTCTAGTCTCATTCTACACTCATACATACTTTGCTTCCACACCCAGAGGGCCCTTCCCACTTGTACCTATGTCCTCAGCAAGCCCTAAAGGGATGCCAGGAAGTGGCCCAGTCAAAAACGGTCACCTACAGAGTGTCCAGCCCTGTGCTTGGCACTGTGAACACAGAGCTGAAACACACTCTTGTTGGTCCAGGACCATGGACACCACTGAGGCCACAGCCAGCAAACAAGCAGACTCAAAACAGGTGGTAGGCATTCTGAGAGGGTATGTAAGGGTGACAACTATTGTCCTAACGAGACATTTATATATCCTCCATTTCTCAGGGCAAAACCCAGAGTCATCCTTAACTCTTTTCATTCATAACCTGCATCCAATCCATGATTAAAATCTGCCACCTCTGCCTTCAAAATAGCCCCCAAATCCAACCATTTCTCACGACCTCCAATGAGACAACCCTAGTCCAAGCCACCATCACCTCTCCCCAAATTACCACAAAATTACAAAGTGGTCACCCTCACTCTACCCTTGCCCCCCTGAGAACTTTTTATACACAGCAGCCAAAAGAGCCTTTCACATGGAAGTCTGACCATGTCACTCCTCTACTCCAAACCCGCCAGGTTCTCCCATTATTGCAGGGAATCAGGAACACTGAGGGGGACAGTGACCTAACAGTGGGGAGTGGCAGCCTTGGCCATGACAATCCAGAAGCCAACCTGTCAGAGAATTCAGTTCTGTCGTTGTGACCTTTGTCACTTGGCCATGAGGGACTGCACCACCTTCAAAAGCCACATTGAAAACGCCATATATGACAAACCCACAGCCAACATTGTCCTCAATGGTGAAAAACTGAAACCATTTCCACTAAGATCAGGAACGAGACAAGGTTGCCCACTCACCACTATTATTCAACATAGTTTTGGAAGTTTTAGCCACAACAATCAGAGAAGAAAAAGAAATAAAAGGAATACAAATCGGAAAAGAAGAAGTAAAGCTGTCACTGTTTGCAGATGACATGATACTATACATAGAGAATCCTAAAGATGCTACCAGAAAACTACGAGAGCTAATCAATGAATCTGGTAAAGTAGCAGGATGCAAAATTAATGCACAGTAATCTCTTGCACCCTTATACACTAATGATGAAAAATCTGAAAGTGAAATTAAGAAAACACTCCCATTTACCACTGCAACAAAAAGAATCAAATACCTAAGAATAAACCTACCTAAGGAGACAAAAGACCTGTATGCAGAAAATTATAAGACACTGATGAAAGAAATTAAAGATGACACAAATAGATGGAGAGATATACCATGTTCTTGGATTGGAAGAATCAACACTGTGAAAATGACTCTACTACCCAAAGCAATCTACAGATTCAATGCAATCCCTATCAAACTAGCACTGGCATTTTTCACAGAACTAGAACAAAAAAATTCACAATTTGTATGGAAACACAAAAGACCCTGAATAGCCAAAGCAATCTTGAGAAAGAAAAATGGAGCTGGAGGAATCAGGCTCCCTGACTTCAGACCATACTACAAAGCTACAGTAATCAAGACAGTATGGTACTGGCACAAAAACAGAAATATAGATCAATGGAACAGGAGAGAAAGCCCAGAGATAAATCCACGCACATATGGTCACATTATCTTTGATAAAGGAGGCAAGAATATACAGTGGAGAAAAGGCAGCCTCTTCAATAACTGGAGCTGGGAAAACTGGACAGCTACAAGTAAAAGAATGAAATTAGAACACTCCCTAACACCATACACAAAAATAAACTCAAAATGCATTAAAGACCTAAATGTAAGGCCAGACACTATCAAACTCTTAGAGGAAAACATAGGCAGAACACTCTATGACATAAATCACAGCAAGATCCTTTTTGACCCACCTCCTAGAGAAATGGAGATAAAAACAAAAATAAACAAATGGGACCTAATGAAACTTAAAAGCTTTTGCACAGCAAAGGAAAGCATAAACAAGATGAAAAGACAACCCTCAGAATGGGAGAAAATATTTGCAAATGAAGCAACTGACAAAGGATTAATCTCCAAAATTTACAAGCAGCTCATGCAGCTCAATATCAAAAAAACAAACAACCCAATCCAAAAATGAGCAGAAGACTTAAATAGACATTTCTCCAAAGAAGATATACAGACTGCCAACAAACACATGAAAGAATGCTCAACATCATTAACCATTAGAGAAATGCAAATCAAAACTACAATGAGATATCATCTCACACCAGTCAGAATGGCCATCATCAAAAAACCTACAAACAATAAATGCTGGAGAGGGTGTGGAGAAAAGGGAACACTCTTGCACTGTTGGTGGGAATGTAAATTGATACAGCCACTATGGAGAACAGCATGGAGGTTTCTTAAAAAACTAAAAATAGAATTACCATACGACCCAGAAATCCCACTACTGGGCATATACCCTGAGAAAACCATAATTCAAAAAGAGTCACGTACCACAATGTTCATTGCAGCTCTATTTACAATCGCCAGGACATGGAAGCAACCTAAGTGTCCACCGACAGATGAATGGATAAAGAAGATGTGGCACATATATACAATGGAATATTACTCAGCCATAAAAATAAACGAAATTGAGTTATTTGTAGTGAGGTGGATGGACCTAGAGTCTGTCATACAGAGTGAAGTAATTCAGAAAGAAAAAAACAAATACCGTATGACCGTATGCTAACACATATATATGGAATCTAAAAAAAAAAAGGTCATGAAGAACCTCGGGGCAAGACAGGAATAAAGATGCAGACTTACTAGAGAATGGACTTGAGGACACGGGGAGGGGGAATGGTAAGCTGGGACAAAGTGAGAGAGTGGCATGGACATATATATACACTACCAAATGTAAAATAGATAGCTAGTGGGAAGCAGCCACATTGCACAGGGAGATCAGCTCGGTGCTTTGTGACCACCTACAGGGGCGGGATAGGGAAGGCAGGAGGGAGGGAGACACAAGTGGGAAGAGATATGGGGATATATGTATATGTATAACTGATTCACTTTGTTAAAAAGCAGAAGCTAACACACCATTGTAAAGCAATTATACTCCAATAAAGATGTTATAAAAAAAAGCCACATTGAGCACACAGAGCCCTGAGATCCTAAAGGGAGAGCTGATCATTTCCTATAAAAAAAATACAAAAGATGGCCTCTCCAGCTGAGCAGATGCTCAACTGTGGCACTGACAGCAAAATTGTCATTGGCAAGGTCCAAGAAGCCCTCCCTTTGACTGCAGCCCACACTGTATGATGGTTATTATTCACCTACCCCAATGCATCCATGAATCAACATCCCCATTAGATGCTCCCCCTGCCTTCAGAGCTCAAAAAGAAAAAATAAAACGAGAGACACAAAAAGATAGTTTATCATTATAAAAATAAGCAAAAAAAAAAAAAATCTGATTTTCCCAATCCTCTTGGTGCCTCCCTCTGATTCACCAGGACAGACAGATTCAAGCCACCTTTGGCCAAAAAGAACCTGTGGAGACTAGAGAAAAAGATGTGGAATTTTAGGTCAAATTGACACTCTTAAATTCCTTTTAAGAGTCCAATATAAAAACTCATTGTTTTTAAAGGCCGTACCTGGAAATCCAGCAGTTAGTTAAGAAGTAGAACTAGTTGTAAACTTAATATTACTAGGCGCTGGGGATAGAAAGATGAATAAGACATGGCCCTTGCTTTCACAGAGATGATAGGTGAGATAATAAGAAAATCATCACACTAGAGTATGACAAGTACTAATAATGGAAAA
This sequence comes from Hyperoodon ampullatus, assembly GCF_949752795.1. Taxonomy (NCBI): domain Eukaryota; kingdom Metazoa; phylum Chordata; class Mammalia; order Artiodactyla; family Ziphiidae; genus Hyperoodon; species Hyperoodon ampullatus. Next base: position 108,076,836 of record NC_136914.1, read on the forward strand.
ACATACAAGATGCTATGAGAACAGAGAGAGTAATTAACTGGGGCAGAGATAAAGGGCAAAGAGGGAAGCAGGCAAATCATAGCAGACGTCTGGAGCAGTTGTCTTTTTGAGTTGATAAACTAATTAGTGCTGCTACAGTGCAAATGGCCTATATGTGAATGCTTACGGCAGTATTACTCATACCCCAAAAACTGGAAACAACCCAAATGTCCATCAACTGATGAATGGATAAATAAAATGTGATACGTCCATACAATGGAATATTTATTCAGCCGTAAAAAAGAATGAAGTGCTGATACATGCTATGACAGGAATGAACCTTGAAAATGTTATACTAATGAAACGAAGCCAGACACAAAATACTACATATTGCGTGACACCATTTATATGAAATCTTCCAAATGGGCAAATCTACAGAGAATGTAGATTAATGGTTGCCTAGGGCTAAAGTTTTTGGGGAAAGGAGCATGTTTGGTTTTTTGGGGTTATTTTTGAGAGTAATGAAAATGCTCTAAAATCAATTGTGGTGGTGGAGGCACAACTCTGTGAACATATTAAAAACCACTGAATTGTACCCTTTAAAAGGGTGAATTATAATGTATGTAAATTACATTTCAATAAAAAATTTTAAGTGTGAATGGCCTTTTATGCCTGACTTATTAGATGTTCTACGCCCTGGTGCAGGGACTTTCAAAGCCTCGCCTCAAAGGTCTCAGAAATGTGCGTACTTTCAATGAACACGAGGAGCAAAGGAGACACTGAGGTCACCAGGGTCTCCTGCTCTGCGCATGCCAGGAGTCTGCCAGCACAGCCCTGGGCCAGACCAGGCTGCCTTTCTCCTCACCAGCATCCTTCTGTTCCTATGACAGTTTGTATTAGCATTATTTTGAGGCCCTCAGAGACATCCCTCTGTGAGAAGGGCATTAGTCATGTGGAACAGCAGGCTGGAAATATTAAAATGCTCATTACTGCATGGAAAAATGATCTCAGACGAATTCTTAATGGAACGTTTGATTCAATACGAGTCTGATATAATCTCTCCTCTTTTTGACAATGATTCCAATATGCTGCCATCTGCAGAATACCTCTTTCTCTCTAAAAACAAGTTCTTGCCTGGATAATATAGTCAATGAAAAACCAGGAGAGCCATATGTCACAATAAATGCGTACTGCATTCCATGCTCTCTCCCCGCTATTATTTTTCATGCCAGTCACTAGCTGTGAGTGTTTGTTGCTCCAGATGATTTCCTCTGAAGATATGGTGGATTCAAATTCAATCAGAAGGGGAAAGGGAAAACACAGCAAACAGCTAGATTCTGAACATGGCCCAGGAGGTCTTTAACCATGGTTCTCCTCTCCTTCTACTTGAAAGGAATGGGCTAAAATTGCAGAAGGCTGGACAATTCTGTGGGCTAAGCAGGGCCCCCAGGAGTCAAAGCGTCAGACTGAGTCTTCCAAGTTCATACAATAGACACTCCAGTTAATTTTCTTATCTAACCCACACTCTTTCCCAGAATATCTTTCCTGCAGTCTTTCTTAAGCGGACAGGGACCCACGTGAGGCCACCTTTTAACATGCCTGATTGGAACAGAGGAAATGCCTGGGCCGATGAAATTTTCTCTCCTGATAATGTGAAATTGGGACAAAGAGACGATGTATAGTGAGTTGACTTTGGATGTGGGAGTTTAAAGGCCACATTTGGTAGGAGGGAGGGGGAACAGCTGGGCCAATCATTTCCTAACTTGTCCAAGAAGCAGCAGAGAAACCCACCTGCAGGGGAGAGAAGAAAGCGGCTGAGAAAACAAAGAAGCAGTGATCTCCCTAACTCTGGGTTTCTCAGCACTATTGACATTGGGGCCAGATAATTCTTTGTTGTGGGGGGAATGTCCTATGCATTGTAGGAGGTTTAGCAGCATCCCTGGCTTCTGCCTACTAGATTTCTGTAATACATACTCCTCACCCCAGTTGTGACAAAACTATGTCCATACATTGCCAAATGTCCTGTGGGGAGTAAAATTGCCTGGGTTGAGAACTACTGGCCTAACTAGACAGACATTGATTTACACTTCAACCACCACCAATCAGGGCAAAACGCAGAGTCAGGCTTCACTCCCTTCTTTCATACCTTGCCTCCAATCCATGATTAAAATCTGCCACCTCTGCCTTCAAAATATCCCCAGAATCCAACCATTTCTCATGATCTCCACTGCAAGAACTCGAGTCCAAACCACTATCATCTCTACCTGACTTACCCCAGAAGTCTCCTAACTGGTCACCCTCACTCTACCCTTGCCCCCTTCAGAGCTTTTTCTATGCAGCAGCCAAAGACAGTCTTTTAAATGAAAGTCTGAAATGAACTTATTTACATAACAGAAGCAGAGTGACAGATGTAGAAAACAAACTTATGGTTACCAGAGGGTAAGGGCGGGGAGGGATAAATTGGGAGATTGGGACTGATATATACACACTATGGGACTGATATATACACACTACTATATACTTGTAAAATAGATAACTAATAAGGACCTACTGTATAGCACAGGGAACTCTACTCAACACTCTGTAATGGCCTATATGGGAAAAGAATCTAAAAAGGGTGGATATGTGTATATGTATAACTGATTCACTTTGCTGTGCACCTGAAACTAACACAACATTGTAAATCAACTCCAATAAAAATTTTTAAATGAATAAACAAATAAATAAAATTCTGATCACGTCACTCTTCCACCCCAAACCCTCCAAGGTCTCCCGTCATTGTAAGGATCAGTCAGAGCCCTTCCAATGGCCTACAGGACCCTTCAAGATCTTTCCCCCGGTTCTCCCTGTGACTTCAGCTCTTCCTGTCATCCCTCACTCTTCCTCTCCAGTCTCATGAACCTCCTTGCTGTTCCTCAAGCACAGTCCTGCCTCCACGCTTTTGCACTGGCTGTTCCCTCTGCCAGGAATGCCCTTCCCCCAGATATGTGCCTGGCTCGCTCCCTTGTGTCATTCAGATCTCTGCTCAAATGTCACCGTATTAGAAACTCTTTCTGTGATTGCCCTAGTTAAACAGGCAATCCGTTCTCTATCTCCCTTAGTTTACTTTACCCTTAGGCTTTCAAGGTTTTTTAGGTTAAAATGAAATCTTGCCAGTAACCCCTAATATATCTTCTAACTTTCAAAGAAATACCTTTGGAACCCAGACAGAAATGAAAACTTAAGGAAACTGAAAACTAGGGCTATATACCAACCTGTTAGCAGAAACTGGAAATTTTTCCCACTAATAACAAAGACAATAAAACTAGATACTACTGTATCTCCCAGAAACATAGTCTGTGTAGTTGAAAATAAGTAGATGGTCTTACCATCTTTCCCCACATTCTGCTCCCTGATTTAACCAAGAATTTACTGTGTAGGGGGCTTCCCTGGTGGCGCAGTGGTTGAGAGTCCGCCTGCCGATGCAGGGGACACGGGTTTGTGCCCCAGTCCGGGAGGATCCCACATGCTGCGGATTGGCTGGGCCCGTGAGCCATGGCCGCTGAGCCTACGCGTCCAGAGCCTGTGCTCCACGGAGAGAGGGGCCACAGAGGTGAGAGGCCGGCATACCGCAAAAGAAAAAAAAAATTTACTGTGTAAATATCAAACATTAAAAACTGTCCAGGGACTTCCCTGGTGGTCCAGTGGTTAAGAATCTGCCTTCCAATGCAGGGGAGGGGTTCAATCCCTGGTCAGGGAACTAAGATCCCACATGCCACGGGGCAGCTAAGCCCACATGCCACAACTACAGAGCCCACACGCTCTGGAGCCCACACGCCACAACTAGAGAGAAGCCCGCATGCCACAACTAAGACCTGACACAGCCAAAAAAACAAATAAATTAATTAAATAAATAAATATTTTTTAAAAACTATCCAAAATGCCTTAGAATTATGAAGATATCTAAGACTTTATTAATAGTCACCATAGCAGTAACTACGATGGCACCCTGCAGTTGAATGCTTTCACTTCTGAAGCACATTCTCACATGGGATCTCACATTACCCTCTCCATTACACCAAGACAGGAAAAGGAAGATTTGCTTCCCCATTTGATAGCTTTTTAAAAGCCTATTAGGCAGGGACTCAGACAAAAACAGAGATTTCCTCGAGATATTCAACTTGAAAAGACCTTCCTAAAGGGATTGTTTACTGAGGTACACAAAGATCAGGGAAACACCAAGGGTGGATGAAGTACCCAGCAACTACCAAAAGGGGGAGCCATTACCACCTCTAGGCTGGAAGGTGCAAAGGGAGCTCTGTGAGATCCTCAGGTGTGCAGATGTGGCTGCTCAGGGGAGATGCAGTCAAGGAGAATGGAAGCCACCCCTACAGCCATGGCAACCAACCAGGCAGGGAAGGGAACCCAGCAGGCTGAGCCCAGCAGGAAGTCAGCTGGCAAGGAAACCCAAGTGATGTGGTCTACCGAAGTCAGCCTCCTGAGGCACAGAGCAGGGTGGAAAATGGATCTGCAAGAGCAAAAGGCCAGTAAAGAAAAGCTGCAGACTTACCTAAGCTTGTATAGTTAGCCAGCCTCACCCTATTGCCAAGGAAGGATCCCAAATACACATCCCTAGCAAAGGAGTGAGCAGTTCCGGAGGACTTAGCACCATCAGAGGTAGGGTGGTAAACTCTAGTCATTGAGGTACAACTAGACAACTGTCCTGTTTGATTATGTGCCCACATAGAGCAAAAGCTGTGAATTTACAATTGAAATGATCTTCCTAGCCTAACAGGCAAAAATTTGAAAACTGCTAGGCCAGCCAGGAAAGATTCAGGTCTAAGAAGAGTTGATTGATACCATTTCTCAGGACACCAGTACCACTCCAGGTTGTAGTGTACCCCTGACATTTGGGCATTTTGCTTTTGTTTTTCCTTTTTCTTTTCTGAATGCAAGTGCCTGACAAGCTTTGATTGCCAAGTATCCATTTCAAAGAGGCATCCACTTCAAAGATGGCTATCTCAAGTAAACACTTTGCCACACACAGGACTAAAGATCCAGGCCCAGCTCCCTGCATGGAAGCTCCTTTGTTTTAGAGATCATGTCTGATTTTAATAACTGACCATTTGGACTACTTGCTTCTGTTTTCTCTTCCTGTACTTTAAATTCCTGCTCTTATGTTTTAAATTCACCAATAAAGAGTTAGCCCTCAAAACCCCAACCTTGACCCCAATAAAAACAGAACCCCAGGCCCATTCTCCCCTTCTCTCTATCTTTCTCTCTGTCTCTCTCTCTCTCTTTATACCCATGACCTCACAGTGTGGCCCCAGGTGAGCTATGTAATTTCCAGGTCTTCTAAGTGATAAACCTTAATTTTTTCAAAGTTCCCTTATTAAGAAAGGCATCTTGCTGGGCTTCCCTGGTGGCGCAGTGAGCGGGAGTCTGCCTGCTGATGCAGGGGACGCGGGTTCGTGCCCCGGTCTGGGGGGATCCCACATGCCGCGGAGCGGCTGGGCCCGTGAGCCATGGCCGCTGAGCCTGCGCGTCCGGAGCCTGTGCTCCGCAACGGGAGAGGCCACAGCAGTGAGAGGCCCACGTACAGCAAAAAAAAAAAAAAAAAGAAAGCCATCTCGCAATCATAATAAGAACCACAAAGGCCAGTTCAACCACATCACTGATTACTGACTGACAGGCGGAGACTAGCATAAAACAATTGGTGTAGTTGGCAGGATTGCATGATTGCCCTTGCAATTAAGTGAAGGGCATCGCTCTACCTGCAACTTGTGTACTAACTCAGTTACCAACACCACCTGCCTGTTGAGGGTCTGTTGGACTGTTATATGCTTTCTCAGATTGGCTCTGTTGTGTGTTGCCTGTGGTATCCAACCCAAAATGTCACAGCTGCTATAATAATCCAGTGACGTCCCCAGAGCTGTGTGATCAAGACCATATGATCTAATGAGATGATAAGACCAGTAAGTATAAAGACCTTAATTGACTACTTATGTGCATAAGAGTCCTCCATGCCTCAAGGCGAAAGAGAGCTAAGGAGGGTGAACTGGATCCCAAGGCTATTGTCACCACCCAAGGAGAGGCTCTGGGCTAAAAGGAAAACATTCCAGTAGGTGAAGGGGATGGGAGACCTCCTCCTGCAATCATGGAGTCAATGGGTCATGCACAGACTACGTGTCCTAACCCAGAACAGTGAAATAGCCTTGCAACCAGAAACCAATGGCACCAGCAGAGGGAAAATATAACAGAGGTCTACAGCCTCTGTGTCACCACTTCACTCACTACTGTTGCTCTTCATCTGACCCGATGGGACATGATGGGTCTAATCCTGGCATTATGTTACTTCAAAAAAAAAAATGTCTTGACAGGTAGTGTCAGCACTTCCTAAAGAACTCTGAGGAGGTAACCCAGCTCCTTGATAAAGGCAAAAACCCCAAGGACACCTCCTGGATGTTATTCAATGCCATGCATACCAAGATTCTAAGACTCTGATATTATGCTCCAGAGGCCAAGGGGCTTTTCCCAAAGACCCTGTGCATATTTGATAATGGAAGCAGACCCCAATGCCAGAGAGATCTCCTGGGACACCCTGGAAAGGGAAGTTGCCACCTATGAAGGGGGCTCACAGTGACAGCATCCAAAATGATGTCAACACATAAGATTAAGGTACAGGCGTGGGGAAACAAGTAGAAACTGAGATCAAAAAACTATACATAAACTGAAATTCAAACATTTTTTAAAGATTTTATGTAGGAAGGAGAGAGGAAGGTGGGAGGGGAGAGAGGGAACTAACTGGCTACTGCAGGTTTCTTATTTGTTTGTTTGTTTGTAATATTCTCTGAATTGTCACTCATGGCTGCCAAAATGCATCAACTGACTGGTATCTCTAAAGACTTGAATATCCATAAAGATTCATTCAGGCTATATGCTTGTTTCCTCCGAGATCACAGATCCTGAGCCTCCTCAGTTTTCCCCTGAATGAGGCAAAACTAAGAAACATACCTCATGAGGTATTCCTGCCACCAAGGGAAAAGCTGACAGGGTTTTAAAGGCCTCTGGGAGGAGGAAGAAGGAAATGGGAAAGCAAAGCCTTCTAGAGCCACCGACATTTGTACCACGTCCCTCCCTCTCCTCATTTGGATAGTTATTGCCGGGCACCATGCCCATCCTTCTGCCATAGTGATCACTGCTAAGGCTCACAATGAAAGGTAAACGTTAAGATAAAGCTCATCTCCTGCTGTGCAAAACTGGATTTATCACTACCATGACCACAGTGACCCAAATGACCCCCTCTTCATTTCCAGCCCTGAAGAGGCCCCATTGGACCCTGAGCCCGGAAAATTATTCTTTACAGGGTGCTCTCCCTACTTACAGGGTGGTGCTACTACATTTTAATTGGGACTGCCAAAACCATCCAAAAAGTACAGAAACTCCTGAGAAAACTTACATTTTCTTTCTCTGCCACATAAAAATGTAAATCTTACCATGTCTTTGAAATGTAAACACCCCAGGAGGTAACTAAAACTGGCTTGAGACTAAAGGAAAAAACAAAAAAGTGGAAAGAGTCCTTTTTAAATGCAAACTGCTGAAAGGACTCTCTTGCCCAAACTCTAAACAGCCTCCTTAAGACTGCTTGTCAAGAACAAATACAAATCTTAAAAGTCTTCCTCATAAACAGTAAAAACTTTAGCCATCTAGGCAGGAAAACTTAACTCATTCCAACTGTTATTTATAAACTAGTGAATTTTATATTGTAATAATTGATTCAAAACTAAAATTTTTAACAATATATGAAGGAAAAAAACTCACTGGCAAATAAATAATAAAAGCAGTGGATCAACCACTTAAAAGCTAGTGTGAAGGTTAGACAACAAAAGTCATAAAATCAATTATAACTACAATAAAGAGTTAAAGGATATACATACAGGTGTAAAATATGACAACATAAAACATAGGGGAAGGAGTAAAAAATGTAGAGATTTTAGAATGTGTTTGAATTAAATGACTATCAGTTTAAAACAAATATATATATATACAGGTTAATATATATGAACCTCATGGTAACCAAAAACCAAAAACCTACAACAGATATACAAAAAACGAAGAGAAAGGAACTCTTTAGTGTTTCATAACACCAAAGAAAATCATCAAACTACAAGGAAAGAGACTAAATGAAGAAGACCTACAAAACAACCAGAAAACAAGAAACAAAATGGCAATAAATACATACCTATCAATAATCATTTTAAATATACATGGACTAAATGTTCCAAATAAAAGACACAGATTGGCTGAAAGGATTTTTTAAAAAGACTGATCTATATGCTGCCTACAATAGACTCACTTCAGAGTAAAAGACATACGGAGACTGAAAGAGAGATAATGCAAGAAGATATTCCATGCAAATGGAAATAAAAAGGAAGCTGTAGTCATATCAGACAAAATCGATTTTAAAACAAAATCTTTAACAAAAGACAAAGAAGGGCATTAAAAATGATAAAGGGATAAATCCAAAAAGAGGATGTAACATTTGTAAACCCATAAGCACCTAACACAGGAGCACCTAAATACATAAGCAAATATTAATAGACATAAAGGGAGAAACTGACAGCAATACAATAATAGTAGGAGACATTAACACCCCAACCTACATCAATGGACAGGTCATCAGACAGATAATCAATAAAGAAGCAGTGGCCATAAATGAAAAGAGAGAAAGAAAAAAGAAAAAGAGGAAATCTTGTGTGGTCAACTTGGCTAAAAATTGAATTGTTATTATAAGAGTGTTTTTAATTGAGCTTTAATACCAGTAGTCTACTTATGTAAAAATAAAAATTTTCTTCATCTGCTAAAGGGACAAAATGTAATTGGATTACTGGTCTGCTCTTGATAAATGATTATGAAAAGTTTTTCCCCCTTTCTTTCTCTTGGGTAATCTATTTGGAAAGCAAAGATTTTTGTGTCTGACGAAAATAACTTACTGTGCTTTGTGTTACCTTTATCATCAAGTCTTTATTTACTTAAGTAAGCCTAGCCTTCTCAATATTAAGAGCTAAGGTTTGCTCAGAACTATGTGACTTTCTGTAGTTGCCTTTAAAATCTTTGTCACTATTGTTAAATGGATAACTAAGTATTGTTTCAGAGTGACCTATGATCCTATTTGACCAGGTATTTTAAAACTTCTTTGATATTTTTGACAAACTTCCCAATATCAAAATCTAAATAAAGTCGTTTTTTTTTTTAACCTCAAACTAACTTTGAAATTTTCCAGGGGGCCCCTGGAACACTTCAAAGATTTATTCTCTCTCCTTATAAAAAAGGGAGATATCATACTAATTAGGCTTATTTGATATGCTAAATCACATGGGAAGCACTGTCAAATAAGAAGTAATACAAAGCCTTCTTAATGTTGTGTTTTATAGGTATATGTTATAAATGTTTCAGAAATCATGTGAAATTCCTGGAAATCAGTATGTCCTGGTATAATGTTATCAGTCATAATTCTAGTTATTATCTTAAAATGTCATCAAAATAACCAAATTTCCTTGTCAATTCCAGTATAATTAATCAGATATCTAACAATAGTCACTTTTAAGTCTTTTGTCATTTACAGACAGTTGTGCTTTTACAAAAGTGTTCCTGTAAAAATGCTTCACCTTCAAGAAGATTCTTAGCAAAGACTCTAGGATACAGGTTTCTGATGACTTTAAGATTATAAACCTGAAAGGGGTAAAAATTTCCAAAACTAACAGGGGAAAAAGCTAGATTCAAGCAGAACAAGTATTAATTACATGGGACTGAATGAACTGAAGAGGACGACTGTGATTTTCTATGACTCTTTATTGCTGATTCTTTAATCTTTCATTTTCCAGATTATAAGGAAACTTTCTTCTTAAACCATGACTTAAGAAATTTTCTTCTTCAACTATGACTTAGAGCAACTTGGTAAATTATGCCTTTGTAAGCAGAATTGAACCATTTATCTTTTTCTCCCTACCTAATCCCTCTAGAATTCAAAAATTCTTAGTGAGTACTCGTATTTTCATGGTCATATAGTTATTTGCCTAAGTTAAATAAGAATCTGTTTTCCTTGTAACAAGACACAATTGAAAACATTGGTTGTATTGCCAAGGTTTTGCTTGAAATGTCATATTTGAGAAGAGACATACATAGACTCAGATATGACCAGACAGCTTTAAGGAACTAAGACTGACTTTATGGAGCCAATAAAGTCTCCTGGGAAAAAAAGCCTAGCACCTCGATTACAGGGTTCCCAGCAGCCTTACCAGGTGAAGAAGGAGGTTACTTCCTGGCTTGTGCAGGGATCTCAGGATATTTAGCAGACCTTGAGAAGGAATTCACCTAAATGTATAGGCATTGCAGGCGAGTCTGATGGCACATAGTTGGCTCGGCTTGGTTTCCTGACCTCGAGAGGTATTTAAAAGTTCACTCTGAGACTCCTTATGAAAAGTTCCAGAAAAGCCAATTTAAAAGAGCCTGTATGGTCAATCACTATTCTTGCTGCACTCATGTAAATAACTAGGCCAAGTTTAATGAGATAAGACTTACTTTACAAATAAATTAGTCTCATTTTTTATTATCTCTGACAGAAATTAGGGTGATTGTAGAGAGAAATTTTTCTTTTCATTAGAAACCATAATATACCTTTGTGGATATCAAATTCCAGTGCTGTTAATTTTCTCTGACTTTCTAACAGCAAACCAGACCAGATCCTCCTGAATTATTCTGCTTCCCTCCAACACTTGACTTCAAGTCTCCAAACTAACATTTCTAATGTTTCTCCCAACCTTCTGACTTGGAATCATTGAGAACTAAAATAGCCCTTTTACTGAAGCCATGCAAGCTAAAAGTTGGAAACTTGATAAAAACTAAAGAGAAATCAGTATAACAGCACATGTATGGACAATCTTTGTGCCTATTGCTATGTGGGCCACTCAGAAAGATCACCAGAGACATTCAAACTACAAACCAGGAAAATCTATCAAACTGTCACTGCCTGACCTTGCTTCATCTGAAAATGCTTCAAGCCAGACATCTAAAAATCCTCTCAACAGGCCGCCTTCAGAACTCAGAAACTGGGATTATGGTCTGCTCCAATCATTAACCACTGTTTTTCCTTTGTTTCCATAGAAACACCTCTTATTAAATACTGGCGTACTTACACCACATAGGCCTAACTTTGGGAGCCCACCTGCATCACTGCCTCCTGAAATGAGACACAACCTTTAACTGAACTGACCTATTCTCGGGACTAAGAAACTGGTTCGATGAGATATGAAGCAATCCACCAACACAGGACAGATTCAAACCTACTTAAAATAGTTAACTCAAGATGTTAAAATATTCCACAATGTTACCCTAACAGATTCCTAGGTACCCTGACTTCATTGACTTAAAATTTCATGGCTGGACACTTTCAAGTTTGGGACAATGGCTACAGATGGAATTTCAAACTATTGCCTGTATAATTATTATAGAATTTGCTACTATACTCCTACTTAGATGTGTACTCTCAGGGTTACAACATGCCCTCTCCCTGACTTTTAGCATATCAGCTGCCCAGGCATTTACCTCCTCATCACTGACTCTGATGCCTCAGCACCACAGGGTAGACTGTAGTGTAAGTCCTGACAGTTGAATTTTCTTTCTTTCTGTAATTTAAGCGCCTGATAAGTTTTGATGGCCAAGGCACCCATTTCAAAGATGGCTACCTCAAATAAACACACTGCCAGCCACAGGATTAGATAAAGAGCCAGGCTGCCCCCCTGCACTGAGGTTTCTTAGAGATCTTGGCTGATTTCAATAACAGACCATTTGGACTACATGGCTTTGTTTTCTCTTCCCATAAATTCCCACTCCTTGTATTTTAAATTCACAAATAAAGAGTGAGCCTGAGAAACCCTAGGTCCCCACCCTTAACGCCAATAAAATCAGAACCCAGGCCTGTGCACTCTCTCTCTCTGCCCATGACCTCACTGTGTGGCCCCAGGTGCGCTGTGTCATTTCCAGGTCTTGTAAGTAATAAACCTTTATTTTTTTCCAAGCTCCCTGATGGTTATTGCTGAAGGGCATCTTGCAATCATAATAAGAACCACAAGCGCTGATCCAAACACAACACTGGTTATTGATAGGCTGAGACCAGCATAGAACAAGGCTCATACTTAAAAGGATTCTTATGTCTAAGAAGTTTGCCTTCACATTCAAAATCTAGAAAAACAACAAGCCGGGTGTGATGATCTCCCATTTCCGAATTCTCATCTTTAATGCCAAATATAACACTTCTTTTTGCAAGATAGAGATCCCAGCTAGTCCTGCTGTGTTTTGCTCTGATTAACCTTTGAAATAAGCATTTTTTCTTTTCTTTTTTTTTTTGGTTGGTTGTTGGAAGCCAAGCCCTTCCTTAAGGGTCAGTGAGCATCAAACCTAATCTGACTTCTAATTATTTTTGCAAACATTTCAGAATGAATAAATGCCAGTGTAATTAACCACCTAGCATATTATCTGCTCATTCCCTTTACTAATAGGGCAGATAGCCAGCAAAGCAGCTCTCCAGGCTCTTCTAACACTTGTATTTGAGATGTGGGAATTATTTAATTGGATTCTATTTAAATTAGACTTTCCCAAGCTTGACTGTCTAGCCACTACCGGCATAAGAATCACCTGAGTATCATAATTAAAATACAGATTCTGAAACCGTGGTCCTAGCAGTCTAATTTCTTTTTCTGGGGCAAAGCCTAGAATCTGCATTGTTTTCTTTTTTTAACTTTTCCAAGTAATTCTGATGTAAAACTCAGTTAGGAAACCACTGATTTTGATCATTTTCCCCTTGGCGAGTTCATCACAGTCAGCCATCTCTCCTCTCCTCTCTGAGTCCCTGATACCCCTTACTGGCAGGCTTTTTTGCAACATTTCTTCCCACATCAAACTGATGCATATCATCATCCCTCAGTATACACAGGGACTGGTTCCAAGACCCTCCCTCCCCCGATACTAAAATTCACAGATGCTTAAGTCCCTTATATAAAATGGCGTATTATTTGCATACAACCTACACACATCCTCCCATATACTTTAAATCATCTCTAGATTACTTAGAATATCTAATACAATGTAAATGCTATGTAAATAGTTGCCAATGCATGGCAAATTCAAGTTTTGCTTTTTGGAACTTTCTGGAATTTTTTTTCCCAAAGATTTTCAATCTGGAATGGGTCAAGTATGAAGATGTGGAAACCAAGGATATGGACAGAGGGCTAGATGATTTTTTTTTAAAGTCCCTTCCAGCTTTGACTTCCTCAAAGTTTATGATTCACTGACAGAAACAGCAGTGTGAAAATTCAAGCACTGAGTAAATTTGTCCTCAGCCTGGTTGGCGGTCCCATGCTCTTCCATGTTGCATTGGTGAACAGTCACCAGGTCAGCACCTCCACTCCTGTGACTGAAGGCTTCTGTAGACCTGGGGCCAATGTGGAAGGCTGGAGGGAGAAGCTGAAGCAAGGACCTAGGAGTGCTTCCAGTACCCACACTAGGGGCTAAAGACTACATGGTAGGCCAAGCAGCTTAAAGACACTGCACTCTCTCTCTGGGAGTAAGCAAGTAGGTGCACAGAGAGAAGGGAACCCACAATGAGGTAACTCTGCCTCTGATGTTTCTCAGGTTGTTCCCAAAGCCTGTGCCAGTTCTCAAAGTCCTGCTCTGATGCCCCTTCCTCTCTTCCTTCCTTAGGCTTCCAACTCTTAACTCCCTTCATTTGCTAGAGTTTCCCACTCTAAGCAATAGCATCCCCCAGGAGGCATTTAGAAATGGGGAGGGAGGGGCAGGCATTTTTGGTTGTTGCAGCGGAAGCACACTCGAACTTGGGTGGAGGAGGGGGGAGAGAGCAGAAATGCCAAAAATCACACAATGGGCAAGACAGTTCTGCAGGACAAAAAACTGTCCCACCCAAAATGTCATTAGCACATACACTGTGAAATGAAAATCACTTACAGTCTGAACCACACAATTTGGCCTTTAATTGTGGCTCTTTGTCAGGAGAATTTATTGCAGCATTGTTCAGGTAGGAAAAGCCTGGAAACAACCTAAAAGACCATTGATAAGGGGCCATTAAATAACATGTGGTACATTCATAGAGGAATTCCATTAGAGAGAATGACGGAGATCAGTATGTACTGATACAGCACAGTATCTGAGATCTATTATGAATTTTAAAAAGCAAAGTACAGAACAGCATTATAGTAGGTCTCACTTGTTATTTTGATAAAAGAGAAGGTGCTATATGTACCTATATGTTTGCACATAGAAAAAATATCTCTCCAGAAAATACAAAAAAAACTGATCGGAGGGAAAGAGAACAGGGTGAGAAAGGCAGGAGTGGAAGGGGGACTGACTTTTTAACCATACATCCTTTAGCACTTTAAAATTTTCACTATGTGACTATGTTATTTTTCTCAATGAATACCATCTAGTTTGGTACTATTATGTACATACGTCTGCTTTGCCCTCTGCAACTACGTGTTAAATTCCTTAAAGACAGAGGGGCTTTCCTGATGGTCCAGTGGTTAAGATTCCACGCTTCCAATGGAATGCAGAAATAAGATCCCACATGCCCTGCGATGTGGCCAAAAAAAAAAAAAAAAAAAAAGAGTAAAAAATAAATAAATAAATTCCTTAAAGACAGAGATATTCCCCAGAGCACCTAGCACAGAGCAGATGCTCAATATACTCCTCTTCGTTTATAGACTAATGGGTTTCTGAAAGAACTCAAGAAAGGAAATAATTCCTTTGAAAACAAAAATAGCTGCCCAGACAGAACCCACTGGGAGCCTTTTCCAACCTGGGCTTTCATGCCTGACTTTGGTGCAAGTGGTTTTCAAAGATGGTGGATAGGGCTTCCCTGGTGGCGCAGTGGTTGAGAGTCTGCCTGCCGATGCAGGGGACACGGGTTCGTGCCCTGGTCTGGGAAGATCCCACATGCCACGGAGCGGCTGGGCCCGTGAGCCATGGCCGCTGAGCCTGCGCGTCCGGAGCCTGTGCTCCGCAACGGGAGAGGCCACAACAGTGAGAGGCCCGCGTACCACAAAAAAAAAAAAAAAAAAAAAAAGATGGCGGATAGGCTGGGGGTTTTACCATGATGGGTCACCTCTTCCACACAAGCTACTCCACAACTTAGAAACTCAAAGTCTCTGGATTGACAACTGAAATGACCCACCTATGCTGTGCCAAGCAAGATGCTGAGCATTTGAGTACATTAACTCATTTGCCTCTTAACAATCCCACAAGACAAATGCTCTCACCCTTGATTTTAGTTCAGGAAACTGAGACACAAGGGTTGTGACTTGCCCAAGACCACACAGAATTTGAAATTGGGTCTTGTAATGTTCAGTGCTCTCCTACGCAAAGCTGTCAAATAGAAACAATCTGGCCTTTCCTCAGAATGACAGGCTGGCAGAGTTACATGTAGCTGGGTCAGGACCTCCACTTACAAACTCAGGGCCTGGAGCAAAATAGGTGGCCCCCTGGCCTCATTTCCTTACCTGCAGAGAAAAAAGACAGTGCTTACCTGGAAAGATGACTGGGGACGGAATGAAATGATATACTATATATAAGCCATAAAGGTTGGCATCAGAATCATAGTAGCTCAAGAAATGTTTTCTTTTATCTCTTCTTCCTTCTATGCTACTAGAATTGCCCTTCCAAAATCTAATTTAATAGAATGATATGCTCTATTCTAATGTATTTATTTTGAAAGTTTCCAATACTGTTTCTTGCACTGCAAAATTCAAGATATCAATGGAACCTCTCCATTCTTTAAAAGGTTATTACAATTCAAACAGGTTCTGGTCAGCTCTCATAAGGATTTTGACAGGGACATTCATTTATTACAGTGGTTGGCCTAACAAGACATGTCTGACTTGCCCCCTCCAGGGTGAAGAGTAAACAGACAATTAACTGCTTTTGATCATGATATTGATAGTGATGACAACAGTAATGAAACAAAAGTTTCTTCCTAAACCTTAATCATTTTAATTTGTCTAAGTGGGAAGTACAATTTTGGTATGAAAATGTTCGTGTTATTACCCGTGTGATTACCTCTGTTTACTAAGTTTAAATGAACAGAATGTTTCTAGTTGTACTAAAGCTCCAGACATTACTAGAACAAATGCTTGTCTCTTTTTATCACATTTGCAGCAGATGAATTTAATCACAAAATCCTAAAATGAAAAAGGTTCTAGTAAGGCCATGTAGTTCAGCCATTCCTTTGCCTTCAAGCAAAACTAAACAGAAATTGCCTCAGCCCCACAGATTTGTAAAAAAAAAACAACAAAATTGAGTACTTTGCCCATAGTAGGTCCTTTAGAAGTAAAAAAATCAAAATCTACTCCCTCAATCATTCAGTCCAGAAGCTCTCAATTTGGGCTTCACAACTGCCCAGGGCCATGTCCTACCTCACAGATACCCTGATTTAATTGGTGGCACGTAGGACCCTCCCTGAGAATCTGTATATTTTTAGCCTCTTCAAGTGATTGTAGAAGGCAGCCGGAGTTGAGAACTGCTGATCTATCCCTAATATTTTTAATATCTTTATTGAGATATAATCCACACACCATACAATTCACCCATTTAAAGTGTACGCTTCGGGCTTCCCTGGTGGCTCAGTGGTTGACATGGGTTCGATCCCTGCTCCAGGAGGCTCCCACATGCCGCGGAGCAACTAAGCCCGTGCACCACAACTACTGAGCCTGCGCTCTAGAGCCCACAAGCCACAACTACTGAGCCCGCATGCCGCAACTACTGAAGCCTGCACGCCTGAAGCCTGTGCCGCTCCGCAACAAGAGAAGCCACCACAATGAGAAGCCCGTGAACCGCAACGAAGAGTAGCCCCTGCTCACCGCAACTAGAGAAAGCCCACGCACAGGAACAAAGACCCAACACAGCCAAAAATAAAAACAAATAAATTAATTAAAAATAATAATAACAAAGTGGACGCTTCAATGGTTTTTAGTATATTCATAGAGTTGTAAAAACATCAACACAATGCAATTGTAGAAGATGCTCATCACCCCCAAGAGACCCCACATCCAGCAGCAGTCATTCCCCTCCCCCACACCCAGCCACAGGCAGCCATTCTCCTACTTTATGTCTCTGTGTATTTGACTATCCTGGGTACCTCATAGAAGTGGAATCATACAGTATTTGCCCTTTTGTGTCTGGCTTCTCTCACTTAGCATAATGTTTTCAAGCTTCATTCATGTTATAGCATGTGTCAGTACTTCATTCCTTTTTATGCCAGAATAATATCCCATTTTATGGCTACACCAGATTTGGTTTATCCATTCATTAATTGATGGCCATTTGGATTATTTCTACTTCTTAGCTATGATGAGTATCCCTAATATTTAAAAGCACTTATAAAAGACCTGCTTTTAAAGTAATATAAAGCATGTATGCAACAGTTCGAAAGCATTTCTTGGGAAAAGGACACCAAGCCTTCTCATCTGGGGTTTCCTTTAACCACACCACTCTTCTATGGCAGAGAGCAGCACCAAACACTTGTTGGATTTGCTGGAACTTAAATTTCTAATTACTTTGCTCAGCCTTATTTTCCCGACACTTATATCAATGATCCAAACACTTTCCCTTTTTAAACCAGGGTATGGCTTCAACTAGTCAGCTGATCATTTATTCTGGCTTTGAGCAGAATTTCTCCATCCAACACCCTAGCACACAGCATCTTCATGGTTTTAGGACTTCCAAGTCGTTCACTTCAGCAGCGGTACCGCCAGCTCCAACGACTCTCCCATCGCCTCGTGAATTCAGATCCACGTGGTCTCCCCCAGCAAATGGCACACGAAGACTCCTCCATAAAAATGAAAGGAACTATCACACTTGAGGGCTTAGTTTCAAGCCCTGTGCTCAGCACTTTACATAGATTTTACTCACTGTAATACTCATGACCCCCTTGTAAAATAGGCATTATTTTCCCTGCTTTACAGATGAGAAACCTGAAATTCGGAGAGCTTAAGCAATGTATCCAAGCACACACAGGAGGTAAGTGACAGACACAAGATTTCCACCCAAATCAGTCTCCACCTTTTTATGATACTTCCTCGTCTGTTTATATAATCATGGAATTAATAAATAATTTGCCACACTTGTGCTAGGAGCTACCCTAGGTCTGTAGGAAAAAAGAATTGAGCAAAACAAGACCACCCCTGCCTTCATAGGATTTACCATCTAGCAGAGGGTAGAGATGCTAAATACATTATCACACAGTTATATAATTACACACTGTGAAAAGTACCAGGAAAGAAGGTGTCGCTGGGAGGAGAGGGACACTGTCAGGGGAATAGCCTCCCTGAGGAAGTAACAGTTGAATTCTGGGCAAAGCTTTGTCCTCCAGGACAGAGTTCTGGAGCGGCGGGGGAGGAGTATTCTCGGAGGAAGAGGCTCACCTGGCTGAGGCATGGCTCAGCAAGAATGCTGGGCAGGTGGGCACCCACTTCACCACCCTGCCTTCTCTGCCTCTCGTTTGTCCCTACTTGCCTGCCTACGGGGTGTCTCCTGCTTTTGTCCTTATTTCACTTCATGCCACGCGCCTGACTGTTTCTTCAGCTTACTAGAGCAAGTCGGGACCATCTCCCCAATGATCCACAGCGGCAGAAAACATTCCCGCTGAAAGCAACGCCCGTTCCGAAGGGAGAATGTGGCCCAAACGATTAAGTAACATGCTACACTCTATTTGGCAGGTTTGGTTCCAAAAAACTTAGAGAATATTATTTCCGGCGGGGTGGGGGAATGTGAAAAACGAGCCTGCTATTAGGCAGACACCAAACTACTGCAATATTAAAGCGGCTCTGAATTGAAGGTGAAGAACTGGGTGGCTTCCACACAACGAGCCTTGGTTTTGCTGCCACCTGCAGGTCTGTTGCAAGAGGTGCACTGCGACTCACTTAAGCCTCATTACAGACCCCGAGGCAAGAGGGAAGTATGGTGAGAGCAAGTTTCAACTCATACAAGTACCTATAAATAGGATAGTGTCAGTCCTGGGCTGAGCGGACTGTTCCCTCTGGGTGGCGATTGGGCAGCTGGAACTTGGGTCTGCTTCTTTTGAGAAGCCAGATTCCCTGTTTTAGAGATGGGGAAGATGCACTAACAATGACAAAAAAGAACTTCTGGAGTGGGTGTTTTTAATCATCCTGGAGACCTACTGCCCTCTTCTGAATTGAACACATCCACCCTACCCTGGGGTCAAATCCACACCTACCTTGACCTGACCTTGGCTCTCTAACCCATCCCCAGTACTCAATTCCAACCACACTGTGAATTGTACAACTGCCACACCCACTTCTCTCTTGCCCTCCAGCCTGTGCACAGGATGTTCCCAAGGCCTGAAATGACTTACAATACCTGCCCATCCTCTTCTCCTGACTCACTCTTAGCTGATATGGATTTCAGCTTAAAGGTTATGTGCTCTGGAAAGCCTCCAACCCTTCCTGCCCATTCTATGTAACAGAATAGAAACTCAGAAATAGACCCATATAAACATGGCCAGTTGATTTTTAACAAAAAGGCAAAGGCAATTTAATGAAGAGAGGATAGTCTTTTCAGCAAATGGTGCTGAAACAACTGGACATCCGTATGGCCAAAAAAAAAAGAGCTTCAATCCATACCTTGAACTATAGACAAAAATTAACTCATAATGGATAATAGACCTAAATATAAAACCTAAAACTATAATACTTATAGAAGAAAATATAGGGAAAAAAATCTTTATGATCTAAAGTTAGACAAAGAGTTTTTAGATATGACAATTAATAAAACAAAAGTAGGGCTTCCCTGGTGGTGCAATGGTTGAGAATCTGCCTGCCGATGCAGGGGACATGGGTTCGTGCCCCAGTCCGGGAAGATCCCACATGCCGCGGAGCGGCTGGGCCCGTGAGCCATGGCCGCTGAGCCTGCGCGTCCAGAGCCTGTGCTCTGCAACGGGAGAGGCCACAACAGTGAGAGGCCCGCGTGCCGCAAAAAAATTTAAAAATTTAAAAAATAAAGATAAAAAATAAAAGTGCAATCAATAAAAGACAAAAATGATAAATTGGAGTTTATCAAAATTTTAAATATTTACTCTGAGAAAGAAAAGATAAGCCATAGACTGGAAGAAAATAACTGAATTATGACAGACAAATGGTACGCAGAATATGTAAAGAACCGTCAAAATTCAACAGCAAGCAAGCAACCCCATTTTTTAAATGGACAAGATTTCAACAGACATCTCACCAAGCAGATACACAGATGGCAAATAAGCCGATGAAAAGATGTTCATATAATTCGTCATTAGGGAAATGCAAATTAAAACCACAATGTGATATCCCTACACAACTATCAGAACAGCTCGATTTTTTTTTTAAAAAAGCCAACAATGCCACGTGCTGACAAGGATGCAGAGAAACTGGAACTCTCACACATTGCTGGTAGGAATGCTAACTGGTACAGTCATTATAAAACCTTTATCTTAGTTTATCTTAGTTCTATTTTATGTTCAGTTTCTTACGAAGCTAAATATATACTTACCATACAACCCAGCAATCCTACTTTTAACTAATTAGCCAAATGAAAACCTACGTTCACACAAAAAACAATATCCAAATGTTTACAGCAGCTTTACGCATAACTGCCAAAAATAGAATGTCCCTCAACATGGGAGTGGATAAACAAACTGTTATACCCATTCACTGGAATACTACTCAGCAGTAAAAGGGAACAAACAATCAATACATGAAACAACATGGATGAATCTCAAACGCATTATGCTGAGTGAAAGAAGCCAGGTTGAAAAGGCTACATTCTGTATGATTTCCACTCTGGAAAAGACAAACTATAGGATCAGAGAACACTTCAGTGGTTTCCAGGGGCTGGGGATCAGATGGAGCTTGACTGTTGTCCCCAGCCCCTGGAAACCACTGATCTGTTGAGGGAGTCATGGTGGTTACATGACTCTATGACTCTATGAATTTTCTAAAACTCATTAAACGGTATGCCAAAAGGAATGGATTTTATTGTATGTGAATTTAAAAATAAATTTTAAAGTAGAAAAAAAATCAATTAAACTCAAGGCAGCAGCCACTGGCCACATGGCACCTTAGCAGGATTTGCAAAAAGCCATCCCCTGTGGTTGCAAAACTCCTTGTTTTATTCTTATTTCCAGGTACCCCTTGAGGAGAGAGTAGAGGCTGGATTTTAGCCCCACTCACCTCCATTTTCTCCCCAAAGTTCGCACAGCGCACAAACTGCTCAGCCTTTGCCAGTCACCTAGGCTTGGATTATAATCGGCTAATTATGTATCTGTTTCCCCCTCTACTGTGAGTTTCTCAAAGAGCTTTTCTAACCCATCACCTTAGCCCCAGCAAGCTGCTCAAAAGCTGGCACAACAAGTATTTGTTGAATGGATAAATTCCCCCCTCCTAGTACCCATCTCTGAACAGCCGATTCATGGAGCTCTTTCCTTCCTGTGAAGTTCTAAAGGAATGATCTGTGCCTCTCATTTGTCACAGCTAACAATAGAAGCAATGACTACTGACATAGCAATGGACAGGCAGGTTTCTTCCCAGCTAGACTGTAAGCTCTTGTATGGAGGGAAAATATACACAAACCTGTATCTCCCACAGAGCCTTCAGGAGTGCCATACACGTAAAAAGAGCTTAATAAATTCGATTCAAAGAAACACAATTTTTTATTTAAAAATATATGGAGAGGAAAACTCAGGCTACGATGCAGATAAAGGCATTTAGATAAAAAAAAAAACATTTAGACAATCAACTCATTTTTATGACTGACAAGGTTTTAATTTTCTTTCTTTGCTAACATGGGTATGTGTTTTTAGTAAAGAATACAAAGAATTAATGTTAAGTACAAAAAAGCAGTGAAGATAAAAGTGGATGTTCAAAATGTTTTCTTCTATATTTCCATAAATAAGTCTTCTGTATTTCTATATATTCTTATATCTCTAGAGAAAAACATGGAATGTGAAAGGAGGCTGTTGTGTGGAGGTACAGCTCAGCTTCCAAGGTGTTCCTAAGGCTATTCATCTCATAAATGGGGATAAACGATAACACCAAGCTTCTATCTTTCAGTAGAAGGAACACTGCAAAGCATTTCAGGATCCTCAGGGAAAAGGGAAAATGGCTATTGACAGCATTTTTAGGATGGATGTTAATACATGTACAGCACAATGAGCATTTGAGAGGGGGTGAGGCAAACGTGGCTGCAGTCAGTCACCCCAACGGTCACCAGGATTGAGCTATCCCATCCACTACAACCCCATGCTGCAATCAAGGTACCACAGGCTTGAAAGTTGCTATTAAGTACATTCAGTTGGATAAGGTGCCAATAGAGGTAACAACAGCCATGTGGCCAAGCAAAGGACTAGAAGCAGGTGGCCGACCTCGCGATTTCATTCGAGAAGGGCAGGGCCTGCCTCCCACACAAATCTCTCTTCCACAGTCAGTCAGTGAACAGAAATGCCGTCATTCCTTTAGGCCTGGCAGTTTTCGGGCTTTCAAAAGCTACCTTTACATTTCACTTACTTCCTTGCAGCTTGAATCTTGTCTGCTCTAGAGACACACAGAGGAGCCTGTGACCTCGGCGTTCCAGCTAAGATCACGCACCCATCCCCGTGTCTCTGCTTCTGCCTTCAGGTGCCGTCTTTCTGATGCTCAGCGCTCTGGTGGTCCCACCTAATGAACTGACTAAGGAGGAGTCTGCCCAAGAGAGTGGTTAAGAGCAACGCCCCGAATGGAGTCATACAGACCAGGCCCCTGCCACTTACTTTCTGTGTGACCTTGGGGAAGTTACTTAACCTCTCTGAGTCTCAGTTTTTGTTTTGTTTTTTTCTGCCCCTGCCCAGCACTGCCTGCCTGAGTCTCAGTTTCTTCATCTGCAGAAGAGAAATAATAATACTTATCTCACAATGTTGTGTGAGAACTACAAGAGATAGTGCACATAAATGGCTCACTACACAGCCAAACACATAGTAAGCACATAACAAATAAATGACAATGTTTCAACATTCTTTTTTTTTTTTGCGGTACGCGGGCCTCTCACTGTTGCAGCCTCTCCCATTGCGGAGCACAGGCTCAGCGGCCATGGCTCATGGGCCCAGCCGCTCCGCGGCACACGGGATCCTCCCGGACCGGGGCACAAACCCGTGTCCCCTGCATCGGCAGGCGGACTCTAAACCACTGCGTCACCAGGGAAGCCCTGTTTCAACATTCTTAATCATTCTAAAGGCAAACTGGGGAAAGGACAGAGAACATGACCTCAATTCTGCTATCTGTGTTCTCCAAAGGAAAACCTGAGCATTCACCCTGGTGACTCCCCTGTAAGAAGTTCACAGTAGAGACATCTGCACCAAGCCTGACCCCAAGCTCTCCTGGTTCATGTGTCACTTATGACCTTTCTCTGACACTCAGCTGGAAACCAAAGGTGTCCCCACCCAAAGACACAATAGGCCAGCGACTGCCAATTCCGTTTCTAGAGCAGATCTGTATGTGCTTACTGCTTTGAAGAGGCCATTGGGCTGACTGCTTTCCAAGGAAGTCACTGACTATCAAACGAAAAAGTCTGAATGCATTTGGTGGTGTCATACACCCACCGTTAAACCCAGTCCCAAGTCACAGGTGGAGCTGGCCCCTGGCAGCAGTGGGAAGGAGAGTCTTCTTGTCCTAGGCTCCCGCACACACCTTGACTCCCTTCAGAACTCTCTGACCCTCTCCATGGTGCCCTCATGCTCCCTTCAGACAGCCTGAGCCTCATATCCTGAGCAACGCTCCCAAGAGACATTGATCCCTGACCCATCTTAGGGCTCCTTTCCCGGAGGTTTGAGGGTGCTTTTAGACATTGTCCTTGAGGCAATATATTGATTAAGAATTTAAGCTCTGCACCTCATTGCAGGACTATTTTCAATAGCCAGTACATGGAAGCAACCTAAATGTCCACTGACGGATGAATGGATAAAGAAGGTGTGGTACATATATACAGTGGAATATTACTCAGCCATAAGAAAGCATGAAATAATGCCATTTGCAGCGACATGGATGGACCTAGAGATTGTCATATTAAGTGAAGTCAGACAGAGAAAGACAAATATCATATGATATCACTTATATGTGGAATCTTAAAAAATGGTACAAATGAACTTATTTTACCAAACAGAAATAGAGTCACAAATGTAGAAAACAAACTTACGGTTACCAAGGGGGACATGGCGGGGAGGCATAGATTGGGAGACTGGGATTGACATGTACACACTACTATATATAAAATAGATAACTAATAAGGACCTACTGTATAGCACAAGGAACTCTACTCAGTACTCTGTAATGGTCTATATGGCCTAAAAAAGAGTAGATATATGTATATGTATAACTGAATCACTTCACTGTACAGCAGAAACTAAGGCAACATCATAAATCAACTATACTCCAATAAAAATTAATTAAAAAATAAAAAGAATTCAAGCTCTGGAATCAAATCCCAGCCATAACACTAATCCCTGACAGACTCTGGCCAAGTAGTTCACCTATTTAAATAACAGAATAATAGAACCTACCTGGGGGGGTTGAATGAGATTTTTCAAACACTTGGCCATTGGTGGCATATGGCAGATAAGTGCAGAAACCAAAAACAGAAAGGTTGGCTCATGTTAGTGGTGGCTACCTTGTGGTGGAATGAATGCCACGTTCCTATTAAGAAGGGTAAGAACTCTTAGACGCTGGGCACAAGGGGAGAGACAGTTCCCGAGGAGCAAGGAAGATGCTCTGGGAGCTCTTTATAGCCCACTCTCCCTACCAACAAATCCCGGGGCCAAGCTATTCATAGATGCAGCAGCTCCTTCCTCGCTTAGATTTCAGTATTCCAAGTACTGGACTCTTGCCAGTGTTGCAAAGCCCGTTTAAGAACTAAGGGGCAAGGAAGAGCTTTCTCAGCAGCTTCCAGTCAATTCTGAAGAAATGTCTCTCATTTTTCTCTACCAGAAAGCAATTTCCTAGGGACCGAAAGCCAGGAGGGGGAGGTTGCAGAGATGGAGATTTATCGCCATCTAGAGGACACAGTGCCACAGTGCAATACAAGTGTGACCCAGGAGATGTTCTGAAAGGAGTTTTTCCCTCCAGGACACCACAGCCTCCCATGGGGCAGGATGCCAGGGATTGACAGCCTGTGAGCCATCCAAGAGCCATCCACTCAAGTTTTTTTCCTCTTAATTTCTTGGAGATTTTTCTCTATTAGAGATTCTCACAGATCCTTTTCTAGGGGTGGTACAACCACAGACTCGCAGGTGCTGAAAGACAGTACTAGCCGCCAGGGCTATATATACACTCACCCTCACAGATGCTATACCATGGGGTGGTTGTAATTTGGTGGGCGGCAGGGTTTGATTGGTGAGCCATTTGAAGGTGATAAAGTACACTCTGTCCTTCGATCCACGCCTTCATCCACTGTGATCTGACATCCACCCCCATTGTTTCCCTGAAATGGATCCTACCAACGTTACCACCCCTTGTCCTTTTTCAACTTTCCCTTAATGGACCTATCCACCTGCTTGAGTCTTTCTCTCCTACCTTTCTAACTGCTCCCTCTTACCTTCATTCGCAGGCTCATCTTTTCTGTCTGCGTCTTAAGTGTTGACGCCTCCTCCAACTTCTGTCCTTGGTATTTTTTGGTCTCACTTTTTAACAGAGGTCCTCCAACTTTATTGGGCATAGTATTAGCAGGGGAATTTTCAAAACACACACAGCCAGGCCCCTAGGGATTCTCCTTTGGGGACATCTGTGTTTTTTTAAGTTGCTCATGTGACTCTGATGTGCACCAAAAGTTAAGAACCACTGCACTATTCCCAGGAAATTTTACTCATTGTCATTGGTCACTGACCCTATAACCACACACATTCTGACGCCACATCTTCCCATAACCAGTGTCCCACTGGTTCTTACCCATTCCTGAGAATGCATATTTGCAGCCTCCAGCAAAGGTGTTACCAAGTGCTTTTGGAGTTCCCCAGGGGGTGACTCACATGTGCTCACAGACATATCCAGGCCACAGTCCTGCAGGTGTCAACCTCAATTTCCACCTTCACCTTCACCTCCTGACACCCCCCTTGGCTGGGTGTTGCTACATCCATTGGGCACCACATTCTCTTCCTTCAGTCAAGGCTGGTGGGAGGCAGCAAAGCTGACAATGTTCTATTGAACAGTGGGCATAGCAGGCCATCTTAGGGGAGGTTCCCCCAGAAGCAGAGCCTGAGGAAAGGATTTGGGTGCAGGTGATTTATTTGGGAGGTGCTCTAGGAATATAGAGTGAAAGAATGAGAGGGTGAGACAGGAGAGGGAGAAAAGAAAGTTCAAGGATGAGCTATTCAGGTCACCAACGTGAGCAGCAGGGACTGGTTCAACCAGGGCCCCTGAGAAGCACAGAGGATGCCTCCAATGCCGTCCACCTGAAGGACAGATGGCTGCTCCCAAGGCCCACTGAGTGAGGGGACCATTGACTCTCCTGCATTCCTAGGCTGCAACTGCATGCAGGCCAAGAGGGCTTCTACAGAATCAGAGAAGGCCCCAAGGCAGACATCAGAAAAATGACAAAGTGAGCCTGGGTTCCCCAGAAGGGTCCACCACAGCTAGAACTGAAACCAGGGGTAGGCAGGAGGGAGATGACATGGGCACCAAAGGCCTCTGCCACACTTTCCTGCTCCCTTTTTATATTACCCTCTGTAGGAAGAGCCCCAAGCAGTGACACTTACGCCCCAGTGTGGTTTTCAGAGAATCAGGCCTTTCAGTTTTTCTTTATAGCCTCCAATACACACCCACTGCTAGTTAGAGGTTGAATTCAGACATGGATCCATGAAAAGGGCATCACCCCACCCCCTCCTTGTGAGCCAAAGCCATGTGCACCTGAGCCACAGGGCCTTGTGGACACATCTGCTGCATTGGAGAGTCTAGAGAAGATTCCTGAAGGCAAGATCAGAGGCAAAGCCTTACTCTCCTCTACAGAGATCCTTCAGCTCCAACAATTTTCCCCATGTGTGTCCACTTATGTCTGAGCACCTGTGTGCTAATGGCTTTGTATGTATCTCCAAGCCAGATCTGCCCTGAGCACCATAAATCTAACTGCCTACCAGATGCCTCTCCCAAGCAACTCAAACTCAACACAAATAAACCTCAACTCATCATCTGTCTTCCATCCCCACCACAAATCCTCCTTCCATTCCTGGATTTCCATCTCCATAAATGACACCTCTACTGCCTGGTAGCCAACAAGAGAAATCTGAGAATCAGTCCAGATTTAACCTCTACTTTTGCCATCTATGTCCAATTAATAACAAATCCCTTTCCATTAACAGTGAAATTTGCCTGAAGAGAATTTGCCTAAAACGTGTTAACTTGAAACCTATTTGCCTAATGACCAACTTCTTAATGATACTTTTTGGCCTAAAATTCTGAATTAGAGATTATAAATTAAGATTTTTATAACCAATTTGTCCAAAGATACTTTGAACCTAATTTTCTATTTCACATTAATTATACTTTAGTTTTGCAGCATAGCTTTTACCAGTATGATTATTTTGGACATTTTTTTTTGCGGTACGCGGGCCTCTCACTGTTGTGGCCTCTCCTGTTGCGGAGCACAGGCTCCGGACGCGCAGGCTCAGTGGCCATGGCTCACGGGCCCAGCCGCTCCACGGCATGTGGGATCTTCCCGGACCGGGGCATGAACCCGCATCCCCTGCATCAGCAGGCGGACTCTCGACCACTGCGCCACCAGGGAAGCCCTATTTTGGACATTTTTGAACGCCCTTTTCTTATTTTACATACTTTTCTATATTTCAAATATTTTTTGAAACATGCTATTTCTAGCAATAAATACTTGTAAAATCTGCAGCATTTCAAAAAGAATTTATCAAATTCATCCATTTGTATTTTTTTCTTGCCTCTATCTTTGGTTTTTTTTTCATGATGTAGTTTATGTATTAACCAAGTAGCATATATGATATCCAATGGCATCTGGATTTTGCTAATGGCAGCAAAAATCAAGAACTATGAAAAGATGTTTGGAAAGATATGTCCACACGAAGACTTATACACAAAGCTTCATTGCAGCATTATTCATAATGCTCTCTGGCCCCAAAGTGGAAATAACACAAATGCCCATCAATTAATAAGTGGAGGGCTTCCCTGGTGGTGCAGTGGTTAAGAATCCACGTGCCAATGCAGGGTACATGGGTTCGAGCCCTGGTCTGGGAAGATCCCACATGCCGCAGAGCAGCTAAGCCCGTGCGCCACAACTACTGAGCTTGTGCTCCAGAGCCCGTGCACCACAGCTACTGAAGCCCGTGCACCTAGAGCCCATGCTCCACAACAAGAGAAGCCACCGCAATAAGAAGCCCACGCACCGCAACAAAGAGTATCCCCCTCTCGCTGCAACTAGAGAAAGCTCGCACGCAGCAATGAAGACCCAACGCAGCCAAAAATAAACAAGTAAAATAAATTAAAATTTTCTAAAATTAATAAGTGGAATACAACTTACCAATAAAAGGTAATGAAATACTAATACAGGCAACAAAATAGATGAATTTCAAAAACATGATGAGCAAAAGACATCAGAACAAAAGACTATGTACTATATGATTCTATATATATGAAATTCTAGGAAACCGTCATGACAGAAAGCAGATCGACAGTTGCCTGGGGCCAGGGCTTGAAGGAGGAATTGACTGAAAAAGGTCACTACTGAGAAACTGAGATGCTGAGGGGTTAAGTTACTTGTCCATTTCCACCAGAAAGTAAGCTGGATTCCAACTCAGGTTCTGTTTTCACAAATCATGCTGCATCTCTGATCACAAGTTTCATAACATCTGTTTCATTCTGGTTCATATCTTCCTAAGACAGATCAACTTTCTTGCATCTAGAACAGTGTCTCTCAACCTTTGTTTTACTACTATTGTTCCCAAAAGGAGACTTTTTAGATTTTTTTCCTAATGGCCTCCCCCATGATATTACATATCTGTTTATATACTGCAGCCCATTGGAAGGCCACAGAACACCATAATAGGTAAAGTTTTTGCCTCCCCAAACCAATCTTCACCTCCTTGGAGGCAACAGCACCTTTATTGAGAAGGTATAGTCTAGAAGATAATCCTTTGATGCAGAATTATCAAAAATCCTGGTCTCATCATTTGCATATTTACAAATGATCCATGTTTACATGATAGCATCATGTGGTCAAAAAAAAAGAAGATATACAGATTGCCAACAAACACATGAAAGGATGCTCAACACCACTAATCATTTGAGAAATGCAAATCAAAACTACAATGAGGTATCGCCTCATACCAGTCAGAATGGGCATCATCAAAAAATCTACAAACAATAAATGCTGGAGAGGATGTGGAGAAAAGGGAACTCTCCTACACTGTTGGTGGGAATGTAAATTGGTATAGCCACTATGGAGAACAGTATGGAGGTTTCTTAAAAAACTAAAAATAGAACTACCATACTACCCAGCAATCCCACTACTGGGCATATACCCTGAGAAAACCATAATTCAAAAAGAGTCATGTACCACAATGTTCATTGCAGCACTATTTACAATTGCCAGGACATGGAAGCAACCTAAATGTCCATCGACAGATGAATAGATAAAGAAGATGTGGCACATATATACAATGGAATATTACTCAGCCATAAAAAGAAACGAAATTGAGTTATTTGTAATGAGGTGGATGGACCTAGAGTCTGTCATACAGAGTGAAGTAAGTCAGAAAGAGAAAAACAAATACTGGATGGTAATCCACATATATGGAATCTAAAAACACAGTACTGATGAACCTAGTGGCAGGGCAGGAATAAAGACACAGATGTAGAGAATGGACTTGAGGACACAGTGAGGAACGGGAAGCTGGGACAAAGTGAGAGAGAAGCATTGACATATAACCACTACCAAATGTAAAATGGATGGCTAGTGGGAAGCTGCTGCATAGCACAGGGAGATGAGCTCAATACTTTGTGATGACCCAGAGGGGTGGGATAGGGAGGATGGGAGGGAGGCTCAAGAGGGAGGGGATATGGGGATATACGTATATGTATAGCTGATTCACTTTGTTGTACAGCAGAAACTAACACAACATTGTAAAGCAATTATACTCCAATAAAGATATATTTTTTAAATGAGGGTAACAATAATGGCTGCTACTTACTGAGTATATTTATGCCAAAAAGAGCACTAATTATTTCACATACATTATTCCACTTAATCGGCATCACACCACTAACAAGTTGGTACTAGTATCTCCTGCTTATACAATAAATGAGGAACTCTTCTCCATTCCCCAAAAACAGTTTTTTCCTTGGAATTCTGGGAATCCTCTGAAGGCATCTCATGTGCTTTCCTAACTAGTCCTATTAACTATTCCATGGGCTTTTATATTTTCCTCCTTTTCTATTCCAGCTCTAGGGCACTATCTCTTGCACTGCAAATAGGCATTGTGTGATAATCTATTGCTGTACAACAAACCACCCCAAATTTTCATGGCTTAAAACATCAAGAATATACTACTTCCATCGAATCCATGAGTTGACCAAGTGGGATTTTGTTTGTTTGTTTGTTTTGCTTCACTGGTGTCATCTGGGATGTTGGGAAATCCTGGTCCAAAATGCCTTCACTCATGGCTGAGAAGTGGTGCTAGTTGTCAGCCGGGAGCCTCAGCCCTCCTTCTCAGGTGACTCCTTGGGCTTTCTCACAGCATGGGGACTGAATTCCCAGAAGGAGTGTTCCAAGCAGCAAAATTAGATGTTGCAGATCTCCTAAAGCCCAGCCTCTGAAGTTACAAAGCATCATCACTGTCATGTTACGTTGGTCAAGGCAAGTCATAAGACCAATGCAGACCAAAGTAGATTTTCAAGGGAAAGGGGAATAAATTTCACCCTTAATGGGATTGGTGGCAGGAAGTTTGAGGTTATCTTTAATGCCCTGTAGCCACCAAAACCACCACTACCAAAGCTTGCAAAAGGCACCATTACTGTTGCAGAGGCCCAGTATCATTTGGTCCAAAGCACACAATGCCTTATGCTGACAGTGCTAATGTCTGCACTGAAACTGCTGCCGATACCATTACTGGAAAATTACTATAAAGTTACAGGCACCATTGCTCATTAGTGTCAATATTACCAAAATTAGTAGTGCCCAACATCTTGTTTCCTCATTATCCAAACAAGATTCTAATGAAACTGCTTTGGGAATTTTATACATAGCCCCCAACGATAGCCACCTCAGGCCTCGGGTTTGCCCAAGGGCCGTGGACCAGAATCGGGGTTGCTGAGTAGCACAGCATCAGGCCTAAGGGACTAACATAGTACTATATTCAGAATCAGCTCTCTCCTCTGCTTCTGGGTACTGCCCTTGAGCAAATCTGGCCACCTCATTTCTAAGTACTTTTGAGATAAGTTCTAACACAGACTCTCATGCGGTTGATCCCCAAGGGGTTCCCACCTCATTTTCTAGGAATGACTGAGGTGTAACATGTGCCATATATATATATACACCCAAGTTCAGACTCCTGCTTCCTACAGAGGTAGAGGGAGGTTAGTGACTTGAAATTATACTAAAATGTAAATGACAATTCGAAATCCTTCCCTAGAGCAATGAACACCAGGGATTTCTCATTGTCATTCACAAATGGGACCAGAAAGGAAAGACCAGTAGGATGGCTGCCTGAGAAGGGTGGGCTCATGCTACACACCAGATTGATGTTGCCAAATATTTGGAAAACTTTACCTAATGTGATCCTCCCAACAAATCTGCAAGGTAGGTGATAATGCTCCCATTTTACAGATGAGCTCGTTTAGACTTAAGAAGTTAGGTCAGCTCCTGAAGTTGCCCGTGTATTGGGTGCTGAGCCAGGATTCCCTCCAGGCCTACATTTCTCCGAAGCATAGCCCCTTTCCTGCAGTGCTATACTGTCTCCCTGGGATGCCTTCAACATTTGCATCCCCGTCACCTGGCTCCACGACCTTCACCTCGTCCTTGCTGGCTCAATGTTTGCGATGATAGAAGAAGAATTTCCCCATTACGCTAAAGCAGCCTTGATGACAGTTTAATACGGGCTCGTCCTCCACAGGCATAGTCAGGGCCAGTAGGAACCGCCTTAGCTTTTAAAAGCCTTTCTTCATTGAGAGAAATTGAATTTTGCAGTTGGAAACCTTAGGAAAGCTAAAAAGACATCATGCTAACTGACAAAATTCCGGCCCCCTATGGTGATAAACATGCACCGCATTCTTAGCTGGGAAGTCACTGTCAATTTACCTCTTCATTTGTCAGCCAAAATAATGAACCCACAGAGTAAAACGGCTTTCTCAAAAAGTCAGACTTCCCACTTGCTCACAGAAATGATCAAAGCCGAGCGAAGAACAGCACTGATGTCTGACTCCTGTAGTAGAACTTTGTTCACGGCTTACCCTGAACTCAGGCTTCACGTTGTCCCCAGTATCTAACTGGTCAAAGACTCCCTCACCTTTTTAACAGGCACAGAGAGTAAAGAATTTTCTGGGGAAACATTACGTGCCCTCTCAACGACCACAATTTGGCAAAAAAAAATATTTTTAATCATTTCCTAGTCTTTGAAATAGGAAGTATTTCAGTGAGAACTAAGAGATATATGTGACAGAAACAGTGAATCATATTCTACAGGCAGTAAACAAGATCGAGAGAGAAACTGAGTGACTTACATAATATCACAGAGAGAGTCTGAAATTCAAACTCAAAGGTGTCAATATCCAGCTTTGTGATTACTTCCTTGAAAATTATGCTTCTCACAAACCAGCAACCTACCAGGATCCTAAATCCAGTCTTGCCAGGATGTCTGAATAGACTGAACCATTCATATCCATTCAGAAGTTTAAATGCAAGTGTTTTGCTGTCAGAATATTAACCCTAACATGATTCACCTACTCTCTATCAAATGTAGTACCAATTTCTGTCTTGTTTCCAGTTTTAATCCACCACAACTGTCACCTAAAGCATTTTTTTAAAGCACAGTTACTTCAAATACAAGTTGAAGAGTTTCACTAAAAAATATAAGCCTTTATCTAATATTTTAGCTAAGCTTGCAGACATACACCAGAAAAACCATTTAATTCTAAGTAAAGATAGAATCTAATTTTAATTTCATTAAGATAAGGACAAAAGAGTTGGCTATTTTGCCCTGTCAATGAGCTATTTTGCTTGAAAATTCTACAGGAGTAAGCTGTCCCACTAGAAGGCCACAGTAGATGGATGAACATCCTGAGCACTCTTCTAGGTGATCCAGACTCTACTAAAATTTCACCGTACCAGAAAACTGCATGTAAAAGAAACCACGTGACATATAATTTTTTTCTCTTTCCCAGCAGCACACCAAATACAGAGAGACAAGTGTCTCTACATTTTTTCAGGCACTACAGAGGTGTCACTCACAATGACCAGGCCTCCCTCCCGTCCAGCTGCCAATCAAGCACTGTGTGGTTGGTCTCCAAGCAGCTATCATGGCGAAAGATCTCACTCCCTTGTTTCCACTTAACATACTAGATCAATGTCCTGCCCAAATTCAGTGCTTGAAACAGGTCTAACAGGGAGCAATAGGAATGAAGCCAATGAAAGAAAAGAATAATATAAACAATCCCAAATGGTGAGTTAGTTACAAATCCAAATCTCCAATTTTCAGTGTAGGAGGAAGATAAGAAAGAGAGAAAAAAATAACCTGAAAATGTAGGAAGATGTGATGAATACTCTCCTGATTTCTGATATAGCAACTCTATTTTCTCTCCAGAGTTCTCTCAACAGAGCAATCAAAATGTGATAAAAATTTTATTTTTTATGCGTGAGCACTCACTGTGTGCCAGCTGTTATACAAACATTTTATAAACACAATTTCTTGTAATCTTCACAGCTCAGTAAAGTAGATTCTAGGATTATGCCTGGTTTTACTGTTGAGAAAAACAGAAGTTCAGGGAAGTTAACCGACTTATCCAAAGTCACACAGGTAGTAAGCTGCATGCTACACTACACAATAAAAGAAATATATATATATATATACACACACACACATACATATATATATTATCATCCAGAATAATAGTTCCTGACTCTGGCCACACTTAGAATAACTGGGTAGCCTTTAGCCTAAAATACCATTGCCTGGGTCCCCCTTCTACAAATTCTGACTTAATTGATCAGGGTGGGGTCCAAGAAATGTTGTTTTATTTTGATTTAGGTTTCTTTGGGTGATTCTAATATGCAGCCAGGGTTAACAACAACTGAACTATGTCTAATAGAACATGTTAGTGGTTCTCAAACCGTAGCATGCATAAATCACAAGAATCACCCAGAGTTTCTGATTCTGTAGGTATGGGGGGACCTGAGAATTTGCATTTCTAACAAGTCTTTGGGGGACGGCGGCAGCTGCTGGGCTGACACTTTGAAAATCGCTGCTTATGGACAGATTAAATACGGCTGAGACTGGCTAGATGTTCACCAAACCTGTCTTCTCTTCCTGGACACACAGCTAAGCTACATTTCCCAGCCTACTCTGCATCTAGATGGGGCCACATGGCTAATTCTCACCAATAGCATATGCGTGGAGGTGATTTTTCACTTTGGGTCTGAGGCACTTGAGAGCAAGTGAGCCTTTTCCATGCTGTCTCTCTCTTTCCTTACCTACTAGCTAGATGCAAAGGATCCAGTTTCTGAGACCCTATAAGATAGTAGAAATGCTGAGTCTCTAAATGACTGCATGGAACACGTGAACCCCATTCCCAAGGACCCTCGTAGACTATCATGTGAGTAACCAATAAGCCTTTATTGTTTCTTATAAGCCATTGAGGATTATGAGAGTGGTTTTTTCAGCAGTTAGCCCTGTCCAGATGAAAACACTGCACTAATACAAACATGACCTTGTAGGCAAACCATGAGACCTCTCTGAGCCTCAGTTTCACCATCTATAAATGGGAAATGGACTAAAAGGAGTTCAAAGATCTCTTTCATCTCTAATATTTTATGATTCTATGAAAACAGTAATAATTCCAAAGTTAAGTGGAAACAATACTAAGTACAAAGAGAAATAAGAATCTCTGTTTCATTCAGCATTGTCTAGGGTACTGCTGGGATACAGAAGAGCATAGGTGTGTTCCCTACACACATAAAGGTCAAGCTAGAGAAACAAAATTAAAGCACATGATGCCATAGTAAGCAAAACAAGACAATAATAAGCCTACCTTCTGCCTGAAGTCAAAATATGATAAAAAGCAGAGATTCTAATAAATTCTAGACGTGCCCAATGACAACTCAATCCCCCTGGAGATAGAATAAGCAATGGAAACAAGCTACTGGACTTCAATCTTCAATATTTCAACAAATATAGACTAGACAATGAGAGCTATTCCAGACTTACTTCTGAACAGCAATAAGTGGTTCATGGTATGGAGGGGGGTGTAATTTTGAGAGAAAGTAATCAAGATCAAAATAAAAGAGGAAAATGGTAAGTGTAGTACATGTATCCTTAACCACTGGGAAGAGTTTCCATTAGCTACCCACAATAAGATTTTCCAGACTTTTAAATGAATGTAAATGTTAATCACAGCTTCCAATGCAAACCAAAAAACTACAACAGATACACACACAAAAACTCAACCCAAACACGACACTAAAGATGGTCATCAAACCATAAGAGAAGGGAACAAAAGAGGAAAGGAAGAAAAAAGATCTACAAAAACAACCCAAAACAATTAAGAAAATGGTAATAGGAACATACATATCAATAATCACATTAATCACAGCTTCCTTTGTATCTAGACGGCTCCTATATATTTTTAAGGGATAGGTACATAGACAGATAGAATATGGTAGATGATATGATATGATATACAAAAAAAAAAACCTGTCACTGTGCTCGTGTAAGTATTCAAAGGTATCTATTACTAGAATAAATGCCATTTTAACAAATTTTCTTACCAAATCCTTTTCCTTGTCATTTTAGCATCTAATTGCCATTAAAACCAAAATGAATGGCTGAATATACAAATAAACTGCTTATGGAAACACCTGACAGAGCAAAACTGAAATTGACTTTTCAGATGGAAAATTATAGCTAACATTTTTTTCTCTCAGAGCTGGTACCAAAACAGTGTAGATCCTATGATAGAGTTAATCAGAATTGCAAAGAACAGCGATCACAGATAATTTACTAAAATGCCTCACAGCTTAGGCTGACAGCTCAGTATAAGAAAAGCAATTGAGGGCTTCCCTCGTGGCACAGTGGTTGAGAGTCCGCCTGCCGATGCAGGGGACGTGGGTTCGTGCCCCGGTCTGGGACGATCCCACATGCCGCGGAGCGGCTGGGCCCGTGAGCCATGGCCCCTGAGCCTGCGCATCCGGAGCCTGTGCTCTTCAACGGGAGAGGCCACCACAGTGAGAGGCCCGCGTACCGCAAAAAAAAAAAAAAAAAAAAAAAAAAAGGAAAGCAATTGATTTTAGGCTAACATACATGCATAAACAGATAAAAAATGTTAAAATACATTTGTATAGAGAGAAAAACAATTAGATATTCTTGGCAAACAGGTGTTGACTAGCTACCACTGTGCTAGGGCAGCAAGGCCAGTAAGACTGAGTCCTGGCCATCAGGTTGTTCAGAATCACCCAGGACAGACAGAGCTCATATAATGAACTACCATCTAGGCCATCATCACTGCTTGTCGGGGTGACTACAGTATGCACACGCCTCCCATCCTGCACCCTTCCAGTTAATTCTCACCCTGCAACAAGAATAATTTTTCTAGGGACATCCACTCCTCCTCGGTGGGGAGACTGCTTAGTCCCAGGCCTTGCAGATTTGTTTTTTTCTGTCTGGACTCAAGGCCTCTGTGGCAACCATGCTCCACCAGATCATCGGCCAGGCCAAGAAGCATCCTAGCTTGATCCCCCTCTTCGTATTTACTGGAGCAGCAGCTACCGGAGCAGCACTGTATGCCTTGTGCCTGGCATTGTTCAATCCAGATGTCAGTTGGGACAGAAAGAATAACCAGAACTCTGGAACAAACTAGGTCCCAGTGATCAATGCAAGTGAACGTAGATGACAGCAAACTGAAGAAGAGGGTCCAGACTTCTAAATGAAATGTTTCACTGTAAAGCTGCTTAGAATGAAGGTCTTCCAGAAGCCATCAGCACAATTTTCCATGTAACCAGGAAATATTTCCCCTCCAAAGGCACGAAATCAGGGCTTCCCTGGTGGCGCAGTGGTTGAGAGTCCGCCTGCTGATGCAGGGGACGTGGGTTCGTGCCCCGGTCTGGGAAGATCCCACATGCCGTGGAGCGGCTGGGCCCAGGAGCCATGGCCGCTGAACCTGCGCGTCCGGAGCCTGTGCTCCGCAACGGGAGAGGCCACAACAGTGAGAGGCCTGCGTAATGCAAAAAAACAAACAAACAAAAAACAAAGGCACGAAATCATGTTGGTGTATTGTGTTGGGGATTACACTGATTAATAATCTGAAACTTGAAAAACAAAAAAAGAAGAATTTTTCTTTCTTCAGCTGTGCCACTCAGCACGTGGGATCTTAGTCCCCTAACCAGGGATCAAAACCACATCCCCTGAAGTGGAAGCATGGAGTCTTAACCACTGGACCCCCAGGGAAGTCCCACGAATAATTGTTCTAAAACTTGTCACTCATGTGTTTAAAATCTGTCCATAGGTTTCCACTGACCTGAGAGCAACATCCAAAGGCTTTACCTAGCAGATAAAACCCTTCACCCTCTCCTTCTGTCCCTCTTAGCCATCTCCACCTTCATTTCCACTCTTCAGCATAAAATCTGTTGATCTCAGGGAAGCAGACCTGAGATGGGAGTAGACGTGCAAGAGCCTTATTGGGGGAAACGCCAGGGAAGGGTAAAGGTGGGGAAGCAGGAGTAGGCAGGGAGAGATGTCAGACTTCGATGCAGGGCTGGCACCTGTGAAAGGATAGGAAAGAGGAAAAGTTGGGAAGAGTTTCAGACTGCAGACAAATCTAAAAGTTTGAGCCATGTTGATGGGACGTCCTCAGGGCAAAGTTGGCCAGTAGAGGAGTCCCACATCACACAGGGATGAGCCTGCACCAGCAGTCCCACTGGGCTCTGTGATTGGAAGGGAAGGGAAGCAAGGAAAGAGGAGAAGGAGGGAGAGGGAGAGAGACTGTGTTTTGTTCACCGTGGTATACCAAATGACTATCACATTAGTGGCATACAGCTAAATCTCAGTAAATGTTCACTGAATGAATGATGGACTAAGTTTGATGGGGCCACAGAGGAAGGAACCATTAATCATATCTGGGAGGGAAATGGAAGTAAGTATTTACCAACATGCTTAAAATATTAAGACTGAGTTGTGACTGGTGGAAGGCTCTAACTCACAGAGTGTAACTTCCAATCTGGTCTTCTCTGACTTCTCTCAACAAGAGCAGATACCAAGCTAGAATGAACATAGAAGCGGGACAGGTCTACTTCCTTCTCAGAAGAAGTGGAAATTTTTAAAGCTTTAAATTCTGGGAAGCAAATCACAATTTTAGAGGTGATGTATTTGAATCTCCAAGAACTCAGAGAAGATAAGGGGAAGAAGCAACGGGGAAAACTGCCAAAGAGAATATGAGGTGTATCCAGGAAATCTTTTCATAAGCATTCAGTAAATGAATGCTTCTGGCCAGGGGAGTTATTATTGCTTCCCATTCCCCCTACTGAGAGCTCCTTCTTCATCAAAATAACCATCAGCAATGAAATTATAATAGCCAGTATCTAATCCTTTCAAAGTTAGCTTTATGGATTGTATCATGATCATTAGGGACATTATTTATCTGAGCAAAACAGGAAACAAATACACTTCCCAGGGACCTGTAACTCCAGTAAGGTACCATCTGTAGTATTATAGTTAAGCAGTCATTACAAACGCCAAGTTGCTTCCTGATTCATCAATGTATACATCACAGCAGGAATTCCCTCTGATTCCAGCCTTGCCTAGACTCTTAAAATCAATTGCTATAATCCTCAGTCCCACTCCACATCTGCTTTATTGTGAGGAAAAGAAATGCAGTCACAGCAACTCTTGAGTGAAAGAGTTCTAGAAATAAATAGAGGTGAGGAAGCTCCTGTAACTCCATCCCTCTGCTATCATCACTAATTACCCCTCTTCCATTCCAAGCCTTCCCAGGTTATGCTTGCCTGCCTGCTTGCCTGGAAGGCAGATATGTCACAGGAGATGGCCCCAGAAGCCCAAGTCAAAGCAGCCTTAGGCGTCAGTGAAACTGACAGTCATATGCCCTATGAGGGACCCAGAGAAGAGCCTCCAGCCTCCAAAAATTCTCTCTCACTGACATTTGTACTAGAAATTTCTATTCTCAAATTTTTCTTCTAAAGGAAGAAGGCATTATCAGAAACCAAGATCTTGCATAGCAACAGAACTCATCTGTATCCACTTTCCCTTACCTCCAAACAAACTTCCCTAACAGTATATACTCCCTTCCTGAAATACGATGGTTGGTCACCTGCCTTCAGATAAGAAACAGAGTTCACCTGGATCATGAAGTTGGGGGAAGGTGATCATTTCTAGATCAATCTCGCTTGGACAGCAGAACTTCCTGCCTAGAAGGTAGATGTTATTATCTCCTTTACACAGATGAAAAACCAGTGTAGAAACGGCCCCAATTGTTAAACACCTCACTCAGACACACCTCTGAGGGGTTGCATTTCGTAGCCAGCTAGTAAATGAAGGCACTCTCCCTGGGAAGCTCACACTCCATCTTCTCATGCTCTCAGCTCCTTCCCATGCTTCAGCACTCAGCTTAACTGCCACCATCTCAGAGCAGCCTTCCCTGGCCACTCAGTCTAAAGTGGGGCATCTCTATTTTCTCTCACAGTACCCTATTATTTTCCTTCATCACATTTATTATAGTTTGTAAGTATATACTTACTCCTCTGTTTGTTTATATTTGGTCTGGTTTTTGCAGTAGACTGTAAACTCCACAAGTGCAGCGATCATCCCTCTCCTCAGCAGAACAGCCTTGTACATAATTGATGCTCAGTAAACACTGCCTAAATGAATAATGGGTAGAGTTGCATTTCTAATCCAAATTGCCTAATTATTACCACTATGCATGCTGCCTCCCCGTAAATGTGAGAATAAACTCTATTTGAAGCCTGAAGCCTCTCATTCAGTAAGACTTCTTCCACTGGAGCTGAGATGATTGCACAAAATTCTCTCGCAGCCCTCAAGGAGAGGTTGCCCATCCCCGTCATGCTCCACAATCCCTGGGGTCAGCCTGGGCAATCTCCCTGGGGACTTGCTCCAAGTTGTTCTTATTTGTACTTCAAAACCCCACCACCACCCTTGAAGCTCAAACCATCTGATTCTAGCACCTGATTAGGTTTCAGTATCTATATTTATTCACATTATCCTAAAAGTATACATGAGTTTTCTAGAGCAGAGGTATTATTACTTACAGCAATAACCACATCAGTTCTCCTCTGGCTCAATTCTTTCCTTTGCGGCTATGTGATGAGAACCAGAGGTCAGCCTACCTATACCAGGATCTATACTATAGGCAAGGGACCCAAAACATGAAGCTGCGAGCTTATCTCGGATGAGGGCAGCTGTCCCCCTTCCCCTGTGAGAGAGAAGAAACTTTTCTCCCCAATGCAAACAAATGAACCTTGGGAAGAGAAGGGAATGAATCCTGAGTTCTGGTCCTTTGGAATATAAATAAATGTCTCCAGGATGAAGCCAAGCATCTACAAATTAACAATCTCTTCAACGTCTCCATGATACTAGGTTTCATTCCTCTTCTGAAATGTAAGCATTTACCTTGGGAGGTAAACTTCTCAGGATGGTCTCTTACTTACTATCTAACCACCCTTTAAATACAAGACTTGTCCTGTGACCCCGATCCCAGGTTTCTTTGCTCAGAAAGCCCTAACCATACGGAAACATAAAAATATTTTCCCTACAGCCCACACCACCCTCTGGTCCTGCTCGAGCTGCCATCTCCTGATTTCCTATTCATTCTTCCATTTTCATGAGCAACTTCAGGTATTAGCTCTTGAATCTCTTCTAAATTCTGCCATCATCCTGGAGAATTCTAACACCCTAGTGGACAAATGTTGGGGAAGTGGGGAAGCCTGATACTCAGACAAAACTGAGGTAACCAGCATGAAAAGCATATCAGTCAGGGTCAAATCTGGAAAACAGTAACCACTCTACATACTCCAATTATGGAGGGTTTAACACAAGGAATTAGAGGTAGCTAGAAGAGCTGGGGAAGTGAAACTCAGGAAATTCACTGCTAAAAAACCTGTGCTTACATGGAAGCAACCTAAGTGTCCATCGACAGATGAATGGATAAAGAAGATGTGAGACATACATACAATGGAATATTACTCAGCCATAAAAAGAAACAAAAGTGAGTTATTTGTAGTGAGGTGGATGGACCTAGAGTCTGTCATAGAGTGAAGTAAGTCAGAAAGAGAAAAACAAATACTGTATGCTAACACATATATATGGAATCTAAAAAAAAAAAAAAAAGGTTCTGAAGAACCTAGGGGCAGGACAGGAATAAAGATGCGGACATAGAGAATGGACTTGAGGACATGGGGAGGGGGAAGGGTAAGCTGGGAAGAAGTGAGAGAGTGGCATGGACATATATACACTACCAAAGGTACAGTAGATAGCTAGTGGAAGGCAGCTGCATAGCACAGGGAGATCAGCTCGGTGCTTTGTGACCACCTAGAGGGGTGGGATAGGGAGGGTGGAAGGGAGATGCAAGAGGGAGGGGATATGGGGATATATGTATACGTATAGCTGATTTACTTTGTTATACAGCAGAAACTAACAAATCATTGTAAAGCAATTATACTCTAATAGAGATGTTAAAAAAAAAAACCTGTGCTTATAGCATAGACTTGAATGTCTTATAAGAAGCTCCCTAAGAAGTTGCTTCAGATGCCATGTCTTTATCTCCCCTCAGCACCTCCTAAGAGAGTAATGTCCTCTCCTCCCCAACCTTCCCATCTCCCCTCATTGGTGGACTCTAACCCAGCTTCACGGTCAGAAGAGGGAAGAGGACTCAGGGAAACTCAGGTTTCTGCCCTAAAAGAGAGATCATACAAGGGGTTTGAAGCTGATTCCAAGTTGACAACAAATAATCCAGCACAAGGCTAGAGTCATGGTCTTCTCTGTTTCTTCTCCTATTTGAAAGCATTTATGATACAGAATCCCTCCGACAACTTTTGCTTTTATTCTTCTCAAGAGATGGACTCTGGGAGCCATTTGCTGGAGAGAATTGCTTTCATTATATATTTGGTCATCCCAACCAGGAAGTCCTCAACTTTCTTTTCAGCAAAGATAAACTGCTCCAATAAAAAATTTTTTTAAAAAGGATAAACACAGAGAGATGATGATACCCCTAAACCACCTCTTAAATACTAAATTAAAATGTTGAATATAAATCTACAAATGGAATGTAACAGCTTCCTGAATACATGCAGAAGTGGTTCCATTGCTACATTTTCAAGGAGCCCATTCTGCACCATTTTCATTAGGGAAGAATTTCCTCTAAAATCATGAAATTCAAACCATGAATGTCAAATATCCTTTGGTGTTTCAGTTTTCATGATTGAAAACTTCTGTGCTTTTTCTGCTACTTTAAGTAAAAGCGGAAAAGTAAAATAGTTGAATGAGTGGTGGCATGAAATTTTTTAACTCAGCATGAACCCACAGAAACCAAGAAACATGAAAAGTTCATCAGTTTAAAAAGGGATTGAGGGGCTTCCCTGGTGGCACAGTAGTTAAGAATCTGCCTGCCAATGCAGGGGACACAGGTTCGAGCCCTGGCCCGGGAAGATCCCACATGCCGTGGAGCAGCTAAGCCCGTGTGCCACAACTAGTGAGCCTGCACTCTAGAGCCCACAAGCCACAACTACTGAGCCCA
Source organism: Hyperoodon ampullatus (assembly GCF_949752795.1). NCBI lineage: Eukaryota > Metazoa > Chordata > Mammalia > Artiodactyla > Ziphiidae > Hyperoodon > Hyperoodon ampullatus. The sequence goes on from NC_136914.1 coordinate 108,119,846, forward strand.
TGTGCCACAACTACTGAAGCCTGCACGCCTAGAGCCCATGCTCCGCAACAAGAGAAACCACTGCAATGAGAAGCCTGCATACCATAACCAAGAGAAGCCCCCACTCGCCGCAACTAGAGAAAGCCCATGTGTAGCAACGAAGACCCAACACAGCGGAAAATAAAAATAAATAAGATAAATTTATTTTAAAAAATACAAAAGGGATTAAAGTCATTAATGAAAACTAAAAAATGCTATCCAGCTTGAAATTAACCTCCTAGATCTTGCAAGATGGAAGCACACCTATATGGTCTGCTATAAAAACTTAGTGTTAAGTTACGTTTTTAAAAATCAAAGTATACCATAGAAGCATGGATGGTACCTTACTGTTGTACAGCATTTATGGAACAGTTGCTGAATAAAAAGCTAGGTAAGAATTAAGAATGTGCCCTGAAGGCAGGGGATGGAGAATAGAAGTATAGTTGTTCCTTGGAACATAAAAATAGACCAATAATCAACTACCAGATGACCTGATATAATTGGAAACTGAAAACTGAAGGTAAAGAGATAATCTGATCCACAGAGAACCCTCTGCACATGTATAGTTTCTCATGTACGTGTGTGTGTGTGTGTGTGTACATATATCTATATATATATAGTTGGCCACAAAAAGGAACTTCAGAAAGAATTACCCCCCATATGAATCTTACCTTCTCACTGTCCCTTCAAACAGGCTATGACTACTCCTGTCTCAGAACAATAACTGGAACTTTTTCCTGCTCCTGTACCTCTCTCTGGTCCCCCTCAGAGCACTCCTTTTCTGAATGAGAACACTTACTGGCAGAAGCATACAGTGTCATATACTAGGTCCCATGCTAGATTTGGAGGGTACAAGTCAAATACAATACAGTCTTATTTCACAGAGCAGAAGAAAATAGAGAACCCAAATTATTGCCTATCCAGAATCCTGCCCTGCTGGGAACAGTAACCTCCCACCAAGGCACATGGAAAGTACCTTCAAAAGAGGGAAAAAAAAAAAAAATCAGGCTATCTGCTGACACTGAGGAACTTGGGTTTGAAATAATCACTCAGGAAAATGAGATTATCAATGACATTTTACATATCTTAAAACAGTAATAATACTCATTATACAGTTAATTTTATTGATTGATTGTCACAATCGTTTTTCAATATCAGGATCTCCCTTCAAGAGGCTTGTGAATTTATTTGTCTTGTAGAAAACATGCTTGTCAAGGATAATTTTTTAATTACTTTGTTTTTACATAAAAAGAGGGGGGAGGATTCTTTGAAAATTACAGAACCCAGTTAACAGTGGTTACTCTAGAGGGTGAAATTAAAAGATATTCTCACTTTTCATTTTGTACACTTTAGTTTTGTTTGAATTTGTTCTTATAACAATTATTTGGTTTATTTTTTAAATATTTGTTTATTTATTTGGCTGCATCGGGTCTTAGTTGCGGCATGTGGGATCTAGTTCCCCGACAAGGAACTGAACCCAGACCCGCTGCACTGGGAGCACGGTCCCAACCACTGGGCCACCAGGGAAGTCCCTGGGTTTGTTTTTGTTTTTTTTTTTTTTATAATTTGAAAGAAAAACAGAGATTTCTAACCTGAAAGGAAAAGATTAACACTTTTTCAGTGTCTGGTCCCCTATTCAAGTTTAAATATCTTTATGATTTTATGACTCAGAGTGGAAGCTTTCTCCTTCCCATGTCTTTTTTTTTTTTTTTTTCTTTTGGCCACACCATGCAGCTTGTAGAATTTTAGTTTCCTGATCAGGGATGGAACTGGGCCCTCAGCAATGAGAGCACGTGGTCCCAACCACTGGACCGCCAGGGAATCCCCCTCTTTCCCACATCTTAAGATGGCCTAAGAGATGGAGAATCTCTCTCCATTAGAAATTATATTCATCTTTGACAGAGACTCAACCGTTCTCTCACATTTAAAAAAAAAAAGAAGAAGAAGAAGAAGAAGAAGAAGAAGGCATTCCCTGGCTGATACGGCGGCTCCATGACATCATCAGTGTCTTGGCCTCCTATTTTTTTCTCCAACATCCTCAGCACATGTATTCTAACCTCAAGGTCCTACCACATTTACAAAGTGGCAAAAGGAGCTTTCAGACTGAGCTAGCCCCCCTTTGAAGGTACTTTCTTTTTTTTTTTTTTTTTTTGCGGTATGCGGGCCTCTCACTGTTGTGGCCACTCCCGTTGCAGAGCACAGGCTCCGGACGCGCAGGCTCAGCGGCCATGGCTCACGGGCCCAGCCGCTCCGCGGCATGTGGGATCTTCCCAGACCGGGGCACGAACCCGTATGCCCTGCATCGGCAGGCGGACTCTCAACCACTGCGCCACCAGGGAAGCCCTGAAGGTACTTTCCATGAAGCCCCCACTCAGCAACTTTCCCTATACCCATTGGCCAGAATTAGTCACATGTCCACCCCTAACCTAACTGCAGAGGATGCTGAGTAATGCAGTTTTCAGCTGGTGCATTGCCACCCTGATCAAAGAGAAGGTTCTGTTTATTAAGGATGAAAAGGAGACTAGCACTGAGTAGGCCACTAACAGTCTCCATAGTTACCTGAACCTTGAGATGAAAACATTTTGAGGAAATTTTTTTATAAATTATTTATCTTACACTATAACTGACTTGGCATTTCTCAGACTTCCCATCCATGCTCTGGGTTGTACAGCTTTAGTGCCCCTATGATCCTTCCAGGCTGTAAACATACCAGAAGGTCGCAGTACCCCAAGCCCTAGCTCCAACAGTTTCTCTCACCTCGCCAGCTCCCTCCTCCCACTCACAAGCAGGAGAGCTGCCCTCTGGCTCAGGTGCACCTTGGCTCAGCTTCCTGGCTCTTACTCTGTGCTCCTGCTTTGCCATCTGGTTTCCCTCCTTCTTTTCCCAACTCCCAGGTATGTCTTTTTAAAATTATCTCCATTGAGTGATTGCAAATTCATATGAATGCTGACTGCAGCTTATATAAAATGTGAACTGAAAGTCTTACAGTTTTAGGACAAATTTATGGAAATAAATCCACATATGCAAATGTTTCATACGAGGAATATTACTGTAAATGCAAGACAAGGATTCAAACAGATGGAGACAAAATATAGAAAGGAATAGAAAGGCAGAGAAAGAAAAAGAAACAGAGAGTCTGTCCCTTCCTTTAAGTATTGCTGAAAATTCCTTAGCTGCCATGTACAATCTAGATAGATTAGGGGAGAAAAAGTAGAAGCAAGATGCTCTTGAGGATATTTTTCTTCCTGTTAGAATGTTGGTTTCTTAAGAAGAGCAACTATGCCACCCATATATTTCATCAAGGACCTTGAATTCTGATAGAAATTTGGTAAGTCCTAAGTGATGGTCCTTAAATAATATATTATGTTGAAACACTGACATGGGAACTGGACAACATACTCAGTAGCATAAACAAAGCCAACCCTTTCCTCTAGGCTATTTACAGAATAGAGAAGAGGAATTTAGAGGAGAAAAAAAAATGGAATTGAATAGAGTCAGAAGTAGACCCTCATAAATATAGTCAACTCATCTTTGACTAAGGAGCAAAGATAATACAATGGAGCAAAGATAGTCTTTTCAACAAATGGTGCTGGACATCCACATACCAAAAAAAAAAAAAAAAGTATCTAGATACAGACCTTACACCCTTCACAAAAATTAACTCAAAATGGATCACAGACCTACATGTAAAATGCAAACTATAAAACTCCTAGAAGGTAACACAGGGGAAAGGCCAGAAAAACTTGGGTATGGCAATGACATTTTAGATAAAACACCAAAGTCATGGTCCATGAAAGAAATAATTGATAAGCTGGACTTCATTAAAATTAAAACTTCTGCTTTGTGAAAGACACTGCCAAGAGAATGAGAAGACAAGCCACAGACTGGGAGAAAATATTTGCAAAAGATAAGTCTGATAAAGGACTGTTATCCAAAATATACAAAGACCCTTAAAAAACAATAAGAAGAAAACAACCCAACTAAAAAAATGGGCCAAAGACTTTAATAGACACCTCACCAAAGAAGATATACAGATGGCAAATACGCACATGTACAGATTCTCCACACCTTATGTCATCAGGGAAATGCAAATTAGAACAACAATGAGAAACCACTACCCACCTATTAAAATGGCCAAAAGTCACAACACTGACATTAGCAAACGCTAATGAGGATGTGGAGCAGTAGGAACTCTCATTCACTGCTAGTGAGAATGCAAAATGGTACAGCCATTTTGTAAGACAGTTTGGCAATTTCTTACAAAACTAATCGTACTTTTACCATAAAATCCAGCCATTGCACTCCTTGGTATTTACCCAAAAAAGGTGAAAACTGATGTTCACACAAAAACCTGCGCACAGATGTTTATAAGAGCTTTGTTCATAATTGCTAAAACTTGGAAGCAAACAAGTTGTCTTCAGTAGGGTAATGGATAAATAAACTATGGTATATTCAGACAAGGGAATATTATTCAATACTAAAAAGAAATGAGTTATTGAGCCATGAAAAGACATGGAAAAACCTAAATGCATAATATTAAGTGAAAGAGGTCAATCTGAAAAGGCTACATACTGATTCCACCTATATGACAATCTAGAAAAGGCAAAACTATAGAGACAGCGGTTGCTATGGGGTGGTAGGAGGTGGGGTAGAATAGTTGGATCACAGAGGATTTTTAGAGCAGTGAAAATACTCTGAATGGTCCCATAATGATGCATACATGTCATAACACATTTGTCCAAACCCACAGAACACACAACACCATGAATGAACCATAATGTAAATTATGGACTTCAGGTGATGATGATGTACCAGCATAGGATCATCCATTGTAACAAATGTACCACTCTGGTGGTGGATGTTGATAATAGGGGAGGTCATGCATGTGTAGAGGCAGGAGAGATATAAAAAAAATCTCTGTACCTTCCCCTCAGTTTTGCTGTGAACCTAAAACTGCTCCTTAAAAAGTGTCGTAATAAGAAAAGAAAAAAGAGGAACTGAACAAGTACTGTAGCATGCTCACAATCACCATGTGCGCCCTTTGATGGATGGAAAAACTGAGTTTCAAAGAGACTAAATAATTTTCCAAGACCACACACATCTACTTGACCTTCAGACTTTTTCCTATGGCCAGCTACACTGTTGAAAAGCATAAAATAAGGACTAAAATGGCCTCCCTTGATTTAGGCATTTGCTCTGACCCAGGAAAATTTTGTATTTAGTGAAAATCTGAATCACAAACCCTATCTTTGGCATTATCTTACATTAAAAATTAAAGCTGTGGGACTTCCCTGGTGGTGCAGTGGTTAAGAATCCGCCTGTTAATGCAGGGGACACGGGTTCGAGCCCTGGTCTGGGAGGATCCCACGTGCTGCAGAGCAACTAAGCCCGTGCTCCACAACTACTGAGCCTGCAAGCTACAACTTCGGAGCCCGAGTGCCACAACTACTGAAGCCCGTGCACCTAGAGCCAGTGCTCCACAACAAAGAGAAGCCACCGCAATGAGAAGCCTGCGCACTGCAACGAAGAGTAGCCCCCACTCGCCACAACTAGAGAAAGCCTGTGTGCAGCAACAAAGACCCAATGCAGCCAAAAATAAATAAATAATAAATAAAATTTATTTTTTAAAAAATTTAAGCTGCATTGATACTAAAATATGATTTTGAGAAGCACTGCTTTTTTAAAACATTGAAATGTGAATTGACCTTGAGACAAAAATTTTATTTCTCCTCTTTTATAAGCAGATTTTTCAAATGACTTAAAAGAAGGCTAAAAAGTGTTATGGTGAACCAACACCACTTCAAATACATTCCAATGAACATTAATTGGAAGAGGATTAAGATGAATGTCTCTAAATGCTCCATACAGAGATAAAGGCAGTTAAAGGTATGATTCCTCAAAGACTTCCTGATGAGATACTTCCTAGGGGTCATGCAGGGAAATTAACAGCCAAGCAAACCACAACTGGCCCAAGTCATCTCAAAACTGAAGTTCACTGACAACATGGTTGTTTCTCCCTAAGTACCCCTGTCCAGACTCCAATTTGATCCCCTGGGCCTCTGGGGCCCCTGAGGTTTCTACCCTCATCTTTTAATCAGTTCTGTAACCTTTGCATTGGGATCCTTCCCTTGCAGGTTTCACCAATTCTCTTTGCTTGAGGCTGGAGTCTCACAGGGCAGTGAATCATGGAACAGCTCCTAACACAGCAGTGGGATTTCTACAGATTATCTATTTCACGGCTTTTGACTTTACCATCTTCCTGGTATCACAGAGGCCTCTAAGATGACTTACTGTATTAGATAGCAATTCAGCTGTAACAAAGATCCAATTAGGAGTGCACCTGTTTTTTGGGGTTTTTTTTGAAGTCCAGAGTAAGAAAGCCTAAGGCTACAAAGTTAGCAGAATGAAGGAAGTAACAAAGATCAAAGCAGAAATAAACGGAGACCAGAAAAACAATACAAAAGATCAATGAAACTAAGAGTTATTTTTTGAAAAGATTAACAAAACTGGCAAAACTTCAGAAAGACACACGAAGGAAAAAGAGAGGGACTTGTGGTCCAGTGGTTAAGACTCCACGCTTCTACTGCAGGGGGCACAGGTTTGATCCTTAGTCAGGGGAACTAAGATCCACGTGCCATGCAGTGCAGCCAAAAAAAAAAGGGAGAGAGAGAGAAAGACTCAAGTAAAATAAGAAAGGAAAGAGGAAACATTACAACTGATATCACAGAAATACAAAAGATGAGGATCGTAAGAAACCACTATGAACAATTATACACCAAAAAAATTGAATAACCTAGAAGAAATGGATAGATTCCTAGAAACATACAGCCTACCAAGACTGAATCATAAAGAAATAGAAAATCTGACAAGTAAAATTGAATCAGTAATCAAAAATCTCCCAACAAAGAAAAGCCCAGAATCAGATGATTTCCCTGGTGAGTTCTACCAAACATTAAAGAATTAATACCAATCCTTCTCAACTCTTTGAAAAGATTGAAGTGGAGGAAAGACTCCCAAACACATTTTATAAAGCCAGCATTCCCTTGATACCAAAGCCAGATAAGGATACTATAAGAAAAGAGAACAGAATGGTGGTTACCAGGGCCTGGAGTATGGGGAAAATGGAGATGCTGATCAAAGGGTACAAAGTTCCAGGTATAAGATGAGTAAGTTTTGAGGATCTAATGTACAGTATGGGGATTATACTTAACAATACTGTATTATATGCTTGAAAGTGATTAAGAGAGTAGATCTTAAATGTTCTCACCACAAAAAGGAAATGGTAATTATGTGAGGTGATAGAGGTATTAACTAACACGACTGTGATAATCATTTTGCAATATATGTGTATCAAGTCAATACACTGCATACCTTAAACTTGCACAATGTTATATGTCAATTACATCTCAAAAAACCTGGGGAAAAAAAAATTTTCCATAACAACAACAAAAAGCCCAGGGCTGGTATGGCCGTTCCCTAATGGGTAGTGGGCATTATAGACAATAATAATAAAAGTAGTATAATACATAACAATTATTTAGCACATGATATATGTGGCAGGGACTGTTCTAAATACTTTACTTAGAAATTTTATCTTAGCTAATTCTCTTATCACCCCTCTGAGGTAGTTGTTGCTGTTGTTATTATTATTACTGCATTACAGATGTGGAAACCGAGGCATAGAAAGGTTTAAGAACTTACAAGCAAAGAGGTAAACTCAGACCAAGGACTCGAACCCAGACCAAGCTCTTAACCTGCATATACTGCTTCTACAGTGAATTGTTCCCCTTAAGTTACTTATAAAAGGCTCCTCTTCTCTTTCTACAATCAGTCACAGTCAATATTCTTTTTTATGTTCAAACAGTCCCCCAGTATTGCCAAGAGTAATCCGTTCAAGCTGACTTGAATATCTTTTCACACACACCCCCATTAGTCTTTGAGTATTTCCCTTCTTTCTTGCCCAACAAGATGTCTCAGTTCATCTTGTGTTTTCCCTGCCCCCAGACTTCTCCCAGATTCTTCAGGGAGATCTGAAGAATCAATATTTTTAAATATCTAACAAAAAATGTATTTAAAAATATCTCCAAAGCAACACATACCAACTAATACATTTAACAGGGTAGAGTAAAATAATTTGCCAGTTCATTAATGAGGGTCATGGTTGAAGTTTTATTATCAAGAAAAAAATGTTTAAAGTAATAGATTTCATCTTCATTAAAGTAATAATTCCTTAAGGAGTCAAAGACATGCTGGATGAGTACAGCCAGGACTTCAGGATTTGATCCTCATAGTGAAGAGCCAGGCTCAGTTCAAAACTTCATAGGCAGGACTTCCCTGGTGGCACCGTGGTTAAGAATCCACCTGCCACTGCAGGGGACAGGGGTTTGATCCCTGGTCCAGGAAGATTCCACACGCCGCAGAGCAACTAATCCCGTGTGCCACAACTACTGAAGCTCTCACGCCTAGAACCCGTGCTCCGCAACAAGAGAAGCCACTGCAATCAGAAGCCTGTGCACAGCAACAAAGAGTAGCCCCCGCTCGCCGCGACTAGAGAAAGCCCACACACAGCAATGAAGACCCAACGCAGCCAAAAAAAAAAAGAAAAAAAAAACTTCATAGTCAATCAAGGCACCAAGTCTTACTTAAACTGACAGAGTCCTTCCCAGAAGACACATAAATGAAATTTAATTTATTAAAATTGTTGATCGTTCTATGCTGTCATCACTGTTAAATCAGATCAAATTAATCACATCAGCATTCCTAAATCCTAAAAGAACTTGCCTCTAATCCTATTCTATGCCCAACATATGGGTACTATAAAAACAAAGCAGGTCATATGAAACAGAAATTTCCCCTTTTGCCCCAAAGGAAATAAAGTTCCATAAATCCTAAGAAATTTCTTGGAAGACAAAAATCTACCATGCTCCTCTAAAAACTATTTCACCTGACACCTGAGAAACAAGTCTTATTTTTGCATTTACTTAGAAAGTTATAAACATGTGAATAAACCAAATGACTCTAGAGCATATTCAGGAAGTAAATGAACCTTGGTATCATACCAAATGCAGGTGTGAATCCCAGCTCTAAACCTTATAAACTCTGTGACCCTAGGTGTGCTACTAAATTCCTCTGTGCCTCAGTCTCCTCATCTTTTAAGCAGATTATTGTGGGAGTCAAAAAAGACAATTCATTCAAGCACATGGGACAAATCCTGGAGAGTAAGTGCTTAATAAGGGCTAGCTATTGCTATTACAGGCTTTCTTCTCTTATGTCTAATGACTGCAATTCCCAGTGCCACCCATATTAGTCAGATTAGGACAAGTGATTCTTCAGTGACAAATTAATCCAAAATCTCACTGGCTTAAACACGTAAAAGTTATTTTACATTCAAGCAAAGGCCACTGTAGGTCCTGGCAACTCTCTGGGGCAGCTGTCCCCATGTGGTGACTCAACAATTAAAGTGCTAACTTTAGGTTCTCTGCCATCCAGCTGCCAGGCACCCACCCATACCCCAACCCTCTGTCCCCAGACTAGCCTCTCTGCCTCATACTGGTACCAAATGGGAAAGCCTGTGCTTAAGGAAGAAATCAGGCCTCACAGGAGACATTCAAGCAAAGTTTAGCTGCTTTTCCAGAAAAGAAAGGACACTCATGCATCAGAAAAAGTGACTGATAAACATACCAAAAGAATATGGCTGCACAAATACCAGAATCTGATCAGTTAAAATAGTTCAATGAACTTCTTGGAACCTACTATAAACTTAAAGAAACATGCTTTTTGGACTGGGTAAAGACTTCACAGGAAGAGAAGTAATACCTGTTGAGATAACCTGCTCAGAACATTGCTTATAGAAATATTTTTAAATGATGCAAAGAATATCCATTAAATTTCAGGAATATCATATTCAGCAGAATGAAGCCCTGGCAGCAAAAGCAGGACTCTTAACTAACCACAGTAGAAAAGTCCTGATGGATGGACTTTCAGCAAAAGACTGCCAACAGCTATTGCACTGGAAATGAGGATTCATCTGATAGAATCCCTTGAAAGCAGTAGCCACCAGGTTAAACTGTTTGTCATGACTGTTTGGCAAATGGAAACTAGTGAGAAACAAAGTTGCAATTTACCAGGAATAATCAAAACAGAACATCTTACTGTTTAGTTAAAATAATAAGGTGCAACATTCTCGTTGTGGTTTTAAGATTGAGCAGCTTGGCCACTTGATTAGAAAAATAAATCATTATTTCTTCAACCGTGACTATTAATTTTAAAGCAAAATATGTGTTCAATCGTGTATAAGAAAAAAGTTTTATTACTAAAAGTGAAATAAATGGAAATATCACTGACTAGTTGTTTATACCATATAGTACCATAGTATTCTGACCAGTCTGTGGACACCTTGAAATGTTTCTCAGTAGGAATTATCCTCTAGACATTCCTGTTCATTTACATCTGCCTCACACTGATGGTAAATACATAAAACAATTACTTGTTTGTTTTTTTTTTTCCGGTACGCGGGCTTCTCACTGCTGTGGCCTCTCCCGTTGCGGAGCACAGGCTCCGGACGCGCAGGCTCAGCGGCCATGGCTCACGGGCCCAGCCGCTCCGCGGCATGTGGGATCTTCCCAGACCGGGGCACGAACCCACGTCCCCTGCATCGGCAAGCGGACTCGCAACCACTGCGCCACCAGGGAAGCCAATTACTTGTTTTAAAAGAAAAATAATTCAGGCTGCTTTCACACTGTGGTTACCTTACCATGTAGCCTCCTTCATGATTGCTAAGACAAGAGAACAGAATGAAAGGATTGTGCTTGCTTTTCTACTGCCACACGTCACTCCCATTCTTATTTACTTGGCCAGAGCTGTCACATGGCTCCGCTTAGGTGCAAGCAGACTGCAAATTGTAGCCTTGTACTCCCAGGAAAGAAAGGAGAACTGGATATTGGTTTGCACTACTAACTTTTATTTTTTCTCTAAGTATTGAAGTTACTAATACAAACTATAGTAAATAGATGGGATATCTTGAGTCCTGACTTCATGCTTAATCAATATCTTGTATAGGTTAGTCTCATCCAGAAAATAAAGACAAAAATTTTTTATTGAAATGGTAATAAAATTGACACTTTTCAAGCTTACTTCTTTAAAAAAAAAACAAACTTCCCACAGACTATTGTTTTCATGAGAAAGGAGCTCATTACTCTTTTGCGTTTTTTTAAGTGGGATTGTTTTTTTGTTTTGTTTTGTTTTGGCTGCGTTGGGTCTTCATTGCTGCACGCTGGCGTTCTCTAGTTGCGGTGAGCAGGGGTTACTCTTCATTGCAGTATGTGGGTTTCTCATTGCGGTGGCTTCTCTTGTTGTTGAGCACGGGCTCTAGGTGCACAGGCTTCAGTAGTTGTGGTGTGCAGGCTCAGTAGTTGTGGTGTGTGGGCCTAGTTACTCCACGGCATGTGGGATCTTCCCAGACCAGAGATCGAACCTGTGTCCCCTGCACTGGCAGTTGGATTCTCAACCACTGCACCACCAGGGAAGTCCAGAAAGGAGCTCATTACTCTTTTATGGCAATACTGACTGGCATTTCAAAAAATAACTCTAGGTCTTAATTATACTGTGATTAAAATTCTTATATACTTTTAATTTGCAGATTAACCCTAACATACTTCCACCCTCAGGGAGAAATATTTATCCCAATGCAATAAGAAGTGTAAAGAAATAAAGAATGAATGATAATTTTAGAATCATAGAACTTAAAGGGACTTCAAGAGATGTGACTTTATTATGAAACATTTACTGAGCCCTTTCTACATGTCAGCAATACATACATATCACCCTGTAATGGGTGATAGTTCAGGAAACACGAAAATGTGTAAGTTACAGTGTCCCTGCCCAAGAAGCTTACAATGTATAGGGGAAACAGATATTAAAATATTCTGTGAGATCGTAGCAGGAATAAATACATCTGACTTGAAGAAGGTACATCAGAGAAAGTTAAATGGAAGAAGTCTCATATCTGGGCTTTGAAAAGAGAAGAAGTGATGGGGGCAAAGGATGGGTATTCTAGTGTAATGAAACATTAATAAACAAAGGAAAGCAGACCCATTCTGAGAACCACAAGAAGGCTGTCTAGGTCCTCTAAGCAAAGAGTCAATGTGTTCCTCTAATGAGTGCAAGTAAAAAGTAAGCTAGTATATCTCAACCAAGAGAAATTATGTTCTAGTGTTACAATTAGGAGTGAGAAGTTTTAGACTCTACCCTGAAAAAATTTAAGATGTAAAAGTACATGACGTGATCAAAGAAATAATGAAAATGACTTTGGTGAGTGTTGTAG